>NC_141904.1:57215000-57840000 GCF_057802395.1 Ceratotherium simum simum
CTTACATTTCTAACAAAGGGTCTATTTATAATTAAAGTGCCCTGCTAATGGATAGAGCACGAAGAACTCCCAAAGCTACCCAACCCTCCTCACCTTCCCTGGGTCTGTGTCGGCGGTGAGAGCTTGGTTCAGATTCCCGGATGATGTGCGTCAGGTGGGAGCTGGCCTTGAGGACGGATGACATGCTCCTCATCTCCTGTGACCAGGGCGCCTCTCTGCCCCGAGCTCATATCCCACCTCCGTGTGAAAGTTGTAGTGGGAACACTAGAAAACCACACTAGATTTTTTTCTGTCCTACCTGGCAGGAATGAATGTGAAGCTTGCCAGTGTGCTTGGAACATCTTTTGTTTTAAAAAAAAATAATGCCCAGTGACAACTCAGATCCGTGGGAGACTGGGTGAGTGTTTCCTAAAAGGAAAGAGTGACCTCCCAGCAGATCACTTGACAGGGATGACCATCCACAGCTTCCACTCAACTGATGTCCACGCAAAACAGATGCTGTTCCTGCTAATGATCTGTGGAGCACTTGCTCTGTGGAAGCCCTCTGCACGCCCATTGCAGCTTCACAATTCCCTTGGAAGTTCTCATGTTACAGATGAGGAAACTGAGGCTTAGAGGATGAGTCACTGGTTCAAGGTCTCTTGGCTCAGAAGTTGCCAAGTTGAGATTCAAACTCGGCTCAATCTGACCCTCAAATCCAAGTTCCCACGCCTATACTCTACTCTACCCCAAATTAAAATGCGATCTTGCTCAATCCTTCCCTCAGGTTGAAGGGGAAAAGGAAGAGGATGGGTTAAATGATTTCAGCTGGAACTTTGGAACTTTCTTTGAAGCTCTGAAAAGAAAAAAAGTTTTTTGTACTTGCAACAGAAATCCACTTTTATTTTTTTAAATTGGCTAACGTCTAGCCCAGAATTATTTTCTATGATACATTAAAGCCAGTTTTTATCTATTTAAAAATCTTAACATCTGAAATCTCAAAGATTTGCTCAAAGTCCAAATTTCAGGTTTAGTCTGTAAGTGGCTGTGCCCAAACTTGAGAACTTATTGTTGCAGAGTTCTAACCCTAGAAGCCCTCAGAACATACCTAACACATTGCTTCCAAACTCTTGGTACCATCATGACAATTTTTTGCCATATGTACATATCACTTGAGCTATTGTGTACTTAATGTTTCCTTAAATTACTCACCTTTTTTTTTTTTTTACTGAAGTGAACTTACCATAAAAATGAGTATCACTGCCTTAAACAGATAATCACTATCACCTGTCATAGACACTAACTCAAAAAACAAAACAAAAAAACCACACAAAAAAATGAACCTGTTGTTAAGTTCTTGTTAGATATTCTTGCTTGCCTGAAGCTTCCAAGCCTGAGGCCTGTGCTTTGTTAAAAAGGGAAATTAGCAAGTGATAGGGAGGTGTTAAAGACACACTAGCTCCAAAGGAGACTCTCCTTGACATAATCAAAAGAATCAGAAGAGAACTAAAAAGGGAAAGTGTCTCAAGACTATTTTGTGTCTTGTCTCTGTATCACTTTGTCCCTGTATCATTCGAGCCACCACAAGTGGTGTGAAACCCACCTTCTGGGAAATAATGATCTAACCCAGTCCTCTCATTTCAGAAACAAAGACTCTGAGGTCCTGAGAAGCTGAGCCTACTTGTGCCCTGTCCCCAACTAGTGGGGAAGCTCTTATAAGAAGCAGCTTAGAAATAAACGCTGCTGAAGAAATTCAGATTAGCATTTAAGAGTCCTCCGAAGCAAGCTCCCACTCCTTGATGTTGAGCCAGAACAAAACTCACTCTCCTCGACTCTTAAAACCTGGGCATAAAGCATTTAGAGACTAACAAGAGAAAACTGGTTGTCTTTTCTGACACCCTCTCCTTCAAAGCTCTCCAGTAAAGCACCATCAAACAGCGGAAGGCGGTGACTCTTCACCATGTGTCTGTGGTTGACACTTAAGCTACCATCAATTTTTTCCTCTTCGAACAGCCTATTTTGTTCTTCACAGTGGTTTCAGACCCCTTTTGTAAGACCACACCCAGAAGCACACACGGCAATCACCAACCAACAGGGAGGATGGCTGACGAGGTGTGTGAAAATGAACAAGACTACTAAAACCTAACAGGACATTGATGCGCCACTCACACCCCTCCCCAACCTCTGTGAAGTCAAAAATAAGAATAGTCTTCACCAGCGACCTTTAATTATCTTCTCTGTATTTGCCTAGGGTCGTTCTTGACATGCCTGCGTCACTTGGGGATTATGAAACCTTAGCATTTCAATATAACACAGTTGAGAAGGGAGCTTGCACTGGCCTTGTGTCAGGGCCAGAAAGCACACAGAGAGAAGCCTCATTACTTAGCCCCTTGGCCATCAGGCCCACCTCCATCTCTTTCCACCCACTGGTTGGTTCCCTTTTCCTTTCTGTGGCTTCTTCCTCCAGGAAGACTCCAAACTTTCAAATCTGACAATTTGTGGCACCTGCTAAACATTTAACTTGATTTTTTTCAAGGTCCTGACATAGGCTCTCAGTTTTATTTAACTCAGTCAGGGTGCCAACTTCTAGTGGTATCTACAGAAACAGTACCCTCGGGGAAATGCTCTTTGTCCTTACCATTTTACTTATCACCTCTGCTGCAAATTAGATCTGCAGAGCTCAGAAAGGCATCATTTTAAGAGATGTCATCTACATGTATAGAAGTCTGTGTCTATCCTTTCTTGTGGGCTTTTTGTTTACTCTAACAGGGATCTCATATCAAATATCAAGTAAGACCTTGCACCTGGATCTGCTGGAGTGCAGGCCAAGGGCTACCAGTCCACTGGCTGCCAAGTGAGGTCACTGAGTGCAATGTTCCGGCTAAGTTTAATGGGGTTCACTTTGAACACCCCCAAAATGGTGCTGCTTACAACCAACCTCACTCAGGAACATAACCGGCTTAAGCCAACATTGTGGTGTGCCAAGAGCTCAAGGCTAGGCAAGCAGGGACCAATATTTTGGCCCTACTTCCTAATCTCTCTGAATCTCTGTCTCTTTAGTTGACAAACAGAGGACAGTCCTTGTCTTGCTCAGCTCCCTCAGCTGGTGCAAGGTTCAAAGGAGATAATGCATTTGAAAATAATCGACTGTTATTTGAACACCAAGTGGCATTGCTATGATTTTGGTGAGCATGATGAAAAAGGGAAGAGGTGCTCTGATTGAAACATCCCTTCCCCGACTTCTCTGCATCCCATGTGCACGTATATATACTTAAATTGGTTACATCATGTATATAACTATGTTCAACTTTTTTTCCTCTTTATTTTTTCCAGGAACACTACAGTATTTCTATTTGCTAGTGTATAATGGCTCAAACAATGCCCCTGATTTCTGTGCCAGAGGCCAGAGTACATCGAGCCATTCCCTCCTTATTGGTCAGAGAGGTTGTTGACTTTTCTGGCTGTTATAAATAAGTAGGAAAGGATACTAGACTGGAATCAGACAATTGGACTTCAAGCTTCAGCTCTGCCATTCCCAGCTTTGTGATCCTGGGAAAATCACTGAACCTCTCTGACTCTTGGTATCTTCATCTTTAACATGAGGATAATTTATACTCAGGTGAGGCAAAGAATATAAAAGTGTTTGAAACCTATAAAATGCATATACATAAAACATGAACATTATTGCAAATAATGTCATGATGAACAACTTTGGACACACAGCTTTCTTCCCCCAAGAGCTGGAATAATGGGTCCAAAGATTTGATTCTTTTATGTCTTTTAATATGCACTGACAACTACCGTCATTCCACACAGAAGTGCATTATTTCCCTGCAACAACCCAGCACTGGGTTTTACCACGTCTTTAAAATATTTCCGACGTCAATTAGGTATGAAATAGCACATTATTATTTGCCTTTTTCATTTCTATAATTTCTATTAGGGTGAACATTTTAAATAATGTTTTCTTTCAGAGATCCTTGTGTGCGAACTATTACTGTCTTTTTGCCCATTTGTCAATGGACATCTTGGAGTGTTCTTTTACATCTGTATAAGTTATTTATATGACAAAGATATTAATCTTTAGTCTGTTCATCTCCATTTCAAAAATCTTTTTCAATGTATTAGTCTACTTCTCTTGTCTAAAGAGAAAAGAAAACTTGTTTGTTGATACAGCATCATATAGTGTCTCAGGGCTGATCAATACTCAAGATTTCCAGGCACACTGAGGATGTCCAGTGGAAACAAGCAAAAAGAGAAAGAGATTGGACAGTATGTCCCATTTGGAAAAGTTAGAGAAACCAGGATGTCTAGCCAGGAGAAGACAAGCATTTGGGGAAGTGTGTGTGTTTGTGTTTGTGTGTGTGTGTTTGTGTGTGTGTGTGTACATGCACATGTGTGTGGAATAGGAGTAGATGGGGAGAGAGAGCAGTTTTTAAATATTTAAGGGGATAATACATGAGAAAGTAGTACTGTATAATATCCAGCTCCAGAAAGCAATGTTACAATTAAGAAAGGATTCTCATGATCCACAATGAACAAAGATGGAATGTACAGCCTTAGAAGGTGATGAGCTCTCTATCCCTGGAGGTGTTTAAGCAGAAATAAAATGGATCCAGCAGCGTATAAAAACTGGACTCCATGTTCTCAACAGGCCTTTCCCACTCTGAGGTTCTCTAATGCTATGACCCTGGGTCATTTCCTGGAGGCTAGTTTTGTTTGTTTGTTTCATAAATCCCCGGAAATAAACCTGTTTTGCTACTCCTTTCCGCCTCATCTTAAGAGCCAGAAAGAAAAAAAGGTCCAGTGAATTTACTGTTAAGGTTTTGGTTCAGCTCCAATTAATTGAAGTTTACTAATAATCCGTCTGCCTTCTCGCAAAAGGACACAATGGCCCAGGGAGGTCCTGGCAGAAGGTCCAGGCACAAGTATTTCTAGACTTAAAAAGACCCACTCCTCTTCCAGCCAGTCAAAAGTTCAGAAGCCTTTCTCGATTAATTTGTGACATAGCGTCTTTTAAGCTAATAACTGGTGTCAACTCATAAAAAATGGAAGGCATTAGAAACCACTGGCCTTCATTCCTGATAGTCCATGAGCCAAAAGAACAAGAATAAATGGCAATGCAATCACAGCAATTTCCTCATTTTGTGTGTGACCTGTACCCACTACCAGCGTTGACAAATTGTGGAGAGCAACTGCATGCATATATCACCAATGAAGTAGCCCTTCCAGATATACACACGCCATTAATAACAATTACCTGTGCACAGGGCTTTGCAAAATTAGGATATGATCAGTAATTTATTTTCATTCAGTTGCTATGAAAACAGTGGCACTGGTCCAGGATTTTACAGACAATCGCAGAGTGTCTTGAGAAAATGACACAATTTGCAAATATCCAGATGGCAGTCAGGGCCTTCCCGTTATTGGTTTACATGGAAGGCTGGTAGTTAATGTAGATAAGCAAAATGACTAATTGCAGAACTAATGGTGTCACCTCCACAGAGCTGAGCATGCGAAATTCTGCCAAAACCAGCTCCTTGGTCTTGAGAAACACAGAACGGAAGTTATCAAAACCCTCCCAAATGGAGGCTTGCAAACCCCACTCTTGGAGGTCACAGCCATTCTACAAAGTGGGCTGCCTGAAGCACTGACTAATCGTGGGGCCCCCCACTCAGACACTCAGGATAAAATGGACTTTGACTGTGAGGCAATTTGCTCTGGCAGGCGGGTTCATCCTTTGTGTGTTATGTGGTGAAGAGACCAGCGATTTAGTCATTTAGAGGCAATGTGATGTGGTTGGGAAAGTACAGACTTGAGGGTCAGACTGTAGTGTGAGTCTTGGCTCCTCCACCTAGCAGCTCAGCCATTCTTGAAAGGCAACTATCCAGCTCTGAGCCTCTTCTGCAAAAGGGGCAATTACACCAACCTCGGATTGTTGTGAGGATGATTAAAGGAATTACAGTAGGGCCCCTAATGCAGTGCTGTGCATAAAACAGCATTTGAGAAATTAGGATGGTGATCCTGTTTCTTAAAATTGTTTTAGAAATCTTCTTGAGATGCAAAGGTCTTGATGATGAGAGTATTTATTGAGCACATGCTATGTGCATCAATCATCTCATTGACCCTCACTATGGTTCTAGGAGGTCATCATCCCCATTGTACCACTGAGGAAACCGGGGTCTAGAGAGGCATGGCAGCTAGTCCAAGGCCACACTACTAGCAGGTGGTAGAGATGGCACTGGGACCCAGGCAGTCTTATTCCAAAGTGGATGCCCTGAACAGCCTCAAATGTACGTGTGTAAAGTCAACATATTTTCTGTTATTAAACCTATTCCTAGTTCATGTACATCTTGGAGGCCCAAGACCCCCAAGATACTTTTCCATCAGAACAAGCCTCAGAATCATGGCCAGATGACCATAACCAGATCTTATCAGCAAGCCGTGGCCCTTACCTGGGTAACTCTGTGTGGCTCCCCACCCAGCAAGATCTGAGGTCACATGATTCATGGAGTCTATTTATTTAGTCATCTGAAGAAATCCCAGGATTCTAACTTCAACAACGTCTCAGAACTATTTCCATGCAGTTGGTTGTATATACTACCAGGTCAACACTATACGATATAGATTCAAAGAAAAGTATAAATTACTGGAAGCTAGTTGACCCCTTCAGCTCTCCAGCTGGCAGGCAAGGAGTACAGACCCAGGTGCATACAATTTTCAAATACACGTGTGGACTGACCAGGGCATAAATTATGGCAGGGACATAGGGCTCACCTTGCCCTTTAGAGCTGAAGCTTGAACGGTACCTCCTCAGTTACATAAATTACTCAAGATTATATATTTAAAAGAAAATATTTTAAAGCATCTTACATGTCTGTTAAGTTTTGCATTCCTGCCCCCCACGCCCTGCTTCTCTTCACAGAAGTAAACACTCTTAGATGCCACAGGGTATGCCGGTATTAAAACGCTGAACTAAATCCATCAGGAAACCTGGCATTAGGATCTTGGCTCAGCTGCTGATTTTCTTCATGGCTTTCTACATGTCACCTCTCCTCCATGTCTTTATCATAAAGTGGGGAGAATTATAATACATGCTTTATGTTAACCTTATGACATGGCTGAATTCTCAAGGGAGACACTAGATGTGGTACTTAGAAAAGGAATAGAACTCCATCATTTCTAGGTGCATGTCACTCCCAGGGGCACACAAGGCTACTTACTGGCTGAGTCAAAAAAAGAATATATACTTCCAAGAGACAAAGGCAATGACTACAAATACCGTTAACTAAATCTGGCCTAATCCTGACCAACATCTGAGACAGTGAATCTTAAAACCAAAAGTAAGCTGTCCATCAAATTGTCGATATGTTATAAGAAAGAAAATAACAGAAACACCTCTTTGTATTGTCATTAAAAATGACACGGACCCCAAACTCTTAAAACCTTCTCACCTGGCTCGAGCATCCTCAGCCATGCAGCATCCTTAACATATCCACTCATTTAAGTCTTCTTTCTTTAAAAGCAAACTTCACCATGGGGAAAGTGTATTCATTAGTGCTACAATCAGTGTATTCATTAGTGTTAACAGCTTTCCTTTGGTGACTTGATCAGGTGTTCAGAGCACCTAACATGCCTACAAGGACCAGTCTCTCCTGGCATAGGAAGTGAGCACCCAATAAATATGAAAACAGAGATCAATTGAACAAAGCTGAATCAATGATCAGAAGAAATAACTTTGACAGTGCTCATGTGATACCATGTTTCTCTGTGAAAGTCTAGAGCCGTGGACTAAGCTCTTTAGATTTCACACTTAATGATTAGAGCCGGAAGGATCTAGCTGGATATGGGTATTAAAATTAAGCATTTGCGACCCAACTCATACACCCATGCCATAAGAAATACCAGATTAAGAAGCAGTATTATATTAATATTATAATCCATGTAGAATGTATTTAATGTTTAAAATAGATATTTTAAAGAAAATAAATTTTAAAAATGTATCTTTTTTTCTTTCACTGGAAACTGTCATTGAAATTTTAAAAATTACAAAGCACTTAAATCTCGAGAAGAAATTTTGTTATGATTTGCTTTTAAGAGAATGCTTATTGTTGCACATTTTTATTCAAGTGTATGGTATCAGACGCACATCACTGACACCTGTCCCTTCCCCACGAGCCTTTCCCTAAGTGGCCTTCCCCAGTCGCTTGCTGAAATGACAAGAACAAATGCTAGAAGGCACCTGCCCATGCAGCGCTCTCCCCACTGTCCTCCCTATAGCAAATTCCGAACGAACGACCATTGTATGTCTAAAGGGCACAGGTGCTTTGCTGCAACTGCCTTTGAAGGTCAAAAAGGACTTTGCATAGGCCAGTTTTTTTTTTTTTAATTATAACCACATTCTTTCTGCAAAGAAAATGATCAATCTTAAAAAATTAGTTTCATAGGAATTAACAGTTAATGCACAGTTTATAAACAAGTATATAATCATGCTTTTCAAAAGGCCAACTAGTGTATGCTATTTTTTAAAAACTTACAAATATTGACGACACCTGCTGGTAGAAAATATATTTTAGTTAACTGCTCATGGAGAAGTGAGGCCTACAAGGGTCGGCTGTGTTTTTGCGCTGATAATGAAACCAGAAAACTAGCCCTCAAACTCACTTAGGTTTCTTTTTCCAACTTGCCTATTGCCATTATCAGGAAGTGGTATGTCATGTCAACGAAGCTAGAAGATGTACTGGACACCTCCGCCTCAAGGTGCATAGAGCATAAGAGATAATTCTACTTTGATTTAAACACTAAAAAAAAAATTCTCAATGGTGATACCTGAAAATATTTACCAACTATTTCCGAAATTGTTCCTCCCTGATTCTTACTCCCACCCCAGGACATCTTCACAAATGGAAAATAAGTCACATTCTATAATCTGGATCCAGCTACCATGAAGAGAATTAATATTTGACATTTGGTGATACATTTCTTTCATCACATTTGTGATATATAGATATATTTACACTCTAAGTATAAGAAAAGACTAAGCAGATGAGTTTGACCTAAGCCTTTAGCCAAACTACTCAAAAACACAAGACTAAGTGACAGCAAGAAGGGACTAGTTAGAGTCCAGAGCTATTCTCACTATTCTTTTATTTGACCTACTTCAATTTATTAATTAAACTTGGTTTTGCTTTGCGTTCTTTCAAAAGGAGTTTGAGGGGGCACTAGCTTCTCTGCTCCCACATTCATTAAATTATGAAGTTCCCACTGAAAAATCATTATATCCATTCCAAGCCTGAACAACCTGAATTCTATGCAGGTGCTGTCCTGTCAAAACTTAAGAGTCCAAACACCACTAGGGCTCTCACACTTCAACAGCTGCTGGGAACAAAAACTCTTTGTAAAAATATACAACTGAGCTGGGGTGTGGGGTGGAGGTGAGGGTGGGGGTGAGAAGTCAGCTTGCACTCAGCTTACAGAAAGCTGGTCACAACCAGATACTGTTTGGAGTTTTGTCAGCTTGGAGCGGCTCTTGTTAGAGGCAATGAATCTTTGATGCTTCTCCTCCTGAATATATAATTCATTGAGCCTAGTGCACATAGCTGAGCAGACCCAAGGGTGACGGGTGGAACCCCCAACAATGCTGTGACAAAGCCGGATGCACACCTGCCTCCAGACTTTCCTCGGTCATGGTAGGAGAGAGTGGAGATCTCCCAGACAGACATACAAATGACAATGATGAGCTGGATCCTGTGGATTCCACTATAGCTTGGCCACAGCAGAGCTGTGATCTAGTGAAAGCAACTGTATTCCCTAAGACCCTCAAAGAAAGAAAGAGACGCTTTCTCCTCCAGCTGAACCCCACCTTTAAGGCTGGTGAGATTTCTGCCAGAGATATAACACACAGGAGGAAAAGGCAGACTAAACACAAGCCAGGAAGGCTCCTTCACATCACCCTCAAGGCACAGGAAAGTTCCCAGAAAGAGAAATATTTCCAATGTTCCAAGACAGCTTCCCACCACCCGGAGGAGTTTAATTTATTTTAGGATCCATGTGGGAGATACTCAGATTACTCATTCAGCCCCCAGACCCCCAGCTGAATGATCCCCACTGGCCACAGGTGACAAGGAGAGGTGCCATGTCCTGTCTTTGCTGCCAAACAGCTGCAAGGCCAAGCCTAACAGGTGAGATGTCCTGAGGGGTCCCCAAGAACCTCCCCCAGGTCCCTCAACCCAGGAAAGGGAAAACCCACGCATAAACCATAGCTCTTCCCTTACATCGGGCCTGCTGATACAGTAGGAGAAAATCTCTCTGCCGGGTCTAGATAGAAGATGGACAGTCTGAGAGCCCTGCAGGAGGCAGGAGAGAGAGGCAGGGGCAAGAAGGCAGCTGTTCTCTGGCCGGGAGGAAGAGAAACAGGGACAGTGGAGGCGGCTCACGCTTGAGTCACAGAGAAGGAGCGAGAGGGAGACAGAGAAACCGAGACAGAGAGATGGAGACAGGGAGACAGAGACAGTGTGTGAGAGAGAAAGAGAGAAGAACACACAGAGTGAGAGATGGAAACAGAGAGACAGTGACACAGGAAGGGAGCCGAGAGAGTAAGAGATGGAGACAGACAGACAGACGGACGGACCCAGAGAAGTCCAGGTGGAGGCCCTACCTCGGCGTCCTTGGCCGGACTGCTGGCCGGGGGTACCTCCAGGCTGCAGTTCGCCCTCTTGACTGTGAGGTAGAAGGGGTAATCCTTTGCCACCATGGTGGCTGCCGGGCCTGCCCTTTGGGATGTCACCGCTGACCCGAGGCGACCACAAAACTCCCGGGCGAAAGGGGGCCCCAGCTCCACGGTGCCGGGCGGCGGCTGCGACTCGGAGACTGACAGCCGGCTTCTAGCCAGGCGGGACCCGACTTCGGCACTCCGGCTGCGCGGGGGGCGGAGCCGCGGCCGGGCCGCCCACTCGGGAGGGGCAGGGGGGCTGCAGCTCCGCCCCGACGCGTCACGGGAGCGCCCAGGTGCCGCCTGGCGGAAACCCTCTGGGGAGGCGAGGGGCGAGGGCGAGGGCGATCCCCCGCGGGACCATTCCTCCCGCGGGCCCTCGGCGACGGGGAGGCGATCGCCGGGCCGCCCGGCCCAGTGACAGCTCCACTCGGGCTCCCCGGCTCTCCCGGAGTGGAAGAGGCGGCGGGCAGGACGGAGGCTGGGGCGAAGCCGGGCGGCGAGTAGAGAGGAGGCCCGGGCGGGGGCGGCGGACTGGGGGAAAAGCGAGCGTTTTAGAAGCCCACGTTAAGAAGAGGCGGTGTTCCGTCTTGCTTTATTCCCAGGCCAGTCTCCCCTCACACTTTTTTTTTTTAATGAACGTCGTTGGAGTATAATCTACAAATATAAAATGTTCCCATTTTAAGTGTATACAGTTCGTTGAGTGCTGACAACTGTAAACACTTGTGTTGCCACCTCCACAATCGGGACACAAAACAGTTCGACCACTTCCAGAGAGTTCCGTGGAACCATTTCCCCTGCCCCCATTTTAAAATATGAAGAGGCTGGTAAGAGGCTGCCTGCCACTCAGAAGGGTAATCTGACAGGATCTGTCAAGATAAAGCTGTGCAGCGATGACCTGGCTCTACCATGCCTTTCTGGAGAAACACAATGTAAATGTCTAATAGGCAATTATAAGATCATTCGAGGCAGCCCTGTCTGGGACAGTAAAAGACAAAACAAAACTGGAAACAACCGTAATATCCATCAGTAGGGAGTGCTTAAATAAACTCTCCTCATGGAACACCATTCAGCAGTAGTCAAAATGAAGATGGGTCTATGGGTGTGGCATGGAAAGATCTCCACTGTGTCAGTTAAAAAATAATTGCGGAGTAAGCTCAGTATAATACTATTTGTGTTAAAAACACATCTACAAAAGAATTCTGTATATTTTCTATAGAGACATATGTAGGTAAATAGCCTTGAAAACCTTCTGGGATGATGCACAGCAAACTCGTACAAGTTCCCTTGGGGTTGAGGAGAGGCAATCAGTGCCAGAGGGTGCCTGGGATTAAAGGATTGAAGGTAGTGGACAAAGGAGACTTTAAATTTATAATGTTCTTAAATTTTTTACAAGAAAAATATATTCTTGGGTTACTTGGGAAACTAGAAATTAACTTCTAAAATATTAAATACAGTTTAAAGTATTGGCCAAGCTTGGTGGAGGAGTGAGGGGAAGCCCATCTCCAAGGGCACCCAACCAAAGCAGCCCCTGATTAATTCTGCAGCCAAAGCAGGGCCAGGAGGCAGTGACACGCCCCACTCAGGGCTCCCCTGGCTGCTGAGGATATGAGCTGAAGCCCCTGGAGCTGCTCCTTATTCCCTTCCACTCCCTGCTCTTCTGGCCCCCACAGGCCCACCATCACAACTAGATGACTCTGGCAAGCAACAGCCCCTTCTAGGATGGGCTTTGATCCCTGGTGGAGCTTGCTGGGCCTTGTCCTCCAGTTGGGAAGTATACTTCCAGCACTTGGTGAAGAAAAAAGCGACCCCAGCAAACTATGACAGCCCTGGGACTTGGGCTACTCACTATGGGATTCTCAGGGCTGAGCAGGAAGTCTGAAACACCATAAGTCCAGTGTGGTAGTAAATAAACCCTAAGGAAGGCAGGTGACCTCAACCTCAAGTTTAAGAACAACTATCATAGATCAAAGAATGGTCATATTATTTGATGAGAAGTCTGCCATATCTACTTTCTCTTAAAACATTTTTTTGCCCCTCTTCAAAAGATTTGGAACCATAAAAATCAATCAATACATATGGCCACATAACATATGTACAGCAAACTTAATGTCCTTTCCACTATAATTGCTAGGCAGAGAGAAATTGATTGCTAATGGCCAGTAACAATTTAAATAGTGCCGCAAAGAAAAGTATAAGCCCCAAAATGAGTGTAAAAGGAAAAATGGGAATCTAGAGTTCCCTTGGGTGGTCTGATGCTTCTAAGCTTCTCCTCGCATGACTGTCTCACCAGCAGGAATAGGATTCTGGTGTTTAAAGACATATATTTTTGGTACAATAAGGCCTGTAAACTGAAGCTGGCAATTTTGGGTATATACAAGCCATGTATGTGGTCCTTGAGACATTTAAAGGATTTTCAAGGGTATTTTTGACCCCATGCAATTTCTACCTTGTGCCCTGACTTCAAGAACCTCCCTCGCGTGTGAGGTGCTGCTCCAAAATTAGCAGATTTGGGGTTTGGGCAATCTGCCTAGGATTCAAACCAGGGGTGTCTGTAACCAAAGACTTTGTCAGAAAGCAGGCTGCTCTACTGGAGGGTTCCCAAACACACCCTTGAGGCTGGTGTCACAGTTGAGGGAAGCTGGTCCAACTGCAGTGCTGCCCAGCTGAGCTAGCCCCAGGAGCCCGGCATTCCCCATCCTGCCTGTGTGCGTGTTTATGGGTTTAGGAACAACACTGCCCTAACAGTCAGCTTCACTCAAAGCAACAGCACAAAGTGCCTTTCAGAACTCACCTTCAGCACAACCCGTTATAATCCTATAAAACTCTGCACAGCCGGGCAGTGTTCCTCGCTAGCCAGAAGCCTGGAGACTGGAATAAAGAAGTCTCTTCTGCATTTCCAGGAATGGTGCCAAGAGCAGGGCCTGCGTTCTCGCCTGGTCTGAGCGGGGCTCATTTGTGCTGCTGGTGGAGTGGGGGACCTCCACACACAAGCCCACCACTGGTTATTGGCTCCTTTTAGATGAGCAGACAGCCAGGCATGGCTGGGAGACCATCAATCAACTCCTCAAATCCCACTGCCGTGACAGTGAGCAGAACAGGCTCAGCATGAAGCTAAAACTTCAGAAGTTAAAGTGGCTGTGATAATCTTCTCATCTACTGGGACAATGCTTTGTCCTCTCAGCATTATACTTAACATCAGGGTTGGTGGCTTCTTCTTTTTCTTAAAGGTGCATTTGTTCATTTGTTCATCCACCCATTCACTCATTCACCAAATATGTGAGTGTTTGTTACAGATTAGGTGCTCAATTAGCTACATTTCTCCCCTCCTCTTCTCTACCCATTCCTGAACCTCTATGCCAGGGAGGTGTGTAATACACACCTGCTCTAGGAATATGGTTGGCTCTTACAATATGACCTTTCAACTGTAACCTCTGCAGTGAGGTGTGCATTTGCAGAAGTAGCTCAAGTGACAGTAGCCGATTCCCCAAAGCATGGCGTTCGAACACGTACACCTCCATCTGCTCCCTTAGCATCTGGAGCCATCTCTTTTACCCATGCTAATCTGACATGGTCATGTAGATACATGTTGGACACGTGTGTGCCAACACCTCTCCCCTCCCCTTCCCTTTGGGCGACATTCCCAGTTAATAACTACGCTCCCTCTCCTCTCTACAACTTCAGTCTCGATGGGAGAGGGGAGTTAAAAGCCTGAAGAAGTTCTGGCAGTGAATTCTGAGAGATCAGGACTGTGGTTTACTGTTAGGTAAAAATGGCACAAATGAAGTGCGGATAATATCTAAAATCATAGCTGTATTATTACTACCCCCTGCCTAGGGATATGTCCCTTGGCTCCAGGCTAGATTCATGAAAATACATCCCTGGATATTCTAAAGCTGTAAGACTTCATTTTTGCATTCTTTTAAAGATCTCATTTTCTGAAACAAGTCTGAAAAACCAGTTAAGTGATAGAATCTTTCTCTTTCTTCCGGGACTGAGCTAATCCTGTGGATTATTAGCTATAATGCAAAAATAATCAAGACTTTATGTTTTAAAAAAAGGAATGAATATGTGTCTTGCCCTGATATACCAAAGACAGGTGCATTCCCAGTCTCTGTTTCATTACAGCAGTGATTCTCAACTGGGGGCAATTTTGCCCCCCAGGTGACATCTGGCAATGTCTGGATACATTTTTGATAGTCACTGGGGGAGGATGCTAGTGGCATCTAATGAGTAGAGGCCCAGGATGCTGGTAAACATCCTATCATGCACAGCACAGTCCTCCAGAACAAACAATTAACAGGTCCAAAATGCCAATAATGCCACTGTTGAGAAACTCTGCATTAAAGACTGTGCACAAATGAAATATGGCATCAGAACCAGAAGAATCTGTTGGTTTTGACCTCAAGGATATTTTCACCTTAGACCTTGATCATTGATTGATGTCAAATGTCAGTTTCGGCACGGCAAGCAAAGAAAAAGTGCTTGAGTACCAAGAAGCCTCAGGATACTGACATGCCTAGAATCCTTCCCTGATGCCCAAATCTGACCCTTAACTGAATAACAGATTTCATAAAACATGAAAAGGACAAGAAGACAAAGAAGAATATTGGAGTAAGTGGGGGACAGAAAATTGTCTTAAACGGCTTCAGATATGAAAATACACTTCAGAAGTCCAGGGAAAATGAAAGTTTCAATGAAAGATAACATTCTAAAAAGAAATTGAGGAAGGGGAAGAAACGTTTCAAAGCTTGGTCTTTCCCAGGGCAACATTTACCACCATATTTAATTGTTTTGGTGGGCAAAAATGCAAACTCAGCAATGAAATAAAAACCCCAAGGGGTTCAATTTACTGTCTTTTTGAGACATTTCTGGCTGCACAGTGTGTGTGATCAGAAACCCGTCTCCACTTGAGATTTTGCAATAAGAATCCTGACCTTCTCCAATCTGAGCTGATTACTATCAGCAGGCTTGTTTTGCTTACAGAATTTAAGCCAGCCCTTAGAACACTTTCTGTACACTACTAGAGGGTCTTTGAATTTTACGGATAGTCTGGATTTGAGAGTATTTCATATTTTTTGACCAAGAATTCAATAAATTTGTTATATTCCAAAACTATTTATTCCCCTCAGACTACAGCTAATGTGTGCGTTATGCAGGTTTCTTATTATAACCATTGCATTAGAATCTAAAATGTGTAAATTCTAGCCTTGGGTAGTGGAAGTGTTTTCTATCAACTACAAACTCAGCAATCAAAGTACCATATTTCATCAAACCTAAGATGCCAAAGACTGTAATATGTGCTATTTTATGTACTACCAAGAAAGAAAGAAATGTTGCCAATTAAATTATAACATGTGATCAGTTGTAAGATACATCTCAATTCCAGAGAAGTTAAAATGGGCATATGGGGGAAATGGGCATAACAATGAAATATAGCAGTATTCATATCATCTGGCCAGGATTTGAAAACCTATCACAGAAACATGACTTCTGGGAATTCAGGGACAATAATTCCTGAAGCCACCTGCAGTGAAATCAACTGAGAAGCTTATCAAATCCATATCCCTGGGCCCCATTTTGGGTCCACTGAATTGGAATTCAGCAGTGGATAAAAATTTGAGTTTTTGATAAACACCCTCAAAGAGCGCTGTTTGAGTAGCATAGTGTTGTGAGTTAGAATTATCAGCAAGCCCAATAATGAACCAGGGGCCAGAAGCACTCTGACCACAGATCCTCAGGCCAGAGGTGCCCAGGAGCAATTAGTCCAATGGTTGTAGCCTCAAAATCCAGAATAGGCATGGGGAGCTGTTTATTTGCTCATCCAGCACTGAGGAACTATGATGTGCTAGACAGCCTGCTATATTCATATGGGTGCATCGGGGATACAATGAAAAATATGCAAGTCCACACTCTGAGTAAACTACCAGCTAAACCACCCACCAGGAGACATGTTCTGGTTCTTGAGACCTGATTTACAATCTTGTATTCAGAGTTCCAACTAAAAATATGCTTATCTTCATAGCCAGGGGACATGACTGCATTTAAGTTTTTAAAAAATTAGCTGTAGCAGTAGAGAATTGGAGGAGGGCAGTTGGCTTGAGATGTTTACTTGAAAAAGACCTGGGGCGTGGAGAGGGTGGACAGGGAAGAGGGTGCGTGTGTAGAAGACCTCAATTACAGAACAAGTTTAACCAGCAGCAACAGGCTCAGGGACTCCTACTCCTGGCGAGCATGTGTCTCACTCATCTGGTGGGAGCGGAAGTCGGCTGGCGTGTGCTAGACAGCAGCTCACTAGCTGAAAGTGTTCCTTGTGCCGTGGGCATCTGACAACACCACAGGGGCATCAGAGGGTGCAGGTTCACTGAACGCTTTGGTTAAGTGGGAGCTGGGTTACGGGAGCTTCTGCTGTGTTTGAATTTTTTACATCTCATATCTAAAACCAAGATCAGCAAACACAGGTCTCACATGCGCACAATTCTGACTGAACCAAAAGCTTTGGCAACAGAAGACTAAACAAAAGCACCAGCCTCTAGTTCACCAACTTTATCACCTCACGATCATTTAGTTCTTTGGCATGACAAGAACAACCACCAGATGGCTTCCTGGCTAATTCCTCTCATCCAGGGCTGTCCTTGATCCTCAGGCTAGGGGAACCCTTGCTTTGTGCCCCCACAGTACTGAGTACCTCTCAACCTGTTCATAACGACTGATTCAATGTGTCTCCGCTGCCCAACAGCAAGCTACAAGGGCACAGGGACCATATCTGTCTCACTCACCACCATGGCTCCAGCTCCTATCACGCTGGCACATGGCAGAAGGATCCATATTTGTTGAAATGAAAATTAAATTGAAATGGGGCTAATCAAAGACATGTCATGGAGGAGGTAAATCCAGAGAATTTTTGCAACAAGGAACATAGCATATTTAAAGTTTTTGAGATGGGACCAAGAAATCATATGCAGAATACCACAGTGGGCTGTTAAAAGAAATTTTGAAAAGTAGACATGGGGGCCGGCCCTGTGGCTTAGCGGTTAGATGCGCGCGCTCCGCTACCGGCAGCCCAGGTTCAGATCCCGGACGCGCACCGATGCACCGCTTCTCTGGCCATGCTGAGGCCGCGTCCGACATACAGCAACTAGAAGGATGTGCAACTATGACATACAACTATCTACTGGGGCTTTGGGGGAAAAAAAAAAGGAGGAGGATTGGCAATAGATGTTAGCTCAGAGCTGGTCTTCCTCAGCAAAAAAAAAAGAGGAGGATTTGCATGGATGTTAGCTCAGGGCTGATCTTCCTCACCAAAAAAAAAAAAAAAAAAAAAGTAGACACGGTCCCTAACGTTTAGCTTTGAAGAGTCCAAAACTCACCGAAACCACTTTGAGAGACTGCTCCTGCAGTGTCAAGATATGGTGTCCTCTCGGATATTATTGAGAGCTTGCACTTCCCTCCAGCTTTTTACACACACTTGACAATTTACACTAATTCCTGGACAAGGTAAATTGCCAGGGAGACTATGAAACTCTGGTGGCAAAAGGATGTCAACTTGTCTGTTTTCAGAGATGCCTTGTAACAGGCTCATCTGCCCTTTTCCTTTCCTCCATGGCACTTTCTTCCTTTTCCTTCTACAGGTTTTTGATTCCAGGTTAAACTCTATAAAAATTTTTTTCTTTTCAACTTGCAATACTCACACCTAGTGCGATTTATATTGAAACTTTGCTCTCTTCAGTTGGGCCCCAAAGGGCTGACTTATAAGTGGGAGGGGAGATTTTTGGCATTTCTGCAAGATTAAACATGGTGCTAATCTAAAGTTCCCAGGCTGATGTGAAATTATGGACTCAAGGACTTTTTATCAAACAAAGCCAATGGGAGAAGAAGGAAACTTCTCTGTCAGCTGCTCCTCCAAGGGAGGGTCATGCCCTCTCCCTGTCTGGGTGTCCTCACCTAGAGTCTTACAAGAGATGCTCTGAGAGCTCATTCTGGTTTAAACACAGTACACTGCGAACAAAACTCATCTGTCAGTGAGTGGGAGGAAGGAAGGGAAGAAGGTAGGAGAGAATTAAAATTGTAAAGCCAACATCACGTGGCTTCCTCCTTGAACTTTAATAACCCAGTGCTGCCTGCAGGCTCAGAAAAACCAAATGCAATGGTTAGGTACAAGGATTGCTCCGGTGCTGGGAAAATGCAACAAGACATAACTTTTACAAGGTAAGCAATGAATAAGTGCCCTGCAGAAACAAAACAGTTTTTAACATCTCTGAAGTTGGCAGCCAGATGCCTGAAACGTTGGTTTAGGGCATCCAAAACGCACAACAGATAGGACTACCTTCTTTAAGATGAAATCATATTCCAGGGGAAGCAATAGCTGGGGAGGCTGGGTTTTTATGATCAGGAGAGGAGGGGAATTCGATCAGTATTTTCTTTGCCACAGCAAGACCCATTTTAATGCATGTTAGAGGTTTTCCACATATTGGGCAAATTTTCTAGAATGTTTTAAAAGGGAAAACGTTCTGCAGACTACCTTGGTTTCTGAAAGAGTTATCTTTCTCCCTGGGTTGGGGAAGGATCTGATTCTGTCCTATGGTGTTATCGACAAGATCTGAAACTACAACTTTTCATTTGGGTTCTGCTGTTGTTATGAAGTGCAGTTTGGGGTATCTTGTTACACTTCACCCCCAGAAGTGTTAAAGGAAGTGCCTGTCACCAACACTCAAAAATAAAGTGTAAATGATGCTGGCAGAGCTCAAAAACCAAAGGGATCAGCATTTTGCTTCAGTTTCCTGTTCATAAAACTTTATAAAAACAACCCGCCCATTAAAGAAAAAAAAAGCCCACAACAATAGCTCATTATTCTTTTCCTAAATGCTTGCCTCATGCCACTCTGAAATTAGGTGCCATCACGTTTCCTGAGTTATGGGCTCCAAACACCACATCCCTTTCCTCCTTCCCTCGCCCCCACCCCACCTGGCACCATTCCTGAATTCAGATACTTCTCCAGTTTACCAGCTCAGCAGAGACAGGCCAGCATTCTCCCTCCTACCTGTCCAGAGGAGGCCAAGCATCTGTACCAGCTGGAAGCAGGAATAGGGGAGGCCTCCTTCCCCCTAATTAATTTTTCATTTCCTAGAAAAACTTTTAATATGGAAGGTGCAAAGTTACAAAGTAAAGGGAAAAAAATACCTACAGACTGCTCCAAGTAAATTGAAAAATCATTATAAATACCTTATCTCATGACATTAATTTTTGAAGAATAAGATATTTCCCTTCCACCCTTGCTCTACAGTAAAACTTTGTGGAATATTCAATACCCCATTCCTTCAGTTCCTAGTAGAACATAGAACACAAGTCCTAGAAGGAGAAGCCTGGATTCAAATACCAAGTTTTCCACTTAACTATCTGACTTTGGAACAATTTATTTAACCACATAAAACTTCAGCTTAATCATCTGTGAAATGGGGCTATGAGAGTTTCATGGCTTTAATGAGATAAAACATATGAATAGTTTAATGAGATAATACATATGTCAACATTCTAGGCACAAAGTAAGCACATAAACTATATTATTGTTAACCTCTCTGGTACATAAATCATCCTACACCATTTTTTCCTCAATGAATTAGAGAGGAAAATTTGGGTTTGGGGGACCTTTTCTACTCTCTTTCCTCCCAAAGGAGTTAATTCTTTAATGTAAAGCCATGATTGCAAATGTGGCTTTGACTGTTGGACATCCATGAAAGCAGCACAGTCAAGGGTGAACTGACCTCAACTGAAGACACGGGGTTCAATCTACCACTAAATTTGCTGTGTGACCTTGGGCATGTCAATTAAACTCTCTGAGGTGCGGTTTCTTGAACCGTAAAATAAGTTGTTTGAAACGTAATTGCTTATCTTCTGTTATGCTATAAAACAGCAAAAACTGAAGTGTGCGTGGAACATTGTCTTGATTTTATGCTATTTTATTACAGGAAATAAAAGAAGATAATATCACTTACGGACGAAAGCATCTTTGTCTAAAATCAGCACGTTTGGTACAGGCAGCCCATGTTTTGGGTGAGTTCAGTATGGTCGTATTTTATAAGGGTTCATCAGAAAATTCAGCTCAATGTCTTCATTTGTCAGGAAATGCATTTGCATATAGATTCCTTTAATATCAAATGGCCAAGAAAACGAAGTTGAAACAGAGGTAAGATCAACTATGAGCAAAGAAACACTGAAGGGAAAATGGAGCTAGACTACAAATGGGATGGAACTGGCCTAAAATATACCACTGTCACTTAAAAATAGGTACTTGGCTGCATAGGGCCTGTGTTATCTGTATGACAACATTTGGTTCCTACTGTGTCCTCTTCCTACAGGCCCGTTATGACTATGAGAGCTGTCTGTTCCTTCAGTGACCAAGTCTTGCTGCCTTATGGATTTTCCCCAGTCATAACTTCCTTTCTGCCCTTCGGGTAGGCTGCTTACATCCACGTGGCAGGACTGTGGTCAGTTCTGTTCTGGATGCAACACACAGATGGCTGCTGGCATGGGATGCTGAGCACTAAGGGCTTCTCAAGGCTGAGGGCTCAGTGCACCTCAGGCCAAACTTCTGATGCAAAATATTTACACTGATGTCACATTTATAAAAATCAGAACTAAAGGCAAAGATACATTGCAGCAACTTCTAAACAGTGCTCTATAAACAACAAGTGGAACTAGAATTACTCAACAAATCATAAGCTTCATTATTCTTTAACAGCTGTGTCTCCCACTGGACTATAAGCTCTGTAACAGCAAGAATCATGACTCTCTTGTTCAGGGTTGTGACCCCAGTGCTAAAGGATGCCTGGCAAGTGACAGAAGGTCTACAAATGATGACCATAGCTAATGCTGACTGAGGGTTTGCTCTCTGCCAGGCACTGTTCTTTGACTTCACGTGATGTATAATGTAAACTCAGGTAATCCTCACAACAATCCAGTGAGGCAGGTACTTATAAAGGGAGAAACTGAGGCATAGGGAGTTCAAACAACTTGCCCAAAGTCACAGAGCTGGTAAGTGGCAGAGCTGGGGTTCAAATGTAAGTACTTTGCTTCCAGAACCCGCAGTTCCAATTATGAAGGAACATTAATTATTTGCAGGCCATTTGCAACTAGCAGGTGTCCTGATGCCAGAGACTATGATGCCGAGGGTCAAGGATTCAAGCCTATATGATATGACCTATATGATATAATATAGCCTATATCATATGATATGATGTAAGAACATCAAATGAGAGTCAGGAGACCTGGGTTCAAATCTTAGCCCTGGACTCCTACACCGACTTTGGTCAAGTCCTGTGACCTCTGTGCTCACCAGTTACCCTGCTGGTCAATAAGGGGTTGGATGGTCACTCAGGCCCCTGACAGTTGTGAATCTCAAGTGCTAGAGTCATCCTGGACAAAATCTTTACATCCAGGAGACAAGTGTGCTCCTCCACCTTCCATGAGGGAGAACCACCAAAATATCTTCCACAACTAAGCAAGTCACTCAGTCTCTCTGAGCCTCAGTGCCCTCATCTGCAATTAGGAGATAATAGCACCTACTTCAAAGGGCAGAGGTGAAGATTAGAGAGAAGCCAGAGAACGGGCTGACACATAGTAGTAATCTCATAAACAGTAGCTAGGTCCCAAAGATGTTATTATGGTCCCAAAGAAAGTTGGGAGGTAAGTCTGGAGGAGGAGAAAATCTTCTCAAAACCCAGGAACCAACCGACCAATTGAAAAGACAGCACTGAAACAAACATTATGATAATTTCTAAGAGTAGAGTACACATTTGCCACATCCCCAGAGCAAAAATTCCATACTGGATCTCTTTCAGAAAATGGAGAAATGCAGATAGGGTTGAGTTAACTTTGGATAGAACAAAAGAGAACTATTGTGATTTAGGGAGTTCACATGTGAGGGCTAAAACCCTAGAAAATAACGTTAGGTGCCATTTGCTCTATACAAGGTCTGCACGTGACATGTATTATCTTGCTGAGTCCTCACAACCTGCTGAAGAGGGTGCTTTCCCTGTTTTATAAATAGGCTCAGAAAGGTTAAGTAACTTGCTTAAGGTCACACAGCTGCTAAATATCCATAC
Organism: Ceratotherium simum simum; assembly: GCF_057802395.1. Classification (NCBI taxonomy): domain Eukaryota; kingdom Metazoa; phylum Chordata; class Mammalia; order Perissodactyla; family Rhinocerotidae; genus Ceratotherium; species Ceratotherium simum. The sequence goes on from NC_141904.1 coordinate 57,237,792, forward strand.
CAGAACTTACTTAGTCTGCCTGGAACACTGATGGTCGCAACCACGCAGCTGCACCCTCTCCCCAAGGACAGAATGTCATTGGCCTCAGTGTGCCCCAGATCTATGGGGCAGCAATCCTTGTCCACAACATGGACAGGTAGCTTTATAGGTAGGACATGTGTGCTGGCTGGAGCGGCCCTGGGTTTTAGCCCCTGTTTACCCACAGACTCCCGGCAGCTGCGGACAAGTCATTTAACTTTCCTGGATTCTGTTTTGATCAAACAGAATGTACTGAAGTAGAGTTTTTCAATCCAAGTCTTGTGGAACATTAACCACTTACATTTATACCCAGGAGGTTAGGGATAAAAGAGGAGCCAAGACGTGAGCTGACCCTCTGTCCTGATATCCTGGTTGGGGGAAGGAGTGGAATACATCTGTGAGCAAACACAGAACAGGGTGACTGCTCAATTCCCTCTCATTTTGAAAATTCTGAAATTCTACTGAATGCTACGTGATAGAGCAAGAGAAAGAGGAAGAGAAGAACTTACGGGAATCATGGGGGAGGTGGACGGGGGTTCATCTTGAAGCTGTGTTTGCACAAGGACCACAGTGTACATACTTAGCTTGTGAGCTTATTTGGGGTGCTCTGGGGTGGGGGAAGCTGGTGGAGATAATGGGGAGGGAAGCTAAATCCCTCCTCTTGAAATGACCACTATTGCACACAGCAAGCACTCAACAGATGCTGATAGAATTGAATTCAAAGGAAAATAGACCTGGATCAAATTGAGAGAAGTTCAGCTGCTGCCGAAGATGTATGAATATGTCAAAAATGCTAACAATTTCTTTCTTTTGTTCCCAGCCACCCACTCCACCATAAGCCATTTTTAACCTCAAGATCAATTCTTTTTTGTGCGAATGAGCACACCTCTTGCAGCAGGATAACCACAGGTAACCCTTCCCTTTGCCTCCATCCCACGCACTTGGAATCTGAACAAAAGTGAGCTGTCTGGGAGCTAAAGAATTCTTCTTGTTTTCATTTGCATCCTTGCCCAGGGTAGTGACAAATATTGTTTCATGAGTTTCCAGCTTAGCTTTAGAGCTCAAAGGATAAAGGGCTTCTACAAGAAAGAATGAGGATAAAGGAAAGAAGGTAAGAGAACAAAAAAATTTAAGCCATATATATATATTTTTCATTCAAATAGCAGAGTCTTTTCTTCCCAGGAAAGATGACAGTGTGCTACAACCTCAGTAGACCTGCCAAAGTCTCCATCTGGACATACTGGAAGTAACAATAACCTTGAGGAGTTCTGTTTCTACTTTTATTCTAAAAACGGGATTTCAGAGGAATCTCAGGTCTTCTGACTCCCAGCTGATGTTTCTTCCATGAAATCAGGTTGTCTCGTGAGCCATGTTTCCATGCCACAAAAAAGGCTGGCACATAATAAGTGCTCCATAAATATTTGTTGAATAAATTAAAGAACAAAAGAAAGAAAAAGGCTTAGAAGATATGTACTAAAGGCCGTCCACATGAGTGGATCAATTGTCTGACATTTAAAAAGTTCTGTGTATCTTTGAACTCATGTCCAGAATAGACCCTCCCTTATCCTTCTTTACCTTTGCAAACATCACCAATTATTCAACTCCCAGACCAAGTTTTTCTTCCGAGAAGCCTTCCTAGATCAACTCAGCCCACAGGAGATGGTTCTTTTTTCTGAGTTCCAACAACTCTTATTACTATCACTCATTAATTGTGTTCTGCCCTCTGGCAACTTTTGAAATTACTTAACAGTCTACCACTACTTAACAGTCTACCACCACGTAACTTTTCTGATTATCTCTCCACCTAGAACTCCTGGAGGGCAGGGCCTGCCCACATCTACCTCTAGATGCTTTCTTAGGTCACTGGAACAAAGAAACAATGACTTCCAGAGCAATGACTAACTATAGCTGGAGTATTTTTAAGCTAGATAATCACTTATTCCTATATTCAACTTCTTCCAACTAGTTTAATGGTCAATAGAATCTTTGTGCTGTTCTCCTACTGCCAGGGGAGGCCAGTAACAATTGGTATCTGTCAACTGCATAAGACTGTACTCAGGGAAGGACTGTAAGGATGTGCTGTCCCCTCAAAATACCCCATTAAAATTAAGGAAGACACTTATCAAACCTCTAGATCAACCCACCAGTTTACAGGAAACAGGAGGGAGAAGTTAAGCCACAACACGAGAAGGCAATCCTCGAAATCAGGATAGAAAACATTCCACCAGACAAATGATCTGGTTTCTCCAACAAATCAATAGCATGGGGAGAAAAATGAGGGAGGGAGAAGTTTTACAAAATATCAACTATAGGAACAGTGGAGAATGTTGGAATCCTGATTCAAACAGGCCAACTGTACAAGGACTTCTTTGAGACCAATTAACAAGAATTCCTTGATATCACCTAAGACGCAGTTCAAAGGCAAATTTGAATTTGGGGAAATGTGACTTTGAATTGAATATTAGATGATATTAAGGAATTCTTGTTAGTCTTGTTAAGTGTGATAAGGTGTGGTGGTTATGTAAAAAAAAAAGTGTCCTTATCAGGTAGAAATGTATACCAAAGTACTGACGAGTGAAATGACATGATGACTGAGGTTTGCTCAAAGTACTCGTAAAACACAGTGTGGTGAGACCGTGAAGAGGGTAACCGTTGTTTGCTGGATGCTGGGTGAGTGGAGGTACTAATTATACTATTCTTTCTACTTTTCTAATGTGGGCACATCACAAGGTATCATGTTTAACACACTATATTATCCAACTTAGAAAATTATAGTTTCCAGTGTTGGTGAGCATACAGCGAAAATAGCATACTTAGAATTCTTGATGACAGTAAAAACTACTGTGATATCAAGAGATGTCAATATACACCAAGAGCAATGTAAATATGCATGTCTTAGCCCAGTATTCCTACATGTGTGAATTTACCAAAAGAAAATAATCCAAAAGAAAATATTTTCAGTGCCCTGTCATTTAATAGTGTTGAATTAGAAATAATAATAGACTAGTTACTAAATATGGAGAATACGCTATGTACCAGGAACTATGTTAAATGCTTCATATACATTATTCTCCTCTAAACAATCCATTCTCCCCACAAGTCCCCAAGATGACACAGCTAAGAAGTGGCAGAGCAGGAAATCCGGGTCAGGCTGGCTCCAGAGCCCACGCTTTCCAGCCCTGCACTAAGTTGCCCTGAAATCCAAATGTCATACAATGGGAGATGTTTAATTAAATTATAGGATATCCTCGAATGAACACTGTGTGAACATTAACAAGTATACTTATGAAGTCAAGCCACATGAAAAATGCTAAGTTAAAAAAAGCAGGATAAAAACCATTTACAAGGGCACCTATGCAATTTGTACATATGTATAAATGTATGTATGTATACGTATATATGTGTGTATATGTATATATGTGGAAAAGCTTGGCAGGGAAAATACACAAAATGAAAACATGGTTGTATTAGAAGGGAGGTCTCCCAATTATGGGCCATGTGGTTATGTTACTTTTATTTTTATTTTTTTGTGAGGAAGATCAGCCCTGTGCTAACATCTGCCAATCCTCCTCATTTTTTGCTGAGGAAGACTGGTCCTGGGCTAACATCTGTGCCCATCTTCCTCCACTTTATATGGGACGCCGCCACAGCATGGCTTGCCAAGCGATACATCAGTGCGCACCTGGGATCCGAACCGGCGAACCCCTGGCCGCTGCAGCGGAGTGCGTGCACTTAAGTATTTGCGCCACCGGGCCGGCCCCTGGTTATGTTATTTTTTAATGAAAAAAATTAAAGGGGAGGTAATTGAATTGAGGTGTGCAACAACGGCTGATGGAACCAAGGCATTTTTCTAGTGGGGTTTCCATAAATATTGTAAACTGTCAGTTTCTTCAAATAAGTTCTTTTCTTCTTCTTTGGAAGCCTACCAAACTAAAGGAAGAAATATTCCTCTTTTCCTCCCTCAAATATCTTTGAGATGACCTCTGTTAGGATTTCACCTACTTTGATCAGGAAGCAAGAATTATCTGCAGTTTCCTCTTGCAGCAGATGCCGAGGAAAATGTTATAATATGAGAAGGATGTCTTAAACATATCGCAAGAGGAAAAAAAGACAACAGTTTAAAGGAATCTACAAAGGATTGTTTTATGATTGAGGTTCCCTCTGAGTCTTGTGAAATCCTCTCACAGGTCATTTGTTATTAGCACAACTGAGAAAAGCACCAGAAAGCAGGAGATCCAGTTCTCCATCTTATCGAGGTCCAGCCCAGGCACATCCTAACTGCATCTACCAGACCGCTAATCGCCTCACGATCCCACCCCAGGCTCCGCATCCTGCACTCACTCTCCTCTTCCTCCCCCCCTCCCCGTCCCTCGACAGACACATCTGACGGGCTCCCAGAGACAAGTTCACTGTGCGATTATGTACATGGAAGTGCTTCGGAATCTAGGAAACGCTCTACAGATGGGAAGTTATCCTGATTAAAAACCTGATATGTGCCCTTATTGTGTTTCTTTTGCCGTAAATGAATTCCAGAGATGTTCCTTGGGGAGGGAAAAAAACAACTAACTAGATCCCAGGTTATTTTAACTGCCAGAACCAGGGTTGCCATAAATAATCAACTCTTTATGACAAAGCTTCTGCAACTGCCATGGGGATGATTATCACCTGAAAAAAGCACTAATCTGTGAGCCAAGCCACGTGACCATTCGTGATTCTATGTGGTGTTCGTCAGTACCTGTCACCAAGATAACTGCTTAATCTTGAAGGCAGGAGACAAGAACATTTTAGAGAAAGCCCTGCAAGAGATTCTCCTTAAAAAGCTAAACAAAGAAAGATCTTAGGGAAAGAATGAAAACAGAACAAGCTAGACAGCCAGCTGGAAGAGAGACTGAGCGAAAGCCACCGACCCTTCAGGGAGTTAGTGCAACTTTTGTTGAAGATTATGGAGAAGCTACTGTTTCAAAGCCTCTGGACATCAGAGAAAGAACACAAAAGAGAGTTTGCTGAACAGAGAGCTTTAAACAATTCAAGTTCAAACAAACAGAATTCCAGGAATTAGGAAGAGAGGAAATTGCAAGGTGCTTTGCAAACCACTGCAAAGAAAAGGATGTTTAACTATTAAATGTCAGTGAAAAAAATGGAGATCTTGTGGTGGTGGAGTTTACTTTGGAGCGGGAAAGGGTAAGGACAAGAAATAATAATAATAGTAATAGTGATTGTAATAACAAATGATTGCATTACTGGCAGCTGGCCTTTTGTGATCACTTGTTAGGGGCAGCACTGCTGAGCACTTTGTAAGCATCATCTCCTTTAATCCGCCTGACAGCTCTGTGAGCTCAGACCTACTAATGACCCCCTTTAGACACGAGGAACCTGAGGCTCTGGCTCCACAACTTCTTTGAGGTCACAACGACAGGACTATGATTCAAACCCAGATTCGCTTAAAAGCCCAGCCTTTGAACCATTTACACCCAGGTATATAATTACCAGATCTCACAGATCATACTATTTTTGAAGATTATTGATAATTATAAAATTCAGAGCTGAAGGCCAAGTTGGTCAGCATCCTGGCTCCTCACCTTCCTTCCTAAAGATAAAATGAAAAGAATGAAATGCTATCCAGTCCATTTTAGCAATTGTGGATGTTTTCTGGAAAAGGTGGGAGGATGGTGATTAGAAAAATCTAGGGAATTTTTCTTTATTTGTGTTCCATCGTTAAGAGCTAATTATACACTAGGATTCTCCGAGTAAAAGACTTTAGTGACATCGCTGTTTAAAGATTCTTCTAACAACCCAAGTGTTCACCTGTCAAACGGCATGAGGAAACCCTGTGAGGTAACAAGGCCAAGGTTACACAGCCAGCTACTTACTGAGCACTGTCAGGAACCCATACACTGCAGACCATGCTGCCTGAGTCTGAATTGTGACTCTACCACTCCTTTGCTCTGGGACCCTGGGCGAGTCAATCTTTCTGAGCCTCAGTTTCCTCACCTATAAATTGGGGATGAAAACAGTACACAGGGCTATTGTGAGAACTGAATAAGATGATGCATGGAAGGCATGAGGCATAGTGCTGGACACAATGGCAGCCACTGCTCTTGGCACAGCCGACAAAGCAGCCAGACCGCTTCGTATACAAAGACCCCTGCACTTCATGCCACATTCTCCACAGGCTACAGAATATTCAGGTGTGGAATACGAGTAAATGATATTTGCAAAAGCACCAAATTAAGAATCTGGCCCAATTCACGACCTCGTTCCTTCTCCAAACCATAGTCACTACTCAAGAAGAGAGAAATAGTATCTCTGTTTGTTCTTTTCTGCTGGGTTTTGGTATTTGACCAACACTGATGACAAGATGGTAGCTTTTGTGACAAACTCCATTAGAATCTCAGAAACCCACATCAGCAATAGAGAGCTAGCAATGTTTTCTGTTTGTTTAGTTTTATTTTATAATGCTAGGGAGAAATGATAAAAGCTATTACTCTTGACTATCACGATAGCAACTCAGTGAGACTTCATTTATATAGGCTTAACCAAGTCCAACTGCTCCAATCATGACTTTCATTGCTCATGCTGCTGGCACCTGGAGTCTATTCTGTAATAGACTAAGAATAAGAATAGAATAGAATAAGAATAGAATAAGAAGCTCATGCTACAGAGCACTGTGGGGCTTTGACTTGCTCAGAATTGGTTCCTCTCTCTTCTAATAACAGTTCTCACATTTTCTTTGGGGAAACTGCCCCTGTCTCAGTGCTTGTGGTTTGAGTGGGACTGAACCCACTGTCGGTCCCCATGGGAGTACATGTGACTCAGGCCCGGTCAATCAGCACCCCTCTCTTTCTGGTCATAGTGATTGGTCCAGGAAAGGGCATGAGAACCAGGCTTGGGATTTTTGCAGGAAAAAATGGGCAAGAAAACATCTGTAAATTAAAGAGCGGTAAGCTTAGAGCTGCTGGTGGCCATATTTCCACCAAGAGGGGACAACATATCTGAGAATGGGGGCAATAAAGAGAAACAAAAATTGAGAGGTGAAGAGAGAGAAATTCCTGGGGAAAATGAGCATCTAGATCCAGCCATGCCTGAAGCCAGTAACGCCTGAACTTTTCTGTAACATAAGCATAAATTCCCTTTTTGCTTAAAGGAATTTGAGTTGTTTCTGTCACTTGCAACTGGAAGAGTTTTGATTCAAATACATACAAAGAGGTCTTGACCATATAAATGAGTACTTGCCTTCTTGCTCCCTTGCATTATCCAGGATTTATATTACATATCTAAGTCTTGCTTCCCACAATGATATTGTAAGTTCCTTGAAATTAGGAGAAAAATGTGATAACCAACCAATAAAGTAACACTTTTTGCCAAAACCAAACATAGAACTGAGGAATCATTTTATGACAATGACCAAGAAAGTAGGAAAACATTAGGATGTTTCACAGGTGAGCTTTAGAAGCTGATGGCATGAGGAGTCAGGGGCCTCATGAGTGTCCAAAGCTACCTCCAAAGCTTCATTTGTCTGATTGCCCACTCCTGAGGCTCCCCTCACCCTGCACTTGACCAATCTCCGCAGACAGGAAAACCCCTACCTACGCTTCAGCCTAGAGGTCTAATTAGAACCGTGAACAACTCTCTACTTATCACTTGTGACACCAATAAACCTGCTTTTATTATTAAAGGAAGATTCACTACCTCAAATACTCTTCATACAAAAACTCTGACCACATTTGGATAGGGTAATTTGTTTTCTAAAGTTTTTTTTTTTAATCTATATCTCAAATTGTATACCAGGATAAACTTCAAATGGATCAAAGATTTAAATGTAAATGTGAAAACATACAAGTACTAGAAGAAGATGGGCAAATTCCTGGTGTAAGGGAGACTTTTCTAACTATGACTCAAAGTCCAGAAGAAAAGAAAACATTAATAGATCTTTTTATCATAAAATATAAAAAATAAAATAAAAAATTTAAATAAAAAACCCTTCTACATGGCAAACAAAAACATCAGAAGCAAAGTCAAAAGACAAATGACAAACTGAGAAAATATATTTGCAACTCATATCAGAAAGCTCTAATCTCCATAATATATGAAGACCTATAAATCAAGAAGCAAAGGACCAACATCCATCTCTGTATGACTATGTGTTTGATTAGTATGAAAACATTCACGACAAACAAAGCTACTGATTAGCATGAGTGTTTTAAGGTCTATTAGAGTGAGTAAAGGGCATGGACTTGGTGGTCCAGGTTCAAATCCTGGCTCTGCCACTTTCTAGTTTGTGACTTGGGCAAGCTATTTCACCTGTGTAAGCCTCGTTTATCTCATCTGTAAAATAGAGATTATAATAGTATGCACCTTGCAGTGCCATCACAAGGATTAAACACATGTGAATGCGCTCAGTGACTACCTGTCACATAGTAAGTGCTCAATAACTGTGTGCTATTAGCCTTCAAGTAGAGATTTTAAAATTAAGAATGTAGCCTAAACTCAAGATCTTGCAGATATTTAGAATATAAGGTCGATGTAAAGTATAACCAACAAAACAAACATCAACATTGTTATACTTTAATAAGATCCTACTCTTTTCTATCTTACATATATGGTTGCATTTACAACAACCATGATTATAAGTATTACTATTCCCCTTTTACAGATGAGAAAACTGAGACTCAGAGGTGCTGAATGCCTTGCTTAAGGTGGCAGCTATTAAGTGGTAAAACTGAGATTTAACTCCAGCTGTGACTGGCTCCAAAAGCAGGGTGTTCATTTTGTTACGCCATTCTGTCTCCCCCTAATTTAAAAGCTAAGAAACAAGTTTTCCAACTAAGTGGTTGCAGGGAAAGATATCCCTACCCCCCAAAGTTCTAAAAATCCCAGCCCTCAGGTATAAGAATGGACTCTGGTCCAGGAGTAAAAACTGCCATCTGTGGGAGATTGTTTCTGAATGGGAGGGAAAAGGCCCCTACTGAGTTTTAGGTCTTTACCACGTGTTGCTACTGATCTTCCTTTTTATCACCAGAAGATAGAAAGGTTCAAGAGATGCCTTCTGTGGTTATGGGTGGAGGGGCGCACACACCGCTGTTTCTTTGGGACAGACTTTTATATGGCACAACTGCCATCTGCCTGGGGCCTACGAAGGACACGTCTGCAGCCGGCAGTGAACGTGGGCTCTCACGCAATCTGTCTGGGCTCTGGGTGAGTGTACAACTGGGGGTCGTTCTCACCTGCCAGAGCTGGTCCCCTGCTTCCTGCAGCCTGCCTGTTTAAGGCATGACTGGTACAATGACGTCCCCGCATTTGGCCCAGGTTGTTCAAAGCCCACAGCAGGAATACTCAGTGAGCTCTAGCTGCCCCTGAGGCCCTACAGCTGCAACGAGGGTCTGCTTAAGATGCAGAAACGCGATGCCCTCAGCCGGCCTCCCTTTAAGAGGTGACGTCTCCCAAATGACAACCCTGCCAACCCCCACACAGACACAGCTTTTCAAAACAGGCACAGAGCCCCGACACCCTTTTCTGTGGAAATCTCAGGACATGCTTTCGTTGCCTTTATGTCTTTGGAATGCTGATTTAGAAGCCTGCAGCTAAAATTTTCTAACAAACAGGGGGGCTGTCTTGTCTCTCTCAAACTGCAGCATTTCAGAGGTCAGGGAGAGATCCCTCCCATCGGCCTCATCAATCAATGGGTTACATAAAGAGCAATTTCTTTTCGACCTCTAAGGGGGATATCCACAGAATGCTAGGATTTTAGCAATATTCACCAAATGTCTATCAAGTATGAGACCATCTACCAATCCCCAAATTACAACAACAGCGTTTAGGGTTTACTATCTGACAAGCATGTTATGATACTTCACAATATCCTGTAAGGAAGGTACTATGATCCTCCTATTTTATAGACAAGGTAACTGAAGTACAGAGAGGATGTGTAATTTGCTCATGGCCACAGAGCTTATAAGTGGCAGAGCTGGGGCTTGAACCCAAGTAGCATGGCTTGAGTCTATACTCTTAACCATAATGCTACACACTCTCTCAAGATGGTAATGGTGGTAGCCGTGGTGGAGGAGATGGTGGTGGAGGAGATGGTGGTGGTAGTGATAGTGCTGTTGGTGCTGATGCTGGTTGTGCTGAGGATAGTGATGACGATGACACGGTGGCCCTGTGCTAAGCATTTCCTACACATTATCACATTAAATCTCATCTTCCAGCAAGTCCCATCAGTTTCGCTGTATCCATCTACTTCTCTCCAGCTCACCTGCCACGGTCGCAGCTCAAGCTGCCATCCTCTCTCACCTAGACCAGTGCAATAGCCTACTAACTGTTCTTCCTGCTGCAAACCTTGTCTGTACATTTTTACCGCATTACAAGCGTCAGAAGGATCATTTGAATAGTTATCTCAGATCATAGCACTCATCCTCTTGCCTAAAATCCTCCAATGGTTTCCACTGCACTTAGACTGAAATCTCAATTCTTTGCTACTACTGACGAGGTCTGATGGGATCTGGCCCTGTCCACCTGTCAGACCTCACGTCCTGCTCCTCTCCTCCTCACCAGGCTCCAGCACAGCCTCCTTTCCTTCCTGACCATTGCAGCCTCACCGCCAGGCCAGGACATTTGTGTTGGCTGTTCCCTCTACCCCCAATCTCTGCAGGACTGGCTCCTTTTTGTCATTGAGGCATCAGCTCAAAAGACTGCTTCTTAGAGGAGCCTCCCCTGAATTCCCAGCTACAGTAGATTCCCAACTCTCATCTCTCTCCCTGTTCCCCTGCCCAGCTACCTCCAGACCCAACAGTATCTTTGTTGATTTACTGTTATTTACCATCTCCCCATTTGGCTACAACTCTGTGAAGGCAGAGATGTTGTCCCTCATGTTTGCTGTTGTATCACCAGCACCTCACACAGTTCCCAGCATAGAATGGAGCCCGATAAATAGGTACTGATGAAATAATTGAGTTATCTCATTTATTCTTCTCAAGAACACTGTTTTAGAAGTGAGGCAACAGCTTTGTAATCTTCAATGACACAGCCAAGGCTGTATGTCTAGTAAGTGGCATTTAACTCCAGAGTCTACAATCTTAACCTCCATGCAGTAATTGGCTCTATGAGCCTGACTTTTCACCCCATTTCTCTGCATTTCATTATCATCCTCACTTTAAGATAAGAAGGTCTTCCATGTCTCTGAACTACCTTTCAAGAGCATTGGAGTCAAGAGCCCATGTTCCTAACCACTAGATCAGAAGTTGGCAAACTTTCTTGTAAAGGGCAGATAATAATTATTTTAGGCTTTGCGGGCCATGTGGTCTCTGTTGCAGCTACTCAATTCTGCTAATGCAGTACAAAAACAGACATAGACCATAAGTAAATAAGAGTGTGGTTGTGTTTCAATAAAACTTCATTTATAAAAACAGAGAGTATGCCAGATTTGGCCGTAGTTTGACGATACCTGCACTAGGCTACTGGGGAGGAGTAGTAGTTTTCATTTATCATTCAGTTGTTATGTAGTCTATAGTCTGTAGTTTTCATTTATCATTCAGTTATTATGAGGCCTGGTAAGCAGACATGAAGATCTCTTCCCCAGAACACAGGTGAGTATGTTCAGAAGAAATAATCAGTGTTTTAAGAAAGGTCAAGGTCTTCTCTGCAGTTCCCTATTAACCAGTCACCATATTCACAGAAACAGAGACGGACACGCTTCTGTTTTTTTCCGGACCTAACTTGAGCAATCTTTGGGTGAGCCTGGTGGCAGGGGGTTTACAGGAAAGAGGATTTGTGTCCAGCCTCAGGGAAGAGTTAGGAGGAAAAATATCTGATGAGTCACTGAGGAATCAAGAACCTTGACATTCCTACTAAATCAGGTGGGTAAATCAGGAATGTAAGGAGTGTCAAGAGGGGTCAGTGGAGGAGGCTGTATGGACAGAGTGCACAAACTAGAGAAAATTAATATATTTGCAATGTTGAGCAACCATCACCAGAACATTTCCATCACCCAAAAAGAAACCCTGTACCTCCTAAATCTCCTTTCCCTCCAGCCCCTGGCAACCACTAATCTACTTTCTGTCTTTATGGATTTGTCTATGCTGGACATTTCATATAAATGGAATCATACTATATGTGACCTTTTGTATCTGGCTTCTTTCACTTAGCATATTGTTTCTAAGTTTCATCCATCTGTAGCATGTATCAATAGTCATCCTTTTTTCTGGCTGAATTATATTCCATTGTTTGGATATACCACATTTTGTTTAGCCATTCATCAGTTGATGGACATCTGAGTTGTTTACACTTTTTAGCTATTATGAATAGTGCTGCTATGAATACCTGTGTGCAAGTATTTGAGTACCTGTTTTGAATTCTTTTGGGTATATACCTAAGAGTAGAATTGCTGGGTCATATGATAACTCTTATATTTAACTTTCTGAGGAACTGTCAACTCTTTCCCACAGTGGCTGTACCGTTTTACATTCCTACCAGCAGTGTATGAGGGTTCCAATTTCTCCACATTCTCACCAACAATTGTTATTTTCCAATCTTTTTCCTTTTTTATTATAGACACGCTAGTGGGTATGCAGTAGGATATTATTGTGGTTTTTATTTACATTTCCCTAATGACAACTGATATTGAGCATCTTTTCATGTTCTTATTGGCCATTTGTATATGTTCTTTGGAGACCGTTTATCACCTTTTACCTATATATTTATTCTAGGCATCTACAAATAATGTGGAGTATTGTTTCGTGAGTGTAATTTAAATATTTTCTCCATTTAGCATTGTTTTTGAGCTCCTTCCATATTATTTTATATATATCTACTTCAAAGCTTAACTGCATCTAGCCTTCTCTAAACCATATTTTATTTATCTTTTCTCTTACTTACAGAGGGTTAGATTTTTTTCTTTACTTTTTTTTCTGTTTTTTAATGTTACAAAAAGGATTCCCTTTCACTTCCCTGTGCACGCCTCCTTCTGCACTCCTGAGATTGGCTCTCTAAGGCTCAAACATGTATTTATTAAGGCAGAATCACAAGAGATGCACATTTACAATCTTACCAGATGTTTAGCTTCTTTTTGAAGAGACGTTTGGAAAACCAAATACAAGTTTGGATCCCACCTCAGGAGACTCCTCTGCCTCCAGCCTCCAGTGTACGTCGCACTCACACCTTCACCAAGCTGGATAACTGTTCAAGTTCCACGTTCTTGCACTGCAAGCATTCTGATCAGGAGGAAGTGTAATGAAACAGTTCTTCTGCATCATATCTATTGGGGCAGTGGCTCCCAAAATGTGGTCCCCAGATCAGCAGCATCAGCCTTACCTCGGAACTTGTTAGGAAAGCAAGTTCTCGGGCCTCATCCCAGACCTGAGTCAGAAACTCTGCAAGTCCCCTGGATGATGCTGATCAATGTTAAAATGTGAGACCCACTGTATTAGAGCTTTCCCATTTTACAAGTGAAAAGTGGAGGAAAAGGACCAATCACCTAACTGCAACGCTAAAGTAAACAGGCTAAGAAAGGAGTGAACACTTTTATACCAGAGTCTGTAGACCATGGGGAGAGAACATGGGACAGTGGGATAGAATGAGGCTTTAAGACCAGAGAGAGCAGCATTCAAGTTCTGGTCTTGCAGAGGTGGGATCCTTGGCAAGACCCTTAACCTCCCTGGGTCTTAACTTCACAGGGTTTGTGAGAGTTAAAAGAGATGTTACACAAAACATCACATGCTGTATGACTCCATTTATAGGAAATATCCAGGACAGGTAAACCCATATAGACAGAAAGTAGATTAGTGGTTGGGTTGCGAGGGGCTGGGGAGTGGGGAGATGGAATAACTGCTTAATTGGTATGGAGTTTCTCTTTAGAGTGATGAAAATATTTTGGAACTAGATAGAGGCAATGGTTTCACAACATTGTGAATGTACTAAATGCCACAGAATTGTGCAATTTAAAGTAGTTAATTTTATGTTACGCAAATTTTACCTGAACTACATAAAAAGAGAGATGTTGCACGGAAGATGCTTCACACAGCACTGGGTATGGAAGTAGAAAGCTACCATTATTTTTAAAAGTTGACATTTATAGTAAGAAAAACTGGAAGCAGGCTATATGTCCAAAAATAGTGGATTAATTAAAGTTATGTCCCAGTTGAACAATTTGATACTACGTGGACATTAAGAATAATAAGGTCCAGGTGTGTGTATGAACAAGCACAATGTTCAAGGGTACCACGGAGTAAGACAAGCAAGCCACAAAACAGTATCTGTGCATTGTGTCACCCTATCTGCATGTGCACATAATTATACATTTGGGAGAGCTATATGTCAAAACATGAAGAGTAGCTCTCTCTGAGTAGTAAAGTTATGATATAACAATCTTTCTTTAAGCTTACCTTTATTTTATAATTTTCTACAACACCCATGTAATGCTAGTATAATAAAGAGATAAAAATTTGAAAAATGTGAAAAATAAACACGTTAGGGTGCTTTTTACTTAAAGACTAACTGGTGAATTCTTACCTAAAAGTATTCTGAATATAAATTCCCTCAATTATCTGTTTTTGTGTTCACAATTTTAACATTAGGCTTTCTTAAAACAGATGTACACCCATATTTCATGCATTAAAATGAAACAATTAGAAGTTATGCTAAATGTTAAATAAAAGCATTCATTCAGAGTAGGATTTAATTAATTGTTTAATTAACATGGGTTTTTGAGGAATCCTTCAAACTTTCCTTGTACACAGAAATGTTACTCTAACTTCAATCTATTACTATTTTTTGGAAAATAGGAGATAGCTGACATTTTAAATTAAAAGTTAGTTCTGAAGCACTGTAAATTCTACCATGAGATTATTCTAATTAACTGTGTCATACATTCATTTATTGATTCAATTCATTCAATGATTCATTGATTCAGTGATTCATTCACTCACTCACCCAGAGTCCCTATCTGGGCCTGACACAATTCTGTGTCTGGGGATGCAAAAGGGAGTTTCAACCCATTCCCTGCCCCCCTGGATTTTTTTCTTATTTTATCCTTTCTGAAGGACCCACACCAGTTCTGAAGATGCTTATAAGACAATCAGACAAGATATAAAAAGACTTTGCGTAGGGGCCAATGACGATGTGAAAAAATTAGTCTGCATTATGTAGTCTTTATTTCACTCTCTCCCAGAAGGCCCATCCTCCAAATATTCGACATGAATTCATGCTTTCAAGATGCAGAGCCTGCAGAGAATATGTTTTACTTGATAAACAAATGGTTTCCTAAAGAAAGTGAAGAGTCAGGATCAGAATCAGAAGGCTCAGAAAATTTATTTTTAGCTTTTGAAAAAACTGGTGCTAAACTGTTAATTAAAAGAATAGTGATGCCTATATCCCACAGAAGAATCTAAATACGAGACTTTATTTAAAAGGAAGGGCAGAGAGCAAGCAAAGAATCCAGACATTTTTCTTCTCTGCTACCATACTCTGAAAAGAGCATGGCTGACTGAGTTTGTGGGGGATCAAACCCCTGCCTTCTGGTCCATCATTAACGTCACGATCCCACCAGCCGAGCTAACTTGAATTGCCTGCTCAATGGAATTAGTCTTCCATTTTTAATTGGCTAGAAACTTGCCAAGAAGTTTTGCCTGACAGTTCACCAGGCAGAAAACACAAGGATAAAAGATGGTCCAATAATTACCAATGAGAATTGAAGAGGATGACTATTCATTAAAGAGGCTATTTCGTGAAGCTACTTGAAGCTGCAGGGCAAGGAAATGCTGTGGGGGGCAGAGCCTGTGAAAGCTTGCCTCTCATAAACCCTGGGCTCCAAGACTATCACCTCCAGCAAATGAGGGCACAACAAACCGCAACAGGTCTTGACAAACAGTTTCCTCCCAGGAGTCAGAAAGTCACCTGAAAAGGCTTAGTTCTGACTGTCTGAATTCACCCCAGCCTGAATACATGACCAGCGATTCTGGTCCAGGCAGGGCTGTTTCCTTTGCTATTGTGTGCACACAGCCCTTCAAACAACTCCACTCCAGAACTTCAGGATCATAAGCTTCCTTCAGCAGCCAGAAAATCGCATATTTTTAACACTCTGCTAAATGTGGAAATGGCCATCAAGTACCATCAAAGTGTACATTTCTGACTCAATCATTTCACTCCTGGGGAGACAGCCTCTTGGATATGCACAAAAGTACAGCTACAAGACTGTTCATCACAGGACTATTTATATTTGAAAAAATAAAAACAACCTAAATAACACTCTACATGTGCTAAATATAGCCATAAAATGGAATATTATGTAGCCTTTCAAAATAACAATATAGGAAAAAACTTCTTATCTATAGTTCCCAAATTTTCTACAGTAAACAAATATGTTTGTAAAGCAAATGAAAAACCCTGTGGGGAAAAAATAAAATTTTACATAGGTCAATGTTTACACAGTCAAATGATAATTTAAATACATTGAAAGAACATAATACTAGGGTGAACTTTTTTGGTAAAAATCCCTATATAAGAAAGATAGTCACTCCCATATATTTAGCTATTCAAATCTGGATTCTATTACTTAAATTATCACTGAACTTTGCATTGTTATTATCAAAATCTGGTCAAAAATTGGGAAATAAGATAATAAAAAGGGCTTTGAAAAACTGTATAAAATCCACACACTAATATAGCCCATGTACCTCATTTGCAGGTATTTTACCTTCCATAATTCTAAGAAGCCCTAGTACACAGTTATAAAATCTTAACAGGTTAGCAGCTGAAGCATAGATGTGAGAAGGAGGTCTGCCACAGACAAAACTGCTGACAGCAGAGGAAAGTACCAGCTGGCAGCGTGGTAATGCAAGAGGAGCCAGAAAAGTTGTGACGAGCTGACCTGAGGACTCAGAAAGCACAAATTCCTGGGGCCAAACAGCCCTAAAACATCAAGAGGCCAATACAATATAGCAAAGCATAAAGACTGATAGTCATCTGAAAATGGCAAATGATAATTTGCATAACCTGTCAAAAGGCAGGAGAACATAATATCTATTTATATAACTAGAGAAATTTGCATATTTGCATATATACGTTTTAAAAGTGGGGTTTTATATATATTTATGTATTGGTGTGTGTGTGTGTGTGTGTATGTGTGTGACATTTATTATTATATTTTTAATTTTGTTTTTTAAAGAAGACTGTGTGGTAAAATCCAAATAGTATATAGTTTTGTTAGTAGTACTATATCAATGTTACTTTCTTGATTTTGCCACATGTACCACAGTTATGTAAGATATTAATATTAAGAGAAGCTGAGTGAAAGGTATAGGAACTCTCTGTACTGTATTTTACTTGAATAAATTGAAAATTATTTCAAAATGAAAGTTTATTAAAAATGTAAAACAAAACAAAGAAGAATAAGGGCTTAGTTATTTAAATGCATTTCCTACACTCTTCACCCTCTCCCCAAATCTCAAGGGGTCTAGTAGCTGAGGTTTTACTGATTGGGTTTGTGGGCATCAACCATTGTAAGGACCCTTTAACCCTAGAAAAGGCTACCTTCATTTAGAATCTGACAGCTTATAGCAAAGAATCACGTTTACCCCTTCACCCTCCTGAGAAAGGGTAGTAAGGTACTCTCCCTTATCAGAGTAGTAAGAAAGTGGGCCTGGTCCCTAGGTTTGCAAACTCTGGGAAAGAAAGTGGTACAACCCTGCGGGAGTGGTGCTCACTGGTCCGGAAGCGTTTCATCTGACAGGAAGCCCCTTGGGGATGACTTCAACCACAAGATCCCAGGCATTATCTCATCTTGGCAGTGTGTCATCCTCTGCATTTTCCCTCAAGTTACTAAGAGGAAATGGGGGATGAGACGCAGCTCGAGCAGCCCACCTTGTTTTCAGGTGGATATTTTCAGCACTTTGAGGCAAAGAGGTTACTTTTTAAGACCATCCTGGACATTCCGCAAAGGAGAGGTGAAGACTTTCTCTGCTACCCTCTAATGAAAAACCCATGCTGAGCTTAGGAAAGCCGGCCAACAATGGCCAGCAACAGGAAAAAAACCCCATTCAAGGGGCCGTAAATATTTACTGTGTCCAACAGTGTATTTACTATTCAATGATCATGTGAAATAAACGTTCTAGGACAGGACATGATCTGTGTTTCCACAGGCCCATAGAGTTTCAAAGCTGGAAAGGAGCAGAGATGTCGTCCAGTTCCCACATTTTACAGATAAGAAGGTTGAGACTCCAAGCATGCTCCCATCAAACGTCTCCTATTTAAAGTATCTCTATTCCAACACACATTCCATGAGCCACAGTTCATTGTTTATACGTTTGTCTTGCCCATGAGATTAGAAGTGTGTGTTTGCTGAGGGACTTAGCACAGTGAGCATCATAAGCAGTCAATAAATGTTTGTTTGAGACCCCAGGATGAAGCCCAGCTCTGCCCTGACTCATGTTCCCAGGGACCTCTTCACTGCACTTAATGTTAAAACTGAGAAGTCAAATTCTATTCTTGAAAGGCCGAAACAGCAGCCAGGAGTGCACTGAAAATTCCCTCGCTGATATATTATAAAATTAATACTATTTATTCAAAATCTTTAAAAATTATTTTTTCACTTATTTCATCAGATAAAAACTAAAATGTTTTCCTTTTTTAAGGTAAGAATTTCTAGGATGTTGCTTTATTAAATTTCATATTTATTAATTTTCAAAAATGGTAAGATGGAAATAGAAAGGTTCCTGTTATTAACATACACACAGTTAAGCAATGCCAAAGAAACCCTTTAGCCCCAGAATATAGCCACCTGACCTTACGAATGCTTAAATGAGCACTCCAGGGTGCAAAAATGCTGACAACCCCCTTCTCTTTATCCCCAGTACTGTCCATGACTACCTCAGCTCCTCCTCTGTATTAATCAAGTTCAGGGTGAAACAGAACGGCAAATTAAGATCCCTAGATATGCCCACTTGGCATCTCAAATGCAAGAGTGAGAAGGATCAACCTTGGCTTGAGTGTTTGCCTATGGCAGCAATGATGGGAATAGCTCAGTCAACCCCACCAGCTAATCAGGCGGAAGCTCTAAAGAAGTGACAAGGAAGAGAATCTGTGGGCTTCCTAACGGGTGGGCTTCCCGAACTGAATCACCTTATCAGCCACAGCACACTCCTGTTTATTCAGTTACATGAGGTCTCTGAAGGCCTCCATTCAGGCACAACTTACCCAATTAGCTGCCATCAACTCTGTACAGCTCATACTCGCCCACTTTCTCCATCAAGGCAGTCACTTATAAACCAAGTAGCTCTGTAAACTTCACTTTTCTAAGTACAACGTTAACCCAGCAAGCACTAGAGCCAGAGCAGATGTATTTGATACAAACTTTAAACATAAGCACCCACAATCTGATGAGATGTTTCTAGGGCTTTCGTTACATAGTTTCATACTAGAGACCTCACCCCCACAAAGACCATTTAATTAGAAAAATTCTTGTGTGTGATTCTCTGCATTTCAGAGTGGCTATGTAATCACTTCGATTCCATGCTTTTACCTTTTTCAGTCTTCAGATTGATTTGAAATAGGTAATTCCACGAATTACAGCCAAAATACTAATAAAAAGAGGACCAAAAGGGAACAGTTTAGAGGCAAAACCCGCACACACACATACAAATTTCCAAAACAAGAACTTGAGCACTGAACCATCACCAAAGGATGGCAGCATCTTTTACAGATGTTATATTCAATCAAGATCTTGGCACTTGTTTTATTATTTGCAAAGACCTTTTTCTTTTCCTAACAATTTGTAAGCACTACACATTATGCTTTACAAACATGAGCTCAGGTAATCCTCACAACTGCTCTATGAGGTAGGAACCACTAGTAAGCCCACTTGGAGGTGAGGAAATTGAGGCTAAGAAGGTTACAAAGTTGTGGAGGCAAGATTTTAACCCAGTTCCTCCCCAAAGCCCAAGCTCATCACACTCTGGCAATGTTTCCCCAAGCATGGCCCATGCACCATTAATAGAATGTGAGATTTTAAGATGCATGTGGATAAATAGATTTGTGTGTGTGGAAGATTAGCCCTGAGCTAACATCTGTTGCCAAGCCTCCTCTTTTTGCTGAGGAAGATTGGCCCTGGGCTAACATCTGTGCCCATCTTCCTCTACTTTATATGTGGGACACATGCCACAAAATGGCTTGATAAGTAGTGTGTAGGTCCACGCCCAGGATCCAAACTGGCGAACTCCAGGCCGCCAAAGGAGAGCGTGCGAACCTAACTGCTATGCCATTGGGCTGGCCCCTGGATAAATACATTTTTACTTTAATAGTTATATATGTGTTTATTTTAATGCAGGTTAGGAAAAAAAACTATTCAAGTAGTTGATCTAATTTGGATCTTATTGCTGAGGACCTGGCTAATTGAGCATCAGTTACATACTTTCCAAGAGCTAGAAAAATAGCCAAGAGTTCTTGTGCCATTTTTCCTAGTAATCAAGTGATCTGGCCCATCAAGGAGTGAGGTCCATACCAGTCTTGTTAGACTGGTACCTAACTGAGTTAATCAGCCTGGACATTAATTGATACCTAGCAGATGCTGAGAATCTAATGCTTTTACCTTCAAAGAATAGTTTCTTCCCTTAACCCTCTCTTCTCCATCAACTAACACCCTTGTCCCTGCCCCGCGCCCCCCCCCCCCCCGCCACACTCATCTGGATCTGGGAGCAGAGACATCTGGAAGGAAACAGACCTGCTCACTCATCCCTCTGTCCCCAACATGGCTCATCCCAGAACTCTCCCTAGGGTGGCCATAGTTGACCCCTGAGCGAGCATTCTATTCAGACAATGGCCAGACATCAAAGTGCTGGCTGATTTAGAACTCTTTGGGGGAAACTCCTCTTGGTGATATGGTATTTTTAGTTCATTCTTTTTCTTTATCGTTGAAATGACTTATAAAGAACTGCAACTTTGGGCTGTGGCTAGTCATGAGGTGGAGTGGACTTTGTATTTTATATCTTACTGTTTAAAAAAGTAACTTCTGGGGCCGGCCTGATGGCGCAAGCGGTTAAGTGCGCGCGCTCCGCTGCGGCGGCCCAGGGTTTGCCTGGTTCGGATCCCGGGCGCGCACCGATGCACTGCTTGTCAGGCCATGCTGTGGCGGCGTCTCATATAAAGTGGAGGAAGATGGGCATGGATGTTAGCCCAGAGCCAGTGTTCCTCAGCATAATGAGGAGGATTGGCAGATGTTAGCTCAGGGCCAATCTTCCTCACAAAAAAAAAAAGAGTAACTTCTAATTACACAAGTAACAAATGAATACTTCATCCCGGTAAAAACTTAAAACATTAAAGATTAGACTAAAGTTCCCCTAGACTCTCACTGGGGCCAATACCAGACCCCATCCTCAAAGGGAACTATTTTAATGCATTTAGAGTGCTATCTTTTCAGACTGCTTCTAATGCATTTGTGTGTCACTGAAAAATAAATAGAATTGCTCTTTATGTGGTTTAGTTTAGCACACAAATGATATCATACTTAAATTTCTGTGACTTGCTTTTGAAAATTTAACAATATGTCTTGGCAATCTTTTCATCTTAGACCTGCTTTACTTTTTCTCTTTCTTTCTTTTTATTGCTGTATTGTATTCCATAGTGTGGGTATATATTTTATATTTTAAAAGGTGAAAATATCATGCAATTCAACCTTTGGCTTTTCTATAACACTTAGAGAACAATGACAGACAAGAAGAAACTCCTTTAAGTCCTGTGTTTTCTGGTTTCTAGAAAACTGCCACTGATTTCAGTAAAAACAATACATGGATGGCAATCTGAGTGAGGGATTGACATTAGTTCCATAACTCCTGGTGCAACAGCAAGTTAGCAGAATGTGGAGTCAGGCAGAATCCCAGCTCACAGCTGTGTGACCTTGGACCTGTTAAACAACATCTCTGAATCTCAGACACATCATTTGCAAAATGAAGATAATATCTACCTTTCAAGGTTACTGTCAAGACTTTGTAAGAAAGAGAAATAAAGACAACAAGTAGAGTACCTGGCACGCGGTAGGCATTTAGTGCAAGACACTTATTTAAAGCTTTATCACACAGTTCTGCTCAACAGTGCAGAATGCAAATCAAATTTTATTGTCTAAGATTTCCAGTTTATGTTCAAAAATTATTAGTTCCCTTGGAACATCTTGTTAGTATGGATACTGCACCCTGTGGATTTATAGGTAAGGAAATTGAGACAGAGAGATATGCTCAAGGTAGATCCATCATGGTGCCAGGATTAGCTTTTCTAAGAGGCATTAAGCTCCCTTTCTTATGATTTATCATTAAATTAATAAACAGAATGCTTGAAATTGCTATCCGAAACCTTCCATGCATGTTCTCTGGAACCCTGCATGCCTCTGTTAATTTTCCTCAAATGACTATTATTCAAATTAATTGAGCTACACAAATTAAAGTTAAAAACAACTAAAAGGAGCAAAATATTTCAGGTAAAGAAGATAATACTTAATGAAATGAAACAAAACAAAAAAGGAATAGGAAAATAAAACAAATACCAACCACTGCTGCCATCAGGATTCCAGCCAATACATAATAGAATAAGTTTTGCCTCAACCTTGTAGCAGAGCTAAAATAATCAGCCTAAAGAATTCAGTGGGGACTCTGGATCAATTTCTCCAGATTACATGGAGTAAGAGGAAAAGAAAGGGTGGTTTTGTGACAAAAGCAATGTTTTCTGAGAGCCCTAAGCCCTACAGCCCTTCTTATCTGCTCCATCACCTCCATCAAGTTACTGAGTATCACATAAGGCAGACAGCCTCTTAGAGTGACCCCCATGACCTCTGCCTCCTTGTGTTTATGCCCTTGAGTGATCCCCTGCCCTTGAGTGTAGGCTGGCCTAGTAATTTGCTTCTAGCCATACAGAATATGGCAAAGTGACATGATGTACATGATTATGTGTATGTGATTATGTTGCATAATGTTGTAACACCCATATTTCAAGGCAACTGTCTCCTTTGCTGGCATTGAAGAAGGAAGAGGTCATGT
Organism: Ceratotherium simum simum; assembly: GCF_057802395.1. Classification (NCBI taxonomy): domain Eukaryota; kingdom Metazoa; phylum Chordata; class Mammalia; order Perissodactyla; family Rhinocerotidae; genus Ceratotherium; species Ceratotherium simum. The sequence continues at coordinate 57,260,816 of NC_141904.1, forward strand.
TGGGAGGCACATGTGGCAAGGAGTTGAGGGCAGCCTCAGCCAATAGCCGACAAGAAACTGAAGCTCTTAGTCCTACAACCACAAGGAACTGAATGCTACCAACAACCACATGAATTTGGAAGTAGATCCTTCCCCAGTCAAACCTTGGATGAGACCACAGCCCTGGTCAACACATCGATTGCAGCCTTGTGAAACCTGGAAGTAGAGAAACCAGCTAAGCCATATCAGACTCCTGATTCACAAAAACTGTGAGATAATAAATGTATGTTGTTTTAAGCTGCTAAATTTGTGGTAATATTGTTATAGATAACTAACACATCACATTTCCTTCCATTCTCTGTGGAAAACAAGGAGATAAATCATACACAGCCTAGTCTCACCAGTAATGAGAGAGCAAAAATTCATACCAGTGTTGGACCACTAGGTCTATTTGATGATGCCTGAATTGAAACGAGCCTTATTCCAAAATTTGGTGCTATATTTTGTGTTTCTTTGTTCATTGATTTTCCCTTTTTGTTCCCAGTGAGAGTAAGCGACATCTATTTTGATATATAATAGAAGTCCACAAGCAGATGATCCTGGGAATCCTGAGAGATTTCCTTGACTTCCTAATTGATTTACCAGCCACCAGCCTCACTCTCTCAGTCCCTGACCTTCTGAAAAGGCCATTCCAATCAGATCATATCCCTCTCCCGAACCTCCACTGCCTGGAGAGTCAAAGCCAAACTCCTTAGCGAGGTCCCAGGAGTGAGTGAATAAAGAAATGACTAAAGGCATGTGGTAGAATATTTACCACATTGCACTGAATTGTGAATGCTCAACAGCAAAGACTGTATCTCATTCATCTTCATTTCCCCAGTGCCCAGAACAGTGCTTGTCATGCAGCAGCTGCCCCTATACTTCTACTGTGATGCCGAAACAAAAATGCAGTATCCCTCTCTACTGCTCTAAGGATCTCTGTTTTACCTTAGTGGCCTTGGTTCTGGTAACTTGCACTAGTGAAAATGAACCCAGCCTTCCCAAGGTCAATAATCTGTCCATTATACAATAATGTTTAACAACTAACAATATAACACACAATCTGTTTAACAGTCCTAAAATTCCCACTTGGGTTCATAACAATTCCTTCTTCACTCCAATCCAAGGGACTTTTATTTATGCCTTTCATTCAATATATTTTGCCCAACTTCATTCCTCAAAGGAGCACAAGAACACAAACACAATTGTACAGGAACGTAGAAATTAGGAAATGGAGCTGGAGGAAACAGGAGTTGAATTAAAAGACCAGGTAATGGTCTTATAGTTTATGCAGATGTGTTGATACTGAAAGTAGGCTGCCAGTTCACCAACAATTAACAACAGTTCATTGTTAGAGAGGATAAAAATGACTAGAGAACTTCCAGGCCCAGGTATTGTTTATTCAAAAGGGATACATTTGTAGAAATTGCTGTGAATGGGCTCAAAGTATGTGTCAGCTGTTTGATTTGCTGTTTTTGCTGCTTTGAATGCTCTTCTGTGCACCAGAAATTATATGGTGCTATTTGAGAACAGGGCTTGCTCATGGACTAACTTCACAACCCTTTCCCCAGACAATCGCCCCTACTCTGATCCAGTCTTTGACCAAAGGTATCGGGCAAGCCCAGGGCCTTGCATCCTGTCTCCTTCCTCTCCCTGTCAAAGCTCTAAAAAGCTAAGAATCATTCATAAGAACAGACTACTATTCAAAGTGCTCCCTTCCAAAGGCACTTGCATTTTAACAAGGAAAACACCAGTAATTATTACAGAATTTATTTACAAATTGTTTTCACATACACCATCTCCTTTGATGCCCCGTGCCCAGTACATAGTGGGTACTTGGTTGTATTTAGTGAATGGATGGATTAAGAAACCAAGGTTCTGAGAAGTTAAGTGACCTGCCTAAGGTCACACAGTGAATCTGAGGCAGAACAGGGGAGGAGAACACAGGTTTTCTGATTCCATGTCCCAAGCTTCCTCTATTCCCACCAAGTCATAAACTATAGACAAAAGGATTCACAAGAATTTGATTTGGGGGAAACTGGTCTTCCCAACTCCCCAGAATTTATTCCACAAAAGCAGTTTTTGCTCTGGAGCCAATTCAACCCTACCCAAATTGAGGCATAATTCTAAGAATCAAACTCGCAAATTCATACAAGAATTCAGCCTAATTTTGTACCTTCAATCCAGTTCCCCAAGCAGTTACTGGCCAACTGTGCTGTACATGTAAGATGCTTTCAAGGTGGAAGCAGTGAGTTTGGGGTTCTGAAGGAGCATTTTCTCACCTCTACCTCACAATCTTCCTTCTCAAGATTCTCTTGTTTTCCTAGGATTGCCTGAAAATAGTGAACCTCCAATTTTTAAAAAGTTGAGAAGTCTTTAAGAGCCTTTACCCTTCATTTTATAGACAGTAGTTGGCCTCACCGATTCACTGCTGAGTGTGGGGGTGGGGGGAGGTGGGGAGAATGGCACAGGGGCTGCCCCCTTGGAGTTTATGAGGCACAGGAAACGATCACACAGAGACAGTGATATCACAACCACGATAAGCACCACCAACTAGAGAAAAGTTCATTGTGGAGCAAAGCAAGCCTTGAACTAAGTAGGAAGTTGCTTTAAAGCAAAAACTTGCTAATGTTGTGACATTTAAACTACCTTTGGGTTTTATTTATGGGTTAAATGATATGAGTTTGAGTTTGCTTTAAGATACAAAAATAATAAATAAAGGGTGTGTAGATGGGGGAATAGGTAAAAGAAAAATGGTAAGCTATGGATAGCTGTTGGAGCTGGGTAAACCAGTATATGGGGGCTTCATTATATCAATTTCTCAAATTTTGTGTATGCTTGAGAATTTCTACAATAAACAAAAATAAAATAGTTGGGGAGTCAGTTGTAAGCTGTGCTGTTTGCTAGCTCTATGGCTTTGGGCAATTCACTTAACTCTTCAGAGCCTCAATCTTCCCAAGTGTACAATGGCTGTGAGGGCTTAGAGGGCTTTTTTGAGACTCAACTGATTATAAAATATATGTAAAAGGCCTCGTACTGTTTCTGAAAAAATGTAGGAACTCAACAAAAGGTAGTTTATTATTGTTATCATGTAATAAAAGTTAGTGGCAGGGGGCCAGTAGAGAACACACTCCTACATACATACATAATCGCCATTCTCCTCTCCTACTAAGACATTTTAATACACTTGACATGTGGGTGGCTTTTTTAAAAGGCTGAACTGAACGCTAATTATTATCAGCAGGTATCCAGTTCTTTATTTAGTAAAACCACTAAAAGAGCTTTATTTTTATCTTAATTGCAGTGAATCAAGCTTCATTCACCTCCTGAAGACGGGAGAGCTAGCCTTTTGTGAAGCTACTTCATCCCATACGTTCCTGGGGATTACGAAATAGCACCTAAGTGTCCTGTACCTACAGAATCGGTAGGTCTTTTACCAGGAAGCACATAATTCTTTTTTATAAGTTTTCATGAGAAGCTAGAACTCTGGTTTATTTAAAATAAAAATAACACATGCTTGAGGAGGATTTTCTGTACATACATACAATACAGTTTAGCGATAATATCTGGATTCATTCTAGCAACATAGAGTTACAGCCTTGATAAGTGTCTTCACCTCTTTCAGTCTCATTTTTTTAATAGGTAATATGGGGACGGTGTTAGTAGCATTTCTCAGGGCTGGTGAAAGGATTGAAGGAGAGAATACATAAGTCACACAGCAAAAGCTCAATCAACATTAACTGCTGCTATGATTCATGGACCGAGATCTCAACCAGGAAGCTCTCGTGCTGATACCACACTTTCCTCCCTTGATGCCCACGGCCTGTTGCCTTAAAGATGACGTTGTACCAACTCTAACAGCCCAAAATAGATGGTCCTTCCCCAGCTCTGGGTGAAACAACAAGAAACTTAATTACCAGACAAAGAAAACACACTTTGTTTTCTATTTCTAGATACCAATCTTAAAGTAGCACAAAGAGTGGAAGAGTGCGTCTGCAAACACATTTTCATCTAGGTCAGCTGTTTCTAGAATTCAGAGAACAATGTATTCTAAAAATACTGCGCCTGCATCTGCCCCTGCTTCCCCCCTCGGAGGGCCGCCGTAACACTCTAGCTGGGATATGACAGCTGAAAGGGCCTTTTGGAAAACATGCCTTACAAAATGTAGTCCCATGCCTTAGATCTAATCAATTTTGGCTCAAGATCCAAAACTAAATTGTTTTATGCATTTTCTGAGTTTTAAGTAGTGCTTACCCCCCCAGCGTTAACACACTACCAGACACTTATCAACAACGTTTTTAAGCCCTGTTTAATTGATGCTTTCCCACATCATCCATCATCTGTAGGTACGAGGCACTGCAATTCCTGACATTTCTGAAAATATAGGCAGCCCCCATCTGATGAAATAGTTGTGTACCAAAATTTCTTTGTAAACTTCGTTATCTGGAACTTGAGTTGGTGTTTTTTTCCACACACAGGAAACAAAGCCATGTGAGGTCTATTTATCTCATGGTATAGCCAAAAAATTATTTAAAAACCTAATTGCCACATGTATTTATTTGACAACTATATGCAGAGTGCTTACAATACACCTGCCTAGCACTAAGCGAGGCACTTGGAGAGAGACTGATTAAACACACATTCCAGGTCGTCTAGGGCTCAAACACTAGTTTCTAGTTTATCAATCATTATATAGAGCTTACTACAGGCCAAGAACTGTGCTAACCACTTTACAAATATTAACTCATTTAATCCTTCTAACAACCTTATGTGGTAGATATTATTATCCCCATACATAGATGCGGAAACTGAGACACAAGAGAGGTCAAGTAACTTGTTTAAGGTCATGCAGTTAGTAAGTGATAGAGTAGAGACCAAAAGCCAGGTGACCTGGCTCCCAGGTTCACCTATTTGCTTGTTCACCATGTTGCTTTTTGGTGGGGAAATGCCCTCAGGTTCCCTCTGAGGGCCCCAGCTGTGTGCTGGGGTGGGTGCCTGTGTCCCCCATGCACCTACTTCCTCTGTGCCTGCTGGGCACTCCCTCTCTCTCCCTCCCCACCGTCCTCCTCCATCCACCTCTGCTGCAGGTCCTGACATAGGCGATGGAGTCCTCACAGTCGCCTCCCCTGCTACCCCTTCTCCTCTGCCTCCCTCCTGGACTGTGGCTTCTCTAAAACCCACTTCTCTCCGGCCCTCCTTCTCTGCCCCTATTGCTTCTCACCCGGACTATTTCGGTAACCTCCTCAGGAGTTTTCCTCTCCTCAGTATCCTCCAACTCTCTCTTTTCTTTAAAAACAAACAAAACAAAACCTTGTTATTCTTTTTTTTAGTGTGTAAGTAATACATGGTCTTTGCAAAAAAAGTAGAAGATACAGACAAGCAAAAAGAAGAAAATTAAAACTACCCAAAGCCTATTATCAGAGAGAAACTTTTCATCAGATCATTTCAGATTTTGTCTCTGTTTATATATAATATATATACCACATCAATCTATCCATCATTTATCTCTGAAATACACTTTTTAACAATGATACAGTATTATAAGGCTAATTGGGTCCCATCACACACAGGGCAGAAGCTTTCAGTGGTCTAAGTAGAGTCCAGCCTTGTTGATTTGGCCCCTGTGCCCGCTGTCATCTGACGTTGCCCTGGGAGAGTGCAGTCAGCCCTGAAGACCTGTGAGTCTCCCCACACCATCTGGTTCATTCTGCTCCCACCCCAACCTTTTCTAATGCTGGGCCTTCATTAGGGCTCCTCCTTGTAAAAGGAAAGCCCAGCACAGAGCAGAGATGGCAGTCACTGCACAAAAATGCCCCAGTGTAGAAACAGAAACTTCCTTCTGAGCACCCTCCAGGATGAGGGGCTCCAAGGGCCCCCTCACCCCTGCATGTTCCAATCCTATTTCATTATTCAGCTCTCTTCATATCTGGAGTGCTTTTATCTCACAGGAGGGAGAATCTGAGTGAGTGTTCTCTCCTGGTTCTTCCTCTTATAGTTTCTCTGGGTTGAATTAGAGCCCAGAGGTGTCAGAGACCTGAATAAAAGGGACCTCCAGACCCACCACACCAACCAGTAACCTGACCCCAGGAGGCACAGCCTGGCAAGCTGCCCAACCCCCTGCAGGCCAGCATCACCTTTGGAGGTCACACACACACCCCAAGACCAAAACTGCTATTTTCTCAAATGCATCAGCAGAAAGCTACAGAACTGAGCCCCTTTCTCCTTATTTCTGCACATCAAAATCATGGCTAGTTCTCTTTTGATTCATGGGATTAAAGGGAAAAAACCCTACAAAATTGTCACAAGCTGATTCACATGCTATAAAAAACCCATTTGTGTAATACGCCATTCTTAATGGTCAACTTAGAGAAGAAAATGTGAAGTATGCAGCTGGTAATCTTTCCAGCTTCAGGCTGGGCTGGCTGATTTATCAAACCTTGACCTGACATGTCCACTCTATCCTCTTAACCATTCCCTTGACTCACTAGAATTATTACTTCCCAAAGAGGAAGGCTGGTTGCTCAATGGATGTATAGATCATGCATTGCATTTAAAAAATAGTGAAAGCAAGGGCTAAGAATAGCCAAAGAGTGCTTTAGTTGAGAGTCTCTATTTGAAGTTCAAGTGATTTTGTGTTTAAGAAAAAAGACCTCCCAGAAACAGCAGATTTTTAAACACAGAATTTGATCCAAAGATGGAAATCTGTACATATGATGAACCTTGTTCCTTATTTCTTTCAATGCAGCACCTTCCTCCAGTATCTGAGCACGAGGTGCAGAGGTAAGGGAACAGACGACATAGCATTATCAGAGAAAAATTCAGGGAAGATGACAAGTCAGAAGTCTATTGACAGAAAGGTCCGGTGATTGTGTAGAAAAAAGCTCATATCTTCCACTCTCAAAAATATAACTGAGTTACCTTGTGATTTAAGGTTTTCTTGCTAAATTTTTATTATATACTGTTTTGTTAAGAACCGAAATTAATGAATGCTTGAAAATTTACAGAGCCTCTTTCACACACCATGAATCCTTGTTTTTTCTTTTCTTTGTTGAGTATTTGTGAAGCACATACTATGTGCCAAGAGTTGTGCCAGGCATCGTAGGCACTTACACAGCAAGTGAAAACACAGGCTCCTATGGAAGTCTCCAGAAGCGGCACCTCACTCTGTCTGAGGGTCAAGGAGGGCTTCTCAGTGGAAGTTACAGAGAAAGCTGAGACCTGAAGGACAATCAGGCAAGGGTGAGGATGAAGGAAAGAAGATTCCAGGCACAAGGACCAGCAGGTAGACAGGACAGTGGTCAAGAGTCCAGTCCAGTTAGCTGGTGTAGAGAAAGGGAGAAGAGGAATGGTGAAAGATGCAGAGGCAGGCAGGGGCTGGTCTTGAAAGCCACATTCAGAAGTAGGCTTTATCCTGGGGTCTTCTAGAGGGAACAGGAGGAGGCAGCAAAAGGTGCAAAGAAGCAGAGCTACAACCCAACTTGTGTTTTAGGAGGATCCCTTTGGCTTCATGGAGGGAAGGGACCTGAGGGGGAGGAAGGAGGCAGGTTGATCTAGTTGGCAGCAGGCATGCAGGCCAAAGACCGAGCAGCCTCAGCGAAGGAAGAGACACTGCGGCTGCAGAAGACTGGAGGATTCCAGAGATATTTAGGAAGTAGCCAAGTCGAGACTTGTGGGAAATGAGGGAAAGGGAAGAGGTGATGCTACTACCCAGGTTTCTGGCTTTGGCAACTGAGAGGTTCTATCCGGGGTGACACAAATACCTTGAGGGGTAGTGGGTTTGGTGGGTGGGGGCAAGGGGAAGAGTTGCATCTTGGACACGTTAAGTGTGAAGTCTGGGGGAGACATTCAAATGCAGCTGTCCAGAAGGTCTCACTCAGGACCTGGTGGATAGCCTCATTTAAGGGATGGCCACAGGAAGAGGAACCTGCACAGGAATCCAGGGCAGAGTGGCCAGAAAGGTGAGGGTAAAATAGGAGAGAGTGTGGTCACAAAGGCCACACAGAAGGGAGAACTGGATCAAGAATGGTCAGCCATACCATGCAGCAGAGGTCAGGATGGAAAAAGAGTCATTAGATGTGGCCACAGCAAGACCTGGTGGCCAAGGCAATTGGGTTATTTATCTGACACCAACATATGGAGTATGGCTACACGGTCAGAGGAGGGGTAAGAGAAGAATCCAGACTGGAGTGGATCCAGGAGTGAATGGAGCTGAGGAGAGTGGAGAGGAGAGAGATGGAGGTGAGGGGCAGCATGGAGGAGTGCCTGTGGTCACCAAAGGGTTTTCATTGTGGTGAGAAAGACTTAAGGTTGTCAAGCAAAATTACTGTTCCCATTTTTATCCAGGAGGATAAAATGACTTTCCCAAGAAAATGGAGGAACAGGAATCTAAACATGTGTTTGTTGACCCTTTTCAAAATATCTCATCTTGGTATCAATAAATGGACCTTTATTGATATAAATACAAGTATTCTGGGCTGCCTACCCCCTACACGACTGCTGCATACAACTGCAGACACTGAAGGGGAAAAAGCCGTAATGTTAAACCACAGCCCTCCCAAATTTGAGACATATATGGCGCAGATGATGGATGATAGTTGCCATCGGTAAAGGCATTCCAAATATTCACACTTAACCTTAAAATAAAAGGAAACTTAACTTCTAAAACTATACCCCCCGAAAAAACAAGTGTCATTTTTCAATTCCACTACCTGGCTTTCAAGGGGCTTCTATTCTTGTCCCAATTATGTCATTTCACTCAGTTTTATTCTCAAAGGAGCAGATGGCCTGCAGACCATTGGTGGCCTGACGCTGAGGAGGGAGATGTGAGGCTGGGGCCTGACCCGGTGTCCATTGGAGATGTCTCCCACGGGGGCCAAACACTCCGAATCCTTAACCAGCCAATCCTGGGAGGTGGCACCATTGTAAAGCACCTAGCTACATGAAATACACATAAGTCAGGAAGAAAAAAGAAGCACGGGGATAATAAGGGGAGGAGGAAGAGAAAGAGAAAGAAAATGACCTATATCTAATATCTGTCTGGAAGGACAATGACTCACATGTTTAGAAATCTCAACCTCTTTCTCAAGCCCTTTATCTGAGCCTTCAAATACCAACATGGCACTGAAGGATTCTTAAGTCATTAAATCTAATACTGCCATTTCACTTGTCGATTTATTGTTGATAAAGTGACTCTGTTTTTTATTAATGTTTTATTACACTAGTAATTCAGAATACGCATCCTTCTTACAGATATGGCTTGAGTCCCCTCAGGCTCCCCCTTCCCCCTCCCTCACCACTACACTGTGTCCCAACTCCCATCCTCCACCTCCACCCCTGGGGAGCTCCCTTCTCTGCTGCAGAAGTAGAGGTGGCTCTCTTTCCAGACTTATCTCTGTGTATTTAGACATATATTTATAAACATATATCTCCCCTCATTTACTTATATCTTTTGTTTTATAATTTTCCCAAAGTGAACCAAATTCTATTCCACCCTAAGAGTATTTTTTAATTTCATAGGATCCATCATGATAGCAGCTAACACTTCTGCCGTAATAAAACTGGAATTAAAAAGAAATCTATAGGCTTTCCAGAGCTTGGTTAGAGTCTTTGCTCTGCCTCCCAAGATCAATTGACTTGCTTCTTCATTATCTAAGTAAGGTCTAAATAATATTATATCTTTGGAAATTTATATTAGAGCTTTTCCAAATCCGTGGCACACACTCTCCCTTTAAGACTAGCGATGGAGACCAAAGCCTGCTATATAATCACCCAAGTCTGCAGCCGTGGGCCATATTTCTTTAGCTGCCAGATTATATGACTCATAACAAGGCCAAGATAAAGGCAATAATTAAAAAAAAATTTTTTTTCCTAGAAGAAAAAAGGTCCATGTATTTGAAAAAATAAAAAATAAAAAGATCAGAACTGTTCCCATCAGAACCCATTCTAAGTGGTTATTCCTCAACTAAAAGCAATTTGACTTTTTAAAAAGCTACACTTATAGTGGACACTGTGGGTTGCCTTCCTAATACCTATTCCCCCTTTCTCCCTCCTTATGGAACCTCTATTTTCTGCAAATATTCACCCCGTGCCCATTGCGTAACCTGAATCAATCTGCATGGCATTCTTCTGGGGGCCATTACTGGCACTGGGGTGAGCATGTGACTTAATGTGCCCAATCCTACTAAAGGGAAGGACTTATCTTCTAGAAAATGGGAGCACATTGCCCCAGTGGCTACTGGCAGCCATCTTGCAACCATGTGGGGCACCAGCCTGAAGAGCGTGGAGAGTCTGAGGAGATGGAAAGAGGTATTTGGTAAGAGTTGAGTAACTTAGTCTATCAGGGACCAACCTACCTCTGTACTTCTTATTCTACGAGACAAAGCATCCTTACTGTCTAAGGTTCTACAAGTCAGGATTTCTGCTGCTTTCTCCAAACTGACACAACACCAAAGAAAGCAGGAGGGGAAATCTGGCACCATTTTCTGGCCTATAAATTACATTTGAAAGGTTTCTTCTTTTTTCACTGTCAGTTACATAACACAGTCACAGTATCCACATGCATTTTTATTGAATATGTTTAGTTGAATATGTTTTCCTAGGTTTTGAAGGAACTATTTTAATGGTTTTAAGCCTAGTGATTAAATATATATGGTCAACTGGCTGCTACCATGGAAAGTTCAAGAAAAGCAAACTCAGTTCTGAGGATACTGAGATCCTGCCAGTGCCGGTCAAGGTGCCAGGGGCTGGGGCTATAGCAAGGATTAGGACAACCCGAGTCCCTCTCTGTGCATATGGATTTACCTTCCAGTGAGGGAGGCGACAGTAAACAAGAACAACAGAGGGTTCAATAGTAATTACTGCCAAGAGGAAACTGGGGGAGGGCATGGCCTACTTTAGATAGAGTTATCAGGGATGGCCTCTACACCTCAAAGGAGGTGACATTGAAAGCTGAGATCAGAACAAGATGGGAGCCAGATCTGGGGGGAAGAAGAAAGACAGAAAGGAACCTGGCATGCTTGAGGAGCATCAGGAAGTTCTGGTTTACTAGAAGGCCAAGAGAGGGGGAAGGTGGAGGGAATGAGGTTGCGAGGTAGGCAGGAACCTAGGCATACAGGGCCCTGTAGGCCAAGGAAAGTGAGTCTGTGTTTTATTCTAAGTCAGGGATTCTTTTTTTTTTTTTTTTCAGGAAGATTAGCCCTGTGCTAACATCTGTTGCCAATCTTCCGGTTTTTCTTTTTTCTCCCCAAAGCCCCAGTACATAGTTGTGTATCATAGTTGTAGAGTTGTAGGTCTTCTGTGTGGGTTGCTGTCTCAGCATGGCTTGATAAGCGGTAAGTATGTCTGCGCCCAGGATATGAACCAGCGAACCCCAGGCTGCAGAAGCAGAACACGTGAACTTAACCGCTACTCCAACAGGCCAGCCCTTGTACAAAATGTGTTTAAATGCCACAAAACAGAAAGAACAACAACAAAAAATTTAGGACTATGAAAGACCACAGGTAGGGGTATAGGGGCAGAGGGACAATGGGAGTGGTTTATCCTGGCAGAGAGGAGTATTTTATCATTGTCATTGTTTACAGTTGCCAGCATATAGCGATAATAAAAAGCAGATAGACTTGAAGTTGACTTTTTATTGCTTTTAAATTCTTCAGCCAATGCATCGCCTTATTGCCTGCAATCAGGCCACTGCTCCCATCCTCTCCCCACCCCACCTTGGTATATTTCTGATTAAAGAAACCCATTATATTAAAATATAGTTATCAACATATTAAAAAACTAATTTATCATATGGTAACATATGCTTTCTTTGTTCAAGCTTTAAATAACAAGATCTGGTGGTGGGTCTAATAACTGCTGTCACTTTGAATAATCATGGGCATACATGATATTTAGAGATAGATGCAGCCAGTGTAATGTGAAAAGAAAATATCAGTGCATTCTTTTGGTGACAAAGTCACAGGTTCTGCTGTGGTTTGTTGCCCTCATTTATAACGAAAGGAAATGTAAGTTTCAGTTGGAGGTTAGTGAACATAAAGGTGTAATTTTTTTCCAACCCTAATTTATAGACCCCATAGAAGTCAGTGGAGGGTTTGACTACGGGGTGTAACATCATCTGATTTATGTTTTTAAAAAGATCAGCCTAATGGACGGTGGGGGGTAAGGCAAAAAAAAAAAAAAAAAAGTGCACTGAGGTTATTTCCTGGCAATGGCCAGCTGTAAGGAAGGGCGACACCACAGCTTCTCTTGCTGAGAGGCTGCTAAACAACAGAACTGTCTTTATGAGTGCTCTTGGGCTCGCAATGAAGAAGGCAATACCACAGAAATAAAGCGCCTCCGGTCCTCTGCTGCAGGAAAGGGGGAGGAGGTTCATGGCCAGGAAAGACCCCTGTGCAAGTCAGTGAGCCTTGGAGAAAAGAAACCACGTCCGCCTCGGTTTCCTGTAAGATGGGTCTGATGATAATTACCTCTCAGGCTGGCTCTGCAGATGACAGGAGCTGCTGTACACAGTGCCCAGCACCAGCGAGCCCTCAGTAAGCAATAGTCAGTGCCGTGGTGGGACCTTCCCCTTCTGGTGCCTTCTGTCTGGGACCTTGGTCATTACCTTCAGAGGGAGGGTGGAACACAGAGAAGTCTTAGGGGCCATCTTAACTTGCAGAAGTCAAGGATGGCCCAGATGATCTAGAAATCCTGGGGCTGGAGGGGACTAGAGCCTAATTCTGTTATCTAGGGTTGGAACAAAACCAATGTGAGCTCCTCAAATACTCCGAATTTAAAACCTAGACTGCCCAGGTGAAAACATGCAAAAGAAAACCCTCTTCCTAGCAGAGAAAGCAAAGAAATCTGAAACCAGAAGACGGTATGGGTCAGTGGCTGAAGTAGGGGCTCCACACAGTTCTCTAGACCTGGGCTTTCCTCTCTTGATGCATTTGCAGACGGGGGCTGTGGATCACCCACTTCTTAAAGAAAGCCTGTGTTTGTAACGAAGTGGGGCTGGGGGCCGGGACTGGAGAGGCCCAGAACTGCGGCGCCCTCAGGAGAGGGGCTGCTCGGAGTCTTGCAGGGAGCAGGAGAAGAGTCCACCACTGCCAAGTCCTGTGCTCGGCCCAGAAGCTCCCACCGGACATCGCTCCCTCTCTCCCCAAAACTGCAGGATGTGCTTCACTCAGACTCTTCCTCCTTTCTCTCTTCTAATCCCCCACCCCCGTGCCCACTTCGAACACAGATCAGCTGAACAGCTATTGCTGAGCCGACATCAAACCACTTTTTAAGAGAGTGGGGAAATACTCCTTCCCCAATTCCCTGCTCTTGTCTCAATGGCTAAACAAAAAGCTTCTATCAGGATCATTTCACTGGTCGACATGGTACAAAGAAAGCAGTCTGCTTGCAGTCCGAAGGTCAACAGTGCTGCCCTTGTTTTAATTTGTGACTCCTCTGTGAGGCCAAGGCTGAATTGTGCTCCCCCCGCCCCCTGGGGATCTCCGAGGCAATGTGCATTCGTTTAAAGACTCACACAGGAAGAGGCTGCAGTGGGGAGCTGACCAGGGCTGACCAGCAAATTACACCTCCTGCCTTTCCTTTGGCTCTGTCATTAGATTTTTTTTTTTTTTTGTGAGGAAGATCAGCCCTGAGCTAACATCCATGCTAATCCTCCTCTTTTTGCTGAGGAAGACCGGCTCTGAGCTAACATCTATTGCCAATCCTCCTCCTTTTTTACCCCAAAGCCCCAGTAGATAGTTGTATGTCATAGCAGCACATCCTTCTAGTTGCTGTATGTGGGACGCGGCCTCAGCTTGGCCGGAGAAGCGGTGCATCGGTGCGCGCCCGGGATCCAAACCTGGGCTGCCAGTAGCGGAGCACGCACGCTTAACCACTAAGCCACGGGGCTGGCCCCAGATTTTTTTTTTTAGGTCAATGAAAATGTTATCAACACTCCTCCATTGGAAAATGTTTGTGGTTGCAGCTAAGCGTGCCCATTACAACTGCTGACAAAGGATTTCAAAATCATAGGACACAAGAGTCAGACGAACCCCCTTAGCAAAAAGTCCCCTAGCTTTTTCCACTTTATCTAGGCTGTGTACACTGGGCTGCTTCATTAGAATCCCTGTTTTCACTCCTACTCACATGAAGGGTTTCGTTTTGTTTTCCTAATGAACCACATCTGGTGTCTTTTAAAAAGGCATCTGTTATGGACTGAATGTTTATGTCCCCCCAGAATCCATACATTGAAGCTCTAACCCCCAAAGTGATAACATTTGGAGGTGGGACCTTTGGGAAGTAATTAGGTTTAGATGAGGTCATGAAGGGGGGGTCCCCACGATGGGATTAGTGTCCTTACAAGAAGAGAAAGGGAGACCAGAGCTCTCTCTCTTTCCACCATCTGAGGACACAGTGAGAAGGCCAGTAAGAAGGTGGTTGTCTGCAAGCCAGGAAAATAGCTCTCACCAGGAACTGAATCCACCAGCACCCTGATCTTGGATTTCCTCCAGAACGGTATGAAATAAATGTCTGTTGTTTAAGCCACACAGACTAGGGTATTTTGTTATAGCAGGCTGAGCTGACTAAGACAGCATCTTAATTAAAGAATAGTCTTGTGTTTGCCGTAATAAGAAATGGATAAGTATACGTTAGCACCCCTATCCACTTATGTCTTCTTCTGTCATCCAAGGAGTTGGAGAGAAGGACTTGAAGCAAGGTGGTTGCATGAGCTAACTTACATATTGGTCTCCCATTATTAACCAACATCTAATGTATTTACCTTTTAATCATCTACCTGAAAAACCCATGGTACTCAAAACATCATGGACCTAGGGAATTTTCACACTGAAAAGGATGTAATCTGACTACATTACTTTATAGATGTGGAAACTAAGGCCCAGCGAGGTGAAGCAACAGCTACAAGGTCTGATAGCTACACAATGACAGAAGTTAAAATAAAACCTAAGTCTTCTAAAGCACGCTGAGAAGGGAAACATTTACTAAGTGCTCATCCAAGACAAGGCAGTAAAGACACAAAGCTCTACATGTGTCCCTCAAACCCATCTGCTCCATGGCCAGCAAAGTCCAGAACACCATCATCAAAAAATGAGGCAGCCTCCTACTGGTCATCCACACCTAACCTTGGCCTCCTCCCAGCCATTCTCCACTCAGCAGCCAGAGGAATCTTCTCAAAACACAAACTATACCCTTGCTCAACCTCCCCCCGACCCCTACTAGTGACTCCTTACTGTTCTTAGGAAAACAACCTAAATCTTGAGTGTGTCCTTTGAGGCACTGTGTGATCTTGTTCCTTTTGACCCCTCTAGTCTCACCAGCTACCATCCACCAGCCACATTTGCCTTCAAAGCAGCATGCTCCATTCTGCCACAGGACACTTGCACATGCCGTTCCCATGCCACAACTCTTTTACTCTCCCCTTTAACCTGGTTAACATCCTCCTTTCTTTCAGATCTCACTTCCCCAGGGAAGCCTTCCATGACTTTTCATGTCTAGGTCAATGTCCTTGGTTAAATGCCATCAGAGGAGCATGTTTCTCTCACTTTCAAAGCTTTTATTTTCATTTGTTGTTATTATATAAATATATTATATATATTTATTACTCTATTCTTGTCACTGTGATAATTAACTAATTAATTAATGTCCCCCATTGGACTGTAAGTCACCAGAACCTTCCCTGGCTTGTTCACCATTTTATCCTCTCACCACCAACACAGTGTGAGTGTAGGAAATGCTCAATCAACATGAATATGAATAAAAGAATAAATGTGATAAAGAACAAAAAAATACTTGTAAGGCCCTTGAGGACCTTAGAGTCTAGAAATGTCTTCCAAGTCATCTGTACACTGGGAAGCTATTCAATGATCAATGCCACTCAAAACAGACCTTTCTAGAGGAGAGGGAAACGACTCCATATCTTTCTTCTTTCAGAAGCACGGTTGCACATCACACAAAATATAATAACATTTCAAAGTCTACTCAGTAAAATGTCACTCTTCCACCAACAACGTGAGACCTTCTGTCAAACATGAGCTCCCAAATGGAACAAAATCCCCGGGGTCCCGATGGCAATTTTCTTCCCTACTGTGGCTTCCCAGGAGCTCATAAATCAAGCCCTTCATTATATAACACACAGAGATAATCCTCCCTTCATACCATCCCTGTTTTCAGACACATTCTTCACGACTGTCGCCAGCAGCCGGCTCATTTCTCAGTTCAGACACTCCTCCGCTTCCCTGAGGGGACAGCATGCACATGGCAGGCCTATTTCCGCAATCTGACAATAATTTAAATTAAATTTCAGCCTCAATTGCTGGTTGTATTATGGAAAGGCACCATCCTCGAGGAACACAGCAAAACTTAAAACAGCAATCTGGCAGAGAACATAATGTGGCAGTGCATGGATTGGCCAGAAAGAACGATTCTGCTATGGCAAAGAGGGCAGAGCAAAACACAGCGAGTTGTCAACAGCTGTGGAAAAGGCACTTCAGAAACAGAATTACAAGCAAACCCCCTTTTCTAGGTGAAGGCAAAACAACATGAAATACTGATTGTAAAGGGAGACAATTTATAATTTTTTAAAGCCAAAGTGTCTTCATCTAAACATAATATTCAAATTTGTGAAAACCAAACCATGTTAAGAAGACGTTTTCTCTTTTCTACCTCCTCTATGGAATTTAGTCAATTCCTGTGGCTTTAAGGACATTTAGACAGGTGGCTGGTGACATCCTTGCCATCTGTGAGCGTGGACATCTTGTTCAAAATGCAGTCGCCTCTGTTAGCTGTAGGTGAATCATCCCTCTTTTGGGTTATTTGCAAATTAAAAAACCCACCTTTCCTTTAACTTATTATCATGATTAAGCTGAGTAGATCATTAGGTCCATCAGCACCTGTTATTCAGTTTTCCACTGTCTTTGAAGCTTGTAGTCAAAAAAAGACATTTTAAACCACAACCTGATTTACCTTTTCCAAGTAAGATAAGCTAAACACAAAAGGTAAAGGGAAGTAAAGGTGGCGGGCCAGCACGGCAGGGGCCCTGCCTCACTCTCCCAGGCAAGGCTCCTCCACCAACCCTGGAGGGCGAGTGGAGAAGAATTCCACCCAGGTCCAGCTGGGAGAAATGGCACATTCTGCTTCCTACAAAGCTGGGTCTCCCCAAAGCAGCTCCCTCATCTTCTTCACAGTACTGAGAATGCTCAAGACGCAAGAGACACTCACATTTCAATGTAATCAACAGAACACATTCCAGGGTGAGATACAAATGATATACTGGTAGTCCACTCTTTTTAAATGGCCTTGAATACACTTCTATCCATTAACTCGGATCAACCAGAGATAAATGTGACTGACAATGCCTTACACGCTTCTCTCCTTCTCTAACCACACGGTGGGCACCAGGAGCAGTGCTCTGCACTCAGTAAATACCAGTTAAATGGAAAGGAATTGAGACTTCAAAAGGGGAATGTTTTACATTTTAACAGAAAATTTCCGTTCCTACCATTAAGCTGAGAGACTCCTGCAGCACCAGATGAGTTAGCTGTGAGAGCACTGGCATTAACAATCCCACCTCGGTAGAAATCACATGTACATTCCACAGTGCTTATATCCTCTTATCTTCGGGCTGATTTATTTTATTAGCTTGTAAAAAGCCTGGCATTATGTTCACTTATCTTGCTTTGTATTCCACAAGGTCTCTGCAGGTAGGCCTTGGTTTTGCGTCTTGTTTTATTGCTTTTCTTCAAAAATGAGAGAATGCGAGTATGTGTATAGAGGAAGACAGACATTCTTAAAATGATGCCAATATAAATCCAGTCCGTGTTTACAGTAACCTTCCAAAGACAGCATGAAACATGAACGATGAGGTGGTCACTCATTCATTTATCCAACAAACATCAATTGGACACACTCTGTGCCAGACACCAACCCAGATGTGAGGAATATGGCAGAAAACAAAATAAAAGTTATAGTCTAGTGTGGAGAGATACCAATAAATAAAAAATACATAATGTGGCAAGTGATGATAAATACTATGAAGAAAAAAATAAAGTCGGGTAAGAAGAGTAGGGAGTGCTAGGGTGGGGGAGTGGAAATGCTGTTTCACACGGAGCAAAAAACCTGTCTAAGAACATACGAGCAGCTACCTGAAGGAAAATGAGGAAGTCAGTCACATGGGTGTCTAAAAGAGCTTTCCACAAAGAGAGAAACAGCAATTGCCAAGGCCCTGGGGTGTGAGCACAGAAGAATAAGAGGAGGCCAGTGTGGTGGGAGCGTAGGGAAAGGGAGAGTGGCAGGTGACGAGGTCCAGAAGGAAGAACATGACCCGATCATGCTGGGCCTTGAGGGCCATTAGGAGGACGTGGCAATGCCATAGAGTAAGGAGGGAAACATGAGAGAGACAGCATGTGAGTTAGGCTTAAAAAAAAACCCTCTATCTGGTGTGTTGAGAGCGGACAACAGAGTGTTAAGGGTAGAAGCAGGGAGACCAGGTGGGAGACCCCTGGAATCATCCAGCCACTATGGAGATGCTGGGGGCCTGATAAAGGTGGTCCAGCTGGAGAAGGTGATAATGGTGTGGTTCTGGCTCTATTTAAAGGCAGAGCTGACAGTGATGTTATCAGCCAGTCACCCATTGATCGTGACTGCTTGGATCTGGATCAATCTCTGCAGAATGAAATTAGCTGAGGCATTTTGTTACGTACTCCTATTAATTATTATTTACAGACGTGGCTGGTTTAAAAACAAACTTGTTCTCCCTAAAAAGGCATAGCACTTCACAACCCTCTTGTTTTAAGCAACACATAAACATCATCTTTATTTGCTCCTTCCTGGTATCATTTATCCTTTATGAGAGTTACCAAATATACATTTGATAAAAATCCCTTCAACAGGGGCCGGCCCCGTGGCGTAGCGGTTGGGTGCACGCGCTCCGCTGCCGGCGGCCCGGGTTCGGATCCCAGGCGTGCACCTATGCACCGCTTGTCAGGCCATGCTGTAGCAGCGTCCCATACAAAGTGGAGGAAGATGGGCACAGATGTTAGCCAGGGCCAGTCTTCCTCCACAAAAAGAGGAGGATTGGCATGGATGTTTAGCTCAGGGCTGATCTTCCTCACACACACAAAAAATCCATTCAACAAATCTTGATTGAGAGCTGGATACGTACCAGGCACTTTTGGGGCACCAGGGAGACATTAGTGCCTAAAATAGACAATATCCCTGTCTATGTACTGATCCATGTTCCTGGATTATTTTACAATATCAACAGTAATTAAGTGCTTACTTGTGCCAGGCATTATGCCACAGCCCTACTTGCATTATCTTACTGAATCCTTACAGCAACCCTGTTATCATCCACATTTTCCATCCAAGGAAACCATAACACAGAGAAGTTGAACACGCTGTTCAAGGTCACACAGCTAGGAAGTGGTGAGGCCAGAATTCAAAATGCCAGAACCAGAACTGTTAGCTTCTACCTTCTCCTGGATTTAAGGTACAATGCAGAACATGAGTCCCAAGACTTGTATTCTCACTCTTCCTTGGTCACTTTGGGCAGGACAGTTGACTTGTCTCAGCTTCAACTGCCACATCTATAAAATGAAATGCATTCAACTAGATAATGTCTAAAGTCCCTCCCAGGTCTAAAAATCCTAGAGATCTTACTCTGAAACCCAGTGCTCCCAGACCCTAACACCCTCGCTGTAAGGAGAGTACAGGCGCAAAGCCCACCCGCCATGTAGTATAATTTCT
This sequence comes from Ceratotherium simum simum, assembly GCF_057802395.1. NCBI lineage: Eukaryota > Metazoa > Chordata > Mammalia > Perissodactyla > Rhinocerotidae > Ceratotherium > Ceratotherium simum. Next base: position 57,280,571 of record NC_141904.1, read on the forward strand.
CAAGGTCAGCTTTTGACTAAAATAAAGTGAAGCGTTTCCCTAGTTGAAACTTTGGGTTGAACAGCTGGAAGAAAATAAGTCAATTTCAGGGATACTCCAAGGGAGAAAAATGTTAGCAGCAGAATCTACAGCAAAATTTCTTTCTTTCATAATGTGGGAGATCAAGATTTGGCCACCCTAAAATATGTCTCTTTACCTTGATTGTTTTCTATGACAGACATTTGACCTCCCCCACTAACTGCCTAAAGACTTAACATAGAAGACCTGTTCCAGGAAGGAGTTACTATCATACGATGGTGTAGTATAATGTAAAATAGATGTTACAATAGGAAAGGCACCAACAAGTCCATCTTATCAAAAATTCTGTCTCTCTCTGGCCACATTCTCTAGGTAGCCCTGCAAAGAGTTGCCAGACAAACATTTACATTTATAAGGGAAATCTCCCTTTGTAAAGTTATAAGGGAAATCTCCCTTTGTAAAGGTATCTCCCTCTCTAGGGGGAAGGGGGGATGGCCTCTCTAGAAACTTATCAGTATGGATGATAAGGCCTTAAATCTACATACCCTTGATTACTGTGATTTCTGTCTCTCTCCCCACCCCCAACATCCTCCTTTGTCTTTAGCTGAAGATGGTATTTAAGACGAGAATCTCTGCCATTGTGTTGAGAAACTCAGTGTCCCTGGTTTCTCCCATGTATACATGTTATTAAACTTGCTATTATTTTCTCCTGCTAACCTGTCTTTTAATTATTTGGCTAGCCATAAGAACCTTAAGGGAAAGGGCAGAGGGGGATTCTCCCTCTTCCCCAACAAAAACCAACCAACACTCTGCAATTACTCCCTTACAGAAAGGAGAAAATCAATCCAGGGAATTGCTAAAATGTGCCTTCTCTGCGCTGGGTTAACTTGTAACAAAATCAAGAGCAGTTCCCACTTGTCTGCAGATGAATGAGGCTTAAGTTCCGCTTCCTTCAGTGTCCTTGTGCCTGACACAGGGAAGAGCTCGATAAATACAAGCTGATTGAATTAGTGCATGAATTACTCAATAAATGCACTAAAAAAATGAACAAATGAACTCATTAATTCTATAGTAATAAATATTTCCTTGAATAGAACTTACACAGACCCGGCAGGCAAAAAGCACCACTTTCCTCTGCTAAATAAAGGGAAAGAAATACTTTAGATTTATTGATTTTAGTGTTCAGTAGAAGATTCTGATTTTAGAAATTGATATTTTGAGGTGTGTGGGAAGTAAAAGAAATCTCATTTATAGAACCATAAGAGGAAAAAGTCAGTCTGTTAGGAAAGAACCACAATAAACACCTTCAGTTCCCTGCAGAATTTCTAAGGAGTTAACCCAAAGCTGGCATTTTGACCACTGAAGACAAGCCCATGATTCAGTTTCAGATGCTTTAGTGTCAATGCTAGCCATGGATGTTGCTTATAGAGAAACCACCTGCTCATTCTGGGTTGACGCTCTCCATAAGATGATCCACACAGAGCAGTGTAAGTCAGACAGCAGGGTGGAAGAAGACACATAAACCACGAGAATTTTCTTGGACTCTTCATTCTTTTGACATTTTTCAGAAGTTACGCAAGAATTTAAGTATCGATCAAGTAATGTAAAAAGTTTATGCACAGTAAATGTCAAGGGAAACAGTCAAAATACCACCTTTTCTTCACAGAGAACAAGCATGAGACACAACTCAGAAAACTAAGAAAAAAGAAAAACAGCTTCTGCTCTTGAAACAGGAATATATAACCAGATCAAAGATGAGGCTTGATGTAATTACATAAGTCATTTGGGGAAAAACTCAATTAGCTGGGAACGGAAGTCCAGATGGAACTTCCTAACCAAGGTTATTTACATAATTTTCAGGTGGACAGACCCAGGCTACATTTTAGAACAAAAATCATAAGCAAAAGTACTTGTGAACAATTATTTTCTAGTGACTTTCTACTGCAAATAATCTCAGTCAAAATAGAATTAATGATAAACTACAAAATGTTAAAGGCAGTTGAGACGTAAACTTTATCAATTTAACAAACTTATTCTTTGAATTCACAACTACAGTTTCTTTTTCTTGTCTTCCTTTTTTAAACCATGGATGACACAGAGGAATATACTTCTGGATATATAAGTTTAAAAGTTGCACACATCTTTATGGAAATGAAGCATACACAGTGGAGATAAAATAGCTTTCCCTCTCCACTAATTTTCACAGCCTATTCAGATCTGCATTTGGTAACAGTTTGTTTTTTATTTGTTTGCTTTTCTTTGATGTTCATAAATGGAAGCAGAACAAAATGGCACAAGAATCTGAACTATAAAAATGGCAATTTAATATTATTCACACTAACGTTAAAATAGCAAGTGTCCACAGGCACTGTTTGCATCCACCTTACTACCTGCTCTGGAGTATGAGGATAATCATTGTTTGTAACTGGGAAATACTGGGAAACAACAAAAATGCCCCTCATTGGAGAAGTACGTTAAAATCAGGGAGAATCATGTTGAAATAAACTATGACCCATTTGTTTTATGCAATAATGAGCAGCAGTTAAAACAATGAGACACATCCTTCACTAGGTGAATGCATAAACAAATTTTGGCACATTCATACAACGAAATATTACTTCAGTCGTAAAAAAGAAGTGAGTTCTCAAGCTATGAAAAGACATGGAGTAACTTGAACGCATATTACTAAGTGAAAGAAGCTGCCTGAAAAGGCTACATACTGTATGACATTCTGGAAAAGGCAAAACCATGGAGACAGTAAAAAGATCAGTGGTTGTGAGTGGCTGGGGAGACGAGGGATAAATAGGCACACAGAGGATTTTTAGGGCAGTGAAACTATTCTGTAAGATACTATAATGGTGGATGCATCATCACACATTCGTCAAAATCCATAGAATGTACAACACAGAGTGAACCCTAACGTAAACTACGGTTTTGGGCAACGATGATGTGTCAATGTGGGTACATCAATTGTCACAATGTACCACTCTTGTGGGGGATGTTCATAGTTGGGGGAGGATGTGCATGTGTGGGGGCAAAGGATATATGGAAACTGTACTTTCTGCTCAATTTTGCTGTGAACCTAAAACTGCTCTAAAAAATAAAGACAATTTAAAAGGAAAAAAAGGCAAGTTGCAAAGTAAAACAAAAAATGACAATATTTATGTCCTTAAAAATCCCCCACAAACTAATTTTTCTATCTGTATCTATCTATCTATCTAACTATCTGGGAGGAGACTAAACTGATAACCAGGATTATACCCGAGGAGGTAAGTGGGACCATGGATGGTTAAGGGGCCATTTGTTCTATCTCTGTTGTTTGATTTTTTAAATGATGGGAGTGTATGCAGTGTTACTTGTGTAATTAAAAATAAAATTGTTTTTTCTCTTTAAAATATTCACTTTATATTTTATGCTAAAGTATTCAAAAGTAAATTACAGATATCATGACATTCTACCCCTAAATACTTCAGTATTCATTTCAAAAAAGAATATTTTTCTACCCTAAAATGATTTTTCTAATAGCAGAAAAAGCAGAAAAGATCTTCTACTAAACTATTGGGGTGACTCAAGGCATATATTTTCAAAAAGCTAAGCCGGTCTCAAAGAAAAACCTAAACACCAAGTGTTGAGAACTGATTTAATGGTTATTGCAAAGTCTTCCTAAAAACAACATTATCATCATTTTCCCTGTCCCTTACTTTTAGATAATGTTTTACATTCTCTCCTTTAAAACACTAACAACATCATATACCAACAGGTCAAAATCAATTATATTTGTTGTATTTTTTTATTTCAGTCATTTGAATTACTAAAGTAATACAATACAAAGTTATCATAACAGATTAAGTATCTTAACCAGGGATTCTTAATCTAGAATCCTCAGACCTCCAAGGAATCCATGGATAAAATTCAGGGCATCTGTGAGTTTGGATGAAAAAAGACATCTTTAGTTTCACTGACAACTGAAATTTAGCATTTCCTTCCAGTATGAATGGAGGTCACAAATCACAGAAGCATCAGCAGATCTGTGACTTTGTCACCATAGAAATCACTATATTTTCAAATCACAGTGTAGTTGGTGTATTTCAAAATATCATTTACTCTTGTCCTCTCCTGGAAGGTATATTAATTCTTAGCCTTGTTGCCAGATCTTGTTACTTAATGCATCAATTAAGAAGCACATACATGTAACTCTTACCACAAATTTGTTTTTAAATATTTTGATAACTGTATTTCAATATAACTGGGGTTTTTTTGTAATCTTATGTATTTTATTTTAAGCACATATAAACAGTCTTCTGGGGCAAATGGGTGTTCTCAGATTTCACAAGATGCCAAATGCTAAGAACCCCTGGAACTCAATCACTCCTTCCTGTAATTCCATTCTCCCAACATAACCACTATCCACAATGCAGTGTATGTTCTTCCATGCTTATTCCTTTGTACAGACAAATATATAAAAACACCTAGAAGCATAATTTATATATTATGTGTTCTGTAATTATGTTTCACACTTATATTTTGTGATATATTTATAAGTCTCTATATAATTTGGACATTCATGCTGTTTGCAGCTTTTGGCTATTATAAAAAATGCTGTAATAAAACTCCTTGTATAAGTCTCTTCACATCCTAGTTTTTTTTTCATTTCATGATCAGCTCTATTTATGAACACTTGTGCCAATAAGAAATATCCTCAAATTTAACCATAAAGTTGATTTTGTATTATGAAATCAACAGCGACAATAGCTAGTATTTTTTGCACTTACTATGGGCCAGGTCCTAAGTGCTTTACATGAATTAACTCATTTTAATCCTTACAACTCTAAGGCAGTACACTGTTATGATTTCAGTTTACAGGCGAGGAAACTGAAGTACAGAGCAGAGTTCAGTTTCTACACTCCCAAAGTTTGTAATTCTGATGACAAATTCAAACAAATAGATATTCTGGGAACATGAGAACCCTCATTTAACAAGAGCCCCATCGACGTCACTTTGAAGGGGTGTAGTAAACGATGACTGACACTTTGTTACATTGTTAACTTCTGAGAGTGTGTCTGAAGCTCCTTGGAATTTCTTTGTCACTGTGCTTTTCAAGAGGTGGATCAAAGAGAAAAGATCACAGGGATTACTACAATCCACCACCTAATCAATTAGCCCAAAGGCAAGATGAAATCTGTCTATGTCAACAATGAGCAAATTTGCCATCAGAGATGGCGGCGGCAGAACAACCTTGGACTCAATATAGGGTGTACACTACCTTAGGCCCAAATGGTTTCACAGGCAGCAAGAGTGGATCATAAATCCAAAGCAGAAAAAAAAATGCCACCAGGTTAAATATGAGCATGCGCTAATGAAGACTCAATCTCAGGGGCAGGCCTGGTCTCCTCTGCGATAAGAGCGTTATTAAAATCTCCCACATAATTCATCAAGGCCTCATGCCAGCCAGGGCAAGGCTAATCTCCCCAGTTACCAAGTTCCAGAATAGACCAAGAGAAACAAAACTGCAGAAATGGTATCTTTTTTAATTATCTGGACTCTGCTGAGCAGAGATAAAATAACCCTGCTGCTATTCCGTGGCTGGTTAAACATATACTAGCAATGAAACATCACTTAGCTTAATCGACACAGGAAAGCTTTTTCCCTCTTCTATATCAACTCTTGTGCTTTGAGCATCCACATAACAGGGTAAGTGATGAGAAAGTATAGGTAATGGAAATTTGGGGATGCATGTCATAAACCTCCAAGGTGGTTTGCCAATAAGACCAGCTGAATGTCCTACACATCATCCAGCACCAGAAGCCATGCAGCCAAATGCCTTCTTCTCTTTTCTTTCCTGTCCTGGAGGCAGCGTGGGGAAGCTGTGGAATCCAACCACCCTGGGCTTGAATGTATAATAAGCTGGGACTTTGAGCAAATTGCTTATCTCTTTGAGCCTCAGTTTCCTCAATTGCAAAAAGGATACGGTAACACCCATGGTCACAGGACTGTTGTAAGGATTAAATGGATCCCATCCTATCCCCAGTCATAGTCCAGCCACCTGCTCCCGTGGGGAAGCCCTACCACCAGCTCCACTACCACCAGCACTCCCTAGGTGGGAGGGGCTCCTACTAAAAAGGGGGTGTAAGCCAATGCCCCCTATCAAGCCACGGACTCAGCAAGGGACTAGTGATGTAGTGGAAAGAGAGATGGGTCACAGAAACCTGTAAACAATCCCTCGCTCTGTGAGTTTCCATACCAGACGCCCAACTGCTCTGAAATGCATTTCCACTTCTCACTGCCAGAAGAAGTATAAACCTGTTCACAAGTTTAAAAAATATTCATACCCTTTTAGCTAGGAATTTCATATTTTATTCATTTTATCCTACTGATAAAAGATTACACGAAGATATTCTTGGATGCCCATAAGTGTTATTTATAATAGTGAAAAGTTATAACTTATCTAAATATTCAATGAAGGACTAGTTAAATAAATTTAGTGCATATATTTGATAAAGTGCTCTATAATTATTAAAAATAACGTTCTTGAAGAATATTTTGGGATGTGGTGACATGATCTCAATATAGTAAATGAAAAATACAGGAATAAATTAATATGTATTCTGATCCCAACGTGCTTACAGAAAATTTAAAAGCTGGCTGAAAGTATACGTGCTATTTAGGGATACAGTAAGTAGCAAATTTATAGACAGGCAAGGCAGTAATAAATATTAAACTTAACAGAGCAAGGGATTTGCAAGGGCCTTCAGCTTTGCTATTAAGGGTATATTTCTTCAGTTGCATTGATTGCTACATGGAATTTTATATTATCCTTTACACCATTTTGTACGTCTGCAATATTTCATAATGAAAAATTATTAAAGTGTGTGTATAATGCCAGGAAGAAAATACACCAAAATGTAGCTACTGCTTTTAGGTGGGATTATTGATGAATACTATTGTTCACATTTTACAAATTTTCTACAAAGAACATATATTCCTTTTCATCTCTTAGATTGTTTTTATCATTGGAAATTATTTTTATTTCCACCCCAGAACTCGTTTGTTTTCTGAGAAGGGATGTATGGTGCTAAGCAGTGCTCTGCAGGGCCTTTCCTGGGGTACCATGAACCCCAGCTCTTCACTCAGGCATCTCTCACCGTTAGAATTAAACTAGAAAAGTGCTGTGGGGGAAGCAATGTCCCTGAAACCATCCCACTCGTATCCTCTGACGTGAGAGGAGATTTGTAGGCGGCTGCTGGGAGCATTCTCCACTCTGCAAACTGCTCTCAAAAGTATAGGTTGCTTTTTTTTTTTTTCTGAAATAGTTTGCATTCTACCCTGCCAGGAAGCGAGGGGCTCAGCCAATGGACTGGGTGAAGTGGTGGGAAAAAATAGAGACCAAATATATCATCAACTAGCGTGGACTCTCTTGTCACAATTCATTTTTCAGCATGTGCTAGGGGTGGAGGGTGGGAGAATAATTCTTTAGAGATAAGTCACCGTGCCTTAAGAAGCTTCCAATTTCCTTTGTAAGAGTAACTCTTAACATGGGGTCTTGGCTGTGCTCCACAGGGCCCATGAAATCACACATCAATCCTGTAAAATTTTCTTGAGCTCAGTGCTATCACCAGATTCCCAAAAGAGTCTGTGACCGCCTCCCCCCCCCAACAATTGAAGATCCCTGTCCTGTAAGAATAAACTCTTTTCTTAGCTTCTTCATTCCTATTTGGTCTCTAAGCCCAAGTTCAATAGGAGGTGGGAGAAGAGTTTAGTATGAAAACTCCCTTCCAGGCACCTATCAGCATTGTCATCTGAGGCATTAAAATCAAGACGTCAGTGGGAATGTTTGGTATTATCATCATTCAGACACCCTGTGGGGCTCTATACATACTTTTTAATCAAACGGGGAAAATTTCATCTGTGTTAACATTTCCCAACTTTATGTCACAGATATATTTCTATAAAAGGGGTATCTGTGTAGGATTCCACATACACATTAGGAGGGCTCACTGTTTTCGGTTTTGTTTTGTTTTTGTTTTGAGGAAGATTGGCCCTGCGCTAACATCTGTTGCCAATCTTCCTCTCTTTTCTTTTGTTTTTTTCTTCCCCAAAGCCGCAGTACATAGTTGTGTATCATAGTGGTAGAGTTGTAGCTCTTCTATGTGGGACACTGCTTCAGCATGGCCTGATGAGCCACGGGTGAGTAGGTCCGCGCCCAGGACCTGAACCTGCGAACTCCAGGCCGCCGAAGTGGAACTCGAGAACTTAACCGCTACACCACCAGGCCAGCCCCAGTTGTGTTTTGTTTTTAAATCCATTAACCAATAAGTATTTACCAAGAACCCACTGTATATACAGCCTTGGGTTGTAACTCAATGGAAACTTGACCATTATCCCCAAAAGACCCCTGTCCTCTGATCTAGCAACTTCTTGTTCAAAGCAAACATCTGGTGAATGTCTTTCCACTTATTAAATGGAATCAAAAGTGAGAGTTACTAATGTTATTTTCCCAAACCCTCGCATCCTCCACTATGAGTCATCTACTGGAACCCACCTTTTTTTCAGATACTTTCCACACCCATAGAAACAGCCTCGAAACAACTCTTTAGTAATGCTGCCAGTTAGTTAAGGGACTGTGACTCTACTGGATATCACCATTTAAAAACATATTTGAGTAGCCAACAAAGCCCATTTATTTATTAGGACAATTAATTTATCGGACTCAGATATTTATTTATTTTTATTTATTATTATTTTCTTTTATTATTTTTTTGTGTGAGGAAGATCAGCCCTGAGCGAACACCCATGCCAATCCTCCTCTTTTTGCTGAGGAAGACCGGCCCTGAGCTAACATCTATAGCCAATCCTCCTCCTTTTTTTCCCTTTTTCTCCCCAAAGCCCCAGTAGATAGTTGTATGTCATAGTTGCACATCCTTCTAGTTGCTGTATGTGGGACGCCGCCTCAGCATGGCCGGACAAGCGGTGCGTCGGTGCACCCCTGGGATCCGAATCCAGGGCACCAGTAGTGGAGCACGCACACTTAACCGCTAAGCCACGGGGTCGGCCCCAGGGACTCAGATATTTATTTATACATTGTTGCCTTTATGGCAAAACATCTTCTTATGAGTGGCTCCACCCACCACTTCATTCAACTCAGCTCATCTCCACTGAGTGCCTGCTATATGCAAGGCACTAAAAACCAGTAACATTTCCTCCATGGCCACATCTGGATCCATCACACATCCTGTCATCTTCATACTACTCTGATTGTCAGTACACCTGCAAAACACCAGTTTTCATGTCCCTGCAACAGCTTCTAGGATTCTTCTAATTTTTACAATTATTATAATACTATGTGACAATATCTGGAGGAAACTCTGCCCAGGTTCTGGAGTCTGTTTGCCAAGACTCGAGAAAAATGCCAGGCAAATCAGAAAGGAGTTTGGCCATAGCTGAATCCCTAAGCATAAAGGTAGATGTCCATAAAAGTCTCTTTACCGTGACAAAACATGATACAAGATAGTTAAAAAAAGAGGGAGAAATATCTTCTGCAGCTGCACAAGGAGAAAAGACACTGAAATATATGAGATTTAAGTCACTTTGGTGAGAAGACAAGGTCATCAACACTAATCAACATAAAAACCAAATCACAACTCGTAATGGCAAATAATCCTTTCATATAAGACAGTTTAGTGGTTCTTTGATTTAAAAAAAGCTTCTAGAGACATACTTTCCTGAAAAATAGATATAGTTGAAGAAAAACATATGGTGAGGCATGATCTTAGAAATGACCTAGATTAAAGTCTTGCCTAAAACACTACACCTCCCTGGGCTTCTACTTCTTCATTCTCAAAGTGAGGGGCTTGGAATATATGATGGCTAATCTTTAAATTCTGAAAGTCAATGATTCTAATAATTTCCACAAAATTAAAGACATTCAAACACAAAAAACTTGTTACTGATAAGGGAAGTTCCATAGACTTCACTTGTCAATAATAAAACATTCAGTAAGTAAGTAAAGTAAAACCCAGAAGAACATTATCTTTTTGTCCTGTTACCATGGCAACCTAGTAAACTGGTCCAGCTCCATCAATCTGATGATCTAAAGACTGGAACAAACACCATATGGTGAAATAAAGATGCACCAGTACGTTAATTAGATGTCAGCTCAGGCTCATTCCATCATGGCTCTTTGCATCATAGAAAACTCTGCAATAATTAAAAACAACTAAAAGAACATTGTTTATACTGATAAATAAATGTCATCAGACGAGAACTCAATAATCTGTGTTCAAGGAAGTTTCAAATTTTCACAATGGTTTTAGAAGACTTGATCTCAATCTCTTTTTTTTTTTTAACAACTGAGGAAACTGAAGCCCAGAGAGGAGAAGTGACTTGCCCAAGGTTACATCATTAATTATAGCCAGAGCCAGGACCATGACCCAGTTCTTAATTCTTAGCATAGAAGCCTTCTCATCTCACAGTGGCTTTTGTAGTCTCTGTAGAGGAGAAAGACCAGGTCCTACTGTTAGATGGATCCACTATGCACAGTGATTAAACTCCAAGGAAGTACAAAAGATGAATAGTCATGGGGAGCCCAGGGAGGGCCTGAATCCTCACCCCCAGCCCCTGGATAATGAGGGCATCAGAGGCCTAGGCAGGCTTCCCAGTTGCATTAGTGGGGAGATAAGTAGGCCAGGTAAAGAAAGCTGCTGAAATTAAGCATGCCCACCATAGCCTGAAAAATCCAAGAAAGATTTTTTACTTCTATCATCACCAGCACTCAACTACCACATCACTTAAACATCTTCTGCGAACGTCTGCTTTTAAAGGAAAACACAAGTCTGCTCACATTTGGTAGGTGCCTAGTGCCAGGCAACGTGCTGGGTATTCTTGCTTTTATTGTTTTACGTGATCCTCACAACAGTTCTGTTAGGCTAAGTTTTTTCATCCCTCTTTTCCAGATGAGGAAAACAGACATGAAGCAAGGTGTGCCACATATGACAAGTGTAGAATCTTAATTCAAACTAAGATCTTGCTGAATCCAAAGCGACTCACTCCGCCATGCTGCTGGAGACTTCTTCTGGCCTTTGGACCACCCAGCTTTCTGAGCTGAGCCAACTCAAAGGGGGACAAACATCTGGTCCATCTTCTGGTCCAACCTCTAAAACAGCACAGCAGCATTTATCTACATTCTACCCAGATGCATTGAGTTCACGATTCATTTTATGAAAGAAAAGACACAGGGGATAAACAACTTGACTTGGAAGTTTAAGCTGGCCATACAGCTTACTCCAGTAAAATGAAATTTTTTTTTTTAAAGAGTCTTACCCAAAGCCACAATTTCCCAAGTCAGATCCTGGAAGCCCACTTAAAGCACACAGCATATTAACAAGTATATTCAGAGATGAGAGGTGCTCTCATGGTGGGGAGTAGTGGGTAGGAAGGACTATACTTACACTTATGTCGAGACTACAAAGGCTAACAGCATCTTCATCTTGGGCACTCTGCTTCCGTTTTCGCTGCAAAACAAAGTTCAAATGTAAACAGGGATTACGGCTTTGATTAAGGAAAGACAAAAAGCAATCAAATAGCACATGCAATCCTTGTCATTTCTACCATGTTACTCATAACCTTTAACCAAGCTACGTAAATGAATAGTTCTAAGAAAGCCTAAGAAATTACGGGAAACCATTAAGCTCTAGGATAATTGGTTTGCATTATTATTCTTATTCATGCTGCTATAATTTGTTTCTTTTTGTATTTCCTTTTTTCCTAAATGTCTCCATATATCAAGGCTTAGAAATTCAGATACAAAGTTCAACTGTGACTAACTTGGAAGAAGAAACTGCACAGGAAAGACAATCTAATTCACTTAAAGATATTTAAGATATTTAAGAGCTGCTTTGTACTTGGTTAATTTAAATTTGTTCTAAACCTCATCCAGGGTCCTGATGTAATCACAGAACCAGAATGCTGGAAAGAACCTCAGAAATCTTTGCCAATCTTCCTATTTTATAGCCATAAACACTAAGATTCAGGAAAGTCATTACTTGAACTGAAGAAAATTGTGTTTGAAATAAACTTATGAACAAACAAGTCTGCCAGGCTACATTGGAAAAATATCCTTTTTATAAAAAGAAAAGAAACCCCATCTACAAACCACAATAAAGCTTATCAAAGCTTTCTTTGCATCCCACCTCAACCAACCAGGCAAGTATTTCTGGAGTCCCTAATTTGTAACTTGCTAAGTCTCCAGATCCTACTTGGAAGAAAGCTACCAAAGGACCAGAATCACTGGCTTGAGGTTACAGTGGAGTCCAGAGACATCTGTAGTCTTCAACCCCTGAAGAAGTTCACTTCCTCCTCCTCCTCTATCAGACCCTGCGTGTGAACACAGGCAGAGATTGGAAAGCAACCAGAGCTGTCCGTGTCTGTCTTACTATAATTGTTCTATTACTTCTTCACTTCAATTAAGCAAAGATTTGTTGAGCAACTACTGTGTGCCAGGCCCTGTGTTTGCTCCTGGGAATGCAAAGATGAGTAACTCCCATCGTTAAGGAACTCATATTCATGTACAACAGACAGACTCTGATATGACCAACTATAATGCAGTAAATGAGGAGACAAAGGAATATGTTCCAAATAAGGGAACAGGACAAAACCCCATAAAAAGAACTAAATGAAACAGAGATAAACAATCTACCTGACAAAGAGTTCAAACAAAAAGTCATAAGGATGCTCACTGATCTTGGGAGAAGAATGGATGAACTCAGTGAGAACTTCAACAAAGAATTGGAAAATATAAAAAAGAACCAATCAGAAATGAAGAATACAATAATGGAAATGAAAATTCACTAGAGGGACTCAGTAGCAGAGTAGGTGATACGGAAGAATGGATCAGCGATCTGGACGAAAGACTAGAGGAAATCACCCAAGATGAACAGATAAAAGAAAAAAGAATTAAAAAGAACAAGGACAGTCTAAGGGACCTCTGGGACAACAATAAGTGCTCTAACATCCATATTATAGGTGTCCCAGAAGGAGAAGAGAGAGACAAAGGGGCAGGGAATCTATTTCAAGAAATAATAGCTGAAAACTTTCCTAACCTAAAGAAGGAAACAGACATCCAGGTACAGGAAGCACAGAGAGCACCAAACAAGATAAACCCAAAGAGACCCACACCAAGGCACATTATAACTAAAATGTCAAGAATTAAAGATAAGGAGAGAATCCTAAAAGCCTCAAGAGAAAGGCAACAAGTTACATACAAAGGAAACCCTATAAGGCTATCAGCTGACTTCTCAGCAGAAACCTTACAGGCTAGAAGGGAGTGGCATGATATATCTAAAGTGCTGAAAGGAAATAACCTACAGCCAAGAATACTCTATGTGGCAAGGTTATCATTCAGAATGGAAGGAGAGATAAAGAGTTTCCCAGACAAGCAAAAACTAAAGGAGTTTATCACCAAAAACAAGCCTTACAAGAAATGCTAAAGGGACTTATTTAAGTGAGAAAGAGAAGACCACAAATAGGAATACGAAAATTATTAAAAAAAAAAAAAAGCAATAAAATCACTGGTAAAGGCAAAAATACAGTAAAGGTAGCAGATTAACCACCTACGAAGATAATATGAAGCTCAAATGACAAAAGTACTAAAATTATCTATTTCCATGATAAGAGGGTAAAGGATATACACACGTAGAAAAAAAAAGGTTAGATATGATATCAAAAACCAAATGTGGGAGGAGGGGAGTAAAAGAGTAGAGTTTTAGCAAGAGGCCAAACTAAAGAGACCATCAACTTAATATACATAGGTTATTATATGAACCTCATGGTAATCACAAACCAGAAACCTATAATAAATACACAAAAAATTAAGAGAAAGGAACCCAAATGAAATATTAAAGAAAGCCATCAAACCACAATGGAAGAGAGCAAGAGAAGAAGAAAGGAACAGAGAAGAACTACTAAAACACCCAGAAAAAAAGTAACAAAATGGCAATAAGTACATATTTATCAATATCTACTTCAAAAATGCTCCAACCAAAAGGCATAGGGTGGCTCATTGGATAAAAAGACAAAACCCATATATATATGCTGCATACAAGCACCACACTTCAGACCTGAAGACACTCACAAACTGAAAGTGAAGGGATGGAAAAAGATACTCCATGCAAATGGCAATGAAAAGAAAGCTGGGGTAGCAATACTTACATCAGACAAAATAGACTTTAAAACAAAAACCGCAACAAGAGACAAAGAAGGGCACTACATAATGATCAAGGGAACAATCTAATAAGAGGATATAACATGTGTAAATATCTATGCACCCAACATGAGCACCTAAATACATACAGCAATTATTAACAGACATAAAAGGAGAAATAGACAGTAACACAATAATAGTAGGGGACTTGAACACTCCACTTGCACCAATGGATAGATCATTCAAACAGAAGAACAATAAGGAAACATTGGCCTTACACAACACATTAGACCAGATGGACTTAGTAGATACATATATAACATTCCATCCAAAAACCACAGAATACACACTCTTTTCAAATGCACATGCAACATTCTCCAGGACTCATCACATACTAGGCCACAAAACAAATTTCAATCAATTTACGAAGAATGAAATAATACCAAGCATCTTTTCTAACCACAATGCTATGAAACTAGAAATCAACTACAGGAAGAAAATCAGAAAAGCCATAAATATGTGGAGATTAAATAAAATGCTACTGAACAACGATTGGGTCAATGAAGAAATCAAAGGAGAAATAAAAAAATTCCTGAAGACAAATGAAAATGAAAACATGCATGCCAAAATTTATGGGATACAGCAAAAGTGGTTTTAAGAGGGAAGTTTATAGCAACACAGGCGTACTTCAACAAACAAGAAAATTTGCAAATGAACAATCTAACAGTGGACCTAAAGGAAGTGGAAAAAGAAGAACAAACAAAGCCTAAAATCAGTAGAAGGAAGGAAACAACAAAAATCAGAGCAGAAATAAATGAAATAGAGACTAAAAAACCAATAGAAAAAAATCAATGAAACCAAGAGCTGGTTCAAAAAGATAAACAAAATTGACAAGCCTTTAGCTAGACCCCCAAGAAAAAAAGAGAGAAGGCTCAAATAAATAAAATCAGAAATGAAAGAGGAGAAATTACAATGGACACCTCAGAAATACAAAATACTATAAGAGACTACTACGAAAAGCTATACACCAACAAATTGCATAATCTAGAAGAAATTGATAAATTGTTAGAGTCATACAACCTTCCAAAACTGAATCAAGAAGAAATAGAGAATTTTAACAGACCCATCACTGGTAAGGAGATTGAAATAGTAATCAAAAACGTCCCAAAAAATAAAAGTCCAGGATCAGATGGCTTCCCTGGTGAATTCTACCAAACATTCAAAGAAGACTTAATACCTATCCTTCTCAAACTCTTCCAAAAAATTGTAGAGGAGGGGAAGCTTCCTAACTCATTCTACAAAGCCAACATTACCCTGATACCAAAAGCAGACAATGGCAACACAAAAAAAGAAAATTACAGGCCAATATCACTGATGACTATAGATGCAAACATCCTCAATAAAATAGTAGCAAATCAAATACAACAATACATTAAAAAGATCATACACCATGATCAAGTGGGATTTATTCCAGGGATGCAGGGATGGTTCAACATCTGCAAAATCAATCAATGTGATACACCACATTAACAAAATGAAGAATAAAAACCACAGGATCATCTCAATAGATGCAGAGAAAGCATTTGACAAGATACCTCATCCATTTATGATAAAAACTCTGAATAAAATGGGTATAGAAGGAAAGTACCTCAACATAATAAAGGCCATATATGACAAACCCACAGCTAATATCATTCTCAATGGAGAAAAACTGAAAGCTATCCCTCTAAGAACAGGAACCAGACAAGGATGCCCACTTTCACCACTCTTATTTAACGTAGTATTAGAAGTCCTAGCCAGAGCAATCAGGCAAGAAAAAGAAATAAAAGGGACCCCAACTGGAAAGGAAGAAGTGAAACTGTCACTATTCGCAGATGACATGATTTCATACATAGAAACCCTAAAGAATCCACTAAAAAACTTTTAGAAATAATAAATGCATACAGTAAAGTTGCAGGATACAAAATCAACATACAAAAATCAGTTGTGCTTCTATACACTAACAATGAAGTAGCAGAAAGAGAAATTAAGAATATAATCCCTTACAATCACAACAAAAAGAATAAAATACCTATGAATAAACTTAACCACAGAAGTGAGGGATCTGTACACTGAAAACTATAAAACATTGTTGAAAGAAATAGAAGAAGACACAAAGAAATGGAAAGATATTCTATGCTCTTGGATTGGAAGAATTAACATAGTTAAAATGTCCATACTTCCCAAAGCAATCTATAGATTCAATGCAATCTCTATCAAAGTTCCAACAACATTTTTCACAGAAATAGAACAAAGAATCCTAAAATTTATATGGATCAACAAAAGACCCTGAGTATCCAAAGGAATCCTGAGAAAAAAGAACAAAGCTGGAGGTATCACACTCTCTGATTTCAAAATATACTACAAAGCGACAGTAACCAAAATAGCATGGTACTGGCACAAAAAAACAGACACACGGATCAGTGGAACAGAATTGAGAGCTCAGAAATAAACCCACACATCTATGGACAGCTAATTTTCGACAAGGTAGCCAAGAAAACACAATGGAGAAAGGAAAGTCTCTTCAACAAATGGTGTTGGGAAAACTGGTCAGCCACAAGCAAAAAAATGAAAGTAGACCATTATCTTACACCATACACAAAAATTAACTCAAAATGGATTAAAGACTTGGTGTAAGACCTGAAACCATGAAACTTCTAGAATAAAACAGGCAATACACTCTTCAACATTGGTCTTAGCAGTATATTTTCAAGTACCATGTCTGACCAGGCAAGGGAAACAATAGAAAAAATAAACAAATGGGACTATATCAAATTAAAAGGCTTCTGCACAGCAAAGGAAACCATCAACAAAATGAAAAGAAAACCTAACAATTGGGAGAAGATATTTGCAAACCATATATCTGATAAGGGGTTAATCTCCAAAATATATAAAGAAGTCATACATCTCAATAACAAAAAAACTAACAACCCAGTTAAAAACTGAGCAAAAGATCTGAACAGACATTTCTCCAACGAAGATATGCAGATGGCCAATAGGCACATGAAAAGATGTTCAACATCATTAACTATCAGGGAAATGCAAATCAAAACTACAATGAGCTATAACCTCACTCCCATCGGAATGGCTATAATTAACAAGACAGGAAACAACAAGTGTTGGAGAGGATGTGGAGAGAAGAGAACTCTCATATACTGCTGGTGGGAGTGCAGACTAGTGCAGCCACTATGGAAAACAGTATGGAGATTCCTTAAAAAATTAAGAGTAGAACTACCACATGATCCAGCTATTCTACTGCTGGGTATTTATCGGAAGAACATGAACGAATGCATAAGGATACATTCACCCCTATGTTCATTGCAGCATTAGTCATAATAGCCAAGACTTGGAAGCAACCTAAGTGCCCACCAAGGCATGAATGGATAAAGATGTGGTATATATACACAATGGAATACTACTCAGCCATAAAAAACAATGAAATCCAGCAATTTGTGACAACATGGAAGGACCTTGAGGGTATTATGCTAAGCAAAATAAGTCAGAGAGAGAAAGTCAAATACCATAAATAGAAGATAACAACAACAAACAAACACATAAAAAGAGACAGAGATTGGATTGGTGGTTACCAGAGGGGAACGGGAAAGGGAGGAGGGTGAAAGGGATGATTAGGCACATGTGTGTGGTGATGGACTGTAATTAGTCTTTGGGTGGTGAAAATGATGTAATCTACACTGAAATCGAAATATAATGTACACCTGAAATTTATATAATGTTATAAACCAATGTTACTGCAATAAAAATAAAATAAAATAAAATAAATTAGAAAAAAGATCCAAACATCCTAGGGAAAGTTACTTCACTTCTCCGAGTCACCCTTTCTCAACTCTAAGGTGGGCTCATGACGTTAGCTTCTAGTCTCAAAGGGGGTTCCAATAAGTCTGAAGGATGAATAAAAGTTTGCCAGACAAAGACGTGGGCGGGGGGATTGGGGCCTCTTTTTCCATAGCCAGCTACCTAGATATTTAAAATCCCAAATGTGAACATGGTTCTATCCAGAGTATGGAATTCTAGGTCCTATATATTATTCCACTTGAGCAGTGGAATTATTTAGAGATCCGACGCCAGGAGCCATTTCTAAGAATGCTAAATCAGCCATTCTGGAATGGTGGCCAGGAATCTGCATTAACAAAGCTCACCAACTGATTTTTAGAGAGTCAAATATTCCACTTAGGGGCTTTGGAGGGAGCCTTGAGAAGATGCTGATAGCGCCTCTTATGCACACTTGCCATTTTTGAGGATGCTTCATATCTGTACAGGGACCTGACCTTTATTGACTCATCATCCATTTAGAATTAAAAGCAGAACGGTGGTGTCAGTGAGCCAATTCACTGGCATATATTTATTTATATGGCACCTTTTTGAGGCAAGTAGGGCAAGGGATGGTTTCTATTCTACGGGTAAAGAAACTAAGGTCAGGGGAGATAAGCAATTTGCTCAAAGTCACACAGCTACAGTGTAACACTCTGAATCCAGGATTCTAATTCCTAGGGCAAAACCCTTCACATACACCATTTAAAGCATGTTTGGCAAATAGATTACGACTCATTTGCCATCTGGAATGTCTGGTAGCGTCTGCCTGGAGCGCTGTATTGAGGATTGCGCAGCAGAGCAAATGGGAGAATGCTGCATCCATCAGTAACGTGCTGGGGTGTGAGAGTGGGAAGGCCTGCGTCGGTGTCCTGCTGCCCAGGGTAACCCATGCCCTTCCTGAGTCTGGCTTCTCTTGCCTTGAGAGGCTACAGTATTATACGTGGGGTCTTGGGAAATACCATGAGGGGGCTGAGGCTCTGGGATGTTATCTATAAAGTGGAAATAATGCCGACCAGGTCAGGCTGTTGTGAGGATCATAGATGATATATATATGGCACCTGGAACGAGGCCTGGCACATAGTGGGGACACAATAAATGGCAGCTCCTGTTATGTATTACCCAAACTGTAAGCTACACAGACATATGCTGCTACCTGGTATTGTCAGATTATAGAATTTTATGGGGCTCCAGCTCCATTCCTAGGGCTCAATGATTTTGTCAACATGACACACTAATAGTAGTCTGTTATCCCAAGAAGCCCACACTGGTGAGGGAGAGAGGAGAGTAAGAGAAGCTCTTTTCCTCACAGTCAAGCAGCCCTCTCCAGACCAACTCAACATACTACCCAGTGTTCGAATGCAGCCTCCCCAGCACCCCTAACCCCAGACACTTCTGCATGCCCCAAGTGTCAAATCCAGAAGACAAATGTCCTCTAGTGGCCTTTTTAATTAAACCACGGCCACTTAATCTGGGATAGAATGATCTCCTTAGGAAACTCACACATTTTACAAAACAAAAGCTGCATGGATTATTGAAGTGGACTTTCTTTTCAATTTCCATTACATAAGGTGGTAACTGACCCCTGCCAGCCACAAAGAGGGAGCGTGAAGAGTTTAGACTCTAGGCCTGAAGCAAAAATTTCACAAAGCATCGCTTAGTCATTTGTTCATTTGCTCGACCATTCACTGAGCACTTTTGATGTGCAAAGCCCTGCTCTGGGTCCTGGGATACAGCAGTGAGTGGGCCAGGCATACTCCCTGCCCACTAATCAGGAATAAAAAGAAAACAAAATAATTACAGACTGTGATCTCTGCTGTGAATGAGTCAGATGAGGTGCTGAGACAGAGACTAGCAGGGGAGACTCATTTTAGAGAGATAATTGTATTTAATTTTTTGTTTTCTGGCTTTTGGTTGACCTTCTCAGGAGATATAAGCCCATGAAGGCAGGACTTGGTCTGTCATGGTCATATTCCCAGAACCTGGTGCAGGACCTGGTGCATGACTGACTCCCTCCAGAATGGTTATTTCTTGATTCTTTTGTTGATGCTGTTGGCCCTGGTCCCTTTGAGAAGCTAGTCCTCTTCACAACTACCCAACTCCAGGAGGGGCACAGGGGGAGGGAGTGGAGGGAACCAAATAGGCACCCGTTCCACCAGCCCTGGCAGCCCAACCAACCCAGGTGATAAAGGGCATGCAGGTGAAACAGCCCCATGTATGTGCTGCACATCCCACCTAGGAACTTCTAAATTGCACCCAGGAATTTCTAAAATATTGGGGAGCTGAGTGCATGCCAATGATCTAAAGAATAATTCATGGAAAAAATCACCAGTGGGAAATTTAAGTCCTGGAGACACGGACAAATGAGCATTTCAGAACGTAGAGGGCATGGCAGGATACCATACACTACATCATTTTGAATTTCACCTAAGTGATTAATAATGATAATAATCAGACTGATAATAATGGCAGCTTTAGTCTATTAAACACTCACTACATGTCAATCACAAAGCTACATCCTTATATGCATGATCTCATTTGATCCTCACAACCACCCAATGAGGTAGGTAGGAACAAGTATTACCTCCATTTTAAGAAGAGGAGACAGAGGCTCACAGAGGGCCAGGGACTTGCCCAAAGTTCTATAATTAGCAAGTGGCAGAGTCTAGATTCAAACCCAGGTCTGTCTGGCTCCCAGCTATGTGCTTCTCTACTGTGCTGTCCTGTCCCAGAGTCTGGGAGGGCACATCACACAGAGAAGGTATAAGAAAGTGTTAAGCATGAGGAATTCAGGAGGAAATACCTTTATACTTTATTCTGCTAGAGAATTGGCCTTGAAGAAGGTATGTCTGTCTAGACTAGATAATATTTTGTGGTCCTTTCTAGTTTTAAAAGCTATCACTGACTGCTATCAGGTAGGCTAGAGAATGAGCCATTTTACTCCCTCTGTGCATCAGAAACCACGGAAGGATTATCTGGGGGGAACTGCCCATATTTACATACTTGGTCTCATAGCCAATCTGAGGAGCCACGGACCCACCCTGTTATTCTTGTCAAATTTACTGAAGCAAATGCACAGTCCACTTCCCCTTTAACCACGAAAATGAAGCATCCTGGGTGAGCCCAATAATTGTGTTGTAGTCTGCACTCTCTGACTCGAGCACATAACTTTAAACCCCAGTGCCCTGTGCTGAGCTGTAGGTCAATGAATAATTTCTGAATGAGTGACTAAAAGAAAGAATGAATAAAGGAGGCCAGTGTTCTTGAAGTGAACCCTTCCCTTCCGCTAACCACCTGGCTGCCAAAATTAAATCAAAACCTCAAAAGCAAAGATCACTGAAGGCTGAAATTTTTCAACCTCAAATTTCCTTGGAGACTCAAAACCTGCAAGTTCAAGCTACAATTCTTGCTTTTCAAATAAGAAAGAGCTTTTCCCTTACCAGCAGGGGCATTTATTTTCCTTAAAATACATAGACGTGTTAAAAGAAATCACGGCTGTTCAGGCATTGGTCCAAGTAGGACATTGGTGACTTTCACTCCTCCTGTGAGAAGGAGTGTCAGATGAGTTCAAGGGCGAGGCACATGCATGACCAGGGCATCTATCCATGCACTGCTCTGAACAACAGCATGGGGATTCAGCCTCTGTGCTTTAGGAGCAAGGAATCCAAGGTTGATTACATCTCGGTTGAAAGGAAACAGCCAGCTAAACTAAACCATAAATGAACTTAATGGGTACCTGAACCCTTTGTCTGAACACCTGGGTGCCTATCTGGGGCGGGAGGAAAGACAGTTACAGAGGGGAATTTGTGGGAACAAAGGGCCTGAGTGTACTATCTGATTCCTTAGCCCTGCAGGTTACATATTTGATGGCGACACTTTCTAGAAGCGCTTGGGTGCTGGAAAAACCCTCTCAAGCTTCTCAAATCAAAAAACAACCAGGAGGACCCTTTGTTAATTTGCAACAGAGCAAAGTCTTTTGCATATTTTGATGTGACGGCTAAAGATATACAAGTATCTCTGGATGGATCAGGTAGACTCTGAGATTCATTACTCGTGACACCACCCTGCTGTCTCTACCTTAAACCTTCACTTGTCTTTCTTCTGACCCACTTTCACGATGCATCATTGTTCCCTGGGCCACTCTGTGGCTATCTCCCTTTAGGCTTCTGATAGCACGAGGCCAACATCTAAATCTCATCAGTAAACGGTCCATGAACAACTGCTTTTTCTGTTGTTCTGGGTGAGGCTCTCCGTGAAGATCACGGACCCTATCCTCAGATGATCGATTTTCAGAACATCTGGCCCTGATTCAAGCCTGAATATCTTACCCTTACTGGGCTCAGCTTCCATTCTCTCTGGACGCAAATCATGGGATCCTTTGAGTCTTAGAATCAAAGGAGAATCACCAGGTGCCTTCCAACACACAAGTGTAGGGAAGTGAATACCAGAACTGGGCACTTGGTATGAGCCAAGCACTGCATCACAGATTAAAGGACTGTTCCATTTAAGCCTCTCCAGTTTAAGTAAGTACTGTTGTGTTCATTTTACAGAGAGGGACACTGCAGCTCAGGAAGGCCTTAGTGACTTGCTCAAGTTCACAAAATGAGTAAATGCTGGAGAGGACATTTTTCTGTAGACAAGCCTGATTCCCAAACCACTGATCTTTCTGCCATACAATGCTATTTCTCTTCTTACATTGTTTAAAAACAATATGTATTTTATGGAAATTCATATATTACAATAATATAAAGTAAATTTAAATATTTATTTTAAAAAAATACGTGTTTTAAAACGATATAAAAAGGCTCACAAGGCATTTACCTACACACATCAAGGAAATTAAAAGCATAACGAGACAGACTTGAGTTCAAAATCCAGCTCCACCATTTGCTACTCGATGTGACGTTGGGCAAGGTACTTCTTTATCCTTTCATTCACTCAACAATTATTTATTGAGGATCTACTACAGGCTAGGCAGAGTCTAGGTGTGTGGGAAATATAGTGTCTATAAAACTTCTATAAGCTTTGATTTCTCCATCATAGGGTTATTTCAAAGATTAAAGGAGATAATATATTTAGAACAGAGCCAGGCATATGGCAAGAGATAAGAAATGGTAATTATTATTGCTACTGTGCTTATTACCATAATTACTGTTCACTACTGTCACTGCTGTTTTGTTGTTATTCCACATTGAGGCAGGCAGACTGGGCATTAGAGATGCAGGATCCTGCAGAATGATGGATAAGAGATCTGGGGGGCAGCCTGACCTTCCTCTAACTACCCATGTCACACAGGGTTATAAATGGATGCTCTCTGGATACCTTCAGTCACGTTGGCAGTGTGTTGCTCCCACTCCTTTCAAAGAGACGGGGCAAATGCAAGTCCTGACTTAATTTTAAATGGCTGAGATTGAATTGATTAGTGTCAGAACAGCCCTGTTATTTAATCACGAGGCTTTTCTATTTAATAACCAAGTGACCAGAGCAGCAAAAACACACTGATGGAAAGAGTGCAGCTCCTGACTTGACAGCAAATGGCCCCTGATTAGTCGTTTATAATTATTAAATTCAAACCAGATCTCAAACCTTTTTGATTTATTTCTCTGCCGGCAAACAGCTTTGGTGGTTTCAGAGGCTTTGATGCCTCGCCTTTCATCTGCGCCTTCTTTGGGGAGAGATTAGCAAAAGGATTTTGTGTTCTTGTACTTGCCCTCAGCTGGAACGCGACTCACTAAACTCACGTTTGAGCAGGGAAAGGATCCACATTTTGTTTCTCTCCTGTCTGAAGCTCCAGGGGCGAGCAAGAGAAGTGAGAGACCCCCCTACTCAAATTTTTAATACACTGCTATTTTTTTCTTCTCCTTATTTTTAAAATGTCCTCCTTTTTGTGGCATCCAGGAACCCTGATCTTTTTCTAGACTCTTCAATATGCTCACGGGGTAGAGAACCTGGAAATCATGTTGCTCTCTGAGCTATGGGTAAATAAATTTTAACTAACATAATATGCAGTTTTGTGCTCAGATGGTATTAACCGTAGTTTGAAGATGCTAGGTGGGCTCTAAGGTTAGTCTTGGTGGGTTCACTTCCTACTTATACCATTTGTTTGTTGTGAGACATTAAGTACATCACTTCACCTCTCTGAACCTCAGTTTCCTCATCTATAAAATAGGGACACTAAGGTTATTGTGAGAGTTAAATAAATCAAGTGGGTAAAGGGCTCAGCACAATGCCTGGCACAGAGTAACTATGAGTATTCACCGTCATTATAGTAGTAGCAACAGCAGCAGTAACAGTAAGTGAAAGCAGGCCCTAGAGGGAAAAAAATCACAGAAAAAATACTTAAAATGTGTAAAAGTGTACCCATTAACTTTATTTTGGCAAACTAGGAAAAGCCCCAATTATTGATTTTGGCCATGGAACACCTGGCCTTCAGCTTGTTTGGAAGCAGAGATGAGATCATCTTGGCCAAGGAAAGGCCTTCCTCTCCTGTGGGTAGGAAAAGATGTTCCACCAGGCAAGTGGGAGGAGGGGAGGCCGAGTCAGCTCGTCAGTGCCACCAGAAGCCCTGATAACCGACCAGCAGCCAGATTCACTGTCACTCCACAAACATTTACAGACCACTTTTCTCTCCCAAACACTCCAGACCAGAGGAGCAGGGGAGAAGACAGAAATTTGTCTATCCAGGGCAGAAGGCTGGCAAGTATATTTTCCAGAAAGACTGTTCCAGAAAAACTCCACTTTGGGCACTAATCTAAGGTGGGAGAAGGGGTTCATATTCACAGATTTTCAACAAGACATGACAAGAAGCACAAAATCAAATTAACCACAGCGCCTTTTTCTAGGCCTTCTAAAAATTTCTATAATTATTTCATATTTTTTTGTATTGGATGTTAGGTGCACTGAACTGGATTAATCACAATCTTTGGTTCATCACACACCATTATCACCGGTGCTTCCCTGGCCCTCTTTTATTTGTTTATTCACTATTTTGCAAAACATAGTGAACTCGCATTTATTTATTTATTTTTTTGTGAGGAAGATCAGCCCTGAGCTAACATCTGCCAACCCTCCTCTTTTTTTGCTGAGGAAGACTGGCCTTGGGCTAACATCCATGCCCCTCTTCCTCTACTTTATATGGGACGCCGCCACAGCACGGCTTGACAAGCAGTGCGTTGGTGCGCGCCCAGGATCCGAGACTGCGAACCCCGGGCTGCCACAGCTGAGCACGCGCACAAAACTGCTTGCGCCACCGGGCCGGCCCCTGAACTCGCACTTATTAAAATTGTTCCATATGGAATGGTTTGAAGCCCTTACCAACAAAAATAATAACCATATAGTTTAGAGCATGTCCAAATAATTGCTTAATTTCTAGAAAATTACTCCATGTATCCAATCAACTTAGATGGTTCAGCTGCCTAATTCAGATTCAAATATGCTTATCATCCACGATAATACTGGAAACCTGATTTTACAAGGAAAGTTCTCAGTTCCTCATTTATGTTTGGCTGTGTTCCTGCCTTTTCCTATCTAGAAAGACCCCAGTGCTGGTAATGCCTTATCAGCCACAGCACCCCATGCATTCCTGAGCAGTCCCCCAAATGCTAACAGGCAGGCATTTAACCACAGAGAGAGCAAGGATTCCCTTCAGCCACTGGTCTCTGGACCATCTACTCCTGGGGGCAACTTGCCACACAAAGCAGAGGTGAAGCATGCTGGAGAAATAGGTTGCACCTGCTAAACTGCTCTGTCAATCCTGACGACTCATCAGGACATTCCTTTGAATAAAGAAAAGGTTCCCTGGCAGAACTACTTGGTGTCGTCTACATCAGAACTCACAACCCGAGTTGCTAAAGTTTAGGTTTTTTAATGGCATTTTCTGGCTGCTTAAGGTAACCCCTTCCATCTCTCCCTCCTTCCCTTTGCTGGGTTTATAACAACAACTGTCTATTAAGAATCCACTGCACGCTGGGCACTTTCCATATATCACACCAATCCTTATAGCTGTACAAAGAAGTTGTTACACAAGAGGAAACGGAGGCTTACAGAGTTTAAATGAATTGATTAAGGCTGCTTTGCAAGTAGGTGGACAAAGCCAGGATTTCATATCAGATCTGGCTAACTGTGTGGCAGATGCTGCCAGCCAAATGCCCTTGGCAATCACCATTCCCGGCACGCTTTGGCTTTCCACAGGCCAGAAATGCTGGGGAGTTCATGCCACCAGGAGCAGCTCTCAACCTGTGATGGACTGGAGTTTGTAGGTAAATACTCCAGCTTCCTAAAGCTTAGGGGGACAACTCTGAGGTATGGTCTCAGTCTTGAGTGTATATTGAAATCACCCGGAGAGTTTAAAAATCTCCCAGTGCCTGGCTCCCACCATTCAGGGATTCTGAACATCAGGAGTTTCAAAAGTTCCCGAGGTGATTCTAATGTGCAGCAAAGTTTGAGAACCACTGCCCTATCAAGGCTCCCAGAAGTCCTTAGCAGGATGGAGCCCAAGTCGCCCACAGAGCTGACTTGTTCATGATCACATCCTGTACTGGCTTCCTTCCCTTCCCTGTCTCTCTTCCCTGCACCCTCACCAGTGCTTCTGGGGATCACCTCCCAAATAAACTAATTGCACTTGTGTCAGGGCCGGCTTCTGGGGGACTGAACCTAAGACAAGCTGAATACAGCTCTGCGCTTCTAAAACTAGAAATGTACGAGTACCGCAGAATAAACACAGTCCACCAACTTGACTTTGTGGGAAGCCATGCAAGCCGTTATTTGTATATTTAAACTAGAATGGAATGTCAATTTACACAAGTTTTTAAAGATAAGGCTGGGAAGAAATTTAAAATTGAATGACCTTCGCATTGATCTTCCCTCATGCAAGACACACAAAGGTTGAGTCTGCTTTCTCTCTGATCAGGGTTTGGGGAGTGTCCAGGAAGCCAGAGTCACAGCTCCTACTTCTCTGGGCTTCACAGTCCACGCAGTTCTCCTCCAGCAGAAAGGGGTCTCAAGAAGATAACAGGAGGATTCTGTCGTTTGGTTAATAATTAGAGACCAAACTGCTTTAAGTACAAGCCCTCATGGCTAACAAGGGAGCACCATTTTTACAATGTTACTTTTTGTGTATCTCTATTCATCAGGTGAGGTTCATTCTTGCATGAAGAGATTAGATCTGCAGATTTTAATTTAAAGTGAGAAACAACCACCCAAATAGGGATTTAATTACAATCTTAAAATGGAAACCTGGTTTGATCTTTTTAGTCTCCATGATTGAAATGGGAACACTGGTATTGCTGGAGACTTGTAATTAGGAGCCTCAAAGGTGTTGAGGCAGAATGTCATTATCATTTAACCTGTCCCCATATACTGCAGGCAGGAGGATTAGGTTATATAACTAAAGAAAACTTTCTGGAAGACACTCTGACAATATCTAACAATATTTAAAATGGAAGCTAGGAATGACCATAGAATACCCATGGATTTACTTTCACTAAGATCCATGCACAAGGATGTTTACTATAGCACTGTTTATAATAGCAAAACACTGGAAACAAAATGTCCACCAAGAGAGACTGGTTAAAGGAAACTATGGGCCATTCACATAATAAGAAATACTCTGCTATTAGAAACAATAGTGTAGGGCCGGCCCTGTGGCTTGGTGGTTAAGTGCGCGCGCTGCAATGCTGGTGGCCCGGGTTCGGATCCCGGGTGCGCATCGAGGCACCACTTCTCGGATCCCGGGTGCGCATCGAGGCACCACTTCTCCGTCCATCCTGAGGCCGAGTCCCACATACAGCAACTAGAAGGATGTGCAGCTATGACATACAACTATCTACTGGGGCTTTGGGGGGAAAAAATAAAATAAATAAAATCTTTAAAAAAAAAAAAAAAAAAAAGAAGAAACAATAGTGTAGAGCTACACAGTACATAGAAGAACCTCCAGGATATATTGAGTTACCAAAATAATAATAATAACAGTACTACTACTACTAATAGTAATAATAAAGAAGAATAGCAGCACAGCCTGTTTCCTGCTGTGTCAAATTCTTAAAATTAGAAGAGAAAAAATACATACACACCCTCATATACATACATACACCCTGATATATGCACTAAATATTTTCTGTAAAGAAGTGTATGAAACTGTTCACTGGGGACAGAGCCTGGGGTAGGAAGGAGACGATCACTTTTTATTTAGTGCCTTCTTGTACTTATGTACCCTAAGCATGTGTATTTGTCACTTTATTTATTAATGCCATTATAGGTTATCTGGGTACTGGGGCAACAGCCCTTTTGTCTGGTGGCTATTATTTCCTTCTTTATGTGTCTCTGTATTAAAGAAAGAAGACACACCGAAAAAATTTTTTTAAATAGATACACATAGGTGGATTGGAATTGGAGGCATCAGAATGAATTCATGGTCATAGACACACACATTTGTAGTTTTTCCCTACCTCTATCTACTGAAAGGTCTAGAAGCAATGACACCTTAGTAGCAATGAACACAACCAGGGCCCAGATCTTGATTTCTAAATACCATTCTCCTCTAAAAGGGCCCAAGGCTCCCTGGAGAAAAGGCTGATTAATATCAAAAAGTAATGAAGTGCTCTAAGAATGATGGATACAGGCACCAGCTTGTAAGGCTCTCACTATCCAAGTCTGAGACAATCTGAGCATCGGATGAATGAAGATAGCAATGGATCATAATCTATTGAAGAAAATAGGAATCCATGAGCCCATACTGATATTAATAAATGAATAAATGAATGATGGAGATGAACAGTAAAGCACTAGCTAATAAACAGAGAAGAGATGATGGAGTTAAAAATCTTCAATGGATGCTACAACTAGTGGGTTCACATTTCACGAAGGACAGGACTCTTCGGGAGTTTTTATTTACTTGTTACTTAAAGGGGAAAAATCATACCTTTCCAGTGGAGAAACTTAGAAGATGCCACCTGAGCTAAGCAAATAAAGCTAATGTCACCAATACTGGGATAAATTAATATCACATATCTTCTGATGTGATGCACTGAGAAAGACACCACATCACTTCTGTCATATTCCTGTGAAAAATGCACAGCCTTAAAAAAAAGTATTCTCTGGGCTGGCCCCGTGGCGTAGCGGTTAAGTGCTCCCACTCCGCTGCTGGCGGCCCGGGTTCAGATCCCGGGCGTGCACCAAGGCACTGCTTGTCGGGCCATGCTGTGGCGGCGTCCCATATAGGGTGGAGGAAGATGGGCATAGATGTTGGCCTGGGGCCACTCTTCCTCGGCAAAAAGAGGAGGATTGGCATGGATGTTGGCTCAGGGCTTTCCCCACAAAAAAAAAAAGTATTCTCCCATCACTCTAGATATTCTTTTAAATGCCTAACCTGAATCTAATCATGAAGAAACACCTAATAAACCCACATTAAGGAAAACTGTACAACATACCTGGCCTCTATGCTTCAAAAGTATCAAAGAAACACCAAGAAAGCCTGGGAAATTATTCCAGATTAAAGGAGATTGAAGAATACATGACAATAAACGTAAGGCAAGATCCTGCATTGGATTCTGGACCAGGAAAAACAATAGCTATAAAATACATTATTGCACAGTTGGCAAATTTTTTAAACGAATGGTGGATGAGTTAATATATTTTGTCAATGTTAAATTTCCTGCTTTTGATAATTAGACTGTGTGAGAGGATGCTCTTGTTCTTAGGAAATACTCATTGAAGTATGTGGGGCTAAAGGGAGATAATGTCTACAACTCTTTCTCAAATAGGAAGAAAAATAATTTACATTCATATGTTAAATATATATATATATTCTATATATACAAAGAGAGACAGAGAGAGAAACAGAGATAAAGCAAATGGGACAAAATTTAAACTATCAGTGAATCTGCTGGGTAAAGGGTATTTGGGAGTATCTTATTCTAGACTTGCAACTTTTCTATAAGTGTGAAATTATATCAAAATAAAGTTGCCAAAAGTAAAACAAAATAAAGTCACAAATAACCTGTACCCAACTCCCCTCCTCAAGAGAAAGGTTGCAAACAGGGCTGTGTCCATTTGTTCCTCTTTGGGGCATCCGATATCTACTCACTGGCCAATTCCAGGGGGCACCTGGCCTTCCACACTGCCGAGGGCTCAGCTCTGCAGGATCTGCTAACCCTTGGTGCCTGTGGGCCCCGTGCTCCTGCGAGGCAGGGAGTCCACCCAGGCACTTCAGCAGAATTTGGTTGGGTACTAACTAATTGGAGCACAATTCCTTAGGCCCAAGAAGAATATAATTCATTACATTCTTTTATATTATATCAAAAATAGCTCTCTGCCAAACAAAACTACAAACTCTCACAAGAGGGAGTTTATCCCTAAAGATGTTCCTCTCAGTAAGAAAGAAACACTATAAGGAAAGTAACTGTGTAATAGTTAATACTCCTCCCCTCAAAACAATGTACTTGAATACGTCAACAACGCCAACAACGTCTCTTATAGCTCCTCAGCACCGAGCCTCAGGAGCAGCCAGGGACTATCCCTGTGACAAAGACCCCTCTCCCTGTCCAGCTAGAGGTCATTAGCACAGAGGAGGCACCAGTTTTTAGGACAGTCTTGACTAACCTGAGAACAACACTCTTGGCAATAGTCTGCAGAGAAGCCATCAGAACAATAACGTGAAAGCTAGTTAACAATTTCTAATGCGGTGTCTGGAAGGATGTCAACTGTGATTAGAGTGACATTTTCCTTCTGCAGCTGTCTTTGAAAGTAGAGGAGGGGCTCACCACAACCCCAAATTACAGGAGGGAGGCAAAGGGCCCCCAAACACCAGGGACACGCAGGTATTCAGCGCATCCCTTCTTCAGCGGCACTATCATGTCCTGTCAAGTTTTGAGTAAAAAGCAAAAGTTGTGGTGAGCCACAAATGGGCGGCAGGGAGAGGGAAAAGTGCTCTGTGCTAATCCTGAATCTTTGCTGCAAAGCCCCTCCCAATCACTTTTATCCTGAAGTCTGAAATCAAGGTCTGGATTTTGCAGAATCAAAGCATATTTGTCCAGCATTTAATTTATTTCCCAGGAAATCAGTGTTTTACTAAGAATGGAATTCTTTCATGTCCAGAACTTTCCTGGACATTTCTAAGGCCTAACCCAGCACACAGGAAAAGCTCAACAAATGTTTGTTGACTGACACATGTGAACAAATGAACCCCCTTGTCCCAAAATGGCAAATATAAAGCTGGAGAATTTCTTTTTAGGAAAACATACACACCAAGACCTGTCATCCATAAAATTTCATTTTTGATTCTGGAGCCCACGATATTCCTGAATTTTGACAATAGAAACTCAGGAACAACAGGAGACTCAGATAAATGAATTTCACTATATAGGTTCATTCATTCAACAAATATTTTATGGAGCACCTATTATACGCCAGGCATTGTACAAGCTGCTGTAGATATATTGGTTAACAAAAGAGATATTTTCCCTGCCTTTAGGAAGAACATAGTCTAATAGGGGACAGACACGATAAACCAGCAAGCAAATAAATAAGCTAGTTTTAGAGTATACTATGTGTTACGAAGAAAATAAACCAGGGTAGTATGAAAGCCTGTGAAAGAGAGTAAGAGCAGAGAGACTAGAGAGAGAGGTCGGGGAGGCTTCTGGGAGGAGGAACATTTGAGATGAGATATAAGTGATGGGACAGAGCCAGCCAAGCAATGATGGGGATGAACAGGAAGGGAGAGCTCCTAAAGGCCTCTCATCATTAAAGGTTCAAGTTCTCTCTTTCCACATGTCCCGCATACAGTACTTGATGCCTGTTCTGACTGGTCAGTGCCCATGCACGTGTGGTGGCTCCATCCTTGACACCTGTTCTGAGTGGCCAGTGCCCATGCATGTAATTGTTTACATGAAAAAACATCATCTCCTATTAATAAAGATGAGAACTGTACTGGGGTAATTTTCCTTCTCAGTTTATTTTAAGAGAAAATAGGGGTAATAATTTTATTCTTCTTTCTTTGTCTTATTTTTAGCCATGGAAACAGTCCTGAATTTCTCAAGATTTGTTGGTTTCCTATAAGACGCTGTGCAAAGTCAGGTCCTGGTCCATGTCTCATCTCTGCCCTCACTCCCTTTGCTTTAAGCTCTGACCTCCCATAATCCCAATTCCTCTTTTCCATGCTTCCTCTGCCTGGAACCCTCTTCTTCCCCCTTTTCTCCCAGTTAACTCCTCCTCATCCTTCAAATGTGAGCCCTGTGAAGAAAGTATTCCAAGATGGCTCCATACCAGATTAAATCTCCCAGTTATGTCCTATCAGCATCACGTGTCTCTTTGCTGTACTAACCCCATGAAAAATTTTTTTCACTTATTTACTTGTGTGATTACTTGATTAATGTCTGTCTCCTCCCCCAAGCTCAATTCAATGAGTGCAGAAACCAGATTAAGTTTCACTCACTATGTATGGTACCTCTAGTGCCTTCCACTATGTGGGCACAAAGAGTCTAATGCTTTGCTGTCACCATCTTGAAATTCTTAAAAATTTTTTAACCAGGGCCCCAGATTGTATTTTGCACTTGGCCCCACAAACTATGTAGCCAGTCCTGGGAAAGAAAGAATATGGGCCTATACCGGGCTCTTCTGTGATTGGTACTCATCCTGAGCCTACTCTCTGGTTCTGAGACCACCACCCCTGAAAACCCAAAGCAAGTTACCAAGCATTTATTCATTCAAATATTAAACAAATATTTATTGGACAACTCTATGTGCTGACAGAGTGGAGCCCTTCTGAGTGCAGAGCCCTGTCCATGAAGCTGGCCCTATTCCTGCCTTCCTCTGGGAGGTCCTGATCCTGTGTCATTTAAAGATGCTTCTGACTCTACTAATATATTCTGGGGTATATCTCACTCTGGACTACATCGCTCTCTGAACAGTCTAGGTTTCATGGGACAGGACCTCCCTAACATGGGCCCAACCCCGAAGACAAGAAATTCTTTCCCCATTAAAACTTCAGCTCTGCCTTCAAACTGCCAATGGGACTCAGGCCAAAACAGAAACTCCATTTGGAGAGATGCCTTTTTAATATCCCTATTTTGAAGTCCTGGGTCTCCTTGGGATGTTGCAAAAGCTTGCCAGAAAGTGACAAACTCTCTGAGTCTGGCAACCCTTGTCTGCTGAAATTTCAGCCACGACTCATCACTGATGCATTGGTAAACGTTTACTTTGAGCAGCCACAGACCAACAGGTGCTATTCTGGAAGCTCACTGGATGTCTCACATTGGCAAACAACCGATAAATGATACACAGTGAATTAAATTTACAGGCAAATTCGGGAACACCAAGTTTGTTAGCAAATTGTAATACCATATTGAAAAAAGAACAGCAAAAATGGAAAATGATGTTACTCATCAGAACAGAGTATCATCAACATGTTAGGGAAAATGGCAGGGAGACTTGAACACTAAGAATTTCAATATATTTTTGAACTTTAAAGAAAGAAAAGCATTAAGATGCTTTACACCATTTGGGTATATACTTTGGGGCAGTATTTTCCAAAGGATAGGTCTGGTACCATGGTGGTTTGTGAGATCATTTCTGGCAATATGCTTAGCACCTGTCTTAGTTTGGGCTCCCCCTAAAGCAGATCCTGCAGTAAAGATTTAGGTTTAAACTGTTTAGTTGGGAGTGAGCCTCAGGAAAATCAATGGGAAGTAGGGAAGTAAGGCAGGGAAAGGAGGGAAGCCACTAAAGGGTGTGGAGCTAGCAGGTTACAGCCGTGGGCAGCTGGATTTCAACCCACTGGGGAACCCCCAAGAGACTGTGTGGGACACACCTCATAATTTTCCACTGAGGGGTGAGGAGGTGGAAGTTGTCAATCTACCAACTCCTGCCTCTCATTGATGGAGAGGGGCTCCTCAGGATGTTAACCCCCTTGGCTGGAAACCTCTCATGTAGAAGGTCACAGGGAGTCATAGGTAGGTACAGGGGACACAGCAGCTGGCATCTGGAGTGAGTCAAGATGATATAGGTGGGGCCCTGGGAAAGTCTGCTACAACAGGCTTTACCCAGCATCAGATCACATCACAAGAAAATTACTACATTTTCAATTCACTGTCCAGCCTGAACCCATCAAGGAGAAAGGCTGAGATTAGGCTACTTCACCTTTAACACTCCGCTAATGCTTACCAACCTCAATCTTTCTTTCTCTTCTGGGTACAGAGACTCAGGCAACAGCATGTAGCTAGAGTTTGGTTACATTGTTTTGTGCATATTTATTTTATCTTAATAATTATATTCTATTTATGGCAACCATACTGGTTTTCTGTTTATCATAATAATATAAACTTTCCATTAAAGATAAATATAAGGGAAAAAATTGTTGTTCTGTAGAAAATTATTAAGTATTTTTCAATGTTAAGGGCTATACTAAAAGGTGATTCAAAAATGAATGAGGTTTAAAAAACACTTTCTTTGAGGAAACTCCCTCTCATAACCGTCACACAAGGTCACTGCCCCATGCCTTTTGCTGTTCATGACAAGTACAGAAAAAGCAACACTCTGATGCCCTGTCCCCTGGGATGACTGAAAAGAGACTCCTCCTTTTTCCCGTCCTTTCTGGAGAGGATCTGTAGCCCTCTCTCTGCCCAGTCATGGATTAAAAATGAAATTCATATCTAATAGGTCTAACTTTAGCCACAGGAAATGGGAACGCTTGGGGGACCCACAGGGTTAGCCATGCTTTGTTTGAGGATGGGCAGTTATCTTTCCTGAACTTTCTTCCTTCCCTTTTTTGGGAGGGGAGGGCGTGGAGGCTAAGGTTTGGGGAGCGAGCAGGAAGCAAGGCCTGCCGGATCTGTTCCCTGCCCCACCCTGGTTGGCTTTGTGGGGGATCTCTCCCCTCTCTGTTGTCAGTCCTGGCTCTCAAATTTATACCACATGTCATTAGGACCAAGCAATGCCCACTTGAGGATGTATTATAAAAGATATTTGGATAATGAAAACCACCCAGACAAGGAATTCTAAAACTCTATGTTGCAAATATCTAGATGCCTTGACTGCAGATATGAAATGCTTCTGTAGAAAAAAAGAGTTTAAACCTAAAAAGTTTTCTAAGAATAATATTTGTATATTTTCTCTGGCTTTATTACAAGGTACACAATTTGCAGAAATCTGTTTTATAAATTTTTATCAGAAGTTTCCAGACACAACTGATGTTATCTTTCTCTTACCTGATTGCATAAGCAGTAAAATGGAGCAACCGGGGAATAATTATTACCTGCTTGTTATCTATGTTTTAAGGCCATTGAACTAGCTATGTGACCTTATGCCTTTCACTTTCCCTCTCTGGATCTCAGTTTCATTATTTGTAAAATGAGGGAGTTGGACCAGGTGACCTCTAAAGTTTCCTTCTAATATTGTTTGCACGTATGACAACATGTGGCCAAGGAGACTGCTGAGTGAAGGAGGCAGATGGGCAATGAGAATGGCAGAGACTGGGAAACATTTTCTAGAAATAAATATGAGATTCTCAATTTGCCTCAAAATCACAGATTACAATAATCTTATCTGTAAGTGATGCTTTCGAAACACGAGGTCTGCGTTCAGGTCCCAGCATAGCCTAGTGCACTGCACAACAAGGTGACCCACAAAGGTGTATTAATGAATGGACAAAGGCACCTTCCCTGGGTACCTTCTGAGGACTCAAGGCTAATGCCTGAAGGACCACTGATCAATGAAAGAGAACAGAAAATGCAAGGGGTTAGGAGAAGCAAGAAAGAGACGGCAAAAAGGAGAGTGAGCAAGGGAGAGGAGGGAGAGGAAAAGATAGACACACATACATACAGTCAATTCTTGTTATTCTCGGTAGTTGTGTTCTATAAAGTTTCCGTGAACAATGAGTTAGTGAATACTGAACCATCACTCCTAGAGGAAATACAGGGTTAAGTTCCTGTGAGCCTCTGGTCACAATAATTTTGTCAACCAATCAAGACATAATCTTGTTTTATGTGTGTTGATTTAATATATATTGTTGATTCATTAAGATTGAACTCCCAGCCAATAGCACGGTAATTCATGCCCGAAGGAAGCTTATCTAACACATGTATTTTCTCTGTAAGGCCCGTTGCAGCCTTCTTGTGTTTAGGAACACTAGACAACACTTCATCACCACACTTGGGGGCATTTTAAACAGTGAAATTACCAGTGAAAAGCACAAAAATGTGAAAAACATGGCACTAAATACACCACGAAAAAGACACTCATTTACAGCCTGAGAGCTGGAACAAGGAGGTGGAGTATCGCCTTGTTCAGCTGGGAACGTGCATGTCAAGCGACTCAAATTTTTCGCAGCTCTATTCATGTCCATGAATGACTGCAAAAGTGCCATGAGTATTGATTTTGGGGTAACAAGTAAATTTTAGCAAGTAGGCAAATATGGAATTCATGACTAATGAGGATTGACAGTATGCATGTACATTTATGTGAATGTGTGCATATGTATATGTACGTGTGTGTATATATATATACATACATACATATATGTATATATACAGAGAGAGAGAAGTAAAAAAGAAAATAAATGCATGAAATGAGGAATGAGTGCTTCACCCAAAAGAAATTTGGGGCACATGGTGAGGGGCAGGCCCTGCACAGAGTGAGGAGAACAGTGCTACCCATGGAGCTGCACCCTCTGTCCTCGCCCTTTTTAATCCAAGACACAATGATGTTTCAGGCAGGACTGGCTATATAACTTGAGAGACCCAGAGCAAAATGAAAATGTGGGGTCTCTTGTCCAAAAATTATTGAGTTTCAAGACAGTACGGCAGAGCATTAAACCAGGCACATGGCCCTTCTGAACGCAGGGAGAACCCTGTGCACCTGTGCAGGTCTCAGGCTAGAGAAGCCAGACCTGGCCTCAGGCCCACAGGGAGGCCTGACCCAGGTGAAGACATGTGACCATTCCAGAGAAGGCGACTCACACTCACACTGCACTTGTTTGCCCAAAGCCTCAGATTTCGACTTGATGCCTCAGACTGGGTCTTTCCCCAAACACCAGCCCAAATCAGGCAATCAAGAAAGGCCCGATTTCTTCTCCTTCAGTAAGGAACCAACTGGCCCTGAATTACAGCAAACACTGCAAGAAAAAGAACAGTTGACTGGGCAATTTTTATCTAAAATAAAGAGCAGTGCCCTGATTTTTTACTTCTTCCTCACACCGGGAGCCAGAATACAGAACCTGCTTCTATGTGTTCTCACACACACACAAACACACACACGTTTCCTTGAGGCAAAGACTCTTCATGAAAAAATTGTCTACAATTCAGAGTTTAGCATCTTATACTCCGAAGAGGAGGATGGGGGTAGGAGTGATGGTGGGAGAGAGGTTAAAACTGCCAGATGCCATTTCATATCCATTGAGTTGGCAAAATTAAAAAGTCTGACAGTACTAAGGGTTGGAGAAATGGGGACTCTCGTAGAAGGCTGGAGGGAGAGTCACAGATTGGAGAGCAACATGACAGCTTCCAGTCAAGCTGAAGATGTGCATGTCTTAGTGCCCAGCATTCCACTTCTATGGAGATATTTTAGAGTAATTCTTGCATGTCAGTGGGCACTTAGAGACCTGTACATGGATGTTCAGGATGTTTATAACAGCAAAAGACTAGAAAAAACAGAAGTATCTATTAGTGCGGTGACAGAGTATAGGACATGCACCAACGTTCCCATTAGTCAAAACCGATCCATCAATCCAGCTTCTTCTTTCACACATACCTGCCCAGACCATTTTGTTGCGCTCAGATACGGGAAATGGACATCAGCCCCAGCACAGCTAGCTCATGCCTTCTGCCTGACTCATGTTTGGATAGCTGCGTTTGTTTCTCTACAGCGTATTTTGATCCAACCAGAATCACAAGCACACAGGGCCTCCTTGCTTTCAGACCAGTGGATTACGTATTAATCTTAATACTATATTTTAATGAAAAGTAACAATATTTTCCAAAATAAAAAACATAGAGAGAAGAGTAGCATTGTTTTATACTATTACAACTCTCTTTAATGTCTGGCTGCATACAAGACAGCTAGATTCACATATCTGCTTCTGCAATCAATTCACTGTGATTGTTATTTTGGTTGACACATATGAAGACAATCTGTTTTGTAGTTATGTAGTTATTTTCTAGGTCTCAGGGACTTCTAGGGGTCCTTGGGTCACACTTTGAGAACCACTGTTTCAAATCGTCCTCCATTCTGCCGAAAGTTGTCTTTCACACGAACACAATCATGTCATTTCCCACTTCCTTCAAACTGTCAATGGCTGCCTATTGCTCACAGAATTAAACCCAAATTCTGCTCATAAAACTCTTCCCCTCTGGCCAAACTGGTACCTGTCTAAGCTTTATTACTGCCTTATTTTGTATACTGAGTACACTGCCTACTGCTAGGTACACAAGGATGCCTGAACCTGTCCTGCTTGTTCACGCCTCTGAGCCTCAGCCTTCCTCCTGCCAGAAAGACTCCCACACATCTTCTACAATTCAATCCAAAGGTTACCTCCTCTAGGAAGCTTTCTCTGATTCACTCTTCCCTTAGAGTTTCCTCTTTTTATGTTTCAGATGTTTATTTTTTGCATAGATAATTCAAGTGCATGGGATTAAATTCCAAAAGGGTATACTGTATAATGATAAGCAGACCCCTCTCCCACCCAGCCATCCCCCTTCCTCTCCCAGGAGGCAACCACTGTGATCAGTTCTTCTGCATTCTTCTAGAGCTGCTCTAGACATAAATAAATAAATCACTTCTTTTACCCAAATGGCATCATACTATATACACTGCTCTACACTTGCTTAACACTATATCTTCGACAGCCTTCCACACCATTAAATAAAAATTGTCCCCATTTTTTCAATAGGTGCAAATTACATTTTTAGAATGTACCATAACTTATTTATCTAGTCCCCTATTGACAGGCTATGTATGTGGTTTCCAATCTTTTGCTGTAGCAAATATCCTTCTGCATAAACCAGTCTACACCCAGGAGAGACTCTGCAGCATTAACATCCAGGAATGGAACTGCTGGGCCCAAGGAAATGCATTTTTGTAATTTTGATAAACATTGCCAAAGTGTCCTCCATAAAGACCATTCTAATTTATCCTCCCACTGGCCATGCATGAAAGATCCCGTTACCCTCATCAAATAGTGTTATCTAACTTTTTAATCTTTGTCAATGTGGTAGATCAAAAATGATAATTTGGTCCAGTTATCTAGGTCAAATCTCTAGAGTTGCACTGTCCAATAAGGTCGTCACTAGATACATGTGGCTGTTTAAATTTAAATTTTAACTAATTAAAATTAAATAAATTTTAAAACTCAGCTCCTCAACTGCACTAGCCACATTTTAAGTGCTCAGGAGCTGTCTGTGGCTAATGGCCTCCATAGGAGACAGGACAGATATAAAACATTACCATCATCATAAAAAGTTTTATTGGACAGGCTGCTCTAGACCTGCACTGTCCAATGGCTACCATGAGCCTCATGTGGGTGTTGAGCACTTGAAGTGTGACTAGTCTGAATGGAGATGTGCTTGAACTGTATGATACACACTCAAGTTTGAAGACATTTAGTATAAAAAAAAATGTAAAATGTCTCCTTAATAATTTTCATATTGATTACACATTGAAATGCTAATATTTGGATGTATTGGGTTAAATAAATCATTAAAATTAATTTAACCTATTTCTTTTTACCTCTTTTAATGTGGCTACTAGGAAATTTAAAATTACACATGTGGCTCGCATTCTATTTTCACTGGACAACACTGCTCCACAGGGCACAGTGCTCTGTTGAGACCTGGATTTTAGCATTTTTCTTTATACACAGAAATAAATGTACTTACTACTGCTATGAAGAAAAACAGACTCATTGGACTCTCTTTTTCCTCCTCGCCCTTCCCTGCTCCATGCAGACAGGGTGGGCAACAAAAGGAGAAAGGGTGGTGACGATCCCAATGACGAAAGATCAGCCCTGAAACAAACGAGTACACTTCCCACCTGGGCGGCCACAGGCAGGAACCAGTGGCATCGCTGACCCCGAGCAGGGGCTGATTTCCTGGTGGCTGTTAAACAATGCACCAGAGAACAAAGTGCCTTCGAAACTAAGAATAGAAGAATGGCTCCAAATAAGATTTCCAGGACTCTGCAGGAACAAATTCCTCCCCTGCACGGAGCATAAGCCGCCTTCCACTCTTGGCTTGACCTGGCCCATTGGCTTGACAAATATCCCCTTCTTAGCTCCAACCTCCCTGCACTCTCAGCAGTCCGTACACACAGCTTTGGGCAAGGACTGAGGGACCAGTGGAAAAGGGGAGCCCCAGAGAGAGAGGTGACAAAGGCTCTGTCCTAAAGGGCTTACAGCACAATGGTTCTATAGTTGAGACACAGCACATATGTTTCTGTCATTCATGTCTTTGGCTTTAGATATGAAGATCAAGAATACTTAGTTGTCGTTTTTTTTTGGTGAGGAAGATTGGCCCTGAGCTAACATCTGTGCCCATCTTCCTCCATTTTGTATGTGGGACGTCGCCACAGCATGGCTTGACGAGTGGTGTGCAGGTCTGCACCCGGGATCTGAACCCACGAACCCCAGGCCGCTGAAATGGAGCGTGCGAACTGAACCACCCAGGCCGGCCCCAAGAAAACTTAGTTCTGCTACATGATCCATAAAACAGATAAATCAGAATGGGCACTGTTTTCTAACTAGGTACTGAGAGAATGAGACCTAATTACATCTGAGCATAAGTCATCTGCTTAGAGGAAAACATTAATTTTATTATTATTATTATTATTTTTACTAGCTGTGTGTCTTTGGGCAAGTGAACTAACTTCTCTGGGTCTCAGTTATCATCTATAAAATAAATGGGTTGGATTATATGAACTCTCCTAGCTTATCCAGTCTGAAAGTTCTGTGACCCTATGCACATGCAAATGAGATATCACCAACACCTTCATCCTCACTCTCCCATTCATTTAAAAAACACTCATTAGGCAATTAGTATGAATCAGACCCTGAGGCTGACACTGGCATACAAATACAGATGAAGTTCTTAAGAGAGAGAAGGAAAAAGAAAGGGGAGGGGATGGAATGAATAATTACAGCAGAGTTCTTCACCTGGGGCCATGGGCCTGCACAGAAATTTTGACAACTCTGTGCAGTTTTCTGAAGAGAACAGTCAAAGATGCATGTGACCTCAAGAAAGCTAGTGCTTTTGAGGAACTACGACAGGCCAGGTACCATGCTAAATTCTTAGCACATGGTGAGTGCTTGAAGAGTTAGCACCCAAGACAGTACACAAAGTGTACATGGCAATAAACACACGAGGGGTTTGAACCTGAGCCTCTCTCCCCTACATCAGGGATGATCTCTGTGCATGGCTTCTCCCTGCTGCTGTGCCTTTATCAGCTCTCCCCTTCCTCACGTCAGAAGGCTATAAGCATTTAACAGGCCAAGATAGTATCGCACTTGTCTGACCTGGGATGAGTGTACCTGCCCAATGGGGCCGGGGGTGGGAGGACAAAATGAGATAACCCAGGTGACATACTCACCACGAGTCAGCACTCCAGCACTAGCAGATATTCATTCATCACGTATTTATTTAGAACCTGATGTATGTCAGGCCTTGCGTTAGATGTTCTCATCATCTTCATCATTTATTGTTACTATATTTATCCTCCCCCGACATGGCAGAGTGCTCCACACAGTAGGAACTCTATAAATGTACAGTCATGCATTGCATAATGACATTTCAGTCAACAGCGAACTGCATATATGATGGTGGTCCCATAATATTATAATGGAGCTGAAAATTTCTGAAAAGAGTGACACCTCCTCAAGAAGAGCCTCAGGCAGCTCCTTCAGGAGGTATTCCAGAAGATGGCATTGTTATCATAGGAGATGACAGCTCCATGTGTGTTATTGTCCCTGAAGACCTTCCAGTGGGACAAGATGGGGCCGTGGAAGACAGTGATATTGATGATCCTGACCCTGTGTAGGCCTAGGATAATGTGTGTGTTTGTGCCTTAGTTTTTAATAAAAAAGTTTAAAAAGTAAAAAAATAAAAAATTTTAGGGCCGGCCCCGTGGCTTAGCGGTTAAGTGCGTGCACTCCGCTACTGGTGGCCTGGGTTCAGATCCCGGGCGCTCACCGACGCACCACTTCTCCGGCCATTCTGAGGCCGCGTCCCACATACAGCAACTAGACGGATGTGCAGCTGTGACATACATCTATATACTGGGGCTGTGGGGGAAAAAAAAAAGGAGGAGGATTGGCAATAGATGTTAGCTCAGAGCCGGTCTTCCTCAGCAAAAAGAGGAGGATTAGCATGGATGTTAGCTCAGGGCTGATCTTCCTCACACAAAAAAAATAAATTAAATAAAATAAAAAATTTTAAAAATAGAAAAAAGCTTATAGAATAAGGATATAAAGAAAATATTTTTGTATAGCTGTATAATGTGTTTGTATTTTAAGCTAAGTGTTATTATAAAAGAGTAAAAAACTTAAAAAGAATTAAAAGTTTATAAAGTAAAAAAGTTACAGTAAGCTAAGGTTAATTTATTATTGAAGCAAGAAAAATATTTTTTATAAATTTAGTGTAGCCTAAGTGTGCAGTGTTGATAAAGTCTGCAGCAGTGACAGTGATGTCCTAGGCCTTCACACTCACTCCCCACTCACTCACTCACTCACTCACTCACTACAGAGTAACTTCCAGTCCTGTAAGCTCCATTCATGGTAAGTGCCCTACACAGGTGGACCATTTTTTATCTTTTATACCGTATTTTTACTGTACCTTTTCTATGTTTAGATACACAAACAAATAGTTACCATTGTGTTATAATCACCTACACTATT
The DNA here is from genome assembly GCF_057802395.1 of Ceratotherium simum simum. Lineage (NCBI taxonomy): Eukaryota > Metazoa > Chordata > Mammalia > Perissodactyla > Rhinocerotidae > Ceratotherium > Ceratotherium simum. The sequence continues at coordinate 57,323,518 of NC_141904.1, forward strand.
CAGTACAGTAACATGCTGTATAGATTTGCAGCCTAGGAGCAATAGGCTATACCGTACAGCCTTGGTGTGTAAGTAGGCTATACCATCCAGGTTTGTGTAAGTACACTCTATGCTGTTCGCACAATGATGCAATTGCCTAATGACACATTTCTCAGAAAGTATCCCCATCATTAACCAACATGTGACTGTTGAGTGAGTCTCCGTGGTAGATTAATTTATTCTTCAGCAAACTTTTATGCCCTCTCCTCATCTCCATAGCTTGGTACTGTGACTTGCTCTGACCAGTGGAATACAGGTGGAAGGGACAGTGTGCCAATTCTGAGCCTAAGCCTTAAGAGACAGCGTGTGTTTCTGCTTAATCCTCTGGAAATTTCTGACCTCCAGAGGAGAAGAATACACATGTGGATAGCTAACGGACCCATGTGGGAGAGACCACCCCAGGTAACCTGCACACCTGTGAGCATAAGAATAAATGCTTGTTATTGTTTGCCACTGAGTTTGCGGTGGTTGTTACTCAGCAAAAACTGACTGAGACAGCCTCCTTTACACGCATTCAGAGATTTCAGGCAGAGAGTGGCCCTGTGGCCTTACTCAACATTAAGGTGGGATTTCAGCAATTGGGTCATTTTGTGGCTTCCTCTCCCCATTTTCTCTGGGCGGATAATGTCCTAATCAAAGAGGACAGCAGGGGCTACAAAGACCCATATTTTAGCCATCTTGACACCTGGCACAGAGTCAGGCACAAAGCTGGTCCTCAGGCAGTGCCTGATGAATGAAAGGATGGGCTTACTGTTCATTCTAGTGGGAGAAGCATTGTCAAAATCACCGGCAGGCAGAAACCTGGGCTTCAGGTGCTCAGAGCCACTGGTTCTGCAGTCCCCAAAGTGTGAGAAGTGGACCTGGTGGTGACATAATATCATTTCAGACCATATGCAGCAGACCTGGGTGTATTTACTACAATGTATTTTAGAAAACACATTATAGTGTTTAGTGATTTCAGGACTATTACTGCTTTGGATGAGCCTAAGTTAAAAAAAACAAAAACAAAAAAAATTACACAATTTAAAGAAAAACAGTAAGTGAAAAATAATAGCACAAGTGATATGTGGATTTGAAAAAATGACTGAAGCTTAGGGAACATTGATCCATTTCAAGTCTCATTCTCCTACAAATCACAATCACAATCATAGCTAGCATTTTTGAGCGCTGACAAGATGTACTGTTTTAAGGGTTTCACAGATATTATTTTATAAATTCCTCATAGTGTCTGAGGCAGATACTATCATCATCTCCATTTTGCAGTGAAGTAACTGAAGCCCAAAGAGGTAAGGAACGTGCCCAAAGTCAAGTGGCAGTGTGGATTTGAACCCAGCTTGTCAACCTCCAGGATCCAGGTTCTTAACAGTGAGGTCTCTATTGGAGAACCTGGTACCCAGGGAAGTTTAGCACTACCCAAGGTTAACTGCAAAATCTGGAACTTGAACTCCAAACCCCTCACCCCCAGCCCAGTGCTCTCATCCCTGCCACTGTGGCAACACCTTGAGGGGTTGGCAGGGGCTGGGTAGGGTCTGCTAAAAGTAAGGAAGAGGGGTGGGGAACACCAAAGGAAGGCTTGTAAGAGAAGAGAAGGGAATATGAACAAGGCTGCCAAACAGAGGCAGGTGCTCAAGTGATGCGGAGAAGCTAGAATGTGGACAAAGTTATTCAGAAAAAGAGGGCTGACAGCAAGGGTTGGCACACAGGGGCTGCTTCCTGAGCTCTTCCTAAAAGACCTGCCCACCCTGGTCAGCATCGGGAACTGGTTTCCCTAAGTGACATCCACATAGTTTATATTTAGGTCCTAAAGTCACCCATTGTTTCTGTCCCGGTGGACACTCAGGGTCACCACCCTGACCTTGCCCTCTCCGAGACATACATCTGAGTGTTCAATCAAGAGAGGCCTTTTTAGGATCTAGTTTGAATCAACTTCCCCTTCCATGGCTCCCACTTGGCGTTCTGGGCAAGCTGTAAAAACATGGCTGGAATCAGGGCTTTAAAATGAAGTATTGACCTTCTGTGGAAGATGCCACTTCCTTTTCTCCAAGAAATCAAACCAGGGCCATGTTTATCTCAGGATATAAGATGTTTCACAGCCCTTTTGTTGCTAACCCCTGACATGCTAAGGATTCATTTCTCTGGTAGCCACCAACACATTCTGTGGTCAATAAGACCTCGGGCAGGGATCACGTTTGCTAAGTGCTGACTCTGTGCTAGGCGCTGTCATGAACCATTTATTAATTTCTCATGACAACCCTGTAAGGTAGGTACTATTTATTATCCCCATTTTCAGAGAAGACAGATTCAGAGAGGTTTGGTAACAAACCCATTGCATGGCTTAGTAAGAGGCACAGCTGGGGCTCACACCTGTATCTATGTGGTTCTAAAACCCAAGCCCTTACCCACTACACTCTACCACTTCTCCACAGATAGGAACTACCTTGGCCAAATCTCAGAAGACGGATTTATGAGATCTTTAAAGGGTTTCTCCCCTCCCTTCTTCTCCTTCCACATCCAGTTACCAATGACCCCTCCCACTCCCAGACCCAACTCCTCTAGAACCTTTCCCTGGAGACTCTGAGAGCCAAGAAATGAAAATTAATTTAAAAACATTTTCAAGAGCAGAATAAAGGTCAGCAGCTAGCCCACCAATTACATTTTGAGTTCTAGTTGATATCCTTGGGAAATGTGCGCTTAAAAGCACTCATTAAATCATTTGACTTTGAAAAAGGGAAGATATGAGAACAATTTTTGACTTTTTGTGCAAGATATTTGCATACCTTAGATTCATATCAGAGCTAAAATGAGTTTAGGGGCATCTCCATTTGACAGGTGGGGAAACTGAATCCAGAGAAGGCAGTGACCTATAATAGATGCTTCTTATATAGGTGCTAATTGGACCACAGCAAACATCCACCAGAATGGGCTCACTAGCCAAAGGACTGGAAAGCAAAATGTTACTGAAGATGTTGCGTGTGACAGGAGATGTGGGAAAGGCCCCATCATTAGAATAAACAGGTAGCACCTAATGGGCAAGAATGATATTTCTGGATTCATTCTGCCTGAGCTTGAAGCCTGATCCACTACTAATCAGCTAGGTGACCTTAGGCAAATTATTTATCTTTCCTAAACCTTGATTTTACCATCTGCAAAATGGGGATAATAATAGCCAATCCCTACAGTGTTCGAAGAATTTCACAAACTAATGCAAGTAAAGTGCTTAGTAACATAAGAAGTATCTAATAAATGTTAGCCATTACGGTATTTTTTTATTAATGTTGCATTAACTGTCACTTAGATGTAGTAAATCACTTTAAATGTTGTCAATTTTCATACCTTGAAAGCTCAAAAATTAACCTTGATCAGGTGAGCAAATAGCCAAGTGAGTGAGATGAGAAAAGGAGAAAGGGAAATCACTCAAATCACATGAAAAGATTAAAAATGTATATCTACGATGGTCATATACAAGAGTTGGAATTAGCATTACAAAAATCAGAAGCATAATTCTGATGAGACGAACAGAAAAAGCAATGGGCATTTCCTTTAGAAAATACTTTTGGCTTATCCAAAGCTTTAACACCTACCCCTAAACAAACAAACAATTAAAGAGACAGACAGAGTATCAGCCATTAGAAATATAACCCTTCCAGCCGCTCCTTCCAAAATAACCCAAATCAGGCACCAACACTCTTAATGAGAATGGCAGTGAGTCTGAGTCTCCCCTAATATTATCTGACTTCATCTTCCCAATGATGAACACATTCAAAACACCAGGAGCACTTTAAGCAAACCTACAAAAAAGCAGCTTCAAGCAGAATGAACTTCCAAAACTAAGTCCTGCTATCTTCCAACACAAAGAAGAAAAGATCTTGGAAATCCACTTTGTGATAAAAACAAAAAACAAGGCAGATGCGTCCTGTCTTTCTCTCTTTTCTTTCCCATTATCTGAAAACACTTCTCTTAATAAAAATTAAAATACTAGCGTCATAGAACAAAGAGTGAAAGACCCCCCTCTCTCTGCTCTCCTCCAATCACAGATGCTGAAGGACGCCCTGACAGCTAGGCACTCCACTTAACTCACCATCTCCACCAAGCACAACCGTTTATGGTCTTAAACACAACCACACAGCTCTTTTCTGATTCATACTAGAGTGAAGCAGAAGTCTGCCCCCATCACGCCAGGTGTTTTTAACAGCAGCTCCCTGCTCAGTTTCTTGGGAGACAAAAAGACAGCTGTGCCCTCCCACACCTCAGCTCCTGGCACCGCCCACGGGACTTGGGTGAAATTTGGGAGGCAGTCTATCCCTGGATCAGCTGCAGGGAGCTTACCTGAGCACGGACAAAGAAGCAACACCACACCATGGGGCGCTCCGACCTCATCCACCCGGAGTCCCCCGCCCTTAACTGCGGCGGAGCCCTGTGGATGGGATTCTCTGAGCAGAGCAGAGCATGGTTTCCCTGAAGGAACTCCTCCCCGTCACTTGGGCTGCATGACAGGAAGTGACAGGGGGCCATCAGTTACAAGTGTCAGAAGCTGAGAACCACACCAGCCAAGAGCTCCCACCTCCAGCAGTTTCCTCGCCTGCTGCCACTGCTTTTTCAGAGCACTCTGCCTTCTGGCATTCAAAGGCACACCAGAAATTCAGTTTCTGGCTAACAATCCCCAGCCTGTAAGAAATAAACAATGCTCACTGGGTCCCCACCTAAAGCCATGCTGGGCATTCTGGCAGCTCTAAAGGGTTTGCTGCTAGGACATCATGCCTCAAGTCTGAGCTTTGCAGACCCAAACATCAGGATGAAATGGATAGAGAAGGGATACTGGGAGGAGAACTTGGTGTGTTCAAAGAGGATTCAACAGTCCGCTTGAACTTCACCCAAGAGTCAGCGGTCCTGCCTGGGGTTCAGAGCCCACACTGAATCCCAATTTCATAGCAGCTCAATAAATGAAAGTGGTGGTAAACACCACACCCATCCGTTTCTTTTTTTCTTAGGCAAATCTTCTCTTCAGAGCCGCTTCAAAATAGCTACTTCTGGAAGCCTCCTTTTCAGTTTTTGACATGGCTAACAAAAAGCTTTACTGCTCTTCTCAGAGTTATTATGGGAATAACTCATGGTTGATATTTCTCATTTTATGAACTGAAGATCTCACCAGAATGAACACCTGGCCCCAGGCCCCTGCCTTTTACAAAACCCAGAGTTCTCGGGTGAGATAGATTATCTCACAGTAAACCACAAGGTTTCAGATGAAAACTATGCCCTGTTCAACCCCTCCCCACAAACAAATCAACACCCTCAACCTCCCTGCATAGTGGCAGTGGGTCTCAAACCTAAGAAGACATAACTCCAGTGTAGCTTTCAAGTACATATTTTTATTTTTTAGCTCTCTAATGGGGTAGTATCTGACTTACAAAAATCTTTCTAATGCAACTTTTAGCTGCAAAGGGTTAGCCCAGGGTTTCCTGAGGTCTTCTTACAAATACACAAATTTTTAAGAGCTTTTGCTTGTCTCAACCCTGAGTAGAGTGGGTGGCCCAGCAAAGAGAGAGGGAGGGTTCATTTGAACAACCAACTTCAATCTAAGATTCAACTTCAGAGCTCATAAGAAGCCAGGCTCTTCCCAATCTCAGGCCACTGGCCTGGCCCCTATCATAGGCCTCTGAAGAGTGCCTTCTGCCCTGCAGACATTACAGAAGGATGAACCATGCTCTAGTAGTACACAGATGACCCAGTGATGACCGGAGAATAAAATAAATGCTGCCAGGAATTTGCAAAAAAGTGTTGAGGGAGCCAAGAAACAACAGCTTGGCAAATGCATCTTTTTATGGGACCAAAGTCTGGGAAGGCTTCTCAGAGCGAGAGACTCATGGGCAGAATTCTGAGGGGTGTATTCTAGGCAGAAGAACTGGCAAGGGCACCAGCAGGGAGGTGCAAAACCACAGGGTGCTTTGGAAGAAAAGCAAATGCTTTGCAAGGTCAGGAGCACTGCTCTGGTGGGCTCGGGTCTTGCTTCAAGGAGCATGAAGGAGTCCCATCTGTTTGGAGACAGAGGAAGCGAAATCACTGTGAAAAGGCTCAGGCCTTTCAGGCAAGCATCTGGGTCACCTCGAGGCCCATATATGGTACCTACCAGATCTGGCACCCAGGAAACACTCAGTAATGTGTGTCAAATCAAACACTGGTGTCTACAAAAGGTGGGTTCCAGTCTGTCCTTAGGATCCTCTATTTCCCAAAGCCTGACTCCCCACAAAGCAAGCCTGGGGTAAGCAGTAGCTGTTGGGGGGCACAGGGAAGGAAGGCATTCCTAAAAAGGCCTGTTGCTCTAACTTCCTACATAGAAAGCATCCAGAATTTGTACAGACCTGTAAACAACCTGAGATTAGCCAGCTTTGGTGGCAACTCAGCTAATGAAGAATGTCAACCCCTTGAGGACCAACAGACGCTCCCATAAGCCCAGCCATTCCTCTCCTGGGATTTTCAAAAAAGCCACTTCACGGAGCCCCAGCAGCCAAGGCCAGGATCACCCCAGTGAGGATCCAAAGGAAATGTGACATGACCACAGCACACTAGAGTTCATTTCTTTTCTGGGGGAGGGAGGGCACCTTCACATGAACTAATCCTAGAATGATTAAGCCTAAGTTCCGGCCGCTGACTGTGAATGAGAAAGAAGAAGTGAAACCCGTGGGCTGCAGCGCTTGCGGAAGAGGTGAAACTTGAGTGGGCTCCAGGGCAGGTAGCAGTGGAGAAGGGAGGAAGGGAGGGAGAGCCAGCAGACGCCCTGGCAGGGGAAAATGGGCGCAGCCTGCAGAGAGGAAGGAAAGACTAGGGCATGGCCATTTCCTCTGATGCCCACGCTTTGACCAGAAGCAAGAACTCCAGTAGTGAAATCGGTCCACATAGGCCTCTCAGAGGAGAATTTCAACAACAGGCTCCTACCCTGCAGGGTTCAAGTCCCTTTTGAGCTTTATAATGGGAACTTATAAAGGAACAGGAATGTGGGTCTGCTCTGCGTGGCATCTAGGATACTACCAAATATTCAAACACGTTTTTCTACTGATTTTTAAATTTTAAAAGTAACATAGTGTCATTATAATACATTCAATCCATACGGAAGTATATAGTGTAAAACATGAGTGTTCCCAAAGGCCCTGCTTTTCTCCCCACCCCAAGCCCATTTGCCAAAGGCACCAATGTTACGCACCTCCCTGCTGTTGCCCTTGTCAGTTCTTCCACCTAGAACACCCCTCAGAATTATGCCCTTGAGTCTCTTGCTCTGAGAAGCCTTCCCAGACTTTGGCCCTATAAAAAACGCATTTGTTGTTTCTTGGCCCCCTCAACCCTTTTTGCAAATTCCTGGCAGCGTTTATTTTATTGTCTGGTCATCACTGGGTCATCTGTGTACTACCAGAGCCTGGTGCATCCTTCTGTAATGTCTGCAGGGCAGAAGGCACTCTTCAGAGGCCCTATGGGAGGGGGGTCACAAACCCAAATGCTTTCGGGCCCAGGGATAAGGTACGGGAAAGAAAAGGCTGGGTAGGCACTGGGGCACCACTGAGAGTGTTTGCCTTAGGTCAGTTCCAGCTTACTGGAGTCCCAAAGAGACTACTGACTCAGGATGACCAGTTTTTCAAGAGAAGCTGGAAATGCCAGTGTTTATATAAAATCTCCCAATTTTTAAAGACTGGCAACTAATTCTTCGTTTTTAAAAATGCTGTACAGTCCACACAAAACACAGTTGCTGGCTGGATTTGACCCAAGGGCCACCAGTTTGCAAACTCTGGCGGCGATCCTTCCAGACATTTCCTTCTAAACACACATAAGTTGATGGGTGTAACATTTTTTATTTTATTTTTTCAAAAATGGAATAACATTATTCTACCACTTGCTTTTTTCACTTAACATCCAGAGCATCTTTCCACATTATACACATTTTAGACCCATACCGCAGAGCACCCAAGGTGGAAGCACCTTAATTCCTTTGCCCCGGCCTGTGAACATTCAGCAGACACGAAAGACGCACTTGCAATGTCGCCTTTCAGTTGCTCACTCCTCTTACCTCTGCCAACACTGAGAACATAACTCATGACGAAAGTGCACCTGTGCACAGATATTAAAACATCCTAAAGCCACAATTACTGAAACCATAAACAGTGACTGCGGGTTTTTGATGTTTTAATATGAGAACTTACCATGTATTTTTTCATTTAATCTTCACAACTGACCCAAGGTAGGCCTTACTACTACCTCTATTGTACAGATTTTTTAAAACTGAGACTCAAACAGGTGGCATGAGCCTGCCCAAGGCACAGGGTCTAGAGGTGGCAGGGTTGGGAGTGGAGCCCGGAACTGTAGCTTGGGGTGGGAGTGGGGGGGCTGACTTCAGAACTCCTGCTACATGCACATGGCCCCTGGGACAGACAGTCAGACACCTGCCCCAGGATATGCAAGAATTTGATATGCGGCAAATGTTGGACCGCAAACCACTGGAGGAGAGAAGGATCACTAACAAGCGGGACAATTCATTTCTTGGAAAGAAAAGCCTCATTTTAAAGCTCTAATTCACACTCCTCCAAAATAAATTCTACGTAGAGTGAAATGTGAAAAAGAAAAAAGAAAACTATAGTTCTAAGGATATACTATTTTTCTTTAACTGTGTGGAGCTGAATGATTATATATTTATACATGGGAAATTACCTACGAGGCACCTATAATGCAAAAACTGGCCCCTGTTCTCCCACACTTGGTTAAATAACCACACTAGTTACAATCCCTTGTTGGACTCTAAAGAGACTAGTGCCAAAATGGGGACCTAACTAAGATACCACCACACGCTTCCCTTGTCACTGGAACTCAAAGCTATGTGTTTCATGTGTTGTTATTCTACATAACTGAGGGCATTTTCTGTCGAGAAGTTTCAAGTAGTTTTCTCACTAGAGATATTATAAGAAACATATTCAACAGGGTTGTGAGAATTTCATTTACATAAAACAAAATGATGAGATTTCAGTAGAATGACTTCTTCATTACAAGTTGGTGACTAATGGTGATTCTTTCCATTTGAATTTTATTCTGGTTCCTCAATCTCTTTCCTATTTGTACCCAAGAAGGCAGAGATTTCACAAAAGCTCAGAGTTGAATGGAAATTTCAGAGTCTTTGACCATATTCCATTTGATGCCTTATGTTTTTGAATAATTCCACAAACTGAACTGGAAAATAGAATCTCATTAAAATGGAATAGTAGCAATGACCAAATTAAAATAATATATTGCACATCGATTTAGCCAAGATTCTAACATCAGAAAAGCATTATTTCACGGATCTTAGGTTTCTGAGGCTATTGTCAAATTGATGTAGGACTAAGAAAAAACAAAAATGTATGCCGTGGGTGAGAGGTGAGGTACAGTCATACTCTTTGGTGTTACCAGATTGGCAGGAAGGCATAATGCACAGCAAGTCAGTGAGAAATGAAAAGAACTTCAAAGTATTTAAAGCCTGGGAGTTTACTTGCGGTCACACACTTATATCGAATGTCTCCTCCTCGGTGTTAGAAGTGTGGTTAATCCAAGCAAAAGTTGAACAACTACTGTGCCCTCCCTCTCCATAAACCATGGACAAACGGGGGGGTCCAGACCCCGTCGGGGGCAGGGGCGTTTGAACACAAGGTGGTTTAATTCAAGAGACTTCAACCATTTGAAAATGTTGATGTTCTTCTAGAGCCCTGCTTAATATCCCAGCTCAACACGATTACAAAATGCAGAGAAGAATGTGGGAGCAGACCTGGCTGCCCAAGGTCAAGAATGAATAAATAGAAAAGTCTTCGTCTACGGTTTCAACACGAGAACTAAAAATAAATGAGGTTTGAACGTGGAAGTCTCAACAGATTGCTAATCGCGGCTAATCTTGAATGCTTATCTTGCCGGTTTTGTTACGAGCAATAGCTTGAGCACTATATTTTTTCTCTTTAAACAAATCTGAACTTTTATAATCAAATTCCTCACATTATTTTGGCAACCGATACATAGACAGCTATTTTAAAAAGTGAACAAAGAAAAGGAAAGCCGTCTTCTGATGTGCGCTGTGAAGCAGCCACCAGCCTGGTGTCTGGGGTTCCACCTCCTTTGTGACCACAAGCAGGAGCAGCCTGGAGAATTTCCGCATGGAGCAGACTGGGATGCCTGCAAATAAGCTCATTCAATTTATTTCTTAGAAACATGAACACCCTGAGCACAGCTTTTTCAAAGGACTGTCAAGTCCCCTTCATTATACTATCAATTAAAAGTGAAACTCCAGTGGGTTGCTGACCTCTGCCCTATTCTTAGGAAAAAGAAACGTTTAAAAACTGATTAGCTGATATCTATCAGCCAAAGAGCTTCCTTACTTGGAAATGAGACTTACTCTTTGGCATTACAGTACTGTCAAAATTGATTAGAAATGGAAAATCTGAATATGAGGGGGATGGTATTCCTAACACTTAAATGAATACTCAGGACAATTTTAAAAGGTAATTTGCTTGTGTCAAAAATAACTCTTGACAAACTGAATTTCTGAGTTAAAAATATATAACAAAAGCAGAAATCATTTTTATTAAAAAGTTTCTCATCATTATTTTGTCTCCAGATATCTCCTTAGGGATAATTTCTGGGAACAACTGGCTGGCTGGAATAATGAACAGTAAATTAATATGGAAGCTCTGTGATTTTTGGCTCTGCCATTTACAAGTTGAATGACCCGGTAAGTCGCTTCTTAACTTCCTTGACCCTTAGTTTCCTCATCTGTAAAACAGGAATAATGATTCCATTATCCCTCACGGGGTTATAGAAGGACCACAGGAATCTAATTGATATACGTGTTTAAAAGCAGAACAAAAGATGATGGGTACATTGGAGGACATTATACTATTTTTTCTATTTTTGTATAAGTTTAAAATTTTCTATAATTAAATATTTTTAAAAAGACAAAAGCACTGTAATAATTTATTTTTTTCAAGCCAAAAAGGAAGTTTTTTTGGTGTAATGATGGACATTGGTTCAAATTTTCCTCTTAGCAAGTTGCAAAGTTGGTACCAAATCCAAAATAGTTTGATTTTTACCCTGATTTGAATAAGAACTGTCAACTGGGCATCTAATAAGGAAAAAGCAATGGCAATTTGCACTTCCCCATTTCCCCTCTTACTTCCAATAGGGGGAAAAAATGAGAAGGTGGTTAAAACTTAAGTTCTCTTTAATTTCTAAATGTTATAACGCTGACTTCCTTGAAATCCCTGTGTCCGTCTAAAAAGTTCAAGACTTCTATGAAAATACCCCAAGAAAATGCCAAGAGATTGAAAAGTGTGCATGCACCCGTGACTCAGAGCATTCATTCTGCCTATACAACAGTGAAAGTGTTTTTCTGTTTTATTTTGTTTGGTATACATCCATGTGTACTTGAAGAAAAAATATTGTCACTTTCTTCCTTACATTGGAATCAGAAAGGAATCACCAAAACACTGGAAACCAGCAAACCAAGCAAGGGATACTCAGAAAAGGCTTCCAGCTCCCACCCAAGGGAAGCTGACTCTGGTTGGAAGCTCAGCGCCTCCTCCCAGTTAGGGCTGTGCCCTAAAGCCTGTCCCTTTAAGTCAGACTTCCTGGTAAGGCTCAGAGATTTCCGCATGCAGCTTCCTGGAGACGGTATAAGATAAACAATAAACTCTGCAGCAAAATCATGGACAATAAGCCCCACGTGGCCATAACCAGAAGCAATTATAAGCACTGACAATGGCTAGGGCATTTCCAACAGGAATGCAAATCTGTGATAAACATGGGAGAAGCATGCTACCCCACACACCTGCACAAACTAAACTAATTTAAAAAATGGTTCCTAGCCTCTCATCAGATTGAGAAATAGCTACTTCCAAATTTGGCACTATTTTTTTAAATCATTGTCTAAGAGGAAAACAGTGAGGACTTTCTTAAAGCACCACCACCTATTAATTAGATGAACACTGCTGAGGCCAAGCCAAGTGTCTCCAGGAGTCACTTACTCCATGTGTGTCCGTGAGGAACACATTGGTGGTGCAAATCATGGTATCTACACCAGCTCAGAAGTGGCAGCAATGGTATCCTTGTAGGAAGCGTTTAGTAGTGTAATTTGGGGTTGTTCCTGGTTCCTTGATCCTTCCAAAATTCTCTGAGCTTCCTATATCCTTTAATAAATTCATTTTCTGCTTAAATCAATCAGAACTGGGTTTTATTGCTAGTAGTTACTTCATGCACACAGAACACAGGATGGGTTAAAGCTCAAGTAACCAGAAACCAATCCCACAGAATGATTTTGAGTATAAGGACTGAATGGCTTCTTTCACACTTCAAATTCAACCCAAACACTGTCTCTTGGCCTACAAGGCCCTGTGTCAATTGGCCCTTCTCACCGTCCTGGACCTCATCTCATTCTATTCTCCTTCCTCTTCCCAAGCTCTGGTCACACTTTCTGTTCCTCATCAGGTTTTTTCCTGCCTTAGGGTCTTTGCACTTGCTCTCCAGAAAACTCCTTCCTCCAACTCTTCACATTGCAGCAGCGTCCTTCTCACAGTTCGATCTCAGCTTAGAGGAGGCCTTCCCTGACCAGGCTCTCTAAAGGACCACATACCACATCCACCATCTTATCCTCTATCATGACACCCTGTTGATTTCCTTTCCAGCACACATCCTGTGATTAACTTATTTTGTTACTAATAACAATAACAACCACCACTGATTGGAGGCTTGCTATGTGCCAGATGCTAGGCTAAGTTCATTTAATTCTATGACTACCCTATGAGAGAGATACTTTTATTATCCTTAGTTTATAGAAGAGGAAACAGGCTCAGAGGAGTTAAGGAAGTTGTCCGAGCTTGGCCGTGAAGGAATAGGGATTTGAACCTAGGCTTACTGCATGGGCTCATTACTACAGTGCTCGTTCAGGCAGCGGTCTGACAGTGACTGAATGAGCCTCGACCATGGTGTAGGCTCTGTGGCCACAGGACAGGCCCAGCTCTCATACAGCCTACAGCCTGGTGCTCCAGATCTCCCACCTGGTACTCTATCTGCTATCCACAAACCTTCCTCAGGGAAGGCACGCAGCCGGGCATGTGGAAAGACGAGGAGGGCACCCTGCACTCAACAGAGAAGTACCCAGCTCTCTGCTCAAAGTGTTGGGCATACAAAAATACCACCGAGGAGCTCGCAGGTCAGAGGGGACGCGGACCTGCAAACAATGCTTGCTGCTCAACCTGCCATGTTCCGCAGCCTTGGAGCACTGGACCACAGAGGAAGCAGCCAGGAACAATTCTCAGGTCTCCCCAGCAAAAGTGCCATTCGAACAGGTTGTTGGGGATCTGTAGGAGATGCCAGGCTGAGGGGAGGGAGGCCAGGGGGCAAAGGAGAGAAGTGGAGCACAGCGTGGCTCATTCAGGAAGCAGGGAGCTATTCAAAGGGCCTGTGGGAGGGACGAGGAGCCAAGCTAGGAATTCCAACTCTATCCTGTAGAAAATGGGGAACCAGAGCGAGCTTTTAGGCAAGAACAGATGCATGACGAGATATAAATTCTTTTTGTCAAGAACAGTGGCCACGGCTGTATAATACTGGTGAGACGGTTTGGTATCCTATTTCCTACATATTTTAAAGTACACACACATAAATATACCAGGTAAAAGCCAGAAATTGTAACAACAACAAAAACATTCCATTTCTATGGTTCCCAACTCCCTCTCCTTGCTGAATGAGGAGTGAGATAAATTTGCCCTCCAAACAGGAGTTAAGCACAGCCATTCCCTCCTGGAATGTGAAACTACACAGAGCTCTCACATCGGTAATTTATGGATAAAAGAAGGAATTCCCCCGCTACTTGACTTTACAGCTCCCATCACCTCTGCCCAGATTCCCCCAAAGTGATAACAAGAACCTCACCTCTGGGTTGTGTCATCGTTAAAATGAAAGGCTGATTTTTATTTTTATAAGAATGTACGAGGTTGAGGCCCCACGGACCTCCTGTGTTGAATGAGCACCTGGGGGCTGCAAAACCACGCTCTGAGGCTAGGTGAGACCAGCACACAGCAACAGGCCCTAGGAATTGGCATGCTAAGTTGGCAGCCAAGGAGATCTGCTAAGATCTTGCCAAGGTGGCAAGGGCATAGCATCTGGAAAGTAGATTGGAAATCAATAAAGGCAGTTTAGCACAAGGGTTAGGAACAGAAATTCTGAGCCAAACAACCTGGATTCAAATTCTAGTGCTATGCTCACTGTGTGACCTCTGGCAATTTACTTGACTTCTTTGTGCCTCAGTTTTGTCATCTGTTAAATGGGGATAATAAGAGCACCCACCACACAAGGTCATTGTAAGTATCAAATAAGTCACTTAGAACAGTGCGTGGCACATGACGAGTAACAAAAGCAGCTTCCTAGAGACTGTATAAGATAAACAATTAACTTTGCAGCAAAATCATGGAAAATAAGCTCCTACGTGGGACAACAAAAAGCAATTATAACTGCTGACAATGGCAAGGACATTTCCAATAGGAATGCAAATCCATACAAATAGCTGTTGCTGCTATCATTATTGAATATAATATTTATTATGATTATAAGATGATGAAAAATGATAATAATGAAAAATGATACCATATTTTAAAATTATATAACATATTATGTCTAACATTACATAATATAGTAATATAATGACATTATTATGATCTGCTTTAACTCAATTTAAGAAAGAATTTGTCAACAAAAATGAGGGGTCTAAGGTGGGGAGCCCCGGAGCAGGGGCCTGGGCAGTGCTTATGCAGTGATTTCTGACCACCTTCAGGTAGAGTGACAGTGACACTAATGTGGACTCTAGAGTCAATTTGCTGGGCCGGAGTCCAGGCTCTACCACCTATGAGCCACAAGCTTGGGAAAGTCACGTAGCCCTTAAAACCTTGATTTCCTCATCTCCGCAAAGGGGATACCAATAGTACCCCCTTCACAGTTTGTGTCAAGCACTGGTGCTCAATTGTACACGCATTTTTCACATATAATCTTCCCAGCAATGCTGTGAATTACATACAGTTATGATGTCCATCTTACAAATGAGAAAACCTGCAGCTCAGAGACGTTAATCAAATCACCAAATGGCTAGACTGACATGCAGGAAGTCTAACCTGAGCCAGCACTCTGAGTCAGCCCTAAATTCTGCAGACCTGTGAAGCATAAGGATGCATCACAGCCCCTCTGCAGTACAAGAGGAGAACTAATATGTGCATGGGAATTAGCCTTTAAAAGGGTGTGTGTTTTCGTATTGCCCTGCCCTTATGGCACCTGCTAGGCAGGGCAACTCCCCCTTGTTGAGCACCTACAATGCGCCAGGCTCCATGCTGAGTGTCCCATCACATCATCACCATCTCATCACCATGGCAATCCTTGGAGATAAAGACTGGAGGACATTGAGTCTCAGAGAGGTTGAGTTTCTGGCCCATGGATACAGAGCTTGTCAGTAGCAGCACCTGGACACGTTTGGGCCTGTCCTACTCCCACTTATGCCTGGAGATGCACTCTGAAAACGCCCCTTAATGTCCCTCAAGCTCCCCTCTCCCCCTCATTACCTCCCACTGAAAGCACAAAGCTGCTTATTCTGCACCAGGATAATGACCACGGGGGTTAAGGAGGGTGGTGGTGCAAACTATAATTACTGCAGACGACAATTTGCATTCCAAATCTAAAATGTGCTCAGGGCCCCCCTTGAGCCCCGTAATCAGCTTAGCCTCTGCCCAAATCTCTCTTGAAATGAAGACATACTCGACCAACGGAGCCACAGTGGGGTTTGGAAAATACGCCTCTGCCCCCGGTGAACTGTCACCTGAGGAAAAACCATGCCGAGAAATGGTCAGGGCTGTGCGGGATTTAAACCCCAGAGAGGTCAAATTCCTCTGTCTCAGAACAAAGGAAACAGCAGCCAGGACAGTGGACGGGCAAGGCAAGACCGGTAAATAACCAAAGGCAGGAAATGCATTACATAACACACAGGCCTCAGTGCAAGGTGGAATGGACACCCTTCCCTCCTTTATCACAAGTTGCTGTTTTGCCTACAAGTCGCGTGTCAGGAGTGGTGGCCTTGCTGCCCAGGACAACACAGGACACCCACGTGATCAGCGAAAGGCTTACTATATCACATTGTGAGAAAAAAAAAAATACATCCTCTGCCTTAGAGAAAGAGGTCCAGGAGGACCTTTCCATGGACAAAGAATGCTATGATTTGGGTGCTTCCCAGTGGGAAGGAGGGTGTAGTAAGGGGGGGGGATGTAGGATACCAGAATTTTCAACCCCGCCTGTGGCTTCTTTCACTATATCTGAATCACAGAGGGATTTGTACTAATAACATTGGTTCCAAGCGGCTAGACTCCTGGGTGCTGGTAACTGAAATTCACCACAGCCCCACTTTTGTTTACTAGAGAAAGAGGACAAACCACATGTCAATTTCCATCACCCCAACCCTGACCGAAGACTTTCATATGAAACCCCTACTGAGTTGACGGCATCTGCAAGCTGAATCTAGACTGTCCTAAAAATCAGAGTATTTCACAGACTTTATTGTGCCCACAAATCACCTGGGGATCTTGATAAAATGCAGATTCTGATTCAGGTCGGGTGGGGCCTGAAACTGTGCGTTTCTAACAAGTTCCTAGGTGCTATTGCCGCTACTGCTCCATGAACCACACTTTGGGAACCTTTGCTAAGAGACACACTAATGGCTGAAGTAGGCTGAAAAAAAAAAAGTATTTCGTATGTTTCTACAGTCATGATAAAGTGGTGACTTCACTCTAAGAGCAAAGAAGTAAACTCAAGCACTACACATCTTCAAAGTTCTTGTTTCCAGACTGTTGCCAAAACCTCAGCACTTGCAAGTTATCTCATTGGTGGTTAACAGGATGACGGTTCTTGAAGGAAAACCTTGTTTAGATGCTTAACTAAGGAAAATCCAGCAGATCTTCTCTTGTTCGAAGTTTCTGGAATAGCCCTGGATCCTCTGAGGTTCAAAAGACTTGAAGCATCAAAGTACAACGTAGCCGAGTATCTTGCCTTTGCCAACGTTCTCATTCACTGATGCTTCTCTCCTGTTCAGCAGGGGGCCAGCCCACTGCAAGCACAGCCATGCTCTAGAGGCAGAGTAACCTGCTAACCCAGCCCTCCAGCTGTGGCTGTGGCCTCTTGGGGACTTGCAATGCCTCATCAGTCACTGGTTGCACCTTCCCAACCAGACAGGCACCTTAATAAAATCACTCAACTAATCCAATGCATTTTTTTAAACCTAGCTAGAGCTGGCTGCCCTGTCCCGTTATGTAAACAGTACACAATGAATTGCTGATAGCATCTCCTCATCATTGCCAACATAAACCCTGCTGGGCCAGCAGAAATGAGCCCACATGACTGTAAGCAACAATGATTGCATGAGTTTGTTTAAATAAACACAACTAACAACAGGTGAATATGTTTTTATCTCCTCCTGTTGCTAAACCAGAAACCTCTGAGATTGAGTTCTTCTAGAAGCAAAACCAGTGTCAAGTGTAAGGAACAGAAGACAGCTAATGGAAGAATCACCCAGAAAGCCAACTTTGTGTTTCTTTCAGAAACACACATGTAGACACAGATTTTTAGAATAAGTAACTAGAACTACTAAAATCAAATTATTTGAGATACTTGCATTGCCTGTTTCCTGCCTCACAGCAAGGATTTTCTTTCCTATTCTTGTCCACTGCACTTTTTGATATTTGCCCTTTGAGTTGGGTAGTGGAAAGATTTCTTGGTTTATTAAAGAAGTTTGATACCACTAAATAGCACAAAACTACACATAAGAGATATAATAGGCAACAGCAGTCTTTAAACAAAAAGCCTAACATAGAAAAAAAATGCAAGCGGACAAGTGAAGGGAAATGGGCATTTATTAAAGTACAGCGATGATGTTCAAATAGTAGGTATGCTCAGTGGAGGGGATTTGTTGTCAGAATGACTAACGTAACAAGATGAAGAAGTCGCTTCCTGAGCAACGGGTGTCAGGAGAAAAAGAAGAGCAAATCGAGGACAAGTATTTTAGTGGCACATATGCAGGGCCTCTTAGTCATTCTGGATAATGAGATAGTTTAAAAAGATGGAAAAAAAGACATGACATCAAGACTATAAGAATAGGCAGCAGGAGGCTTTATTATGTTTCAAGAACAGCAAATCTTGTCCATCTGTACCAATTCTGTAGACTTCAAAAGACTATTCCAGCCTAAAACTCAAGTTTTTCCTTCCTGAGTTTTAGAATTCGGTGATAAACTTATTGATGCCTGGCAAAGATTTCGCCCCAAGAAAAACACGTTTGATTTTAATTACACAAGTTCCACGATGGGAAACACATTGTGGGGCACAGGTTATTTTTAAAAAGCCAAGTATCTTTCTGACCCCAAAATTCCTTAGCCAAGTTTGCAATCTGCAGTCTTCTGAGTTTCAATAATAAATTAAACCGAAGAGGAGGAATACACAGGCTGCCATACTACGTATTTTTCTCTAATTTTCCCAAAGTGATATTCCAAAGTATTGTCCCAAGCTATCATCCAGAATCCATAAAAATAATGTGCCCCAATTCAGTAAGATGCAATTGAGTTACCCATTAATTCTTTGGAATATTAACTCTTTTTGAGATGATTGTTTTAGAACCATGATTTCTCTCCTGGCTGAGTACACAGTATTCATTCTTATTGAGGTGCTTTCCTCCACTCTCAAACATACAAGTAAGATTTATGGACTTTTTGGTTGTTGTTGTTGGAAAAAGAAGAAAAAATTCCTTCAAGGTCACCTTTACCAAGTTCTCACATTTGAAACTCCTCCACAAACAGATGCCATATTCTTAAATTCCATCTTAAGTAACCATGGGATTTAGGCCAATTCATTGAATTTCTGACTTAGATTTATTCCTGTTGCCTGTTAGGGATGACTTTTATTCTTAAACCTTAAAATCTGAAACTCTACTTTAAAATTATAGTTCAAATATTTGGCTTCTCACCTCAGTTTTTCTTTCCTTTGATTACAAAAATTATGTGTGCACCCTGTAGAAACTTGGGAAAATCAAAACAAAACAAAGAAAAAATGTTGCTTACAACCTCACTTACTGAGAGGAAACCATCATTAACATTTTGGCATATTTTCTTTCAGTCCTTTCAAACGAATTTTTTTCATAGCAGAATCATTACTGTATATACAATTTTGTTTCCTGTTTTTAAAAAGATAACAATAAACATTTTCCCTAAATTAATACTCTTCTTCAACATTCCCTTACGGCTGCGTAATATGCACTCATATGGATAAAATATAATTTACACACATAATTGGACATTTAGACTTTTTCCATTTTTTCTATCGTTATAAGGACCGCTGCACTAAACATTTTTGTGCATAAATCTTAATCCACATCTTTGGTGACTTCCATAGGATAGATTTCTAGAAGTGGAATTATTGGATCAACAGCTATAAATATGTTTACAGTTCTCAACACACATAGCTTTCCAGAAAGATGATCAAGTAACAATGCCACTCAACGTCTGTGAGAGCATCCATCCTACTGCACCCTCACCATTTAAAGTTATCACTTTAAAAACTGCTGATTAATTCTGTAGGTGAAAAACAACACTTTAAAAATTTCCAATCCTTAGACTGACCTGCTGAGGTCAACGATTTCAAATGTTCCCTCAGTATCAAAATAATCTTTTATCCTTCAAAACACGATGTTAATTTTTCTCACATATAAAAATGCAATCAAAACCACAAACATGAGAAGAATGTAGTCATTTGTCGGATGTTTTCATTGGGCAACTAAGGTGCTTTTAGTGAAGAAGCCAAGAACAGCCAGTTCGATGTACCAGCCTGTGACAGTACGGAGAGACGCCCAGTACAGAGAGATGCAAGCAAAATAAATTCAGAACTGACTCCATGGCCAAACTTCACAAGATACGTAAGATCTGAATTAACATAAGTCAACACCTATCCGAAGGAATACATCAGAATATTCAAGAATATGTCCAGACTACATTTAAAATTCATTCAACAGCTTTTTACACAAGATATTGTCTTTCCTCCCTCTAAATTGGTGCATATTCCCATATACATCAGGTATGTCTTTTTTATTTAATGGCACGTACGTGCAAAGAGCAAATGGTCCAGACTCAGTCTCCCAGAACCCAGGGCCTGAACTGATCACTCTGTAACATGGAAAAATACTAGATAAGTGGCAAGTTTTTCTACTATACTGGAAATGTTTTGGTGAGAAAGAGAATGTTTCCCTACATTCCCTTTCCAGAAATTTGTCCCACTTTCCCCAATGTTACCCACAGCCCCTGCTGAGTGAGTATAAGGTAATAGCAGTAGTAGCAGGGGAAAATAAGTATTTATTGAGCACTTACTATGTCATAGACCCAGTGCTAAAGACTTGATCTGAAATATTTAATTTAATCCTCATAAGAACCCTATGAGCTAGATACATTTGTCAAATGAGAAATCTGAGTCTCAGTGAGGTTAGTTACTTGCCCAAGCTGGCGAATGGCAGATCCATTTGACCGTGACTCTCTGGCCACAGGTGACAGGACCGAGGCGGAGGGGAGCCCTTCTGAGAGCTGGCCAGCACCTGCCCACCACTGGTGAGGCCCAGCACAAGAAATGTTCGGTTTTCTTAGGGATTTGGGGATGGGGCAACTAAGACTATCCTGTGAGCTGCGGGAGAGAGAGCTGCTAAAAGATCATGTCAGGTTGGGTCAGAGCTGGCGTCATGACAGCCCAGCAATGCCACATGCAGGAAGACACTGGGAGCGAGACCTACGCATCAGAAGGTGAAAGCAGAGAAAGAGGGAATGAAACCGACCCACAGAGAGAAATCCTGGGTCCCCGCAACTGTATATTCTCTCATTAAACAGCCCTTTTCTTGAGGTCATGGAGCCAGCACCTGTTTTTTGCCATGAGTTCTGTCTAAAATATCCACCCAGGAATCTACAGGGGAGTTGCTCATCACTCAGAGACTGGGCTCTCATCAGCATCTACCCTGCATAGCAAGTTAGCACCATTAACAACCAACAACCCACCACTGTGTGCCTCTTAATGGAATGCAAGTAGCTAGCATCCCTTAGGGTGTTTTCCTGCCCCAAAGTGTTAAACCTGAAACAAATCAAGTCTTTAGACTTACCAGTTTATAAGAAATATAAAGGACAGAGGAACAAGTTAAATAACATCATAGGGAAGCTATTGGAAAAGTTCAAATGCAAGACACATTCCACAAGCAATGGTCTGGTCTTTTCAAAAAGTCAATGTCAATGAAAAGGAAAAAAAGGAGGGATGAGGGGAGTAGTCAAGAATACAAAAGACTAGGGGGCTGGCCTGGCGGTGTAGTGGGTAAGTTCGCATGCTCCACTTCGGCGGCCTGGGGCACATGGGTTCAGATCCTGGGCACGGACCTACACACTACTCATCAAGCCATGCTGTGGCAGTGTCCCATATACAAAGTAGAAGAAGACTGGCACAGATGTTAGCTCAGGGACAATCTTCCTCACCAAAAACTAAAAAAGAAAAAGAATAAAAAAGACTCAAGGGGCTGGCCCGGTGGCGCAAGCGGTTGGGTGCGCGCGCTCTGCTGCGGCGGCCTGGGGTTCGCTGGTTCGGATCCCGGGCGCGCACCGACGCACTGCTTGTCAGGCCATGCTGTGGCGGCGACCCATATAAAGTGGAGGAGGATGGGCATGGATGTTAGCCCAGGGCCGTCTTCCTCGGCAAAAAAAGAGGAGGATTGGCGGATGTTAGCACAGGGCTGATCTCCTCACAAAAAAAAAAAAAAAAAGACTCAAAAACATAACAACAAAACGAAATTGTAGTCTTCAATTGATAAAAACAAACCAAAAAAATCCAACTAGATGCAATACATGGCCCTTGAATGGTTTCGGGGGACACTAACTATAAAAGACAATTGGGGAAATATGAATATAGACTGAATGTTAGGAAATGTTGGGGAATTACTGGTAACTTTCTGAGGTTTGATAACGAAATGGTAATATAGGAAAACTTCCTTATTCTTAGGACATATATATTGAGTATTTAGGAGTGAAGGGTCATGGTATCTGTAATTGTGTTACTCTGAAATGGTTTAGTAAAATAAAGACAAACAGCTCAAGATAAAGAGGTAAAGTAAAATGTTAGCAATTGTTGATTCTAGATTATGGGTATTTGTTGCACTTATATTTCAACTTCCCATATGTTTGAAATTTTTCATCATAAAAAGTCAAAAACAATAGCCCACATAGTAAAAATAATAATCATGGAAATGCCTTAGGAAGATACCAGGTGAAGCCTGACATCCCCTCTCTCAATAAACCACACTCAACAGTCCCTACTCCACTGCTGGAACACATATTATACATCCGTCTTCAGTTCAGCCCCAGATGAAGCTGTTGCTTGCTTTTAGGCAGCATCCTGCACAAACAGCCCACGTCACGGTCTACAATCACCACCCCTCACATTGGGATGGACAGAGGGAACAGCAGGCTCACCATCCCATCTCACACTGAGTCATAAGTTCTCTCCCCACCCCCTTTTCAATGAGGTTTAATTGAACCTGAATAAATTAAATGCATATCTGATACAACTACATTGCACCTTCCACAAATCAGAGCTTTGATTTTAAACAAATCCACACCTCTCCAAAAAAAGGAATGAGCCTCATTCCCCCTTTTTTCTAAAGGGGATGTTAGGTCAAATCAGCCCTGAGAACACACAAACACATCGTGCATTAGCAGCATTCTGCACGGAACGTTTCCTCCTCCCTGAACATGTGTTAACCAGGTCAGGGCACTGGTGGTCCACGTTGCTGCTACAGCATCTAATCCAGCCGGTTTTATTACCAGTGCCACGTGGAAGTCATACACAAAAAGGCGGGCCCAGGAGTTGTGTTCATTGAGATTTCCAGAGTTGTATGGCAGAAGGAGAGAGACTGGGTAGGAGAGACAGCAAATGTGGAAGGCCTGAAAATCAAGTAAGAGAAAAATTTTCATCATCAGGCTTATATAGGGCAGCCTATTTAAAAATGGGCCCTATGCAATCTAGTTGCAATGAGCATTTACTTTTAGAGAATATTTATTTTAATTACTGAAGATGAATAAGTTTGTAAGACATCTTCAGTAATAGAAATATTTTAAGTTATGTTAAGTATAAATAAGAAGTTAGTAAGTAGAACATGTGTGTGCTAAACATAGATGAGAAAGAGTGGAAGGAGCAAAAGATACCTAATATTCATAAGATACCTGGTTACTAAATGTTTGTTATACACTAAATATGCATGAGACTTCTGAGGTACTCAATATACAGAGGCACTAAATATATATGAGCACTTAATATACATGAAGCCTTAATTTGGCTACCCACTGGAGACACCCATTCTGGCTCCATATGCCCTCTGCCCAAGAAACACAAAATAGAAGTTAGCTAGTTCTTCAGCTGGCTAATGGGCAAACTGCAGGTTTGTATACTGTTGACCAGGTATACTTGTCCCTGAGTCTTTTTGATAAAGCCAGTGTGTGTCGCTGGCCCAAGGCACCTTCAGTCTGCGGGCCTCTTGCTTGAACTTAAACTTTAATCCTCGCAACCACATCATCAGTGGGGAAGGCCAATGCAGTAGAGAGAGAGCAGGGACACACTGGCACTGTGAACCCCAGGATTCAGGTGGGATCCCTCCATCCCGCCTACATCCTCTCTGTAGTGTGTGAATGTACTGCATCTTTTCCCCCTTGCTTCTTGCTGTGTGTTTCAATTGGTTTAATGGACAGTGTGATTTGAGCACTTAAAAAAGGGGAGGAAGGGGCTATTTAGAGTCACAATGAGCTAAACCCAATCCAATCCATTAAATGGGCCACAATGACTGTGAAGAGGAAGTTGATGGGAGAGAAGAAAAGTCAGTGAGAGGACCTTTACCAACCCCCAGGCCAGAGGCTTCAATTCCCACCCCCAGCTTTTGACACAGGCAGAAAACAGAAAATAAAATCTAATATGGAGGAAAAAAGGGAAACTGAAGGGGAAGATTCAGTGTCAGAAATGGAATCTTCCTAATAGGTATATCCCCTTGGTTCTCAACATCACCATCCCCTCCCATCCTTCAAACAGCATAAGGGCCTTTTGGAGGTGATAAGATCTCCGCCATGATATTGTTTGTGTAATAAAGGGTAAATTTGATTAAAATGAAAAATAAAAAGCTCCATGAAAAGTCATAAATGTGACAAACCACAAAGCAATACTGAGACTGATACTTGGGCCACTTTCTATTTCAAACTCCTGACTAAGCTCCAATACTTCGCAAAATTTTAGAAATGGCTCTAAGCCATTTCAAAATGCAATTTTCCAGGATCAAGAGATGGGGAAGACTTTTGTAAACAAGAATTGTTTGAGCTGCCTAGTGCCTATCCCCTTCTTCTGGAAACTGCCAATTCTCCCCCACATTACTATGGTTACCATAGGAGCCACCATAATGATAACAGCAGGACACCACTCCATGGCCACTGTTGATTGGTCCAGGAGTATACCCCTGACCCAAGCTGGACCAATCAAAATCTCTCCCTAGTAATTCTGGTTCTGAGAGGGAAAAGGCTGTCTCTGCAGACGGCTGCAGTTTCCACGGTAAGGAGAAATGGAAGAAGTCAGTCTGCAGAGAAAATGCAGCAGATAACAGAGAGGAGTCAGGAACCCTCATGGGCTCCTGGTGCCCAGTTCCAGGGGCTTCTGAGGCCCCACTGCAATCCATGAGATACTCCCCAGACTTCTGTAATTTTAAAAACTGTCCTTGCTTAAGCTAATTTGAGTTTTCTGTCACTTGCAACTAAGATTTCTTAATCCGGAAGACCAAGTCAAAATTATCTTTTACCCTGCATAATCCCGGAGCAAAAAGGGAATAACTGAATTGATAACTATATAAAATAAACAAAGGCATCTATAAATTCTGCCTCAAAAGTGCAGAATTTGCACTATTGGCATACCAGCCACTATATCCCCACAGACCTCCCCTGTGACCAAAAAAAGAAACTGCTTTTGAATCTAAAAATGAGCTTCCACGTGCCTGGCATATTTTTGGTGTCAGCAGACTGAAAACGACATGAGCTTTTCCTCACAGGTGTCAGCACCTAGTCGCAGGCTGGCTTTTCTCCTGCCTGAAGGGAAATGAGACAAGAGGACTAAGTGGAAACCGGAGGCAGTCAGGTTTTCCATTTTTTTTTTTTTTTTGTGAGGAAGATCAGCCCTGAGCTAACATCCGTGCTAATCTTCCTCTTTTTGCTGAGGAAGACCGGCTCTGAGCTAACATCTATTGCCAATCCTCCTCCCTTTTTTTTTTCTCCCCGAAGCCCCAGTAGATAGTTGTATGTCATAGTTGCACATCCCTCTAGCTGCTGTATGTGGGACGCGGCCTCAGCGTGGCCGGAGAAGCGGTGCATTGGTGCGCGCCCGGGATCCGAACCCGGGCCGCCAGTAGTGGAGCGCGCACACCTAACTGCTAAGCCACGGGGCCGGCCCCCAGTTTTTTCTTTTGATGAGGCACCTCACATGGAAAAGGCATCTATTAAATATACATATTTAGAACACAGTCACTTCAGGTATAAGAGAACTCTAGTTATAAGGAGCTAATATTTTCTGCACACTTAACTACATGGAGGCATTGTTCAGATCATTTTACAAACATAATAACTAAGTCTCAAGTTTTGAGAAGATGGCATTATCGTCCCCATTTTGCAGAGAAGGCACCTGAGGCTCGGAAATATGTCTTGTCTGAAGTTTCCCATCGGCCCCTTTCTGACCCCAAAGCGTGTGCCTTTTCACCACTTCAGCTTTTCTTGTAACTGCCAAGGACTATCCTCCAAACTCAGAGTTCGGGCTGTCCAGGGGCAGTGCACAGTAAAACTCCCCACCCCGCGAGTGCATAGAGGCAGCCTCTAGACTGACTCTAGGGGAGCTGGGGAGGACAGTGAGACGGGGTGGGGGCAAACGTCTTGCAGCCCAGCACGGCATGTGCCTCTTCTATGCACCCAGATTTTATCAGTCCCCTTGTGTTTTGCCGCAACACACATTCAGTGATGCACGCTGATGTTTTCTGAGCCTCGGAGGCTTTTAAATTAAGCTTCCTCTTGCTTGTGGAAGATTTTGATTGTGGGAGGAGTTTGTTTTTAATTATCATAAGTTTATTGTTTTTGCTAATTATAAAAGCAATATATACTCTCTCTAAGAAATTCAAGCCTTACAAAAAATATGTAACTTACACAGCAACAGTTCCCTGGGACCTCATCCACCCCAGATTGTCAGTCAACAAGTGACATTCCTTCAGACTTTCTTCTGTGTATATATTAATATATTATCTCCCTACAAAAGGGGAGTATTTTAGTTTTTGTTATTTTAGTTTCCTTTTCTTTACTTACTGGTTTAAACCTATACATCTTTGTTTTACATTATATGCTTCTGCATCACTTGCACTCATTCAACAATCACATGGCTGAGAGCACAGGCTCTGAAGCCAGACTGCCTGGGACGTGTAACGAAGATTCTGGGCCTCAGTTTGCCCATCTGGAAACTGGGCAAAATAATATTATCTACCTAATAGGGTTGTTGGGGGTGTAATGACATACAAAGCACAGGAACAATAGCTAATATATCTCAAGAGCTAAATAAATGAAATACATTATAGTATTGTTTTTGATTACCTAATGTCATTTAAAAATATTTTTAAAGTATGAATTAGAATGAACAATTTGATTTCATCTACTGGTCATATATATTTTCTCTTCTGTGCTGCCTATTCAGATCTTTCAACTACTTTCCTATTGGGTTTTCAAACTTGTGTTATAGCTTTGCAAGAGTCCTTTGTAAGTTAGGGAGGTTAGTATAAGGTGAATATTACAAATATTTTCCCCACTTGAAAGTAATTTCATACAGAAGGGAAGTTCCCAAAAGGTGCTGGCAAAGAACATGGACTTTGGAATGAGGTGAGCTCAGGTTTGAATCCCAGCTCCACCACTAACTCATGTGACCTGAGCAAGCTGCTCCACTTTTAAACCTCTGTGCAGTGGGCAGAATTCTAGGATGGTCCCCAGGATCTCCACCCCTAGGTGTACACACCTTGTATAATCCCCTCCCCTTGAGTGCAGGCAGAACCTGAGAAAGTAATGGGATATCATCTCCATGATTAGATTACTAATCATTGACTTTTAGATAATCAAAGGGAAGATGATCTGGGTGGGCCTGATCTAATCTGGTGAGCCCTGAAAAGGAACTGGACTCGTCCTCAAGTCAGAGAGATGTGACGCATAAGAGATATTTGATGTGAGGGAGATTCTCTACTGCTGGCTTTGAAGGAAGAAGCACATGGCAAGGATTTGAGAGTGGCCTCTAGGAGCTAAGAGCCACTCTCAGCTGACAGCCTGCAAAGAAACGGGGACTTCAGTCCTACAACCACAAGGAACTGAATTCTTCCAATAACCTGAAAAGCTTGGAAGAGGCCCCTGAGCCTCAGATGAGACCCCACCCTGGCTGACACCAAGCAGAGAACCCAGCCTCGTCATGCCCAAACTCCTAAGAAACAGTGAGCTGATGAATGGGTTGTTTCAAGCTGCTAAATCTGTGGTAATTTGTTATGTAGCAATAGAAAACTAACATACTCTATTTCCTCACCTATAAAACAAGTATGAGGCTCAAACAACAGCGACCTCTTGGGATTGTTCTGGTAACCCATACATGCATGACGCACTCAACACAGTGCCTGGTATAACCTACGTGAATGCGAGGGGTTAGTCACCTGGCATTAATGGAGCTGTTACTATTGTTTTCATAATTACCAATATGAAATGTAGTAACAAATTATTTTTTCATAAATATAGGGAAGGGAGGGTAGAAAAGGGTAGAGAAGATCAAAACTTTAAAAATAAAGTCCAAGGGAGTAGAAGGGAATAAAAAGGGGTTCTGGGGATGAAAAGTTTATCATAGAATATTCCCTTGTTTCTAGCACTTTTAAAAAGATCTTCATGTCTAATCTTTGAAGAAAGGTATGTGTCATCAGCCTTGTTTTAAAGAGACAATACACTCTAATGGCCTGGGGACAAGCAGTCCTGGGTTCCAATGCTAGCTACAACTATGGATGTAGTTTTAGGCAAGTTAGCAGATATGGGGCTCATATCTGCTAATGGGAACAAACACTGTCTACCATGCAGGACTGCCCCAGCCTTGCCTGGAGCCAATGTTCAATACACGGAGGTAAATGTACAAACTGAGGCCGTGAGAGAAGAGAAAGCCACGCTGCCTTCTTTTGCAGAGTAGACATGGCAAGGCCACAACAAACACTGACCTGGCCAAGCGTGTTTTGAGAATTAGAGACTCTGTCACTCTACAGAGTTGTGAATTTCAGAGCATTTCAGTCTGACCTTCAAGAAACATTCAGCTACGCTGAGGGTTTGCTAACTCCCTTCCAAACACAGGGCCTGGGATTTGTCAATGCAGCATGGAGCAGGCACAGGACCTACTGTCTGCAGACAAGGTTCTAGTCCTGATCTCTCCACTCTGAGTGACCCCAGGAGCACTCACCACTATTTCCTGTCTGTCTCGGGACTCCCTTTTGGTAACGATATCAAACTCTTCCTTGGAGCAAATGCCCCTTCCCCACCTCAAGGGGCTCTAGTAGAGTACCAATTACAAGACCCCATCCACCCAGCTCCCTCAGAGGGAGCACGTGGCCAAGGCCTGTCCAATCCTCTTGACCACAGTGACTGGCCAAAGTGGAGCTATGTGACCCAAGCCAGGGCAACCAGAATCCAGTGGGATTTCATATGTGGACCCTGGAAGTAAAAACTTCTTTCTTTCCTCTGGAAATGCATGGCTGTTTATGGACATCCTCTCTCTCCAAAAAAGTCCATGTGCAGTAGGCAAAGATAAGACCAATTCCCCAAGAGTGACAAAGCTGAGAGAGGGAGTATCCCTGGATACCACTGTACCTGAAGCCTACCCATCTCAGTTTCCCTCAGTCACATGGACCAATCAATTCCCGTTTCCACTTGAGCTAGTTTTTTTTTTTTTTTGAGTTGCCTCTCCTGTGGCTTTTTTTTTTTTTTTCCCCCAAAGTCCCAGTAGATAGTTGTATGTCATAGCTGCACATCCTTCTAGTTGCTGTATGTGGGACGCGGCCTCAGCACGGCCGGAGAAGCAGTGCATCGGTGCGCACCCGGGATCCGAACCCGGGCCGCCAGCAGCGGAGCGTGCGCACTTAACCGCTAAGCCACGGGGCCGGCCCCCACCTGAACTAGTTTTAATTGAGTTTCTATCACTTGTAACCAAGAGTCCTGACTAGTACCCTAGGCCTTGTTTTCCTCATCTTAAAATTAAAAGGTTGGGGCTACAATGTCCAAAGTCCCTTCCAAAGCCCCAGAGTTTAGAAATTTCCTTCCCAAATGACCTACATGAGAGTAAAGACCAGGTGCTGGAGGGAGACAAGACAAGCACAGCCCTGAAATGTGGTTGATATTTAATTGAAACCTCAGTTCTGGCACCTAAACAATGCCTTGTACACAGTAGGTTTTGCTAAGTATTTCCTAGGTAACTAATAGCTGATGGCAGGAATTGTATTCCTGAGATTTTCACATTTCTAGGGTGAGTTTTCTCCCTGAGTTTGTCTGTCTCTCTCTCTCAGCTACCTGGAGGAGTTGTAGCAAACATTTTCACAAGGAAGGGTGGAAATTCTGAGCTCAGCACTGCCCCAACCAGATGGGGACCAGATGTGCAGTGGGCACCTGACAGAAGAACTGTCTTGGAGCAAGACACCCCCCAGGGTCCCACCTCTCTCAGCGTCCCGCCTTCTTATTCCCCTCATTCTGTTCTAGTTTTACTTGTAATGTTCCCACAATAACTGCCCTAACAAAAACCATCCTCTTGGCTTCTCTCCATGAACGTATGTGCAGCACCCATGGGTCTGGTGAGAGGTGGACACGGCACTACCCCTGGCCCGGGTAGTGGGGGGGGCCTCTGTCTCCTTAGACAAACATAGGAACCTGCAGTAATAACGACAACTTGTGAAAGGGCTAAACTGTTCAGTAGGTAGAAAGGATGTGTCATCCAAGTGTCACCAGCCCTTCCTGAACCTGTCTACAGTCAAAAACTCTAGCCAAAAAAAAAAGGGAAATCACAAATGATACTCCTAATGTTTTGAGGAGTAATGCAGATTTGCAGTGAATGTTTCCAGGGAAGAAGAGGAGGGGGTTCTAACATGATTCACTCAGCAAGACTTTCCTTAAAATTATTTTGAAACACCTCTCTCTTTTCCCGAAATGTCTACTCCTTAAGACGCCGACCACTACCTCTCTTCCCCTGTGCCCTGGCCCTGGCTCCCTCCTTAGTCCTCACGTGTCTCCCTCTTCATTTCTCACCTAGAGCAATGTGCTTCCTTCTCCTCTTGCCTTTTCCAATCCATTTCTCACCATCTTTTCTCCCCCCCCGCCCCAAAAATCCACAAATGCCCAGGACGTGGGTGAACTAACACAGGATCCTTCTCCTTTACAAGATAAAGAGGCCTGGAATTGCAAATGCTTATAATGGTTTTCTCTGCCACATATATAAATGTGGGAAATTCACTAGCACAGAGATTCTAAAACCTTTCCTTCTCAATCAAGAAAAGAAAGTGTTTACAAAAAGCATGGCCTAACCTGGGAGTCACATTTCATTACAGAAAATGTATCAGCTAGATAATGCCTCAAATGTCTTCGTTCTAGCGTTCTGGGTCCTCGTTCTTCAGTTCCGATTACCAGAATGATGGTTACAAAGCATGTCCTGGCTGGGAGTGAGAGTGTTTCCACTTGGTTGGGTTCCCTTCCACCCCCACCATGTCATGGAGGATTATGCTCTAAGGTGAACAGAAATCAATTTGTCCACACAGAAATCTGGCAATTGACCAGGCCCCGAACCATCACCTTCTGGTATATCTTGATGTCAACCTGTCTAACTTTACCAATAAGCCAGGGGCCAGAAGAAATGAAAGCAAAGACAAGAGACCAAGATAAACACCACAACTGACCTAACCACCTAACAGACTCTATTCACTCCAACAATTTTAACCTTTTGGGAAAATCTTACGAGCTGGCTAAGAATTTGGGGCTGACAGGAAGTGGAAGTCAACAATGCATTAGATTCTGTCACTTATTTGCTTGTAATTAGCCAGGGGTAGTGTGTTCTCCTGCAATGAATTACTGATTTTAAATGTTACCATTGCAAGGATGAGCCAACAAAGGGTTACTTAAACCAAGTGTATATCTAACAGGTTCCTTTTCAGCAGCAAGTTCTATAAATCAGAGTTGTGCTCAAAAATTCACAGAACATTTTTCAAGGGGAAACAGCTGAAGAGGTCTCCGGGCCATAAGTAGGATAATCACTTGTCCCAGTTTGCTCAGGAACCCAAGACATGGGACTTTCAGTGCTAAAACCAGGACAGTCCCAGGCAAACTCAGGTGGTTGGTCACCCTACATGTACCCCAACCCTTCGCTAGTGACCACTGTCGAATCAGAAGGAAGGGTCGGGTACACTGAAGGGAGGGTAGAGAGGGAGAGGAAATAAACGCTTTCAAAAAGGCAAACTTGCTCCCAGGAGGTCCAATTTCTCTATAGTTCAAAACTGACTATAAATGCCAACTGTTCCAAAGTGTGTACAAACTATTTCATCAACAAAGGGTTTATAGTCAACAACTTTGGGAAACGCTACAAACTCCATCAACTCTGCTTAATGTAGTCTCCATGCTCATCAACACATCCAAGATTCTGAGAAGTCCTGCTGTGGTGGACATATTTAATTTGATGCTCTCAGTGTGTCCCAAGTTTATTTGACCACACAAGTCTTTTCTCGCTTAACAGTTATGATCATCCAACTGAACACACTTTGAGAAATGGGGATCTTATGCACAACTTAGGAGGTACAAGACTTACATTCAGTCAGGCATGCACATCTGCTTAAGAGGTCAACAGATTTCTCTTTATACTCAGTGAATAGCACATTGTAAACTTAACTAAAATAGAGCCATGATCTATATGTATTTTTAATAAGACACTTGGGGAAAATGACTGAGATCTATGTAGGATATTAAAGATGAATTGAACAGGGGCCAGCCTGGTGGCACAGCAGTTAAGTTTGCACGTTCCACTTCGGCGGCCCGGGGTTCACTGGTTCAGATCCTGGGCACGGATCTACTCACTGCTCATCAAGCCATGCTGAGAAGGTGTCCCACGTAGAGGAACTACAAGGACCTACAACTAGGATATACAATGATGTACAGGGGGCTTTGGGGAGAAAAAAGGAAAAAAAAGAGGAAGATTGGCAACAGATGTTAGCTCAGGGCCAATCGTCCTTTAAAAAAAGAATAAAGATGAATTGAACCAGGAAAACAGTGCTAAAAAGAGTAAAGACTTGAACTTGAAACACAATCTGAAGTGGATTTTGTGTCTGATGGTTGTGAGAGATTTATTTATTCACTCATTCATTCCATTCATTCATTCAACAAATTAATTAAGCATGTCTGTGCCAGGCACTGTGCTAGGCCCAGGGATACAACAGCGAACAAGAGAGAGTGACAAGGTCTGTACACACCTGATGCTTGGGGCTTCCAATCTTAAATTTAAGTGAGTGCTAACTAACGCTCTTAACAATGAGAAGAAAGTGCAGGGACCCATAGGAGGTGCCTCTAGCTCAGACTCAGGGGGGTGGTCATGACGGCTTCCCACAGGAGGTGATGTCAATTTAGATCCAATGGATGACGCGGGTGGGCCATGTGCAGTGTGTGTAGGAGTGTGGTGC
This sequence comes from Ceratotherium simum simum, assembly GCF_057802395.1. Taxonomy (NCBI): domain Eukaryota; kingdom Metazoa; phylum Chordata; class Mammalia; order Perissodactyla; family Rhinocerotidae; genus Ceratotherium; species Ceratotherium simum. The sequence continues at coordinate 57,356,405 of NC_141904.1, forward strand.
TGGGCAGCAAAGGACAGTGTTGTGGGCAGAAAGAACAACACATGCAAAGGCCTGGTGGTGAAACAGAGCTCGAGCATTCTCTACACATGCAAGGGGTCTTGTTCCTGAGGTCAGAGCCAGAATTCATTTTAGCGTGCAGCAGGGCCTCCATACACTTTGACTATTTATTATTATTATCATTATTATTATTATTATTTTTTTTTTTTTTTTAAGGAAGAGAACTTTGCATCAAGAGGAGGTTAGATCTGACCCTTCTACACCTCTAAGGGTCTACAGCTTTGTGATTGGGAGAATTTTATGATTTCCTTTAAAATCCGTTTAAAGCCTACAGACTTCTGGAAAACAAAGCTCTCCACGAAGTCATAAATGTATGTATTAACAGACTGTACACCTCCGATTCCTTTTTTCCTTCATGGTGCACTGGTTTCCTCCAGGTTCCCATGAAAACAGCCACAATGCTGACCTCATCAACCTTGATACCTCTGGGCTTCTTCACAAGATGCTTCCAGTAGCCCAAGACCTACAGGGCAAGCGAACATCAGTAGGCACTTATCGGGCCACTTACATTTTTTAATTAAACCACAACCACTGAAGCAAATGTGACTTCCCCAAGTGGTAATGCAAAGACGTTTTCTCAGCGGAGACTTTGACTAGTAAAGCCAACCCCGACAGCATCATCTCTGGAGGATCCAGAATGGGACACACAACAGCAGGCGCGACCAGGGAAAACACTTACCCCTCTGAAATTCCAGGCTTTAGGAGAGGGAAACATGGGAAAGTTGTTTTGCTGCTGCCGTTTAGGCCTAGAAGAGGAGAAAAAAAAACACAGTATGTTCGTTACTCATTGGTTATTTATTCAGAGGAAATCACTGACTTCAGATGCAGCTTTCCCAAAAAGAGAGACGCTTGGAGAAATGGCACAGGCAAATGAGGCAGCTGAAGTTTCCTACAGCTCTGTAATCTTTAGCAGCCAAATTCACTCCAAATTCCTTCCCGGTTCCCCAGGAGGAAAGCCCAGAGTCCCTTAAAATAGTCAACCCCTCACCCTTAAAAAATAAAATAAAATCTAAAATTCAACCTGGATGCGGTCAAAAAGCCAGAGCCAACTCCCAATCTCGATCTTTATTTCTCATACACAAACAATTCCCAAATGGACACCATCAGGTGATGTTTACAGCTTCGGCTCGGCCTGGAACTCTCCCTCGCTGCACACACACTGTGGAGTCCCAGCACCTAGACAGAGGCCACACTCGAGCTCCCAACTTTTAGCGAGACGATCAACATAGCGAGACGATAGGCATGGTTGGTTACTGCCTAACAAGCCGGAACCGGTTTGTTCCTCACCTATTAATCTCGCCACATGAATCAATCTCCTTACGTGATGGAGGCAGCTTCAGTGGAGTCAGCACAGGAGGACAGGGGAGGAAACGATGCACCAGTGTGGTGGGTGGCCCCAGGCACACTGGGAACACCTTGTTTCTGTCTGGTAAAGTGAATCCAGTTTTGTAGCTGCCAACACACCTACAGGGACACCTTTTACAACGTTTTCATGGAGTGATCAATTACTCCTCTCAAAAATCTTGTGTCTGTCAATACGGATATTCAAATTTCACATTTGCTTAAGTACCTCACTGAAAAGCATTCCTGAAAAGGTCCATCTCAGACTTTCCCTAAGGTTTTAGTCACTGATGTACCAAAAGGGTGGTGTCGTTGGTGTTTGACACGATAGTCACACCTTTACTTTGACCTCTGCCATAATCAGCAGGAACGCAAGGCAGGCGCTTGCGGTGACCGTTGCACAGGCTTTGCAGTGTGTCAGGCCTGAGAAAAAAATCTTGATTGGCTCTACCATGCAAAGGAGATAAACAAAATACAAAATAACTATAACAATAGCAGTAGCTAACGGGTATTGAGTATTTAAAACAGCATATGCTAATACTTCATGTAGTTAACCTCACTGACTCTCACACTGTGAGCTGATTCCTTACTGTACCCATTTAATAGATAAGAAAACAGAGACCTACGAATATTAAGTGACTTGACTATCATCACACAGGTGAAATCAGGATTCTCATCTCAGTTGTCTGATCTCAAATCCCACGGTGTTTTATTAGCTGTGTGACCCTGAGCACAAGGCTTAATCTCTTGAGCTTTCATATTCCTATGTGCAAAACAGGAGAAATAACATCCAGTACATAGAGTGAAGACGAGATGAGAGCTCTAACTCAGTTCTATCACTGCTAACTTCTCAACAAATGTCAGCACGGTGCCTCCCCCTGGCCCCCACAATTCCTGGCTCCAAGAACAGCCTTCGACTAGGGGCATAGGATTGACACAGAAGAGCCGAGACAACTCACCAGATGGGAACTCCCACCTGATGTGTCTTTATATCCAGCCCCCTCCTTCTGCCTCACCCTCCTCCTCACCCACGTGTACAACAATAAAGACTCAGGCTAAGAACATCACAAGACAAACAGAGAACACGTGGGTGGTTATTTAGATTTAATACTCTTCTCTATTAAGTAACATGGTCTAAGCTCTTCTGAAAAGACATTTCTCCCATAAAAAAAACAACTTAGAATTCAACAATACCTCTCCCTGGATACTGCTCCTTCCCCTCCCAGGTTATAATTGGGCTTTGCTTTCCTAATAATTTGATGAGCTTCACTGCTTCCAAAGCAACAACATTTACCAGAACATTCTGAGTAAATGTGCCCCTCTTTTATATGTTGCAGTCCACAGAAAATGACAGTCACAGTAATCAACTGTGATTAAATTACATGACGTGCCAGGGACACGCTAAGCACTTTGCCTACAAAATCTAAGTCTCACAATAACAATAAGATGGGTTATTATGTTATATCATAATGTTACTACATCACATACAGATAGTATTACAGTGGTGTTATATATTTTATACATAATACATTATAATAGCATTACATACTTTTAAATAAATAATAGTAAAATATATTATAATTTGTATCATAATATATTTTCATATAATATTATGGTATAATGGAGATATTATCATTACCCCTTTTTACAGATGAGATAAACTGAGGTTTATCTCAGAGGTTAAACAACATGCCAGAAGTCACACAGCTGGTAGGTGGCCACGTTGTGTCTGACTCCAGATTCACAGGATGTAGCCCCTCTCAAATAGAAAGAAGCCTCACCAAACAGAGCAGAGGATGCTTTTGGAAGAATGCAGTCTGGGGGCTCCTTGCGGGAGGGCACCAGTCTAGCAGGGCCTCACACTATGAGGCCTCATAGGCAAAGAAAAGGCATCAGAGCAAGTCTGTCAATCCAGGGCACTCTTGGGCAACGTGGATGCCCCACTCTCGGCTGTGGAACTGCCAGGAAAGCTACCGAGGGATAGGCTGTCCCTAACGGTTAGCTCCCCCCACCTTTGCATTCTACCACCAGCCAGGCTTCCAGATCACTCCCATTAGCTGGAGTCCCTTTTAACAATCTAATCTGGCATCATAAGAATCTCCTGATAGTTTCCTCCTCCTCTTCCTCAGCCAAACACTACCACCCAGGTGGCAGGAAAGGACAGTTTCCGGGAATAAAATGCACTCTCCTGAGAAGCCTCCTTTATGAAGCCCACGAGGGATGCTGGCACCATCAAGTACACCATCTTGGAAGGCTTTCAAGGCCAGGTCCTCACCGTGGGAGGGCAAATGAGTCCTGGGTGTATTTCTTCTGTTTTAGAAGCAACTTCTTTGCACTGTCAGCAAAAGTCCAAGCCAGAAGATGGCACTTGGTTCTATGGGTTCCCCAGACACAAAGATATGTGGTTGGGCCTCTTAACAGCACCGGGAGGAGTTATCTATAGCGTGTCCAGTCCTGGGCCCCTAACATGAGCCAGGCCCAGGCACAGTGTGTACACACGTGGTTAGGAAGCACCGCCCATCTCACAGATGTCAGGAAGGCAAAGCTGACGGGAATCATCCACCTCCACGGAGGGACTGATGGGAAGTCAGAGAGAGAAACTGCTGAGCCACGGGGGAGAGCTTCTTGCCCAGAAGGAAGTTACAACCCAATGAAAGGTTGGAAAGAAAAGTTATAACCTCTCCACTTTCAGGAGAGTTTAGGGTAGAAATGGAGAAATGCCCACAGTAGCAGTGAACAGTCAGTATTCACGGTGCATTCAGAGAACGATCTCAAACTCAAGTGTGTGTGGCTGGAATCAAACAGAATAAGCTCAGAAGCAATAGGCCTTAGGGTTGGCAACAGAATGTCTTTTCTACCACATGAAAACAAATGCGACTCTTGCCCAACACCTTGAGAAGAGGGTTAGTGACCATTTCCAGAACAGCTCCAAAAAGTGTGGGTTTCAGAAGTGAACATTTAGACTGCTTCTGCTGCCCACACACCATGTGGGGCTAAGAGCCTGGTGTTCAGGGTAGAACAGACTTGGGGCTCCAAGAGTGGCGCCCTCCCTTTCTTGCTGGGGAACTTCAACCAGGCTACCTACTCTCTACTCCCTCTGAGCCTCTACTTTCTCATCTGTAAAATGGGGATAATAAACTCTTTTCACAAAATTGAAGCATTAAATTAATGTACTATATAAAATGTTTAGCAGAGAGTCTGGCACCTAATAGGTGCTCAAATTAGCTATTATTATTATTATTATTATTGAGAAGACTCTTTCCTCAACTCAGTAAGGGGGAATGTTACTTATTATCATTGGTAAGGCTCACGTTGGACAGCCAATGAAATTTCCGTTAATTCTTACAGACTGGATAAGACATAAGTAAAATAAAGGTTTCAGTGCGTTATGAATATTTGTGTTAGGTAACAACAACATGGCCACAAATATGAACACACTGTAACCATGAAAAGAGATCCCTCTTCCCAATATAATTTCCTGCCCCCTGCCACGTTTTTTCCTTCCCAAAGACTACCACCTTTGCCAGCATGTTGTATATGTTTTAAATATTTTAATATCTTAATTCTCAATCTAGAGCAGCTTGCTAAGAAAACTCTCCTTTTACTTCTTTCATTTTCTCTCTCTCTATCCATGAAGACAATTGTAGCGTTACTAGGAAAACCAAACAGCTACACTTGATAAGAGAAATTAGTGCTGGATGCATTACCACCTGTGCCGGGTATTTTTATTCTGGTGGTGGTTTCTTTCACCTAAATGTCTTCTTAGTTCTGTTTCTGGGACATAATCAAGGATGCACTGGCAGGTGTTTAGCCAAGTGAAGACCCAATTCTTTGCAGAGAAGCTCACTGTGAGAGGTAGTTTGCAGAAGGGAAAGCTCATCACTGTGGCTTGTCTCTTAAACAAAAGCACAGAGGCACCAACCAGTAACATGTTTCTGTAACTCATGGAGCCACACTCAGCTTCATCCTACTCCTGCCATGGCTGCAACTCCAACTCTTTATTTCCTGATAAATTATGGGACCCTCAGAAATGGTCAACCTCAGGAATGAACCCTCTTTGCAACAGTCCTGTTGAGAATGCACGCTGAAAGAGAGCCCTCACCCCCGGGAGAATGGGTCTGTATGCACGGGGGCTCACACATTAACTTACTCATCAATACTTATTGAGCACACACTAGATACCAGGCCCAGTGCCAGACATTAGAGATACAAATGCAAGTGAACAAACAGATCCAGTTTCTGCTTTCATGGAACTTACAGAAGGACAACAGACCAAAAAAAAGATTACAACATGGTAAGTAGTATAAAAAAAAGAAAGAGTGGCAGTGGGGAGTACCAAAGGGGCCCAGTCAAGGTTTGAGGACCCAGAAAGGCCTCCCAGAGGAAATGAGACCTCCATGTGACCTGCCAGAGATGAAGGATTCAACCAGGTGATGAAAGAAGGGAACTGTAGGCCAGGCCACGGGAAAAGCATGCTAAAAATGCAGGGAGTAAAAAGCTGATCTTTGAAAAGATTAACAAAATAGACAAAACTGAACAAGTTAAAAAAGGGGTGGGGAGAACACTAATAAGGACTGTTATGGAGAGGGGCCCGTAACTAGATACAACACAATTAAAATGACAAAAGAGGGGCCGGCCCGGTGGCTGGTGGCGCAAGCGGTTAAGTGCGCGTGCTCTGCTGCGGCGGCCCGGGGTTCGCCAGTTCGGATCCCGGGCACGCACTGACGCACTGCTTGGCAAGCCATGCTGTGGTGGCGTCCCATATAAAGTGGAGAAAGATGGGCACGGATGTTAGCCCAGGGCCAGTCTTCCTCAGCCAAAAAAAAAAAAAAAAAAAAAAAGGAGGATTGGCAGATGTTAGCACAGGGCTGATCTCCTCACAAAAGTAAATAAATAAATAAATAATAAAATAAAATGACAAAAGAACATCACTAAATTTGAACAACCTTATGCTATGCCATTAAATTTGAAAACTTTAACAAAATGCATAAATTCTTATAAAATATATAACTCAATCAAAACTGTCTCAAGGAGAAAGAGAAAGCCTGAAAAACTCTATAACTAATAAAGAAATGTAAGAAAGTGCCAGGCCCAGACAGTTTTACTGATGACTTCTACAAAACTTTTAAAAAAAACAGATCATTCCAATCTTATACAAACTGTTCTATAGAAGATAAAAAGAATCCAGAGTTAAGAAGTAAAGGAGAGATGGCACATTTGAACAATTGGAAGTAAAGTATGACATCTGTCAATAAGGAAACAGATCAAATGAAGATATAGTCATTCTTAACAATGGAAGACCATATAGGACTATATGTTAATGAAAAATCTCAAATAAAAAAAGGAGAAAATATGATAATCCAAGTTGCAGGAGAAATGCACGATATGATGTGTTATAATACTATTTAGGAATGCACAGAATACAGTCATGCATTACTTAACGATGGGGATACGTATTGAGAAATGCATCGTTAGGTGATTTCACAGTTGTGCAAACATCATGGAGTGTACTTACATAGACCTAGATGGTAGAGCCCTCTACACACCTAGGCTACCTGGTACTAATCTTACGGGACCACTGTCGTATATGTGGTCCCTCGTTGACAGAAATGTCATGATTCAGCACATGACTGTAACACTCTATTATTTATAGCAATGTATGTATGTAGTGAAAATATAAGACTACAGAGGAAAAGGCTGTAACAACTGCAGAAGAGTAGTTCCCTCTGGGGATTGAAGGGAGAAGGGAGTGGGCTGGGCACACATAAGGCTTCATCTCTGCCTGTAATGTTCCATTTATTCACATGAAAATTCTGAAGCCTGGGAAATGCAAATCAAAACAACACTAAGATATCACCTCACACCCGTTAGAATGGCTATAATCACCAAGACAAAAACAACAAATGTTGGAGAGGATGTGGAGAAACAGGAACCCTCATACACAGCTGGTGGGAATGCAAACTGGTGCAGCCTCTATGGAAAACAGTATGGAGATTCCTCAAAGAATTAAAAATAGAGATGCCCTATGACCCAGCCATCCCACTACTGGGAATCTATCCAACGAACCTGAAATCAACAATCCAAAGAGGCTTATGCACCCCTATGTTCATTGCAGCATTATTCACCATAGCCAAGAAGTGGAAGCAACCTAAGTGTCCCTCGACTGATGATTGGATCAAGAAGATGTGGTATATATATACAATGGAATACTAGTCAGCCATTAAAAAAAACAAAATCGTCCCATTTGCAACAACATGGATGGGCCTGGAGGGTACTATGTTAAGTGAAATAAGCCAGAAAGAGAAAGATGAACACTGTATGATCTCACTCATATGTGGAATATAAATCAACACATGGACAGAGAAAACTGTATTGTGGTTACTAGGGGTAATGGGGGTGGGGGGTGGGCACAAGGGGTGAAGGGAGACATATATATGGTGATGGACAAACAAAAATGTACAACCCAAAATTTCACAATGTTAAAAACTACTAAAACATCAATAAAAAAAATTCTGAAGCCAATAGGGCAAAATATTGCTGTTTATTAAATTTATATAGTGTGTACAGAAGTGAATATTATACTAGTCTACATTTTACTACATGGGTGAAATATTTTACAGTTTAAAACAATAATAAACAAACGAATAAATTGCGGCACAGCCATACAATAAAATACTAAGGCATCCATTAAAAATAATGAGGTAAAGTTATGTCCTCCCCAGCACAGACCTTAAAATAACAGTATGTGAAATAAGAGACAGGACAACATGTAAACCCATTTAGGTTTACACACACACACACACACACACACACACACACAGATTCAGCTGTGTGTGTGCAGAGTGAGGGCTCATGTAAACCCATTTAGGTTTATACACACACACACACACACACACACAAACATACAGATTCAGCTGTGTGTGTGCAGACTGAGGGCCCATGTAAACCCATTTAGGTTTACACACACACACACACACACACACACATACAGATTCAGCTGTGTGTGTGCAGAGTGAGGGCCCATGTAAACCCATTTAGGTTTATACACACACACACACATACAGATTCAGCTGTGTGTGTGCAGAGTGAGGGCCCATGTAAACCCATTTAGGTTTACACACACACACACACACACATACAGATTCAGCTGTGTGTGTGCAGAGTGAGGGCCCATGTAAACCCATTTAGGTTTATACACACACACACACACACACACACACAAACATACAGATTCAACTGTGTGTGTGCAGAGTGAGGGCCCTGGAAGAGCACACACACAACTGTTGACAGTGATTGATTAGGTAGCTGGGGTAGGGGGTGGGCAGCATAAATGTGGACGCTATCTTTTACATTATGTATTTTTAAATCTTTACTATGAAAACATATTGTACATGTAATGGAAATTATAATAATGTTTATAAAAAGGCCTTGACAGGTGGGGAAGGAGCTGGAGAGGCATGAGATGAGGCTGAACCGGTGGACAGGGCTGGCCAGGGCAGAGCCTTAAAGGCCAGGGATGGGGGTTTGGCCATGGGCAGTGGAGCTCCACTGAAGAGTTATAAGCAGGGAGCAAGATGACAAGACTTGCCTTTAGAAAGATCCCTCTGTCTAGAGAGAGGAGAAGATAGCAGAGGGGGTCCAGAGCAGAGGCAGAGAGCAGCTGGGAGACTACTGCAGACATCCAGGCCCACTGCAGCCTCTCTCATGGGGCACTTCCAAGATTCTGAAGGGACAGAATTCGTGTCAGTTCAGACTTCTCACTCCTATTCTCCACCCCTCTGCCAGCTTTTTTTTTTAGAACAGCACTGTCCAATAGAAACATCATGTGAGCCACATACATAATTTCAAATTCTCTATTAGTCACATTACAAAAGTAAAAAGAAACAGGCAAATTTAATTTTAATAATGTGGTTTATTTAATCCAATATATTCAGATATATTATCAGTCCAATATGTAATCAATAGAAAAAAATATCAGATATATTTTACCTTTTTTTATACTAAGTCTTCAAAATTCAATGAGTATTTTACCCTTACAGCACATCTACAACACTAGCCATGTTCCAAGTTCTCAACAGCCCATGTGGCTGCCATATTGAACAGCACAGTTATAGAAAAATAATGCACACAGTTTCAAAGAACCTCAGACTTCGAAAATCCACTGCTTAACAATTAGTGACCAAACAAAATGCATTAATTGAGACCTATATGAAGTGTTAGACACTCTCCAAAATGATTTTAGTATCCATCTGAATTCAGAAACACTCAAAAGAGCAAAATATTTCACAAAGGCTTTAGAGAAGTTGTCCCCGGAAAAAACAAGAGAAATTATCTTCAGGTCACAAACATACACATGATCTACTGGAATGGAGCAACAAATAAAATTCTTCCCCTAATGGAGAATATCCCAAACAAATTTCTATGATCTGTTCTTAAGTAATATAGAACTACTCTATTCAAACTAATTCCAGAATTAACTAAAAAGAAGAGATTGAAATGATTTTTTAAACTCATGATTATATTTGTAGTTTCCCTTTTGTGAAATGCTTGTTCAGGTTATTTACTCATTTACATAAAGGGGTGTTCTTTTTCTTATTGATTTGTAAAAACTCTTTATATATTCAGGATATAGCATGTAACAAAGTGTCTAGCATATACCTGGTACTCTAGTAAGCATATTAAAAAGGTATATATTAAATCCCATCACCTCATGAATGGATAAGCAAAATGTGGTGTATGCATACAATGGAATATTATTCAACCATAAAAAAAAGAATGAAATAATGATACATGCTACAATATGGAACAAATTTGAAAATATTATGCAAAGTGAAAGAAACCAGACACAAAAGGGCATGTATTGTATGATTGCATTTATATGCAATACCCAGAATAGGCAAATCCACCGAGTCAGAAAGCAGACTAGTGATGGCCAGGGGCTGGGAGAAGAGAAGGAGTGGGGAATGACTGCTTAATGGGTACAGTTTCCTTTTAGGGTGATAAAAATATTCTGGAATTTGATAGTGGTGATGAATTCATAATATTGTGAATCTACTTCATATCACTGAATTATTATACACTTCAAAATGGTAAATATTTCGTTATATGTGTTTTATCACAATTTTTTTTTAAAGTGAGAGTAAAACAAAGATATTTTCAGGCAAATAAAAGATAGAGATTTAATGGAAAAAATCCTCATGAAATAATAATGCAAAATAAAATGCTATTAACTACTCCAGACAAGCGAATTCTGTAAATAAAAGCCAAGAAAGCAAGCACTCTGTGCAGCCTGGGAATTGATGAAAATGGCTTAGAAGTGAAGTTTTATCAGCACTTGTGAGAAATCAGCCCTGCAAGTCCCTGTTTCTGAGACACATATTTACGTGAATCATTCAACAATGATAAAAATTCCCACACTCTGGCTTTCTCCACTTCCTCCGACTGTCCACCCCCAACCCAGGTTCTGTGCTAAGAGATTCTGCAGCAACACCCATTCTATCTTCTGCTCCCATCTCATAGCCACTCTGCTGCATTTCCCTTTTGCACTTAAGCTTCCTGCAAAGCTTTTATCTTTAGAACAACTTTTCATGGGTGCAGTCTTCTGGAAGAAGAATTGCCAATGGTAAGTTCCAATGATTCTTGAGTGGTGCTGTAAAGGGGCAGTTTGGCACAGTGGTTAAGAGCACAGATGCTGAAACCAGCTCTGCCATTCACTAGCTGTGTGACACTGGACAAGTGACTTAATCTCTCTGTTCCCTAGTTCCCCATCTGTAAAATGGAGGTAATAACAGTACTACCTCATAGGGCTGTTATGAAGATTAAATGAGTTAATATACGTAAAGCTCTTAGCGCCTGGCACAAAGAAGGTGTGCTTTAAGAGTTAGCACCCTTCCAGCTGGTTGATGAGCTCTGGAGGGCCAGGGACTATGTGATTTGGATTCACTGCTGTCTCTGCACCCCCTGCACTTACTAGGAGCTTAATAAATAGCTGGAGAATGAACGCACAGTGCTTGCCCTCAGTAAGTCTGTGGTCAATGGCATCGCAGAATAGCCTTATATACACATTGACAGAATATGAATACAACCACATGCAGTTGAGAGAGAGGACATTCTCCACAGTTGAGGCCACCTCATGGGGCCTTCTGAGCACTGGGCACGGACCCTGAGGCAAGCCTGGGCTGTAGATCTGCACCCATCTTAGCCTTCCCTCCTCCCCCAGGCCTCTCTGAGGCTTAGCTGGATCTTAGGTAGGCACTTTCTGAACAAAAGGTCCTCAAATTCAAGCCAGCTCCTTGGTCCAGAACTGCCCAAATGAACAGCACTGGAGGGAACACTGGTCGTGACGGTAGGTCAGGCTCCAATATGGCACCTTCCCAAGGGCTTTTAAGAGCGCTTTGGATTACATGTGATTTTCACCTTACTACCCCACTGTGGTTCCCATGCTGTCTCTTCATCCAGGAGTAGGTACCTGCAAAAATGCCATAACTGCCCCCAGCAAATCAAAACCCCAAACACTCTGAGAGACACTATCCCATGACAAATGCATCTCTTTCCATATTCAAGTCCACGGATGGGCCATAGGTTGCTCATTCACATTTCCATGTATTGGGCAGCAACCATACACCTTTCTGGAACAAAGTAAGGCCACCAAAGAGACAGCAGTAACGCAAAGTGGTCAGAGCATGGGATCTGCAGGCCCCTAGACCTGGGTTCAAGCCCAAGTCCACCAAGTAACTTTGAACAACTTATGGAACTTCCCCAGGCCTCAGTTTCCAACTTGAAAATGGATGTGATGAGACCTAGACTTCACAAGGTTGCTACGAGGAGTAAATAAATAATTCCTGTAAAGTGCTTTGCATATTACCTGGTTAACACTGAATGCTTAATAAACGTTAGCTCTAAATATTTGCTGCGAGTTTACTATGTGACAGGCATTGTAGGCACAAAGGATACTGCAGAGAGCTAAACATAGTCCTTGTTCTCTCGAAGCTTCCAATAGGAGGTGACGAATTCCATGGAGAAAAACAAAGCAGAGTAGGGGAGTGGAGAGTAGTGGGAGTAGCCGCTATTTTATGCTCAGGGCAGGCTTCTCCAAGATAGTGATATTTGAACAGAGACCCAAAAGAATGGGTAGAGTGTCTTAGGCAGAAGAAACAGCATATGCAAAGTTCCTGGGGCACGGCTGAGGGGCAGCAAGGCCAGTTTGGCTGGAGTGGGGTGAGTGAGTGAGCAAAGAGCAGAGCAAGTCACAGTGGGAGCAGGAACCAGATGGTAAGGGTCTTACAGACTACTGCAAGGTCTTTGGATTTTAGCCTGAGTGAGATGGGAAGCTATGGAAGGATTCTGAGCAGAGGAGGGACATGATCTAAGTTTTAAAAGGACTGTTATCAATGCTGTGTGGAGAGAAGAGCTGTAGGGGCAAGACAAGGAGCAGGGAGGAGCTGAGGAAGTTCCGAGAGTGGCCCAAGTGAAGGACAGCAGGGACTTGGATCAAGATGGTGATGGTGAGGGTGGTGAGCAGCAGTGGGATTACGCACATATGTGAAGGTAGGGTAACAGGATTTGCCGGTGGATTGCATGAGGAGGGTGAAATAAAAGAGAAGTAAAGGATGCTCTAAGAATTTTAGCCTGACCAATTGGGAGGATGGAGAAAACCTACGGGAGGAGCAGATTTGGGGGCAAAAATCAAGAGCAGACATAGCACGTTTGAAATGCCACATGTGAATTGGTATGGACCTCCCAATGGAGATGTGGAGCTGGCAGCTGGATATAAGAAACTGGAGATTGTATTCAAGAGTCATCAGCCTTTAGACAGAGGATGAGCCCTACCGAGGTACGAGGAGAACCAGAGGGGGGGCATCCCCAGAGGCCGATGAAGAGAGTGTTTCAAGGAGTGCTCAACTATTTCACTAAGGAGGGGATGGAGAAATGTCTAGTGATTTTGGCAAAGCAGAGGTCCCTGATGACTTGACAAGAGGAAGGTGAGCGGAGTTGGGGGACGACAGCCGAGAGGTACTTGTCTAAAGATCACCTACAAGCACTGTCTGTAGAAAATATAAGTTGACAAGGATCTTAGGTATTGGCCAATCCACTGAAGTCATTAAAATGTGAGCTCCCTGAGGACAGGCACTTCACCTGTCTTTTTAATGCTTTATTCCCACTCTCTGGAGACCTGGCACATGGTAGCTGCTCAATAAATACTTATAAGACTTTTTTGAATTTTCTTCACATCTCCAGCCAAATAATACAGGTCAACGGGAACTTCCCATCTCTAACAGGATGGTATGGAAAACAATGAGAAAACTCATACACAAATTATTCCAGGATGGAATGTTTCATTCCCCTCCCTCAACTAAAGAAACTAGAATTAATACTACTTGGCATGTATTCAGAGCAGAAATAACGTGTTTCCCAGTTATTCCTCATCGGCATTCTGATCCGCATCATCAGTGGATGGATGACTTCTCAATGGCAGCGCCAAACATCAAATATTCCAGTTAATTGTAAGCTAGTCTAATTAGCAGACATTACAGTCTATTTTTGAAGGGATGTTTTGTAACAGAGTTCTTTTGGAAATCCAATTTAATTTAATTTAAATGATGTTCCTAAGGTTTTAGCATTTGCTTTTAAAAGGGAGGGGATCCTTCTCCCTCTCCCCACCTGCATCCATCTGAATTACAGCACATTTTCAATGGGAAAGGCTTCATTACATCCTAAGGAAATCCACATCCTGCACCTCCAGGTCACAGCCCAGCAGAGAGTGGCCTCACATCCCTCCGGAAAGGATAATTAGTTTTCTACCCTTTAATCAAGGAGCAGCAGATTGTTGTTTTTCTAAAGTTTTGCCTGGAGAGAGCCTGTTCTTTCCCAATCATGTGTTTTTCTAACCAGGAGTCCTTGTACATACCCTACCTTCCCATGAGCCAATGCTGAAAGGCCCCCCTTGTCTGAAATGAAAAACTGGGGCTCTCCACTGATGAGAGCCCATCAACTCCACGGATGTGGGATCAGGTCAATTTCATCCAATTCATCAGCACCAGTGACCTTGGACTTATGGACCAGGAGAATCCTCAATCTCTCTGTCACTGAGATCAAGTTTTTAAGGGTTTACTTTAAAAAAAAAATGCTTACTATGTGCCAGACACTGTTCTAAGTGCTTAATGAATATTAACTCATTTAATCCTCAAAACAATTTTATGAGTAGGTACTTTTATAATTCCTACTTTACAGATAAGGAAACTGAAGCTCAGAGAGGTTAAGTGACTTGTCCAAAATCACACAGCTAGTACGTGGTAGGTAACCCAAGCAGTCTTGCTCCAGAGAACAAGAACACAGAAAGAGATGTTAAAACCATCGCAGAAGCAGTGACAACAGAGGAAAGGAGATGGAAACTAAAATGCTTACTATGTATCAGGCCCAAAGCCAGTGTTACTGGGTTGACTCCTCTTTATGTGAAGTGCAATTGGACTTTAAAAATAATAATAATAATAAAGATCAGAGATTAGTCTTATTATTGGTTTCTCTACATTTGCAAATAAAAATCCATGGAGATTAATTGGTACATTTTACGGTGTGCATGTTATACTTTGATAAAAGTATAATTATAGTTTAAAAATTCTAATGGCTGAGTTTTCTTAATGTTTAAAGGGATTTCGATCAAATAAAACAAAACTTAGATGGCATTTTTAAAATATCATCCTGAAAACAGCATGGTACTGGTACAAAAACAGACACACAGATCAACGGAACAGAATTGAAAGCCCAGAAATAAAACCATGCATATACGGACAGCTAATTTTCGACAAAGGAGCTAAGAACATACAATGGAGAAAGGAAAGTCTCTTCAATAAATGGTGTTGGGAAAACTGGACAGCCACATGCAAAAGAATGAAAGTGGACCATCTGCTATCGCCATTCACAAAAATTAACTCAAAATGGATCAAAGACCTGAAGGTGAGACCTGCAACTATAAAACTCATAGAAGAAAATATAGGCAACACACTATTTGACATTGGTCATAAAGGAATCTTTTCAGATGACATGCCTACCCAGACTAGGGAAACTAAAGAAAAAATAAGCGAGTGGGACTTTATCAGATTAAAGAGCTTCCACAAAACAAACGACACCAGAATCAAGATGAACAGACAACCCACCAGCTGGGAGAAAATATTTGCAAAACATATATCTGACAAGGGGTTAATCTCCATAATATATAAAGAACTCACACAACTGAACAACAAAAAAACAAACAACCCGATCAAAAAATGGGCAGAGGAAATGAACAGACACTTCTCCAAGGAAGATATACAGATGGCCAATAGGCACATGAAAAGATGTTCAACATCACTAATCATCAGGGAAATGCAAATCAAAACAACACTAAGATACCACATCACGCCCGTTAGAATGGCTATAATCACCAAGACAAAAAACAACAAATGTTGGAGAGGATGTGGAGAAACAGGAACCCTCATACACAGCTGGTGGGAATGCAAACTGGTGCAGCCTCTATGGAAAACGGTATAGAGATTCCTCAAAGAATTAAAAATAGAAATACCCTATGATCCGGCTATCCCATTACTGGGAATCTATCCAACAAACCTGAAATCAACAATCCAAAGAGGCTTATGCACCCCTGTGTTCATTGCAGCATTATTCACTATAACCAAGAAGTGGAAGCAACCTAAGTGTCCCTCCACTGATGACTGGATCGAGAAGGAGTGGTATATATATATACAATGGAATACTACTCAGCCATTACAAAAGACAAAATCGTCCCATTTGCAACAACATGGATGGGCCTGGAGGGTACTATGTTAAGTGAAATAAGCCAGAAAGAGAAAGACGAACACTGTATGATCTCACTCATATGTGGAATATAAACCAACACATGGACAGAGAAAACTGTATTGTGGTTACCAGGGGCAATGGGGGTAAGGGGTGGGCACAAAGGGTGAAGGGAGATGTATATATGGTGATGGACAAACAAAAATGTACAACCCAAAATTTCACAATGTTATAAACTATTAAAACATCAATTAAAAAAAAATCACCCTGAACTATCTTTTCTTTAAAAAGAAAATTGAGAAACGTCTTTGGAATTGTTCTATAAAACTATATACAAATCAGAAACAAAAAGGAAGGAGATAAATTCATGTTTTTCAAATCCTGCAAAGCTCTAACTCAAAAATTGTATTTACAGACACCAGACTTTCCTCATTCCTATCTAACAGGGGATCCATGAGGGCTTTTTGCCCAGGGAGGAGCAGAAGAAATTCTTCACACTGTATTCAACAATATATTGATCAGAAGCTAATAAATCAGTTATGTAGGTGGCCCAACACCTCCAAAATGAAAATCACAAACCTAAAAATGAGCCCTCAGAAATGGACGCCTCTAACAAATGTTCTGTTGATGCTAATTCTGTTAAAAACGCCAAAATTCTTAAATTAGCCAGTATCGCTTAAAGCAGTTTATTGACTCTCTGATACAGGACCTACCACAGTCTCCAAGGTAATTAGAAGCTCCATAAATGCTGTTTTTGGCAGTGACTGGGGCCACACATAAAAACATGTTTATTCCCAAACCGTCAGTGAAATATGGGGGTGGGGGTGGGACCACGTTGGACTTGTTACAGCATATGTGGAGAGAAAGGAAAGGCAACGCCAAGGGCTCCATTCAAACTGAGATTATTTCATCACCACAACAAGCAGTCAGCCATCCCCAAAATCCTGGTAAGAGAGGGTAATTCTGAGTAAGAGAATTACTCAGAGCAAGAGAGGGAAATATTACTATTTTAATAATAACAATACTATTAGTGCTGTGCTTTTTATGTGGATTAATTCATTTAATTTTCATGGGGGCCCTGAGAAATAAGGGCCATAACAGAGGAGAAGGCTGAGGCACTGAGAGGGTAGACCGGGAAATGCCTCACGGCTACTAAGGGTCAGAGCCAGACGGCCTGATTCTAGGATGCCTGCTCTCAGCCCCTGATCCCAGCGTTGATCAGTTATGTGCTATTTATCAAATATTTCTATCAAACATGGTTTGTCCGGAGCAGAGGGCAGAGCAAGCCCCCAGCCCATTCTCTTGGGCATCTTGTCTTCCAGCTCACCAGCTGGGCTCCAGTGAGAACAGAGCTGGCGCTGGCATCAGCCGTTGTCATAGCTGCCACCATGGCAACCACCCCTTGTTGCCCAGGTAAAGATGCTCTCCCTGCTTCGGAGCCCTGATTCAGGGATGCATCCCCGCAGAAACACATCTTTTTACCTGTCCCCAGCTTGCTCAAGTCTTTATAAGATTCGGAACCTATTGGGGTTCCCCAAGTCCCCATATGCAGTGGGACCAAACTAATATGTATAAAGACCGACAGGGAGGTGGGGTTCAGAGAGAGGCCATGCAGAACTGCAGAGCGGGTGGTTAACCTCTCGAGGGACCTCAGCACCTGGCAGGGCTGAGTTTGAGTTCTGGCTCTGGCGTTTGCTAGCTGGGGACCCTAAGCAAATGATTTGGCCTCTAGGAACCCATGTCTTAGAATATGAAAAACAGAGATAATATAAGATTTTACACTTTATAGAGTCGTTGTGAGGCTTAAGTAGACCCAAGCGTGTCAAGGACATACAGAGTAAATGCTGGTTATTATTAATGAGTACTATTAACTGTTGTCACCAATGCAATGGTGCTGGTGCTGGCAGCAGAGCAGGAGCCCTCATCTTCTCCCTGCTGCCTCTACAGCTCAGCAGCCTCACATTCAAAACAGAAAGCACTCCTGTCGACAGGGCAGAGGCACTGATACGAGGGCTGGACAAGGCCAACAGATGGCACAGTTAACACACACCCAGCGGAGCGCTGGGAGACATGATAGCTGTCAAGGGGACCACAAAATCTCTAGGCCTCTAGGCCATGTGGCTTCTCTGAAAAGATTGATTTATCAAAATAAACCTATCACTGATATTCAACAAAAAGGCCACGGAGCAAAACACCTTTTAAGATACTAAAACCATGTATGAACCTTCAGAAATCTTTAAGGCCAAATGGTGGCATTCAAAATTTTCTAGAAAATTCTGAAAAGAATAATGTCCAGAGGCTGGCCCGGTGGCTAGTGATTAGGTTTGTGTGCTCTGCTTCGACGGTCCGGGGTCCACAGGTTTGGATCCTGGGCATGGACCTACACACCGCTCATCAAGCCACAGTGTGGCGGCATCCCACATACAAAATAGAGGAAGACTGGCACAGATGTTAGCTCAGGGACAATCTCCCTAACCAAAAAAAACAATAATAATAATAATAACGTCCACATTGTCAGCAGTGGTGAATTCTTGGGGTTAGGACGGATCCAGGGAACCTGCACTTGCCATGTTGTGTACACGTTCCTACACTATCTGAACTTCTATGATATACATACATTAATTTTATAATCAGAAAAGAATAGCTTTTTTAAAAAAAGAAACCTGAAATGTTTTGCCATAACATAGACCGTTCCCAAAAGAAGAAACCCAAACAGCCAATGAACAAAGGAGAAAGGTTCACCCTCCTTAGTAACTAGCAAAATGGAAATTTAAATAAGATGGCACATTTGCCTTTCAAATTGGCAATTTTTACATGATAATACCCAATGTGGGGAAGAATGCAGAGAAACAGACATTTTGCTTCACAAATGCGAATGTACAAGTTGGTATAACGTTTCCACAGGATAATTTGGCAGCATTTTCCAAGAAAATTAAAATAACTCAGAACTTCAGGTTTACAATAATTAATTTGACAAAATAACCATGAACACGGGCTTAGAGACAAGGATACGGCTCCCAGTGCTATTTCAAAGGGATAAAGTAGACACGGCTCAAATAGCCAACAATAGGGACTGGCTGCTGAGAGAGAGCCTTGCAAGAGTCCTACATGTTCAGTATGTAAAAGAGTAGCAAGAAGACTTGCTTAGTCCACATTGTGAACATATGGAATTTTCTGGATTTGGTGCTTTTAATCACATGCTTTCCTCCCACACTCCATCTTGTAGCTAAGCAAACCAAGAACCAGACCTATTAGACAGTGTGCCTCCAAGTGGCTGGGACAGGTTCACAGTGTACTCGCCTTCCCAGGTGGCAGAACTGTCACCTTCAAGGCCAGACACAGGATCTGTGGTGGGGCCAAGCTATGCCCTGGTGCCACAGAAGGCCCAAGGCTTCTTCCCACAAGAAGCCACACCTTCCCATGAGCTCTGGGCCCTGTCCCAGCTTCCAGGAGCAGCTAGAGACAAGGAGTAAAGCTGGGGTCTGCAAGCAAGGCTCTCTCACTAATAGTTAAACAGCCACCCTCCAGAGAAGGTCTGCTCCGTGCCAGGTCTGCCCACAGTGCTCATCATCAGTCACCTGTTATCCCACAGCAACCCTGAGGCTCAGAGAGGTCAGCTTCCCTGTCTTAAATCACCCAGCTAAGGAGGATGTGAACTCCATTCATGTTCTTACCCCTTTTGAGGTGCCTCAGTTTCCTCATCTACAAAATGGGGAGAGGAATAGCAACCACTTCAGAGGGTTTGTTGTGAGGGTTAAATATGTCAATCTATAGAAAGTGCTTGGAACATTTCTTGACCTGTTCAAGTTCAAGGAAACTCTCTGTGTAGGTCTTATTATTTTAGTGATACTACACAGAGTAGTAGTTAAGAACAAGGACTCTATAGCCAGCTGCCTGGGTTCAAATCTCACATCTGCCACTCACTAGCTGTGTGACTTTGGGCATGTTACTTACCTCTTTGTGCCTCAGTTTCCTCATTAGTAAAAGGAGAATGATAATAATAGTACCCACCTGAATTAACATGATCACATTATTTAGCTGAGTTAATGTAGTTATAAGAGCTAACAACGGTGTCTGCCACATAAGTTTAGTGGGCCTATCACATAATAAGCCCAACATGTGTGTTAGCTGTTTAAATATGATACCACTCTGTCTCCCATTAGTCCATGGCTGCATTGGAATGACACCACCAACAGCAGCCACTATTCTGGTTGAGAAGAACCTGAAACGTGGTCTGACACCTCTCACTCTTTGAGTAGGTGCTATTATTGTTCAGATTTACAGATGGGGAAACTGAGGTGCAGAGAGCTCCAGTAACTTGCCCCAGGTCACACAGCCAGGAAGGAGCAATGCTGCCAGGCTTCAAACTGAGTCAGTAGGGCCCCAGAGTTCTTGCCACCTGAACTGCATTGCTCAGCCCAACACTCACACAGCCCATGGCTGTCCACTGCAAAACTGTATGCCTGCCAGTGTTTCCCATGGAGGTGTGATGCACAGCTCTCTAGCTTTGAGATGACTCACCGCCAAGCACCCCACGATGTAGCCCCGTAGACATCTGACCAACAGAAAGGGTAAGTCACACTAGCACAGTCACCAAGGAGCAATCCCTGTCATCCCCCCATCTTCCCGGGAAAATACACTGGCGTGTGTCTAACTGTGGAGATGAGACATAACCATTAAAACAAAATTCTGGACTGAGACATCTAATCCGTGTCTTGGAAACACATGCTGACATCCACACAACTGGTTTCCCCACAGCTGTTGATAGTCATGTGTTGTTTAAACTACGGCCTGCTCACAAGTTCATGCCGAGAGGTGAAGCCAGGGTAAATTTTCTTAATGTGCCATTCCAGCCTTTGGAGCATGAAATCTGTGACAGTGAGTTCACTTCCCATCACCAGACTAAAAGGTTTACAAAGCTTCTTTGCACACCATATGGCCAACAAACAGCAGAGCCCAAGCAGATGTCCCTCACAACGTCCCCAGCAATTCACCAAAAGAGCTAGTTGGGAAAAAAAAACTACTCATGTGTTTCACCAGGAGCCAAAACCCTATATTGTTTCACATCTGATAATTTAATTAAACAGTGTCTGTTTTCAAATAATGTGCCTAAAACTCAAACGAGATCAAGAGCTGGAAGGATCATCAGAGAACCAGCTAGTCTACCACTCTCATTCAGAGACTGGAAAACCAAGATCTGGCTCAAGGTCACATGGTCTGTTGGTGACAGATTGGGACCTTTGATGGTTTCCCCTTTTGCAGGTTCTTTTAAGCCCTTTTTGATCTTTGTTTTTTTTTGCTGAGGAAGATTCACCCTGAGCTAACATCAGTCGTCAATCTTCCCTTATTTTGTATGTAAGCTGCCACCACAGCATGGCCACTATGAGTGGTGTAGGTCCGTGCCCGGGAACTGAACTCAGGCCACTGAAGCAGAGCACACCGAACTTAACCACTAGGCCACTGGGGCAGCCCCTTTCTTGCTCTCTTGATGCAAATGTTGCCAGGGTGGACATCTGCTGTTTCTCACTGCTTAGCATTTAGTCCCCCTTCTTCTGCCAAGAGCATGCTGATCTTCTGTGGGCGACACCCCCTCCCCAACTCTCAGACCCTGTGATTCAGGAAGGGCCAACCCTAAGCTCCAGAGATGGGCATGTGACCCGGAATAATGAAAGTGAAACCCGGGACTTTTGCTGGAGTTGAAGAAAAGAGATGCAGTTCTCTGGTGCAATAGCTGAGCTAATGGGGTGCAAACCTGGAATTGTGAAGGGCATTTTGTACAGAAAGCCTATCTGAGAAGGAAGCTAATCTAGGGAAAGTAGAGCAAGAGACCAAGAGAGATTGATTCCTGGTAACATGGATTAGCCATCTGGATCCAACCATACCTGAAGCTAGAAGAACTATCACTGGATTTGCCAATTAAATGAGTCTTTTTTTTTTTAATTTAAGCAAGTGTGCATTGTATTTCTGTCACATGCCCCCCCAAAAATCTATGTTTTGTTTCTTTGTGAAAGTTTGTAAAAGGAAGCAAATGAAAAAATGGGAATGTTCCCAGGAGACCCTCCACAGTGCCTAGCACATGCCTGACACACAGTAAGTGTTCAATGCACGTATAACGGAGTACAAGCTCCCCTTCAGGTCTCTTCTCAGTAGGACTCTCCTAGACCACCCTGTTAGAAACTGCAGCCCTCCCCAGCCTCGCTATCTCCCACCCCTGCCTGTTTTCTATGGTGTTTACCACCATCAGACCTATCCTCTGACTTACTGTTTCCTGTTGGTCTCAAATCTCCATGAGGGTGGGGATTTTTGTCTACTTTGCTCACTGCGGTGTCCTCAGGGCTAGATCAGTGCTCAACACCCATAGGTGCTCAGTATTCATCTGGTGAATGAACGAATGAGGGAACAGACGCTGGAATGAGTGGCTGCATAGATGTAGAGAGGAGAGTGCCCAGCACACACCAGGCACCCAGGTCTCTACCTGCTGCCACCTCAGTCAGCAGCTCCTGGGGCCTCTTGGATTTGGGTCCTCTTCCCTCTTCCCTGAGCTGATGTTCCGACAGCCAACCCACAATCCAGGCAACTTGATCGCTCCCCCCCCGTCCAGGTAGCATCAACAAGAATTAAAAGGTAAGTAGTCCTTTGGGTTATAAAGATGTTTTCCTTCTTTTTTTCCTACTTACAGAAATATTGTACGCTCATTACAAAAGCACACAAAATAAAAATGTAACAAGTAAAGAATGAAAAATCATAATAATTTAACCTCTCAGTTAAATTTTGAGTACAAGTCATAAACAGGCAGACTGTTGATATATTTTATATGGCCCACAAGGTGACTTTTTTCTTTTTTTGAGGTTGCTTCAAACATTTGAAAATCTAGAAGATTTCA
Organism: Ceratotherium simum simum; assembly: GCF_057802395.1. Taxonomy (NCBI): domain Eukaryota; kingdom Metazoa; phylum Chordata; class Mammalia; order Perissodactyla; family Rhinocerotidae; genus Ceratotherium; species Ceratotherium simum. The sequence goes on from NC_141904.1 coordinate 57,379,473, forward strand.
TTTAGAAATCAGGTACCTAGCTTCAGTTATATGTCACAGAGAGCCCACATTCCCACATATGACAAAGGCCAGCTGGAGTTGACTGGCAGCTGCCCCTTTCAGGTGGGGTGTGGGCTCTTGGGGTCTCTGCCTTTCCCTACTATGGCTCTTACACTGCCCTGGCCACTAGTGTTAGGTGCCTGCCTGGTCCCTGTCACACACAGAGCTGGTGACCTCTGGCCTGATGTATATCCTTTCAGACTTTGCTGTGGTCATAAAGCTTTCTAGGACACCCCTCTGAAAATTTCCCTCTGCCTTCAACAGTGGTCTGGGATGCCATATATAACCACCTAATTTCCAGCATCAAGAATGCTGCATTTGGAGCCAGTCCTGATGGTCTACTGGTTAAAGTTTGGCGCCCTCACTGCTTTGGTGGCCCGGGTTCATTTTCTGGTAGTGGAACCACACCACCCATCTGTCAGTAGCCATGCTGTGGTGGCTGCTCACATAGAAGAACTAGAAGGACTTACAATTAGGGTGTACAACCATGCACTGAGGCTTTGAGGAGGAAAAAAAAAGGAAGACTGGCAACAGATGTTAACTCAGGGTGAATCTTTCCCAGCAAAAAAAAAAAAAAAAAAAACCTTAAAGAAAAGAACGCTGCATTTGGAGCACAGCCCCTTCTGCAGGCTCAACAAGCTGGGTCAGGTTCAACATTTCTTTCTCAGACTGACCATCCCTGTTCAACAACTGGCCTGTACACACTTTAACATACAGCCCTTCAGTTAACCCCACATGGGAGGGTCCCAGTCCTGAGCACCCACTGAGGCACCTTTTCCATGGGGAAACTACAAATCCAATGTTTAAATCCAGCCCCTCAATGTGGATAGGCTTCATTAATGCAGGACAGCCACAAGAGACTGGCCCACCGCTGCACTGGAGGCCTGCAGACCCACACATAAAGCCCATCGAACCCATGATCTGCCATCTTCCTCTGTGTTTGTTTAGGCTCCAGTTCCAATATATAACGATAACTCCCTCAGGGCGGGGACCCTGCATGCCTCATTGATTATCGTTTTCCTAGAACCTCACCCTGGTCCTCACAGAGGAGGCCCTCAAGGATGGTCAGTGAGTGGACGGACACACGGTAGACGGGTGGGTACGCGTATTAGAGCGTGGGGCGGGAGGGGATGAGACCCTTAAACTGTAATTTCTAATTTGCCAATGTCATGAGGAAATGATTATATTAAAATGTTAAATTTAAAAGTATGTTATAAAATTATATAATGAACACACTCACATGTCAAAAAAAGATAAGGAAAATACTATAATATTGATAGTGGTAGAACGTTTTTTATCCCTTTGTATATTTTCCATTTTATGAAGCTCATTTTTAACTGCCAACACTGAACTATAACCAAGTGAATATTCTCCACCTAGACTTATAGATTTTGAAACAACAAGGGCCCGTGGAGGAAAGGATAATATTTTGGATTAGTTTCGCTCTTAGAGTGGAATTGAGAGGGGAGGAAAAGAAAACACAGGAGGCGAGCCTGGCCATCCGCAGTGGAAAGCAATCTTTCAAGACTCCTCAGTGGCCCCATAATAACCGACTACAACCCCCTACCTGCTATCAGCAAAAGCAACATGAGTTTACCTTCTGGATCCTGGAAATCCAAAATGTTATGGGAAACTATATTTCTTTTGGAGCAAAGGATGGTAATTTTTTCAGCACTGGCCTATAAATGCTTCCAAAGAAAAACAAAGAAACATAGGGAAATCTTCTAATACAAATACATGAATTTAAATTAAAATATAGTCCTGCACCTTGAAATGCACCACTGCTCTGGGACCCTCCTAGCTCACAGGGCAGCTAGACCAGCACACGCCTCGCAGCAGGGCATGGTCCTCTGATGACGTGATGTATTCACAGCTCCGGGAGCCCTGGAAAAGGTCTCTGCCACCTTGGCTAGTCTCCAGGCATGTGCCACAGACAGATAGGGTGGGCAGCGAGAGCTCAGGGCCAGCTACTTTGTAAAGACAGATAAGGAAACTGAAATTCTGACAGGGAGAGTGTGCGTAGGTGATGACACAGAGCTGAGAACAGTTGCATTCCTCCTGCCTCCTCCCTCGTTCCTTTCACAAACATTTCCTGAGGGCTCCAGGTACTGAGCTGGTGAGAGAGTGAACTATGAAAACCTGGAACCTGCAAGCAAGTAGGAGGAGGGGCACAGAACCTTAATAAATAACCAAGTAAATGACCAAGATAACCACACATGGTAATATGGGCTGGCAAGTGGGAAATAAAAGCAAAGGGAGAAAAGTTATTTCTGGTTTCCCAAGGCAGGCTCAGAAAGAATCAACCATTAAGTGCTGTGCAGTTACAAATGCTCCCAGGCTCCGCCAGACGCAACTTATTAACAGACTGTATTTGGGCGCTGGAGTCTATGAGAGATGCATGAATCACCAGCAGAGTAGATTAAATGTAAAAGAAACACAAACTGGAGGCGTTCCCACCACCCTAAACTCTAGCACTAAGGCAGGAAGCGCACGGTCTTTGGAGGTGGACAGATCTCGGATTAGCCCTGCTTCAACCTGCAAAGGCTTCCCAATGCCCTTAGAATCAATTCTTATCTGCTTAAAGAGGCCTGCTGCCCCTAACCATTGCGCGATCCACACCCCGCTGGCCACAGCTCACCCTCTCCCCTCCCCATCATAACTTCTCTGCTCCAGGCCTCACAGTGGGGGTGGTGGGGCTCCCTCATCTCCTACAGACCCTCAAGCTTTGGCTCAGCCTTCACTTCCCCCAGGCACTCTTCCCTGACTCTGCTCTGGCCCTGCGGCATCCTGACCCTCCCTTCCATACGACTCTTAGACTTACTCACTCCACCTCTATGTCCCAGAATTCTAGACTGTGAGCTCTGTGAGGGTGGAAATCAATCCATCCTCCTGAGGACTTGATCCTCAACCCCTAGAGCAGCACCCAGGGCTAAGGTGGACAGATGCAAGAGAAGATAAAGAAACCTTCTCTCCACCATTTCCCAGGGTCCAGAGCCTCAGTTTCCACATCTATAAAACTGGGGATAAGACCAACCTGCTGGAGGGTGATGACAGCCTGTTCTGTCTTCCTGTCTGGCAGCCTGTATTTTATTTTATTAACTCATTTTTTAAAATACAATTTTACAGTCAAATTCATTTTTTGGTGTGCAGATTTTTGCATGCTTTTGTGTGTGCTGGGTTTTGAAAAACACTCATAGGAGTATGACCATCACCACAACGAAGACAGAGAGCTGTTCCATCACCCCCGAAAAAGTCCCTCACACTGCCCCTTCGTAGTCAATCCCTCCTCCCCACCCAGCTCCTGGCAACCATTGATCTGCTTTCTGTTCCTATAGTTTTGCCTTTTCTAAAATGTCACATAAGTGGGATCACACAGCAAGTAGTCTTTCAGGTCTGACATCTTTCACTCAGCGTACTGCACTGAGATTCGCCCATGGTGCCGTGTGTATCAGCGGTCCGTTCCTTGTTATTGTCTGCTCCCTGAAGGAAATCTTTTCACTCAGGAACAGGATCACAGAAAATAACAGTGAGCCTGCTGCCTTCTACATCCCCTGATAATTTAGCCACCAACTTTCTAGAACTAATTCCAGCTTGAGAAGGAAAGGTGAACCAGGAGTCAAAGGTCCCCCTTCCTAGCTGTGTCTGTAACCCGAACTCCTCTGAGATCTGTGCAAGCCACCCCACCCGCTCACCCCCTCCCAGCCTCTCTCTGAGGTTGCTCATTTGCAAAATGGCCAACAATACACAAACTTCTTCAAAGAAGATGACTCAGAATGTGGAATGCCATTGGGAAGCAAGAGGCAGGACTGGCTATCAGCAGGTGGCTGACAACCTGGGACGCTGTTTTCAGGGCAGTAGTTGGGGTGGCAGTCAGCTGGCCAAGCTCTGGGGAGGAGTGAGAGGGTGAGGAGGAAGTGGAGGCAGAAGAGAGGATGAACTCTCTTGAGAATGTTGGGAGGAAAATAAAAGAGAAATATAGGATGGTGATGGTGGTCACAATATTAATAATAATAAATAATCATAATGGCCCAGGGAGAGTGAATTCTTACTCTGGGCCAGATGATGTTTAAAACGGGTGTGCCATCATCTCATATAATCCACACAACAACTTTATGGGCAGATTCTGCTAATGTCCCATCTCACAGATGAGAAACCTGGGGCACAAGGGGAGTACACAGTACGCTAGCAGGTGGGGAGCTGAGCTTAGTCTCCAGGTCTGCCCCTCTTAGCCTCGCCACAGTACCAGCGTTTGGCTCAGCTGCTGGCAATGCGAAGGCTTAGCAGAGCAGGGAAGGAAGTGTGTGGCACAGGAGGGAGGCAGGAGGGACGGAGTCACTGGAAAGAGAGCTGAAGATGAAGGGACACAGGGGACGCGGGTGGATAATGCTCCTGGGCGTGCCCTGAGCTACTAGCCGCTACACTGGAGGTTTGCTCTGTTCTTTTCAGCAGCAGAACCCATGTGTCAAACTCAATCATACTCAAAACCCAAGACATAAACCTGGTAGAAGCAGAGTTGCTCTAGTTGAAGGGAAGGAGGGAGAGAAGCCAGACTCACCAACCTCCCCCACCCCCGCCCCTCCATCCTGGTGGCCACTGCGCAAGGGACCTTCCAAGGAACATGGGACTCCTTAGAGCCTCTACTCTCAGATGTATGCTCCCTGAGGGCTTTCTCTTCCCTTCCCCTCCCTTCCTTTTTCCTTCCCTTCCCTTCCCTTCTTTCTTCTAGCTTTCAAGTACTCAAATAATAACACATTCAAGACTAAAATTAGCCACAGGGGCACTGGGTCTTGTGTCTGCTCCACATTGTCCAGCATGTAACTGAGATTCAATAAATAGATGATGGACAGATCTGGGCAACACCTACACAGGGTCAAATCTGGATCCTCCTTCACCAGTTAAGTGACCCTCAGCAAGTGTCTGACCCTCACAAGGCCTCAGAAGCCCCAGCAGTTCCCCCACCTCTTGGGATTAAGAGGGTTAAATAAGCAGATGCTCATAAGAGTACTTAGCCCAGTGCTCAGCAAACAGTAGAGCATGTTAAATGTTACCTATCATTATTATTAACAGCATCGATAGGATTAAATGTACTCTGGGGAAAAACAAAGAATCCACTGGAAGGAAATAAATGTCCCCATGGGAAGCACAGCGCCCTGCAGGTCCCCAGTGTTATTCCCTCCTAGGATGGGCCAGTGAACGCTCTGTCTTTTTCATTTTTGTACCAATGGGAGGAGGGGCCTGGACCATAGAGGTGTGAAAGTCACAAATTTGACAAGCAGGGCTCATCTGGAGCCAAGCATTTATTAACTGGTGTTTATGGAACACTTTGTGCCCATCTGGCCCCGTTTCTGTCTGAACCTGTGCTCCACGAACCTTGGAGAATGCATCTTCTTCTTATGACTTTTCTAGGGCTACGGCTGCTGAGACAACAGTAGATATGGATGTTAAAATAATAGCACAGACATTGAGCTCTCAAGGAGGGAAAGTCCCCTCCTTGAGAACTCAGAGATAAATCATAAATAACTGGAAGTGAATTCCTGCCTCCACAAGAGAACAATTTCAAGGAGAAAGACGGCACTGAATGAGAGGGAAGAGTGTCCTCTGCTGGCCAGCATTAGAAAACCTCGGCTGACGGTCTCATCCACCGCTGAGGGAGGGGGCTCCAGTTCCTCTGTCTTCAGGCAAGTCTCAAATACCTTCTGTAGTTTTTGTATTAATTTTATTTTTTTTAGTTAATCTGAACAGCAAACAAAGAGGCTTCCTCTCCTAAAAGGAGAAGAGCTGAGAGAAAGGACAAGGTTATAGCGCATTTCATTCCACGCACTTATGTTTTTCTTGCTGGAGCACCTGAACGTCAGCTAAAAATATCCCTGTGCATGCTATAGCATGAGCTCTGCATCAGAGAACTCGTGCAACCTGGGGCACTTGACCAAGTGTCTGCAGGTGGCCCACAGCACTGTCCCATTTCCATCCACAGACAGGCATCCCGAGTCAAAGCTACCTGCTTCCTCCCAGAAAACCCCAGCAGGTCTGCACGCAGGGATGACGAGATCCCAGTGGCTGAGAGAACAGGTCGACACTGGATCAAACCCAGACGACTCTGGATGGCCTGCTCTGGCATCTTGGAACTTTGGGACGAGGCCCCCATCTCAAGAGCAGAACACAGCTTGTCTGGCTTCCTGCAAGGATGCTTCCCACAGCTGGGGCCCCCTACGATTTCAGCCTCCAGTCCTAGCACTATCCCCACCCCACTCCCTAGGAACAACCCTGACCTCAGGGGTGAGTTCTAACCCTCCTGGCTTTGTGCTAGCTCTGACTTAACGCACCAGAGCCAACCCGGCTGAGCTTCAACCTCAGCTCCTCACTTCACAGCTGTGTGAACGTCCCTATTGAGTCTCCTTCTCTGTAACAATAATGAGAGCTGCCATTTACTGAAGGTCCACTAACTGCCAGAAACTTGACGTACACCACTTCAAAAGAAGCCTCATGACCACACTATGAGGTGCTCTTCTTCCTGAATCACGGGCAAGAACTGTTTAAAATCTGAGGATCAGCCCATTGGGTGGTCTGGCAGTTAAGTGCGCGCACTCCCCTGCGGCGGCCCGGGGTTCTTGGGTTCGGATCCCGGGCGCGCACTGACAAACCGCTTGTCACACCATGCTGTGGCAGTGTCCCATATAAAGTAGAGGAAGATGGGCAGGGATGTTAGCCCAGGACCAATCTTCCTCAGCAAAAAGAGGAGGATTGGCCTGGATATTAGCTCATGGCTGATCTTCCTCACAAAATAAATAAATAAAAGAATGAAAAAAAACCAAAATCTGAAGCTACTCTTGTCCACTGGCTAAGCAAAGACTTTGCCCCATCCGCCATCTTCTTCCCTCCATTATGCATCGAGTTAGTCAGTCTCCACGACGCAAAGTGAGTTAATCAGAGGGGAGAGAAGCAGGGATATGGAGAGAAAAGGGAATACTGGGGCTCAGGGTGGTGTTCGGGAGCAGAGTGAATGGGAGGAGAATTTAAGTGGAGGCTGGGGAAGGGTGGAGGGAGGTTTTAGGGTGCCCTCCGAGGGGTAAATGTGGGAGAGACTGTATGGACTAGGGGCCTCCCACAGTGAATCGCACCTAGTAGATGAGGCCAGAAGTACCAGTTCCTTTCCTTCCCTCCTTTGTCCAAATCATTGAGTTCTCCCTGGTTCTTAAGATCCCATTCTCACTGCAGGATTCCTGACGTGTCCTTTATTGCCCCAAACCCTGTTTGGGTAACTGCCCTACTACCCTAGCCTCCCCCACGTCTACACTCGGCTGGCGTTCTGACCCCAAACTCCTCCTGCAGGATGATGGAGGCTCAACTTCCTGATGGACAGTGTTCTCTGTATTGACACCAAGCCCTACATGTGCCTGAGGAGCCAGCCTTCTCCCCATGTGTTCATTCATTCAACAAATAGGCACTTGTTTCTACTTTGTGTTGCCAAGCACTGTGCACAAAGACATAATGCTGTTTAAAACTACTATCCAACTAGGAAATAAAGTATAACCTTTCAAAGTCATCTACAGCCCGAGCCTGCCTACAGGGCAGGTAATTTTGTTTGACTTACTATTTGCTTTTGATCAGGGCCCAGACTCTGTAAAGTTATGATGTTAACTTGTAAAAGACTGATAAGTTGAAAATAACTTGTCAGGTATAAAAGATAATTCCAAGAGTTACAGTGTTATTTTCCTGTAGAACTTTAACCAGTTTTACATCTAAGTTTGCAATCTTATCCCAACATTCTTTTCTCCACAACATTTTTCCATGAATAGACATACACACACGCAAATATACATATTTGCATATACATATAGGCATATATGTATATATGTATATATACACAAAGGAGAGAGTATATGTATTTGTATATATACGTATATACACACACTCACATACATACACACACATACACATACATATCATATATATCTTCCCAGATACTTCTTAGAATCCTCTTCCTCATCCTTCTGGTTCCCTCATTAATGAGTTAAATAGATATTTTACCCAGATTAAGTATATATTTGTACAAGGGTTAAGGAAGGTTTTCAGAGAAAAGTGGACCTTTGTATGAGATCTGTGAGATCTGAAGAATGATGGGGGAAGAGCATCCCAGGCAGAGGTGACAGCATGTGCAAAGGCCTGTGGTAGGGAGTATAGCACACTGGAGAAGCAAAAAGTCGTGTGACCTCCAGCATCTGTGACCATGCCTTCCAAGCAACACCTGCTGTACCAACATCATGACATGACTGTCAAGTCCAGTCCCTCCTGCCTGTCCCAGCCACATGCAGTGGTTGTGTCCTAAGAACACAGAACTGGCCTCACACGGTGGGAGAAGAACTGAGTTCCCTGGATCACGTGGCTGTAGCTCTATGTTACTCTTCTCTAGTAATCAGAGAAGAGCCAGGTAAAAGACAGTTGGCAAAGTCCAGTTCTTTGCTCTGGACTACACTCCCAGCTGCCAGCCTCAGCACGCAGCACAGAAGAGAATCATGATCCTTGGGCATCAATGGCTCAGTGCCAGGCCCTCTGTCAACCCCAGTGTCATCCATGGCTTGGTCCAGCTCCACAGTCTGCTCATTCACCAAGTCAACACAGCATAAATACCTGCTTAAGGAGGCTTGTTAAACCCTACAGTAGGAGGATAATCTCTGCACATTTCCACCAAAAACAGCACTCTACACTCAAGTGTTACATCAGCCTCCTGAGAACAGTTTTTCTCTCTCTCATAGTGTAGAGAGCACCAGCCCCAGGGACAGAAGACCCCAGTCAGAGGCTTGTAATTAACTATGTGACTTCAGACAAGTTGCTTCACCTGCCTGAGCCTCAGTGTCCTCATCTGGAATGTGTGTTATTTTCATAGTTGTTATGATTATCAGATGCTATTTTTTAAAATGTCATGAGGCTTTGTTAACAACACAACTCTAGGTGAAACTTGGGCAAAATTTCCATGTAAAAGCGCAAAGCCAAAAACAACAAACGGACAAAAACACGGCAAGAAAGATACAGTCATGCACCACGTAACAATGTTTTGGTCAACGGACAGACCGCATATACGACGGTGGTCCCGTAAGATTAGTATCATATAGCCTAGGTGTGTAGTAGGCTATACCATCTAGGTTTGTGTAAGTACACACTATGATGTACGCACAATGACGAAATCACCTAACGATGCGTATCTCATAACATATCCCTGCCGTTAAATGACACATGATTGTATAACCACACAAGCTCTGGTAACAGAAGGCTGGCAGGCACGTTTCTGGAGTGATGCTGCATAAGGCACTGTGCTGGGCTCTCACCCGCTTCAGCTCAGGCATTAAAACAGTAACTTATAGAGAATTTAAGTCCATTCATCAACATGTAACAGTTTTTTCAAATAAGCCCACTTTGTGGAGAATATGAATATTTCTTTAAAATTATTCGCCAGAAAGGGAGAAGAGCTTCAACAGCCCCTTTCATTTCACAGAAGAGTTCACATTTTTCCATTATTATGTTCCTTAATGGTCTCAAGATACTAGCACTCATATGGACAAGTAATCTTTTAATATTTTTCTCATTAGACCTGTAACAAAACACAGTATGTCTTAAATATTTCCCATATTCTCCTGAATCCAGGATAATAGAAGAAAATAGAATATGTAGTAGGAAAGATGGCTGATACACACAGCATCAATTCTCAGCCCCAGGTTTGTAATACCTCAGGATATTCACTATATCAAAGAGTAATGAGAAATGCTAAAAATTAAAAATAAACTCTTTCAGACATATTAATTTATTTTAACTTGCTTTATATGTCCTGCTACTCCTTTAGGAACTGACTGAATGGCCATCATACGATCAAACAGTGAGGATCATTGTGGCACCTAGCATACAGGTGACATGCTATAATTATTTTTTGAATCAATGAACCCCAAAGTGGTTGGAATTGAAAAGAGCTGTTCAAGAGTCTGCCACTAGGGGGCAAAAGAGAGTAAAATTTCTTGGCACATATAACTTTTTTTTTTTTTTAAAAAACCTGATCTCAATTTGAGACTCCAATAGAGAGAAACCTAAAAAATATAAGTTGAAGCTAAAATTGGACATTTAAAGGTTTTCTGGTAAAACTCTGATGAAACTTTCAGGGCTGACCTAAGAGCTCTGAGAACTCCTTTAGTCGAGGCACTGAAGACCTATGGCTACAATGGAAATAAGTTACCAGGCCTGGATGACATACCATTAACTACCTCGCGTGATGAGAAGTAATTCATCAGCTGAGCTAGCAAAGGGCCAGGCCCTGGGGGATGGGGCCCAGGTTGGGTGAGTATCGATTGAGAGAAGAGGAACACAGGTGCCAGTACCCTCTACGTACAGGGAGCTCCTCTCACCCTCTTCATCGTCCCGGAGCCCCATTTTGTAGATCTAGAAACTGGGGCTCCCTACCTAAGGAACAGACTCTTGATGAATGGCATCACCATCTCCCCCACACCCAAGTTGGACCCTTGGGGTTCCATGGAGACCCCCTCCCTCTCCCTCTCTTCTGCATCTATTTCGCTTCAGATACTTCCTCCTCCATCTGGTCCCCTATCTTAGCTACCCCCGCACAATGCAACCAGCATGAAGCTGTTAAATCTCAAATACAGTCATTCCCTCCTCATCCCTGCATCCCATTTCAAATCTTTGAAAGGTTCTATATCTCTTATGGGATAAAACCCAAGATAAAAAGTACAATTAAGTAGACCCTCTAACCACTACGCTGTCCCCACCCCACATACCCCTGGACCTATTTCCTGGGATCCCCACCCCAGCATCCCCATACCAGGCCTCCAGCCCTGCAGAAGGGACACGCCACCCCCCAACACCATCCAGGCCTATGATGCTTGTTTCTCTCTGAGCCGCTGAGCCTCTGAAGACCCAGCCCCCATACCACCCTTTCTGAGAAGTCTTCCTGACCCGTACAACCTCCCTAAGGATAGACCACTGCCCCGGTCTATCCTAAGGATAGGCACCCCCCAACTCTCAGTTCAGACTTCTAGCCTGTCCACCCACACGCCCTGTGGGGAGCTCCCTCAGGGCAGGTTCACGTTTGGTCATTTCTGCCCAGTCCATAGCCTGGAAGACACCTGGTCTCAGGGCAATGGTGTCTTGGAAGTGGCTGCTGTCAAGAGGAAGAACAGCTCATGGTGGGCGGGAAGAGATGCCAAAGACAAACTCTGCCCCCTGACAGCCGAGCGGCGGGCGTGTCTGAGCAAGAAGGACTGGGCAAGAGTGGGGTCTGGCAGCCTCTCCACAAACAGGGCCGACTCCACACAGGGCCTACCCTGGGCACGTTGTCACAGGAACTGAGTGGAGCTGTTTGCGGGGGCTTTTTCCACATCCACATATGCCTTTGCCTGTTCAACAGAGAGGGACAGCCTGGGAGTAAAACGAAAGGCCTCAGCGGGAGAGGGGGGACGAGGGGTAAATGGTTCCAGCATCCCCTCTGCACTCCCACCCCATTGCCCTGTCTTGTCATTTCCCTCTAATGATCTGCAAACCCAAAGGGCTTTAGATTTTCACTTCTCCAGGGGCTCCGTGTTCCAACTTAGAATTCCTGGAGGATGCTTGTAACTTGTAAAACTTTCGCATTTCAAAAAGTCATGTTCCTTGTGAATATGTACACAGTTGTAAGCAACTTTGCATGCAAGCTCTTCTGACTTCTGTTTCCTCATTTGCAAAATGAGCTGGGTGAGCCTTAATTACCTTTGATGTCCTGTGTCTGTGGCGTTTGGTGTACGGTGCGGTTTTTAAGGCTCTCAAGTTATTTATGCAAACGCCAAATCAGTAACATTGCCGCTGCTCGCTTTCCAGTGCCAAATTTTCACAGTCAGCCAAGGCTTCCTGCACACGGACAATTGAAAAACAACTACCCCTTTATTCAACTCAAAGAACCACACAAAAGAAAAGGGGCCAAACTCTCTGCACACACAAAAAACCCAAACCAGTGAAATGAAACAGAGGGAGGCCCTCCACTCGATCGTTTGGCAAGGCTGTTACTTGGTAACACATACTGTTCAATATTTACAAATATTAACACTCATTAAATATGACCAGGAAGGTGGCTTGGCTCCTTCCCTTCCTGGTCATCCTGGCTTTTTTCCTTTCCCTTCCTGCAGCCAGGAGCAACTCTGGCTCAACCCTGGTTCACTTCCCTGCTTTCCTTGCTGCAGGGCTCCCTGGAGCAAAGACCACGTCCAGGGCTCTGATGGTGCCATGAGCCACAGCCAAGCCCCCTGGCTGAGCTCTGCGTCCCCCAGGGACCACGCAGACCATTCCTTAAGCCATCTTCCCCAACACAGCAGAAAGCCAGGCAGCCAGCCACTTGGGTTTTCTGGGTTTGGCTTTTAACTCAAGTTGTTTCAAGAAACGGCCAATTCAAACATGGCTTGCCTTCATCCTTTCCCTGCATCGTGGAACTGGTTGTTGGGATCCAGAGGAAGTTATGTCCATGTGTTTGTACCCAAGGTCACACAGAGAGTCCGATCCTTAGCAGATACCACAAAACAGACCCATGTACACATGTAAGCATGTTGCTCTGGGGCCTCACAATGCTAAACATACATCTACGTGGAGAACCTCATTCAGCTTTATTACTCAGAAGTTGTCAGAACCGACTTCTTGATTATTTACAGCTGGACTGACACTTTGCCTAGCTCAGCCAACAGATTAAGTAGAAAGATTTTGAAGAGTTCTTTTTAATCAAAAGTCTAATCCAAGACATTTAACTTAACACAAATCATTCCTGCCTACTCATCAAATTAATTACTTTGAAAAATACCACTAATTCCAAAAATAACCTCCATGTGATGCGAAGAAATATTTTCAGGTTGTATTGCCATTTCTCCAGTTAATTAAAAATATTGAATCTTTACTGAAGAGAACATAACATGCATGTAAACAATGAAGAGATCACTACGAGAGGTAAGCTTAACCCATAGTAAACAAGTTCTGCTCGGCTCTATGAGTTTGAACCCCAACTCTGCCATGCACTAGCTATGTGGCCTTGGGCGAATGACTTAACCCCCCTGAGCCTCTGCCTCCGTGGCCATAAAAGGAGGCTAATAAGCAGCATCTGTATCATAAGCTGGTTGTGGAGAAGTCAATAAGAAAATCCAGCCAAATGCTTAGCGCTGTGCCTGGCCTACGGGAAGGGTTCAATAAACGTTAGCTATTGTGATTGTGAATGTTATTATTATTCACCCACAAAGAATATCTCACATATCTTCAGAAACAACTTCTCGGTGTATTGCATACACTCTTGCAATGGCCAGCTGGTGGCAGATTTACAGGAAAGCCCAGGGTGGGGCCCTCTTTTTCTTAAAAAGGACCTCCCCCAACTTATATACGCTGCAGGCCCCACAAAACCTGGGCTCCTTCCCTGATTATAGGTGATAGCTGATTCTGTGTTACATCCTTCCCTGATTACATTCCTCCTCACTTCCTCCTTTCTGAATGTGAGGTTGATCCCCCCCCAATTGTATTTTTACCTTACTATATAACTATAAGCAATAGTGTTTCTGCATGTAAACTTTACATAAATGCAATCATACTATGTTATACTTAACCTTCTGCAATTTTACATTTGATATTTTGTATTTTTGATATTTATCCACATTGACACACGCAGGTCATAAGTGCTCTCCAGTCCCTGATTGTATGGATAGAATAGCAATTTATTTGTGCATTCTCCTGCTAATGGATATTTAGAGTGTTTACAGTTTTTCGCCATTACAAACAACACCATAATAAACACACAGCCATTCCTGTTCAGATCTCCTTGGGGACCTGCGCCAGCCCATTTCTCTAAGGAATCATGGTTAGACGCACCCTTTTGTCCTTACTAACAGAACCCAATGTGTTCCTAGGTTACAATTAAACATTCTCACCTTCCCAGACCTCCCTGCAGCTACAGGGGGACACACACTTCAGTTCTGACCAAAGATGTAGATAGAAATCTGCTGAGGATTCCTAAAGGCCTTTGCCTCCCTGATATAGTGCTGGCTCTCCCTTCTCCTTCCTCCTCTGCTGGAACATGGACCTGAGGGCAGGAGATGAGCAGCTATGATGTGAACATAGGACAAACCTTCACCAAGAGGATGACAAAGTGAAAAAAGACTTGAATTGTAGCCAATCAGATTATTTAGGTGCTAAATTAACCTTTTCCTACCTTCAGCACTATTTATGTATCATTCTACAAAGGAATAGAATGTATTTCCCCACAAAAGATGAGTTAGTCTTGTAGTCTTATATCCTAAAACACAAAGTGAGATTCTTAAATTAGAAATATATATATATATGAATCTATATTTACTATAACAACAAGACTTTTCATTCTTAAGCATCAATAATCAGAACCACCAAAATGGAAAATGGAACATACATCCAAACACTTTCAGAGTGCTTACTAAGAATAAGATAGTGACAGTGATAATAGATCATACTCAAAATGCACTTACTACGTGCCAGGCCCTGTTCTAAGCCACTTCACATATATTCTTCCAATTAAGTCTCAGAAGAAGGGGAAGTACTATTACTATCCCCACATTAGATGAGGTGACTCCTTAAAGAGACATTAAGTAATGCCAACATCACAAGCTGGTGAGGGGCAGAGCCAGGATCTGTGACCTTAGCACTGCAGGGAAGGTGTCAGTGTGGCAGGCTGAATAATGGCCCCTAAAAGAGGTCCATGTCCTAATTCCCAGAACCTGTGAATATGTTACCTTATGTGGCAAAGGGAACTTTGCAGATGTGATTAAGTTGATGATCTTGAGATGGAGAGATTATCCTGGATTAGCTGGGCGGGCCCAATGTGATCAAAAGGACCCTATAAGAAGGAGACTGGAGGGTCAGAGCAGTAGGAGATGTGATGATGGAAGTAGAAGGGTGTAGGGTGCAAGGAAGGGGATGACAAGCCAAGGAATGCAGGCAGCCTCTAAAAGCTGGAAAAGGCAAAGAAATAGATTCCCCCCTAGAGCCTCCAGAAGGAGCTAGGCCTACCAACTTCTTGACTTTAGCCCAGTGAGATTGATTTTAGACTTCAGATCTCTGTAGCTACAAAATAATGTATGTTGTTTGAAACCACTAAGTTTGTGGTAACGTGTTACGGCACTCACAGGAAACTAAGACAGTGGATAACTCTGACCCCCTGCCCCATGTACTTCTTGCCCTTAAGGAGCTCATTCATCCAGAGAGGAAGACACACAAGCCACCACCTGTTCCTAAAGCTCGATGGAATAAGGGCCACAAAAGCCCCACAACTAAGTGCTATGGACTCTTGGGGAAAGGTTTGGTCCACATGCATGAGACCCTGACCATCCCAGCAAAATGTCCTTGTCATCTTCAACTCCCATCCCAGGTAGATAATGATGGTCTGGAGCCACTTACTATCGGATTTTTCAGTGGATTCATTTTCTAATGGATCTGCCCTGATAATGTTTCAATTTGTAAGAAACAAAAACTTGGCGAGGGAAAAGGCAACGCCCTCAGAGCTTCCTTCCTGGAACCCTTCAAGGGCTAGTCTGGATTGACCAGCCGGCTCTTCTTCCCTTTCCCTTCAACGGGGCCCCTGCGTCTCAGACAGCTGATGCCTGACATTTCCTTTTCCTCTGGCCAAGGTCAGGCACATAAACAGATTATTCTAATGTAAGAGAGGCAGCATTATCTTCAATCTACAGATCCCCTTTCCAGTAACTGCCTCCCACGTGCACCAACCCCCCATAATATCTTACCCCAACCAGTCCAAGCAAATCGAGATTTCATCACACACTAGGTCATAGCACAGTCCATGCAATCTCTGAAATAAACGAGGATGCAAAAAAGGAGTGGATTCCTGTCTTTATAAGACATTTTCTTAAAATTCACAAAGGAGCCCCGCTCTTCCTAAAATGTGTACTGTGTAAGGCCAAAATTGTAAGCTATACAGTTAGGTAAAAGAGATGGTGCTTCGGCTGGGCAACTCATGTGTGAAACACACATGGCTTCAGAATGTGGGAGATGGGAACATGCAGGATTAACTAAAGAGAAATGACAGTAAGTATTTATTGGATACTTAATCTTGATTATCATAACAACCCTATGTCATAGATACCAGCATCAACCCCATTAGACAGAGGAGGAAACTGAGGCACGGTGTTAAGTAACTTGCCCATGACCGCAATCAGTAAGCAGCAGAGCAGAATGAGGGCCCAGAGAGGCAAACGCTGACTTCAGCATAACCCACCTGTCACCTAAGTCCCACCTGTCTCTGTTACACAGTCAAATGGGACAAGGGCGAAAGGAGTGTTACCAATGAGAACTGTAGTTACTGCACAACAGGGAGACCTCAACATGAATCAAGAGGCACAGGGACCCCCTCTAATCAAGTCCAGTATTCCAACTGCTGGACTGCCTGTCCCTTCTGTCGCATCAGCTCCGTCTACAGACCTTACTCATCCACGTCTGGCAGCTGAGGGTAAAGATCTGGAGCTGCAGACCGGCCCTTGAAGGAATGAGGGCCTCACCTTCATGAAGCTCTGTTCCCTAATACGGAAAAGGCAAAGAATAATATTTGCCATGGGCCCAGCACGGGGCCTGCTCATTATACCATAACCTGGCACATAAACAGGCTGTCGGGCCTGGAGTAAAAATAACCCCTCAGACTTACTTGCCAAACACTTTCTAGTGTACAGGGTTTTTACATATATCATCTCGTTTGGGATAAATTTCTTGTTAGGACACGGTAAGCACACATCAGGAGAGACAAATGCACAACAGCCTTCACACCAATAATTAACTTACCTATAGCACTGCGCATACATAAAGGCCGATTACCCCATAATTGTAAAGTCCTCCCTAGCACCCGGCACACAGTTGGTGCTTAATAAATGTTGAATGAATACTGAATAAACAGGAACCACTTTTAATAGGATCTGCCACTTTCCTTGCTCCCTTGAGCCACACAAAGCAAGTGTATATATAGAAACCATCCCAGCCACCCATTCAAGTAACGTGAGAGCGAATCATTCAGAGGCCCAGCCATGTCCACACCTGCCGGGGGAGCACCCAGCTGTTGGTGTCACAGGCCAGAGTGAAGTACGTACGTGGAACCTCCACACCAACAAGACAGATTTCAGTTGTTTTTAAACAAACTATCAAAGTGGCTAACGGCTTCCCTCAAAGAAACCCCATACCTTCAGCCAAGAGACAAGGAACTCATTAGGTGGAACCGCATCCTCCCGTCTCCGCTGTCAACAGACATCATCCAGGCCATCAGAAAACAGCCCCCAGGAGCTCACATGCTGACAGGCGGCATCCGGGGATGATCAGATTTCTATCAGTAACGACACATGGCATTTCTCTCTGGCTCCAATTCAGGATCCCACTCCACCCTCGAACCAGCAGCTCTCAGCTTTTAATACTTCCTGAACAATCCGGCCTTCAAGAAAATAGTCGTGTATCAGTGGCACCCACAACATCACCAACACAATCAGCTTTATGGCACCACCCTGCTTAGGACTCTTTAAGTTCAAAACCACTGACCCAGCATCCTGGTGATTTCATTTATACAAAGTTAGAAGTCAGGAGAGTGGTTCCTCCCATGGAGGGGGCCATGGGGAAGGCTTCTGGGGTGCCAGTCAGGCTGTGTTTCTTGATCTGGGAGCTGATGCAAAGGTGTGTTCAGTGTGTGAAAACCCAGAGAGCTCTATGGTTATTTGTAGCCTTTTCTGCATGTATGTTATTCATCTATAAGAAGTTAGTAAATAAACTGCTCATTCACATGAATTCTCAGTTTGTTCTGGAACTTTAGGGGTTGGAGGTGGGGGTCAATTACGCCACATTTCAGCTACATAAATCACAGACTTTCTTTTTCAACAGCCTGAAAAACCAGTTGTTCCTGCTGTTGAGAGCCATAGATCACACTAGTTTCAGAAACACTTCCAATAGCCCTGAAGAAAAGGCAGCCACAAAAGAGCTGCCACTGCGATATGCCTTCTGCTAAAGCTGAGCTAGAACCAACTTTGTTTGGTCCAAGATTGGGCTTGGAAAGTGAACTCTTGGCCTTCCAGATGAAACCAGGCAGCCAGCACAGTTTTCTGCAGAAACTCCTATTTTTAAAAATCGCCTGGTTGCTCACAGGGGATGGATGCTTTGACTGTAACACACATTGTTTTTTGAAAATAGAGGCCATGCCTGCAGCGCTTACCCCACCCCTCCACTTTTACCTCCTCGCTTAGCCTCTTCCTAGCTGGCCAGGGTGGGGTGTGTTCCCAGAACTTTGCAGCTCATGAGTCACCCTCCTGGGGCCTGACGGCTGCTCCTGGATCCTGCTCAATTTCCTTCAAGAGACCGGCTTTGGTGTTTGGGATTCACACTGTAATAACTTGAAAAAATAAAACTCTCCTTTTTATGAGCAGACGGAGCAGCACATGAGTACAAGAGACTCAAGCCCCTCCCGTCCCCTCCCCTCCTGCATGACAGCAAACGTTGATCTCTGAGCCCCTTGGTCAGACAGTCATTTGGCCACGCCAACCATTTCATAAAGGAGAATTTCTCATCACCTTATCCCAGCAAGGCTGCTCTGCTGGGCAGTTGGGGTTTGATGCCATGGTCCAGAGGCAGTCTGGTCTTTTTATGGCCAAAGGACAAGGCTGAATTGGCCTAACACCACAGGAATTATCCTAGCCTGCTTTGTGCAGACTAAGATCTCCAAAATATTTTAAACTGCATAGATTCTTGGACAGAAAATTCTCTGTTGAGCCACACTGGATTTACTTTCCTAGAACAGATCAAACTTCAGCAAAGTTAAATCCGTGCGCTTTTCAGTATAATGAATCCGAGGAGGTGGCTCTGCCAAGAACAGCCTCTTCTGGGAACGTGTGAGCATCCCCGAGTCAACAGAGAATGGAGACCAAGCTCATGCTTCCTGGGGCTCCTTCCTCCTGCCATCACTCTGCTAGCTTCACAGCAGAGTTTGGATAACCCTGACATCTGCAATAAAACTCCACTCAACAGTGCTCCTGGAAGCCAAACAGAAACACACTGTCCAGATGGAATTGGAAGAAAAAGCCTGCGATGGGAGCCCCGGAGATCTAGATTCAAATCCAGCTCTGGGATCATGGACAAGTCACTTGTCTCTGGACCTCAGTTTCCTCATCTCGAAACCCCAAAGGCACAAGCACAGCGTCTCTCAAGCCCCTTGTAAGCTGTTGGCTTTTCAATTCCAGCCCAGTGACATGTTTAAAAAATTTTTTTCCAATTAGTTGCCAACATTTCAAAATCTAGAGTGCTCTCATGAGAATTTAGAGATTTTATATTAAGATCCTGATTTCTGTATTCTCTTGAGAAATTGGCAGATCTGGTCACAGTGGGCCTGCGTTCCCAATCAGAGGCCGGAACTGGCAAGGGGAAAGAGTTCCTGGGAAAGAGAATGAACCACCCAAGCCGCGGCTTTCATTTTCAACACAGGCTGGCCCTGTGAACACCCCTGTTCATGAGTCTGGCTTATTTTTTTCCCTTTAACATATTGCTTAACTTATTCACTTTTCACTTCAGCTGGAACACTCCTGAATAAACTTTGAAGTCAAAATATTTCACAAAAACCAGTACAAATGATCCATTAAGTGGGGATCCACAAAGCTGGGGGCCTGTGCCCCAGCCTGACAGTAATTCTAACATTGACCATCCAGGGACCCACTCTGACCAATGTGGGCTGTCCTGCACACCCCCCCACCCCTCAGCCCAGTCCCCCAGCCCCTCAGCCAGGGACACATGTTTGGGAGCTGGAACGGTGAGGTCAGAGGCGGGCGGGTTTCTGAGGAGGCTGGAGCCTCATCTGCATTTTGTCATCCTTCTAGACAGGCCAGGGTGTGCAGGGCTGCCTATGGGCCTGCCAGGTCTCGGAGGAGATGAAACAACAAGCGAGTCACGTCTCGGCGAGAAGCAAATAAGGGAGAGCACAGGGAAGAGCCTCAACCAACTCAGGTGTGTCCGTATTTGGGGGAGGGAAGACAGGCCTTTGTTCCACATCTCTTTAAAGGAAACACTGGGCCAAGTTCCCAGACAAGTCACATCTCATTGGTAATAATAATACTGATAATCACAATGACAGTGACAATATCAGCAGCAGCATGACAGCTAACACCTATGAGCTCTTACTCTGTGACAGGCACTGGTATTATTTTAGAGATTTTAGAGATGATGAAACTGAGGCCCAGCAAAACCACAAAGTTGAAGAAGATCACGCAGCATCAAGCAGTGGGGCAGGAACTGGACCCCAGCTGACTCCTGAGCCCAGGCTGCCAATCACAGAGCTCTCCACTGCCTCGTCCAACACACGGGCGCCACACACGGTACCTCTGATGTTCAGGATTCAGTGACGCACACTTCCCTCTGTACTCTCTTACATTATTAAATCACAGTGGAATTTTATTTGCATGTGTAATAACTATGCACGCTGACAATGCACAGGTCATTGTACAGGGCTGTACACACAAAGCCATGCACGTTATTCTTTATGCCTGGTTTGGAGGACTTTTAAGGTGAATTTTGCCCATTTGCAATCTACACCTTACTCTCCAGCTTTAGGTGTGTAAATTGCCCCTCTTGTCTTTGGCCTCATTCACAGTACAGTGTCTGTCCCCTCAGAGCCCTGACTCCCAAGAACCCCAACCATCAAGAAAAAAAGACCCCAGTGTTTATGAAAAGGCCTGAATAATGGGGAGGGCTGTCTTAAAGAACTGATATGAGCTGTGTTACAAAATATACTTTACTCCGAGGAAGAGATGTTTGGGCCCTCACTTACTGTCTCTCACTCTAAATTTACACACAGTCCATTAAACTTAGGAAGAACAGAGGAGAAGCAGCAAAGTTTGAAGAAGGCAATGAGCAAAATAGGACGGTGCTAACAGGTGACATAGGATCTCCAGGAAGGAGGCCAAATGAAATTTCAAAGCAGGACTCAGCACTTGGGAAAAGGTTTCCTTCCCGCTCCCTAGTTACAAGGTCCCTTGCTGCGTGCATGTGCGATGACGAACCCGCAGCGGCCGGGGAAGAAGGAGAAGCTGGGCTAGGCATGCCGTATCTCATAAAGCAGGGAGGCACGCCACTCAATGAGGACACGCTTGCAAGCACGGTGAATGAAAACAAAAATGTTTCAGGCGTAAGGAGGTAAAGCTGACCACCTGGGACTTACATGAACATGCCGGCTCTGAGCACACACTCTTCAACGAGAATCTCACGTTTTTCTGTCATGAGGGGAACTCCCTGAAGACTCCCC
Organism: Ceratotherium simum simum; assembly: GCF_057802395.1. Taxonomy (NCBI): domain Eukaryota; kingdom Metazoa; phylum Chordata; class Mammalia; order Perissodactyla; family Rhinocerotidae; genus Ceratotherium; species Ceratotherium simum. The sequence goes on from NC_141904.1 coordinate 57,400,804, forward strand.
CTTAGGACACCTGAGGACAGCAATTCAAGTTTGATACCGAGTTGCTCTCAACCCCACCCACCAGCAGGCAAATATATGCCTCCTCTTTTACCCCCCAGGGGACATTTGGCAATGTGTGGAGACACTTTTGGTTGTCATAACTTGAAGACAGGAGATGCTACTGGCATCCAGTGGGTAGAGGCCAGGGATGCTGCTAAGCATCCTACAACGCACAGGGCAGGCCCCATGACAAAGAATTATCCACCCAAAACGTCAGTAGTCCCAAGACTGAGAAACTCAGATCTAAATCAAAGCAAAGGTGGGAAGGTGACGATTTGACATCAGAAAGAAAGGCATCCCAATGCTCTCATTTATTTACCTGCCGTGCGCCCTTGGACTTTGGTCTCCTCGCCTGTATAAGGGAATAATACTCCTAATTCTTCACTGGGCTCTGCTGGGGACTACTGAGACCCGGTTTTTAAAAGGTGCTCTGTGAACTGCAGGTCTGGCTGCATCATCATCTCCCCCAATGCTGGCAGAGCCTCTGACTTGCTCTGAGGGTGGTGGTAAGAGAAGCAGTGGTGTCTGGTTAGGTGGGAGGGGAGATGCTTCAGAGCAGCCAGTGCAGACTGGTCCTGCATCCTGCATGGCACCCACTGAAGATGGAGTGCCCATGAGGGACAATGCATTCTAAGGGAACTTGATGGGCCTGGGACTTCGCTGCCCTCCATCAAGCCGTGCCAGGATGGGTAGGATCAATTATGGGCGGGGGTCTCCAGGGCAGGGCATCAGCTCCATGACCTACCTCAAAACCCAGGAACTGCTATCATTCCTACAACAACACAACCACAGTAATAATGTCTGACACCCATTGAGCACTTAATCTGTGCCTGGCAAAGAACTAAGCCCTCTTCTTGGGTTATCTCATTTAATCCTTACAACCACTGTGGAAGGTGGGTAGGATAATTACCCCCATTTTACAGGTGAACTAAAGTGATTTGCCCAAGGCCTCACAGCTCAGACAGAACTGGCCTTCTCACCCAGGACTCGGACGCCACAGTCCACAGCCTTAACCATGATGGCACCCTCCCCCCAAACTACATCACTTCCATCACCACCTGGACCCCCATATTCTAGAAGAAAGCTGGAAACCAAGCTGCACTGACTCATAATTTCAATTAAAATAATCAATGTGTGTGCATATGCATACCAATGCAAGAAGGAAATTTCCTACAATATTTACTGATTAACAGTGTTTACCAATGAGTGATAGAATTATAAGTGATTTTTAAATTTCTCTTTATATTTTTCTAAAATTCTCAAAGTTTTTTACAATAAACACAAATTAATAGTTAACAATATAATAACAATCAAACTTATAAAAGTAAAGATTTATAAAATTTGTTTTTAATTTTTTAAACTTATTACTTTTTAGCAAAAATCTACTAAACAACCTGAAATTATTATGGCCTGTGGGCCAAATCCAGACCTCTGCCTGTTCATATAAATAAAGTTTTATTGGAATATAGCCATGCCCATTCATTTACATAAATGTCTACGCCTGCTCTTTGCTACAGCTGCAAAGTTGAGTAGCTACGTGTAGACACACAGGAACACTACACCCCCTTTGCAATCTGGCCTAGAGATGGATCTCTTACTTTCCCGCCTCTAAATTTCCCCTCACAATGTGTCTCGGCTTGTTTTGCTGCAGCCCCAAATGGATACACCAGGGAACTAATGAAGCTGAAACCCCTCCTTAGAAAGGTTTCCATATGGTCTTGTGTTTTTATAAAATTTGGAAAAGGATATTTTCAAATTCTTTTTCTTAAAAAAGTCCCCCCAAATTATGTGTTTCAGACTCCTCAAAACTGGATCTGCCCCTACCTAAAGCCCCAGGCATTTCACCACCCTTGTTCCATTTTCAAGACTATAACATGTTCAGTGGCGAGAAACGTCTTATCCCACCAACCCCCAAGCAGCTCTAGGCGTGATGAGCTCTTTGATGTCCAATCCCCAGATGGCCAACTCGTGCAGACAGAGGCAGCTGCCCTTCAAATACACCTCCAGAGACCACAGAGAAGGAGACCCGCCAGGTCAGTCCTCAGGATCTACTAGGAAGTTCACACAGCAGATCTTCCCGGTGGCGGACCCCTGATGGTACCCACAACCACGAAATGGAAAGAGCAACAACCCCACTCACATACGCTGTCCTTCAGCCATTCATTACCTCCACTGAAATCCCACCGTGAAAATCTAATTTACGCATTTCATGACCCAGAGCCTCTGTAATCACAGCACTTTCAAATGATAAGAGGCAGGTGGATGATCTAAAACTGCTTTCTAAAACTAATGGTGCTTGCAAGAACAACAAAAATGGGGATGGAATCACAGAATGTGCGTGCAAACGTTTTATTGTCTATTAAAACACCTCTCTAATGCGTGGCACAACCGTTATGGTGGGGCATTTACATCAATCGAGAGCCCTCGGAGCCCAGTTGTCCAACTAAATACCCACCCACGCCTTAAACATCAGTGGATAGTGTCCTTCACTCTCTGCTCTTGGGCCCTCCCTGGTCTATTCTTATCTCCTCTCCCCCCAGTGTGGGGGAGGGGGCATCTTTGTGGAGTGCAGCTGGCGGTTTTGATAAGCAGGTGTCAGGAGTTTGAAAATGACCTTGCTCATCAGCTGGTGGGAACCCAGTGGACAAGGGAGGCACTGTATCGCTCTCTGCCGGGTCCCAGCCTCCAAAACAAGGCACAGTGAGGCCTGGGGGAAGGAAGGAGGGAAGCTTTCACACACACACACACACACACACCAGGGGAAGTCACCAGACAAAAGGAAATCCTCATAATTTCATCCAGGACAGGAAAAACTTTCACTGAAGAGGAAAATAAAAATCTAACAGTGAGGATGTGTTGAGGTGTTTCCCAAACAGCAGAGGTAGACAAAAATATACAGAGGAGATTGATCCTTAGGAAAATCAACGGAAAACTCCTCCTTCTCCGCGGAGCTGGCAAATTCAATTAGGAGAGAGTTGGCGGAGGTGGGAGGAGAGGGACGTATATTCACCCAGCTGATTCCAGCATCCAGACAGCCAGGGCTGTGTAAATAGCCGTTACTGTACCAGCCACTGGAAGGAGTCCAACACGCAGGGCATGCTCTGGGGAGAAAGAGAATGTCCACTAACCCAGTTTCTAATTAAATGTGGGTTAACTGGTGCTGCTCCTTGCAGCTCAAGGGGCTGATTCAGAGCTGAAAGGAGCATTTTTCAAAATAAAAAGGCTGATCCCGCCAAGCTAGCACCTTTTATTTTCTCACATCCTTTCAGTTGCTGGACTTGACCCACTGCTATTGAGTTGACTCCTCGGTCCTCAGAGAAATAACCACCCTGCCCCCACCAACTCCAGCTGTGCAATGACCAAGACACCTTCTTGGCACATGTGGGATTGAACTCCATTCTGCTTTTCCCATGGTGTGGTCACTGCTGCCCAAGGATGAGTCACCCATGAAAGCCACAGATTGTCCCCAGCAGACAAAACGCTTGACCCAAGAGAGTGGCCCGTTCACGCTCCTCCAAGAGCAGACCTCTTTCTGCAGCTTCTAGAGGGTGCTGCTACCTGAGCTGTCAGTCTTCTCTTCCCTAATTCCATCACTAACGTAAATGAGAGGAGAAACAGGGATGAGAGATAACTTTCAGTGATGCGCCAGCACAAAGAGAGTACAAACTGAAAACCAAGGCATACTTCCATGAAGATGTTTAAAGGCCAAAGAGAAATAGAGGTCAGTTTGTTGATAATAATAATGTCACATTTATTACACATCAACTAAGGCTTTGGGATGGAGCGTTATGTGCATGATCTCATTTAATCCTCAGAACTACCCCATAAAGTAGGACCTATTATTCACCTTATTTTACATTCAAGGATACTACAGCACAGAGAGGTTAAATAATTTACCCAAGGTTACACAGTGGTACAGTCAGGATTCGATCCCAGGCAGTCCATCTCCAGAGCCTGTGGTCTTAAATACCATGCAATCTTAATAACTAAAAGAATTTAGAATTGTAAAATTAAAGTTATGCTAAAGATTTCACATTTGGGGGAGGTTGTGATTTTGTCAGCTTACTTTTATGTCACTTCTCACCCTCCTCTCAAGAAATGCCATAACCTGGCTTTTCACATATAAAAACAGCATGTGCCACTCAGTGTGCTCAGCATGTGATACGTATCATCTCATTGAATCCTCACAACCACCCTATGAGGTCAGTATTCTTATCATCCCGTTTACTGATAGATACCGAGGTTTGGGGAGGTTGACATCCTTGCGCAAGGTCATAACACAGAGCAGGAATTTGAGCCCAAGAATGTCAGTTCCAGCGCCTACATTCTTTCTACCATATAGACCACCTCTTGCAGAATTTCAAGATTTTCCAAGAAAGAAAAATCAAGAGTATCATGAAATGAGGGGTGAGAAAGACCAAGTTCCACAGTTAAGCCGCCTGGATTCACTGAATGGGAGGGACTGCGGTGGGCGGCTGGCCGATAGCCACAGACCACCCGCCTTGTCTCAAGCCTCCATGACCTCCGGCAAATCCCTTCTCTCTCAGGGCCTCAGTTTCCTGTTTGTAAAAGAGGAGCAAGAGGGCAAGCGAGCCTTCCAGCACCAGGACCAGACGATGGGCACTCGCGGCCACCTGGAGCGGGGAGGGCTCTGTACCTCTGCGGACGGTGATTTCTCTCCTCCCTCCTGGCACAAGACTTCAGGAGCAGGTTTCTAACTCTGTCCCTGGACTCAGGTCTGGGCACCCAGGAGAGAGTTCTCAGGTGCGGCCTGAGGCCGGCAGTGGAGAGGAAGTCACAGTTCTTCTGGGGAGGAAGTGGGGAGTGGAGGGAAAGAAGGGGGGCCAGGAAGAAGCTAGAGTGGGGACAGTCAGGAGCGTCTGAACAAGTGCTGTACCCTGGTCCGAGGGGTAGAAACATATGTGGAGACTCACTGAGCTGTGCCCTTACGTTGGCACACACACTATATATATTTACAACACAAAAAAGGTTAAAAGACAAAAAACAATGTGAACAGATGACAAATCAGACCAGGCAAGATTTTTCCAAATTAAAACTTTGCTACTATAAACGCTCCACATAAAATATTTAACATCCCATCAAAGACACCCTTTGATAATTGTCTACTTTCTAAGTTCACGATGAAAAGGGGACAATACAGAATCACCAAGATGAATTCTTAGGTTGGGTTCGGAGGTTGGGCTCGGAGGTCAGGGATGAGGGTGAGCCCAGGGAAACCATTTACTTAGTGGATGAGGAGTGCCACTCTAATTCAGCAGAGAAAGGGAGGCCTAGAACTTCAGGTAGCGACTTAGAATCCTGATCCTGTCACTGACGTGCTGGGCCCCCGGGTTAGGTCAGGAATCACGGCCTCTGGCAGCCCCCCCTCCCACCTGTGAAAAAGGACAGTGACGATCACAGAAGAAAGGGCATCGCTGGCCCAGATGTGGTGAACATTGGATGTTTCTGCCCACCCAGCATCTGATTCCCTGTCTGTGGGTAACAGCACTCGGCCTTCCCATTGGGGGACTACCCTCCCCTACTCTCAGTCCATGAGTCCAGGTGAGGCTGACCTTATCCACCCCCTCCTCGAGTTCCAGGAGAGAGCATGTGGCCCAAGCTGAACAAATATGAGTCTGCTTGAGAAGTCCTGTGAGAGAATGTCAGCCTGGAGCTTCTGGAAGGTACCACGTGGAGGAAGCCTTCCTGGGAATGAAGTCCATATGGAAGAAAGCAGAGCCAAGAGAAGGAAAGAGTGAGACCAAGGCCTAATAACACTGAGCCCCTGGGTCCAGTTATTCCTGAAGCTATCTACTCTTGGGCCTTCCATTTATATGAGCCGTTACATTCCCTATGCTGCTTAATCCAGACTGAATAGTCTTTCTGTCACTTGTAAGAACAACAACAAATACTGACTAATGGGACCATTGCATAGAATCACAAGATCTCTGAGTTACAAGGGCACTGGAGGCCATCCACCCAGCAGTGTTTTGCACATATCAAGCATTCAATAATGGTATGTTAGCCTAATGAATGAACGATTTGTTCATCACTCTAGCTCCAACTTCTCAAACTGAGGTAAAGCTATCTTGTCAGCATTACTCTAAGCCACAAGATAAACCAACTGCATCCTCATGTAGCGTTAATTTAAATGATGGCAAGTAGCTTAAAACACTTTTTTATTAAAAGAAACACAGATCACAACCAAATGTGGTTCACTCCAGGAATGCAAGGATCAGTCAATATTAGGAAATCTATCAATATAATTCATCTCATTAACAAGAGTCAAAAGAAAAAAAGAATCTCCTTAGATGCCAATATTGTTAAATCTCAACATTTATTCCTGACTTTTAAAAAAACCTCTTAACAAAATGGGAAGAGAGGGAAACTTCCTTAAGAGATATACAGTTCAAACCAAAAGCCAGCATCACATTTTGGTGGAAATACTAGAACACTCCCACTGAAGTCAGTATAAGGTAAGAATGACCTGAGATATCAACGTTGTTTAACCTTATTCAGGAAGCATTTGCCAATCTAATTAAACCAATGAAAAAAAAAAGTTTTACCAAGTGGAAAGCAAGAGGAAGCAAAACTTTATTAACTTGCAGATGATATGATTATATGTCTGGAAAAATTCCTCACGACAACAAAAAGATAAAATAAGATCTGAAAAACTATTAGAACCAGTAGGACAATTTTATAATATTAATCAACATAAATAAAAGAAGATATTAATCAATAGTTTTCTTATATACAAAACATGAAAATATGATGGTGATCCGGTCAACATAAATGGTTATTCTAAAACCCATTCTTCAAGATGTGACCCCTTAGGAACAGAGCTAACTAGACTGATCTACACACGTGCTCTCATCATCTTGTATCCGAACGGACGTGCATGCTGCTCCTCACACAGGCTACGTCCCTTTCCCGCCCCTGGGCCTTTGCATGTGCTGTCTCTTCTGCCTGCCGTGAGTTTCTCTGAGAAGGTGCAAGGCTTGCCCTCTCAACGTGTAGGTCTATGCTAAAATGTATATTCTCTCAAAAAATCCCTCCCAGTCTCCCTATGTAAAATTCCACATCTTACTCTCCAGCCCTTTATTCTACTTTATTTTTCTTCAGCCCTTTATTCTACTTTATTTTTCTTCACAGCACACATCACCAGCTAATGTTGCTTCATACATTTGTCTGTTTATAGTCTGTCTCTCACCAGAAGGTAAACTCCATCAGGGCAGGGACCACCATGCCTGTTTCAATCAGTCCTGTATCCCCCACCCCTAACATCCTCACCCCAGACACACCGAAGGGGTTTAAGAATAAATGTTGGTTTTATACATGGATGGACGGACTCTTTCAGTCCCCAGATCCAATCTCAACCCTACTGCTTGAATATTTTTCATTTATTTCTACCTTTTCCCTTGATATCCAAGCCATCTACCCACTCACTCTCAACAGGTATTTACCGCCATCATCACCTCCCTCCTGGATGGCTACAATACCCCTAGCTTGTCTCTGAGCCCCAAGTTGGTACTCCTCCAAATCTGTTTCCCACTTCAGACAGAGGTCTTTTCTCAGAATGCAAATTTGATCCCCTACTTAAAATGTTTCAGTGGGCTTCTGGGACCCTTAGCATAGTCTAAGCTCTTTAATACCAAGGCTCACAAGGTCCAGTCCTCCCAGCCCAGATGCCTCGCAGTCTCCTGTCATATGCCATGATCCAGCCACATTCACTGGCTGTGTCTTCTTCCAGCATGCCACATTCTCTCTGGCCTCAGGGCCTTTGCACATGCCACCCCTTCCACATGGCTCACTCTTTACCTGACTACCCCTCATGTATGCTTCCATTTTCTGACTGTTACCTCCCCTGGGAAATGTTAGGTCTATCCCAAAGTCCCCAAAGCTCCTCACACTTCCCTATTATACACTCACCATCGTGGGAATGGCATGTTTAGGTCTGCTCCCTCCCATCTGTAAGGTTCACAAGTGCCAACTTGTGCCATTCACAGAACCTGGCACCAAGCAGGCACTTGAGATAGATTTCCTTGATTTTAATTTAAATAATGCCTTCTTTGCCATCATGCCTTCTCCAAACTGGCACAGGTTTCATTTCTTTGTGTCACATTTGACATTACTTTTGGCATCTTGACTCATCATCCATATTCCCTTAAGACACAAAACACATACGGGCATGCTCACACTTGCACACACAAACACATGGGGACTCTGTCACTCTCCAAAACTCCCCTTCCACCAGGACATTCTAACCTGGAGATCTTGTTTTCTGCCTGAGCGTTATAAACAGAGTATTGGAGCCCGCCACGTCAAGCATGCTCTAGCCAAATTTGACTGGGTCTATTAAAAAAGAGGGAGAGAGGCTAAGAAAAAAGTGCAAAAGCTTTCTCTGAAATGTCTCCCTTAGCCACCAGACCTATAAGGTCTATATCAAAAAGACTCAATCTTATTTGAAAGCCTTAAACAAATAAACAAAAGAAAAGTCAGAGCTGTATACTTGAATGTGATTTGTTTCTGTAAGTGAAAGAAAAAAAAAAATTGCCCTGTGTTTAGGGTGAGATAGCACTTTTTTTTTCCCTGAGGAAGATTCGCCCTGAGCTAACATCTGTGCCAATCTTCCTTTATCTTGTATGTGGGTCACTGACACAACATGGCCGCCAACAAGTAGTGTAGGTCCCCACCCATGAACCAAACCTAGGCTGCCGAAGTGGAGCATGGTGAACTAAACCCCTAGGCCCTGGGGCTGGCCCCCGAGAGAGCATTTTTTTTCACAAAGGTTTTTCCTTCCCAATAACTGTCAGAATTATGGTCAATACAACATCTCTATCAGATCTAAACCAAAACACAATGCAGGCTGTGGTCTTAACCAGGTGTCAACTCAGCATCACCAGCCATGAGTCATCCCTACCTTTGGGGAGTGACAATGTCACCAATGAGGCCTTGTCACTGAAAATGCTGCTCCTGGACCTACTCCAGCCTCTGGGCTTCACTTTACATTCATGGAAGGGGAAGGGATGGAGGAACACGGCAAATGGCACCAGGAGACAAATCCAGACAAATTCAGACAAATCCAGAACGTGGATCTGACTCTTCAAAACACTGACGTCTGGAGGACAAATACCAGAGAAGGCCCTGTTCTGGACTGAAGGAGACTAAAGAGACATAACGACCAAACGTTATGCCTTAGCCAGGAAGGGCCCCTTGGGTGGCGGGGAGAGAGAAATAGGATGAGCTGTAAACAGTGATTTGGAACAATGAAGGAAATCTGAATATGGACTAGATACTAAAAGATATTATAAAATTACTGTTAATTTGCAGAGGTGGATAATAGTAGGTGAATGTGTAGGAAGATGTCCCTATTTTTAGGAGTTACAGGCCAAAGTATTTCAGGGTAAAGTGTCAGGATGTCTGCAACAGGTTTCCAAATGGTTCAGAAAAAAAAAGTGTATGTGTGTACACACACACACACACACACACAGAGAACTATTGAGGCAAAATGTTCAAATAAAATCTAGGTGAAGGAAATATTATTCTGTTAACTTTTCTGGAAGTTTGCAAATTTTCCAACTATACAGTTGGGTAGAAAAATACAAGGTAAAATCTAGTTCCTTTGATAACACATTCTAATAAGAAGGTAAAGAACACAAAGAAAGGGGCTGTAGGTCCTTAATAGTGATTAGAGTTCAGGTCATTTCAGAACCTAAAACATACCTACTACCCACAAGCACAATATTCTTTCTACAATACTAGTAGCTTTATACTTTTTTTCACTTTCCAGAGCAGGGAAAGTGTGCCCTCTGCCTGGAATGCTCGTCCCTCCCCCAGGGAAGCGTTCCCAGATTTCACTGGGGAGGTGAAACCGCCTTTATTTGTTTTGGGAAGTAGAGAACAGGTTGTTAAAACTCACCCATGACTCCATCACTGTAACCTAACAGAACATCTGTCCATGTGATTATGAGGGTCACAGCTGACTTCCCCACTAATTAGAACCTCCATGCGGGCAGGGGCAGCATTAAGTTGCTGCTCACTCACTTTTACTGCAGGACCAGGCACACAGGAGCCACTCAATAAACATTTGTGAAATGAATGAGATATTATACAGCCCTTTAAAAGAGAAAGCATCCGAAGGTAATGTAACAAAAAATGATTGACATGAGTGAGAAGCAGTATAATAAAACTACTACGATTACAACAACATTGAAAACTAAAACTGCAAAAAACAATAAACCACCAAAATGAAAACAGTTGCTATACAGGGGTTGAGAAAATGAGTTGCCATGGAAAGATCCTAACAGTATGGTAGGTACTAAAGGAATGAGGACTACAGTGACTTGGGGATAAGCAGACAGTAAACAAAGCAAGGAGGGATGTCAGAGAAATGGTGAAAACTTTTCTCACTTGTTCAAATTTACAGATGGAAAAAAAATTCTCAGTCCTAACCATGAAGACAACCTAGCCAAAAGACAACTAGGCGTTGACTCCACCCAACTAATTGCCATCATTCAAGGCTACAGGGCACCCAGGTTCTAATTCCACCTCTGCTACTAACTCACTGTGTAACCTCCAGGCACATCACCTCTCCAGGCAGTCTCCTCACTGGCAAATTGAGAGAGTGGGTCCAGGGAGCAGTAAGATCACACCCAATGAGCACTAAATGAGCCATAGAGATCCAACGTACAGTGTATTGACTACAGACAATAATACTGTACTCTAAGTACATAATGTGATACATATCATTACAACAGCAAGCATATTACAATACATAAATGCATCAAAGTAACATGCTGTATACCTGAAATTTATACAAAGTTACATGTCAAATTTATCCAATTAAAATATATATATAGCATAGGACCAAAAGACCAAAGAAATCTCTATTTTCTTCTTTCAATTGCTTGCAATTTCTTAAGTTTCTACAAGTAATTTGCTATTCCTTTTTGAAATAAACAAGAAAATTTAGATTTTCTTAAAGCAGTAAAAAAATAATAGTTTTTAAACAGATCAGAATATCACACCCCACTCTTGACCGTGGATCCTGAGTAGAATAGTTAGGAGACAGTGTTAGTCATAGAACTACAGAGCTATGAGGAATCTCTACCATTTTATATCTACCTAATGCTCTGCAGTTCACCAAGGAATTTCACGTTGTCTAGTCCCACCCTCTCACTTCAGAAATCAGGAAACCACACTCAGAGGAGCGGCCAGACCCTAACAGTGGTGTGCTGAAGCCAGCTCACACTGGGGAGAGCGGACGGTGCACATCTCAGTGACTTTGCATCAGCAGGTTGAAGCTAGCCGTGGTGGGAGTATCTACACCACGGAAATAGGCAAACACTACAACCCTGAGCCTCCTCCCGCCCCACAGAAGCCAATCTACCCTCACCCTTCCCTTCATCCTAGCCCCAAACCAAGACTTGACCCCAGGCCTCCCTCTTGCCCATTCAGGGCTCCTTTCCATCACCCTTGTTTCTGCTTCCTGTTTAGTTCTCTGCCCTTGTAAAACCTAAGCTGGACTGCAAAGTCCTCCAGGGCAGGGACCCAGTTAGATTGTTATCAGGCCCTGCCCATCCTGGTCACAGTCTATCCCTGAGCCCAGCACAGCGCTGGCACACAGCAGGCCCTCTATCAATACTCATCCCTAGGAAAGACATTGGTTCCTGTTCAGGCTGTGCACAGCACGTACTTCACCACACACGGGTGGGACAAAAGCCACCTTCAGCTCAAGTCCCAGCAGTGATCCTGGGGAAAGCCTTAACTCAGGTTCCCGTGCTCTTTCCTCAACTAGAAAACAAGTCTCAAGACTCTCCCCATCCACACCCTAGCAGAACACCCCAGAAAAACCAGCATTTCATACATGCATCTTGGTAATTTTGTACCTCTGTGAGCCCAGAGAGCACTTCAAAAATCGGGGGTTCACATGCCCCCTACCCCAGCCTCGCACAGCTCTCCAACCTGATTCTTGGCCCTCAGAGTTGAAAAGGTTGATTTACCTCCAGAGAATGTGCCACGCTCTTGCCTGGAAGGAATTTTTGATCAGATTCCCCAGGAAGCAGATTGACGCACACGGTCTCCACCCCACGAGGGCTCAGCATCAGGACGGGTGCTGCCTTTCACATGACACCGTTACCCATGGTGGGGGGGGCGGTGCTGGGTCAGCTTCCTCTACCAGATGAGTGTGTACCAGAGACAAAACCCTCAAAGACACTCTTTTCCTACGTGCTGTGTTCCAAGACTTGTATTTCCTGGTGCCACCTCGGAGTGCTGTGCTCATTCAAGTCCCCTCCAGTTTGAGTGTTTTCAAACATTCCCCAAGTACACACTGTGTGCTAGACCTGGCTAGATCCTCCCTTAAGCCCTTCTTGTCTCCTATTACACATACAGTATTCATTTCTCCTTCTAGACTGTAAGCAAGGTCCACATCTGACTGTATTCCCAGGGTGCCTGAATGAGTGCTGAGCACATGGTAGGTACTCAAATAACTATTGAATGATTTTTTCAAAGTGATCACCATACATTAGGGATTATCACAGGGAAGCAGAGGGCATGCGTTCTGACAGCTGCCCCTTGGTTCTGTGGTTGGTGGGAGAACAATTCGCGGGCTGATAACAGACTAATGCCACGTGCTGGGTGTCAGCCAAGTGCCCAGTGCCCAAGCTAAGCATTTCTTACCACACTGAACCTTCACAGCAACTTTATGACCTAAGTACCACTGTTATCCCCCTTCACAGAAGGCAAACTGGGACTTGGAAAACTTCAGCAACTGGGCCAGGATCTTCAGCACCTCCTCTAATACCCTCCTGGTGGCTCCCCTTGTCACGGGGGCCACCTTATGAGAAGAAGACTGCCTGGGCTCCCAATGAGACTAGAATGCCCACTCTCTGCACCTCAGTGGATTATCGTGGCTGAAGCCCAGTCCCACCCCTGGAGCAGCCACAGCAGCTGCTCCTCACTCTGCAGACTGGCTCTGAGCTCCTGCCTGCGGGGAGAAGGTAAGATGCGAGTCCCCATCAGATGAGGAGCAGGGGGAGAATGGTGAGAAGGCCAAGGTTTTCTCCCTTGAGAGTGTCAAAGACACAGGTATAAGTCCCAGCCCTATACTACAACTACCTGTGACATTGGGGCAGGTACTTAAAACTCTGTTTCCTCATCTGCAAAATGGAAGCAAACAACACGTATTTTGTTCAGTTGCTGTGATGTTTGGAGCCAACATACACAAAAAGCCCCTTAGAAGGTGCCCAGAATTGGCAGATAGTATCATAATTTGCTATGTAGAGAATTAGCCTGGCTCACTGGAGAACTGAAGGGCTTTTTCAGTGGCTTCACAGCAGATCTTCTAAGACGCTGTCCTAATTAACGCCTTTGGCCAGTACAAGGACAGATAATGACTCAGTGTAGTGAAAAGACCACAACAAAACAGAACACGAGGTTCAGAAGACTGGGTCTGGGTCTTGGCTCTTCCATTCCTTGCTAAAGAACCACAGCCCAGCCCTTCGCCTCTCAGTCTCAGTTCATCACCCATAAAATAACATTACTTCCCTCATGCGGTCTCCATGGGTCTCAAATAAGATCATGTGCACTCATTAAATTACTTTAACAATAATTTAACAGTAAGCTGTCTATGGAGTTATGCCAGTGAATGTAACAAGGAGCCTATTCCATTTTCATATTTATTCAATGAATGTTTAGTGAATGACTACTGTACGCCAGGGACTACCTGGTAGAATCAACGAGGAGAAGACACACAGACCCCATCTGCCCTTATGGGGCTTACAGTTGTTTTAAACAATAAACCTAAAATTTTAAGATTGAAAGGAAACACATCAATCAACCAACCCCTTTCTTTTATTTATTTATTTATTTTTAAAAATAATTTTATTTATTTATTTATTTTCCCCCCAAAGCCCCAGTAGAGAGTTGTGTGTCATAGCTTCACATCCTTCCAGTTGCTGTATGTGGGACGCGGCCTCAGCATGGCCGGAGAAGCGATGCGTCGGTGCGCGCCCGGGATCAGAACCCGGGCTGCCAGCGGCGGAGCACGCGCACTCAACCGCCAAGCCACGGGGCCGGCCCCCAACCCCTTTCTTTTAAACCAATGAGGAATCTGAGAGAGAAGTAAAGAGACATACCCAAGGTCATACAGCCAGGAGGAGGCAAGGGCAGAATTTGCACAGCGGGTTTTCAATTTGCAGTCCCGTGTTCTTTGCACGGGAGAGTTTCTGCCTGAATAAAAACCTTGATAAAGATACCTGACCCTCCCACTTGTTCTCAACTCACTCACCAGTAGGCTTATGACAGGGATTAGAAGACTTCTATCTTTTGCCTACAATAATATTTTAAATTTCCTAATGAAGAAAAAAAGCTAAACCATTCAAAATCCAACGTCTGTGTCTTTGCTTACTTTGCTTTTCTGTCCTAGGCACATCACTGAAGCATTGGGAGGAAGCTTCAAGATCTCGAAGTCCAGCATGTTCCTGTGTGCAACAGCTGTCATGGGGGGCTGCACACTCTACCCTCTTGAGAGACCCCTCCACGCACACTGACCCTGTAATAGGCTCTGTTGGGTCCTGTGAGAAAGGCCACGTTTAACCGAGCTTAAGCCAGCAAGGCCCAAACAAGTTTGGCGACAGGCCCCACTTTTCCCCTGCACTGCCTACTCATGTTTGGAGGGAACCATGTTCTAAGGGGCAGACTGTGGGCAATGCTGATGGGATCTCCAAGAAGACACCTTGGGGAAGTGAAGTGCCTTGCCCAAGGTCACAGGGCTGGTGAGTCTGAGAGCCTCAAGTGAGGTGAGGTTACATGCTCCCCTGTGCTGCGTTCCCAGCTTCTCAAGGTCAGCAGCTGAACTTCTGGAGGTGGATGTGGAGGAACCGGAGCAGGCTCCACAAAGCCCTTCCGGCAGGGAACAAAGAGCTAATAAAAATCAGTGACCAAAACGGCTCCGGCCCTCTAACAACAAGCAGTGAAACTAACCCATCTAAAGGTGAGGGCCCTCGAGCACAGTACCAATCAGCCTACCCCTGGAGCACGAAAAATGGAACGTGAGTGGGGCAACTCTCAGTTGTGGATGCAGCCCTTCATGCTGCCATCTAAACACCACTCTGATCTCTAGCCCATTCAGTTCACCAAAGGCGCTCACAGGCTGAGAGCCTACTGTGTGCCAGGCCCTGGGCCAGATGTGGGGCGTCGCTGCACCAGATAAGGCCATGCCTTCCAAGACAGTAAAGTCTAGCAGAGCCAGCACAAAGGAGGTGCTCAAAACATACTGGAATAAATGAGCAAGCTAGAAAAGACGTTGATTTTCATAAAAGAGACACACATTTGTACAATCTGAGAGTGAGTGGCCCTGCAAGGAAGCCTAATCCCTTATTTGAGCATTTTCCTAAAGTCCTTATTAGGGCTGCTGAGCAATGATGGGATGTTGAATGACTGACCGACCAAGTGAATGAATGAATGAATTGTCACCGGCGAGTCCCCTGAGGAACTCAAGGGTGGGTTTGGAAGCATTTAACTGTTTTTCCAAGTTGTTTTTTTACGTTAAGGAGACACAACCAGCAACCACCCCAAAGCTAACCAAGCCTCCCTACAAGAGCTATGCCCATGACCTTGCCTTATTTTTAATGCAAAGATCTCTTCAGGAGGAGATTAAGCATCATTACCATAATCTGCCGTGTACCTGCCTCTCGCTTTTGAATATGCATTTCCCAGCCGAAATAAAAGTTCCTGCTTCCCTTTGTTCGGGGATGCCACGACTTTGGAAATGATTCCTCATGGCCTCCTATTTGCTGCAAATACACTTTACTTTGTGAGAGAACTTCCACTGGTGTAGAGTCTTATTTAACTCACCAGGAGGTGAGCCCACTTGGTTCGGTATTAGAATGAATTTAAACCTTTCCACATCTCCAGCATGGGCTGAGTCCTAACCATCTACCCACATCACCGCAAGTCCGTTTATAGGAAGGATCTACAAGAAGGGCAAGGACTTCTCCTCTTAAAATTCTCCTCTTTGAATATCAGAAATTCTACTTGCCTAACTACACTGCTGCACAGCTGAGGAAACTGAGGCACAGAGAAGCAATATTACCTGCCCATGGTCACTGACGGGAGCAGAAAACTGCATTCCCCGGGGGCTTACTCTTCTAGAAATCCTGTGTTCTTACCAGTTGGCATCCAGAAGTAGAAGTGGCAAGTAACAGTTGCTCAGCCAATAAACGCTGTGGGAATGGGTCTCCTCACAATTAAGTCGCTTGGTTAAATGAAAACATGTCCATGAGCATAGGAGCAACACTGCGTCCTGCAGAGGGATATGCGGTCGGAGGGCGGGGCTTCCAGAGAGTCCCTCTCCTCGGGAAAGTGGGGTTGGCTCCAGCCAAGCTAAGGTCATTCTCACAGGCCGGCTTTGTCATAGCAGCTCACCACAAGAATCCAGGGCCCACCCTTTGTCCTCACTCCACCCTCTACACTCGTCAGTCCAGAAATATTAGTGAGCACCTACTATGTGCCAGGCACTGGGTAAATGACAGTGAAAAAAACAGGCAAGGCCTGGCCCCAGTCCAGTAGGTGAGGCAGACACTAGAAAGATAAATGCACACAGGATGAGAAATTGTGTCAACCGACTACCATTTCTAAAACACAAGTCTGGACCTATCAAGCTCCTGATAGACAAATCTTCCTAGGTTCCTCACTTTATGTAGCAGTAAAAATAAACAAACAAAAAATGAAAACAGCTGCCTTTATTGGGTGCTTACTGTATGCCAGGTGCTTCACTATGATTAACTCAGGACATGCCCCAACAACCCATTGCAGAAGACACTATTAATAGCCCCCACTGACGAATGAAGAATTAAAGTTTTCCACTTAACCACTGCTCATAGTGTGTGCAACTGCCTACTCCTCCCACCAAGACTCTGAATTCCCCAAGAATTCATATCTTACCTATCTTTTTGTCTCTGGTGCACACAGTAGTGTTCAATAAATGCCCACTGAATGAATATATCAATTGATTGATCAATGGGCTAGCTTCCTTCAAGGCATTACCTGCTAATAAGCTCAGTTTTTAGAACAAGTGCTGATGAGTGTCCTAATGATCACACAGGAGGTAGCTACGATGTTGTGCAAAGAGCCAGAACTAGACCCTGGAGACCTGATACAAGGCTTGTCTCTGTGTGAACTCGGACAACCATTTCATCACTCTGCGTCTGACTGCTTAAAACTGTAATGATGAAGGAGCAAGAAATGATACAATGAGCCTAGGATCTCTTCCAGCTCTAAATTTTTATGTCTCTGAAAGATAATGTGAGGGAGGAGGGCTCAGGAAGGCTTTTGAAATTGCACTCTGCCTGCTTTTAGAAAGAGATCTAAAGTTAAACGTTTCAGGGTAGGGTGATTGATCAGGTCTAGTGGGGGCAAGTGAAGAACCTCCCCTCCTGCCACAGCTCAGTGGGCATGTTTATCCTAATAAAGTAGATTTACTCCCCATAACAAATATGCTTAACCTGGAAAACCCCTGTCCGGAGAAGCGTTTTGGATGAACGTGGGTGAGGCCGCCACCCCCAACTGTATGCCAGAACAGAGCGGGTGGCAACAAACAAGAGCCCGTGTTCATATGCCAGATGGGGACAAAACCCAAAACCACCACTCTCAACTCCCACATTCTCCCCTGGGAAGACCACGGATGCGGAATAACAACTGAGTGCAGTCAAGGCACCTGCAAACATGGGCATGATGGCTCCAGAGCTATGTCCACACGGAGAAGTCACCACTCGGCAAGTGCAGGTCTGTTTGTCACTTCAAGTGGAGAGATGGGTACGAGCTGGGCCTCCACGATGTGACAGAGTTTTTGTTGTTTTTCCTTTTGTTGTTTGGGCTGGTTTTAAATGAATTTCTGTCCTAATGTCACCTAATGGCCATAGTGGGATAACAACACAACTCCCTACCTTATAGGGCCATTGTGAGAATTAAATGAGATAAGTAAACCAAGTGATCCACACAGATCCTGACACGTGGTAGAGACTCAAATTGTTGCCAATGGTGACAGTGGCAGTGGTTGTATGAAGCCACCTGAACGAAGCAGGGAAACCCAACCGAAGGCTCTTCCAAACCCCCTTAGGGATCACAGGAGAAGCAGGTCATTTTGTGATCAAGTCTCCTGGAGGAGCATACTTGGATACTTTCCAGAAGAGAAAATGAAGTGGCGCCCACTCCTAGGAAGGACCAGGGCTTCCCAGATGCCCTGGACCTCAGGATAGGTCACTAGGTCCCTGTGAGGACAGATGCTTACTGGGGCTTTTGGGAAATGAAACCTGGCAACAGAGAGACCTGAGAAGATGAACTTTCCAGAGTAAAGAGAAAGGGGAGGAAATTACAACCACAGAGAGATACCACTGTTCGCCCAACAGACTGGCCAAAATGAAAAGCATGAAGAGCTAAGGTGTAGCAGGAGGCGGGCAAATAGGAAATCTGGTACACTGTTGACAAGTGGTCTTTGGAGAACAACTTGGCAATATTTATTAAGATCTTAAATGCATACACAGGATGGTCCAACAATTCCACTCCTAGGTAACCACCTAAGAGAACTACTTGCCCATGTACTCTGAAGGCATATACCAGAAAGTACATCACAGCACTATCGTAAGGGCAAAAAACAGAACCCACCTAACAGGAAAACACCACCACCAACAGGAAAACAGCTGGATAAACAGTGGGATTATCATACCACAGATACACTATTCACTTTGCAGCAGTATAAAAACAAGGCAGATTCACATGTACTGTCTTGAGAACATTTTAAGACATATTATTACATTTTTTAAAGGCTACAAAATAGGCCAACAAGCATGGTATGACAGACTTTGTTTCAAAGACAGAAAGAAAGAAAAAAGGAAGGAAGGAATGGCTTTTTTTCTACGTCTATAGATACCTAGAAAAAGTTCCAGAAGGAAATGCACAAAGTAGACCACAATGGTTACGTCTGAGAAAGGCAGGAGAGGAGTGGAGGCTGGGAATAAAACTGGAGAGTCAACAAGGACTTCACTTTTACTTTTTAACTAGGAAAATGTATCCGTGCATTTCTTGGGTATTAAAATTAAATTAAATTAATACATTTATTTTTAAGGGAAAAAAAAGAGGAGATGGAAGGAAGAGGAAAAGATGATGACTTCGAGATGATGTGGCTGCCAAGAAAAAACGGTCTGCCTTTGCCTCCTCTTGGGGGACTGGCCACCCACAAATGTAGATATAACACATCTGAGCATGTATCCATAGTTTCTTAGAATGAGTATCTACAGTTTTCAGAATCAAATATTTGCACTCATGCGCTGTATGACAGCATTTCAGTCAATGACAGACTGCGTATATGACAGTGGTCCCATAAGATTAGTACCATATAGCCTAGATGTATAGTGGGCGATACCATCGAGGTTTGTGTAAGTATACCCTATGATGTTCACACAACAAAATCGCCTAAAAATGCATTTCTCAGAACATATCCCTGTTGTTAAGCAACACATGACTGTAATTCTATACCACATTAGTTCTATTTATACCAACTCTTCTTTCTAAGTTTTAGAAAAATTCCCTCATACTTAACAAAGGTATCCCTCCTCTGGTGTCAGAAATTAGAGATATGAAAAGGGGAGACATGAAATTTTGCTATCTCCAAATTCTTGATGGTCTCCGATGACTTATACAGGCTTGGACAAAGTCCCGCAATGCATTTAATTGTTGCATGTAAAAATTTTTTTTAATTTTCATTTTTAAAGATATTTTTACCTTTCCTTGTTTTCTTCCATTTCTCTGAAGACACACTGATTCACCACCGTGGAACGGTCCATAGACACAGTGTGGCAGGCCCAGGTCTTCTTTCTGAAAAAGCAAAACAACCAATCTTTATAATTTCAGTGCATTTATGTTATAAACACACCAAGAGCTGCATTAAATACATACAAGGGGAATATGTCAAAGGCTGCACAGTACCCATCAAAATCCATTCTCTCCTTCCTCCGTAGTTATTCAAGTTTTATCAGGGACCACATTTCCCAGGCATCCTTGCAGCTAGATGCAGCCAGGCATCTGAGTTCATAATAGAATGTGAGAGGAAGTAATATGTGCCACTTCTCCATCAAGGTCTTAAGACATGGGCGTGACTTGTTCATTCTTCCCACTGGTTCCCAGTGGCTGGAACTCAGCTTTGACCATGCAGATGATGACAATGCACTTGGAAGTAACAGAGCAACAAGATAGAAGGCACCTGGGCCTGTGACTGACTACATGGAACATGGCCACCCTCTCGCCTTGGAACTACTACTATTAGAGAAAAATGCCTTGGTTCTTTAAGTTACTGTTTTTATTGAGTCCTATTTTTATGGCTAGTTAACTCTCATCCCAGTTGTCACTATGATTAAATGTTCTCATTGGGGCCCTTCTGAGGGTGGGTTTGGTTATTTGGAGCTTGAGACATGCTGTATCTATAGAGAGAGGTGAAGCCAAACTATTTATTTTTTTTTTGTGAGGAAGACCAGCCCTGAGCTAACATCCAATGCCAATCCCCCTCTTTTTTGCTGAGGAATAGTAGCCCTGGGCTAACATCTGTGCCCATCTTCCTCTACTTTATATGGGACACCACCACAGCATGGCTTAACAAGCGGTGTGTAGGTGCGCGCCCGGGATCCGAACCGGCAGACCCCGGGCCGCCGCAGCGGAGCGCGCGCACTTAACCGCTTGCGCCACCGGGCCGGCCCCAAGCCAAACTATTTTTGATCACAATTTTGGTAAAACCACATGCAATTTCAAGTAAGTACTCAATCAGTGTTTGATGAATGAAGAGATGTTAATAAGCATGTAATATCTTCTCTCGTGAAGACTCTCAACAAGAGGGCATCTGGCTCAGAATTAGGAACCCTGGGATCCACAAGTGAGTTGTGAGCTTCACTTTAGGAATAGAGACAGAGCTAGAGAGAGAAAAATATTCGGATTGGTGGAGAATTCCGCCCACTATTCCACTCCCTGAGCATTCGCCCCAGGGCAAGTCTGAGATACGACTCTGAGGTTCCTGCTTCAGTTTTAGGTACTGCATTCCTCACCACTCGGGGTGTGGTTTTAGGATTAAAAGATAGGTTATCTTTCTATAACATAGCCCCAAAAACAAACCAGCTACTTCATTTGGTGTCAGCCAAAGAAACAGTCATCAGTTTCAACACTAGAAGAACTAGTTGTGCAGACCACATTGAGGGATGGTGTGTTGGTCTCCTACCTGGCATCTCCTAGGCTAAAGGGGGTTCAGGGTAATTTTGACATCCACGATCTTCTGTGCTGGTGCTGTCTTCACAGCCCAGCTCTGCTGCATCAGCTGTTTTGACTGTGGAGCATCACAGGCCTGCTTGGCCAAGTCTCCACCCATCCTCCTCCATCTGCTCCACCACGGGTCTGGCCTTTTCCCAAATCAAAGCACAATTTGGATAAACTCTCAGCTCCAGGTGAGCAGGACCAGATACCTGGGACCCCTGCACCACAAGGCGATGGGCAGAGTTAGTGTTGGGGAGAATCCCCAGCCACAGCCTCCAACGCTGCTCTTTTAACTTGCAAAGAGATATTTTTAGCATCTGGATCCCTGTCTGGGGCCACTGCTCTGGCTTCCATCAGAGCTTAACTTCATCAGCTGAGGTATGTGCATTATGGACGGGGCCAGAATAAGGCGAGAGGGAAGATGTGGATCCTGGAAGAAGGGGAGATGGAAGGGTAGTGGGACTTGACCTCAGAGTCCCAGAGGTGCCATTGTCTCCCCACCACAAAGGGAGAGTGGAGAAAGCAAGCAGCCCACACCAGGGTCGCTTCTGCAGCCCACGGCACCTCAGCCTGGAAGTCAGGTTTGCTCAGTGTACCAAGCTCTTCTGCAGCAGAGTAACTACTCAAGGGGATTTGACATCTACACCCCAAAATGATGCCAACAACAGGACACTCCTCAAAGCCACATTTCCTGAGCAGCTGTGAGAGGTCAGAGCTGTCCTCCATGGGCCCATCAGCTAGTCCTGGGTCAGGGTTTTAGGATTTTCCCTCCCGGTACTGGAGAAGGTATTCTGTAGACAGCCATCAATAAACCATTGCCCTTCAGCCTGTGGCTAGGGGCAGGGATTGGAGGTAATTGTCTCTGTATCCCAGCACTGAGGGATGCCCAAGGGCCAGGCACTGACATGGAATATCTCACCGAATTCTCACATCAACCCTAGGAGGCCATTACTGCCTCCCTTTATGAATCAGGAAACTGGACACAAAGAGGTTAAGATTTGTCAAAGGCCATACAGACAGCACATGGTAAAGCTGAAACTTGAACCAGGCATTTGTTCTGGGAGTCTGTGTTCCTAACCATTGTATTATAATGTGCCTGGTAAAGCTCAGGAATGGCTGAATGAATGAACAAATAGTTTCAAAAGCACTTTCAGGGCTGTAGGGAGACAGTGTCTCTGTAAAGCCCAGGGGTGGACCACGAGCCTGACCTCACCCGCCCTGGATGATAACCAAGTGGATGGTATTCTCAGACCCCTCTCAAGGCAGCCACTCCGCCCCCTAACCACTCCAAACTCAGGATTTCCAACTTCTGTAAAAGGAATTTATGTGCTTAATACTATTGTCGGTAACGACCGAGCCACCGCTGACTCAGCACCTCCTATTTGTGGGCAGTAAGCTCGTGGCTCTTGCACAGAGGCTCCTCTCATCCACCCACAACCCCGCAGGGAAGGCAGGATCACACCCATTTTACAGATGGCAAAACCAGAGCTCCGAGAGGCTATGATTAGCTTAAGGTCACAGCACTTCCGTGAGGGTGGTTTTCAAACTCTGAGGAGCTGGCTGAACAACACAGGCTTTTCCCCCACCTCACAATACCCACCACTCACCTCGGTTAATCAGCAAGTTACGAAGATAAGTGCTGTTCTAACTCTTTAGCTGGAAAGTTCTGTATAATCAATTTAAAGTTAATCAGTATTTCCCACTCCAGTCACTTTCATGGAAGAGGAATTCTAATTCTCCCCAGTTAGAAACTCTGACACCCCCACTTCCTCATTCTTCTCCTCAGCTGGCTAGATCAGCATGAACCAGCATTTGCTGAGCATCAACTTTCTGCAAAGTGTCCACTGGACACCAAGTCCTGCTAATTCTTCATTGAAAAATATTTCCTTTCAGGAAGCACCAAGTGTTGGGGAGGATGTAAAGCAACAAGAACTCTCACATCCTGCTGCTGTGGGAGCACAAAATTGGTCCAACCATGCTGGAAGACTGTGGCAATATCTACTCAACTTGCATTTGCTCCCAGGTACATACGTGCACCAAGAGATATCTTCTAGAATGTTCTCAGTAGTACTATGCACAACAGCCCTGGGTCAGTTTCCTACTGCCACAAGTTTAGTGGCCTAAAACAACACAAATTTATCATCTTATAGTTCTGGAGGTCAGGAACGGGTCTAAAAGGGGTCAGCAGGGCTGTATTCCTTCTGGAGGCTCTAGGGGAGAATCCATTCCCTTGCCTTTTCCAGCTTCTAGATGTCATTTGCATTCCTTGGTTCACAGCTCCTTCCTCGATTTCAGAGCCAGCAATGTAGCATCTTCAAATCTCTCTCCTCTGTCACGTCTGCTTCCATTGTCACATCTCATTCTCTGAACCAGACCCTCCTGCATCCCTCATATAAGGATCCTTGCAACTACACTGGGTCCATCCAGATAATTCAGGATCATCTCCCCATGGCAAGATCCTTAACTTAATCACCTCTGCAAAGTCCCTTTGCCATGTAAGGTAACACAGTCACAGGTATTAGCAGTGAATGGTACCCAGGACCAGGGATTAGGTCATGGATATCTTTTGCGGGGCCATTATTTGGCCTACCTCAAGCCCCAAACCAGAAGCAACCCAAATGCTCATCAACAGTAGAATGAATGAAATAAATGGTGGTAATTCACAGCAATGAGAACGATGATCTACATCTACATGCGACAACAGGGTTGACTCTCACAAGACCACGCTGAGCCAGACACCACACACAAGAGTGCTTGCTGGACGAGTCTGTCTGCAGAAAGGGCAGAACCAGGAAAACTACCCCAAGCTGTTAGCTGTCAGGATGGTGGTTGTAGAGGGGAGCAGTGGCTGGAAGAGGACACGAGGTGGCCACTGGAGTGCTGGCAAGATTCTGTTTCTTAATCTGGGTGCTGCTTACACAGGTGTGTTCAGTTTGTGAAACTCCATCAAGCTGTACAATTATGATCTGTGCCCTTTTCTGCCAGTATGTTATGTTTCAATAAGAAGCTTTAAGAATTTTATAACAAACTATTTTGTCTAGTCAAAGGTTTTCCCCCACTCTACCCAAGTACTTAGTAATACTCTCAAAAAATAAGGCTGCTGTGTGTTTGTTTTCTATAAATCGATATAGCCATGCTAAATTTCCCAACTTTGCATCCTACAATTCGAGGTCACTAGTTATGAAAATACAATAAATGCATTTATAACTAAAAACAGAAGCAGCAGCAGCTTCTCTGCCTCTCTCATCCCATTTCCACTCCACAGGCATGTGTCATTTCTCCTCTGAATGAAGCAGATCCCAGCTGACCTCAACACCCCCCACCCTGCGAACTGCTGCCCACCAGACTGACCTGGAATGTTCCCCTGACACCTGCCACGTGGTCCTTCCTCTGTCTCTCCTTCACTCCAATCACGCACCTGACACACCCACGGTGAGCCCCATCTCCTCCCAGGAGCTCCCCCACAAACTTCTGTAGGACTTGCAATACAAACTACACCATTTGAACTTAATTGCTGTCATGTATTAATTGCTAATAGCATCAAGTGCCTTAGTCTAATCTCCCCAGGCTGCAAACTCTCAAGACGAGAAATCAGGTCTTGCACCTTCAATTCTCCTCCTCCTAGTTCTGACTGCATGGGAACTTCTAACGCTAATTAACAATAACTCCTACTACTAACAGCCTTCGTTGAGCACCTATCAGGTTCAGTGCTCCTCATGCATTATTTCATTTCCTCTTCTCCCACCCAATGAAGTGGGTGCTATCATGATCCCTCTTTGGAATAGGAGGAAATGCAGGCACTGAGTGACTAATTAACTTGCCCAAGGTCCCAAAGCTCATCACAGGAAAGATGGGATTTAAACCCATGGGTCTGATTCCAGAGCCTGTGCTCTTGACCCAGACCCCCCTCTGCTTCCATATGCCCCACCTGAATCAGGGTGGTAGGCATATCATTGATGCTCAACAAACACTCTGAGATGCTTGATCACCAAAAAAAGAAAAAAGAAATACTAAGAAAAAAAAACTTTCACAAGTACACAAATAACAAATCAAGACTTTTCACCAAATAAGATCTTTTCAGCCTCAGATCTCAAAAGAGGACACGCCCTCTGGAAAGATTTACAAAAGCTCCACATGTTTCTTGCTCTGCATCATGCTTGGAATTCAGGGGGCTTTATAAACATTCATCAGTAAACAACAGGCAGGGTTTGTCCACCAGGCTTTTATCAGAACAGGGAGAGAACTGGATACATTTTTTTCTGTCTGCCAATCTCGGCGCGTCTGCCAATCTCGGGCTGAAGCCAAAGTCAGAGTGGAAAGCTGATTGGACAATTCGGTCTGTGACCACAAGGTCTCAGGCCACCTGCCCCAGATGACCTCACCTCCCCAACAGCCAAGAAACCTGACCCAGAGGCCTTGGCTAAAAACAAGGCCACCACCCCGAGGGCTGCTGCGGCCACTACAGAGAACCAGAGATAACGACACCAGCAGCCATGCCATTGAGAGGACATCACATGAGGCTGGCAGCCGGCTCAAGCCCAAGCATTCTCTTCTCTTGAGGCCCACTCTGCAGTCAGCAGCGGGTGCGGACACAGCAGTGCATCTGTGCCATCCACACATGCCCGTCCTCCCACAGATCGGCTCTAGCATCTATGTGGATACAGATGAGAGTGCCTGTGCCCCAGCAGCATGCAGACTACTGAGGAGATGCAATTCTTAAATGGCTGCCTCAGAGAAGGGACAAAGGACTGGCTAGAGGTTAAGGCAAGCTTCAGTTACATCTATACCACGAGCATTTTTACAAGAACAAAAGAAAAGTGTTTATGTATTTTGGGATTACTCAAATTGTCTCAAAGTTTAAAAAAAAAACAACACTGGTCATTACAGTACAATGTGATAAAGCAGCAATGGAAAGATGTACAGTTACAAGGGGATCAGCACCTTCATCAGCCTGAGGGAATCACGGAAGTCTTCTCAGAGGAGGTGATGCCTGGGCTGAGTTTTGAAGGAGGAATAAGAGCCTGCCAGGCCAAGAAGCCAGGGCTTCTCTGGATAAAGGGCACAGCATAAGTAACAGCAAGGAAGAGAGGGGATTCACAGAATGAGAAGGGGTTGAAGGGAAGTGTGAGCAAGGCTAGAGCACCACAGGCTCTCATCACAGTGGGTTGTCACCTCCGGGTTAAATGAGACCATCTATGCTGAAAGTTTAACCAAGATGTGCTCAGTTAGTGGTTAGTGTTATCTATTTTTATTTGTATTTCTACTCTACCCTTCCTGGAAGCCAGACATTATGGAGGTCATGAGCGATTGTTGGGGCAAGAATTTGGAAATGAGGTTCCCATAACTACCCTCTGAGAGGGTGTAAACTCCACCACCCACGGCCCTTCAGGCTTTTCCAGAGCCCCCCGGTGGCTCCCCAGTGCTCCTGCCATACTCCTTCCTCACTCAGATCCCAATGATGTGTGCACGTGCATCTCTCCAGTTGCAGTGGGTTTTGTGACACCCCAGCGGTGAGCACACTGACAGGTACCATACTTGTTGAACGGATGAACAAACTCAGCTAACTGTCCTTTTCCATTCTAGTGAAAGACAGTACACACCTGATGCAGAATCAGGACACCACGGAGCCCATCACCACACAGCTGAAGAAATCAAATGGCCTCATGGGAAGTTGGCCAGCCCAGAATCACAGAAGAACGAGGCTCCAAGAGGCAAAACCCCACAGTACCCACCCAAACCCTTAAGTCACCAGGAAGATGTATGCTAGAAACCCAATGACTAAGGTACCATATTTCTAGACAAAATGTCAAGATGCCTCAGTGATGAAATGGATGCAGTGGGCTAATGCCATTATCATACTTGCTCCAACATGTATTTCGAACTCCACTCTTGCCAGGCAGCCTTCGGGTTAGGCAGTTGGCTCTCCACATGGCTTACTTACATGGAAATGCTGAGCTAATCCCGCCACAGCAGCAGGTAACAGTCCAGTTCTCTGTATATGTAAAGGCTGGCAGTGTGGGCATGGCATCCAACACATGCTTATTTGGGAAGGGATGGAGCAGAGGTTAGGTCAGTGCTCAGGGCCTCATCACAAGTCTCTACTCTTTCCAGTGGACGATCAGATCCCAGCATCTAAAATGAGGGTTCAGTGGGGATACTACCAGTGGTCAAGTCCTGTCCAGCTCCAGGCTGCCTGTCCTTAGGCCAAACGGTGTTCCGATTTCCACCAGGGCATCTCCTCTCCCATGTGATTCTTGTGTTGGGGTTCTTGGGTAAGTTCTCATACTATAAAATAGCAACAACAACAAAATTTGAAAAACCTTGTTTTATACAAAACCATTACCACCTGCCTGCCTCTCTCTAGGTCTCTCCAATAATGTCTTTAGTGGACACTCGGTACATTTTTGTTGATGGACAGAGAGCATGCTTATCAATTCACGGAAGACTCAAAAAATTCACGGAGAGTAAGGCACAGTGGTCAGAGCATCCTGGGGTCTCCCGTCTGTGCTGTCTGCTGTAAGACGGACACTGCCCAAGCAGAGTCCATCCAAGGGAGGGCACTCAGGCTGTCCAGGGGTCTGGGAACCATATCATTGTCACCATTGTCATCACTGTCCTCCTCCTCCTCACCACAGGCAACAGTGGCTGCCTTCCTAAGTGCCAGGTACCCTGCAGAGCGCTTCAAATGCATGATCCCATATGACCCTCTCAGCAACGCTGTGAGGCAAAGACTTAACTTCTTCTCATAGATGAGGAAACTGAGGCACGGAGGGGTTTACATGACTTGCTAGGCTCACAGAGCTAGTGAGTGGATGAACCAAGAAATAAGTATAAAAAACAATGATGCTTGTCCCTCCTTCCCCAAACAGAAGTCTAAAAAGGAGATGACAGTCATGTAAAATGGCCCTAGAAAGACATCATGCCAATTTTCCCAGTTGGAGATAAAACTAGATTCCTTGGGCCGGGAAACGTTTTCTGACTTGATCCTTCACCACCCAGGGCATTTGTGAAAATGAACTTCATAGAACTGCCACACATCACTCTCACTAACTCAGCTCATGGACGGCAGTCGGTGTGCCTCGTCCACCATCATTCATTACCTGAAGGACAAATGCTTAAGTACAGCACACTTCATGCACAAAGACTGCTTCAAAACGCCTGCAAAAGAGGTGAGCTCTCTTAGAAGCCCAACTACAAATAATGTTTCATGAAATTACATGTAGCTAGCCACTTGGAGACAATTTAAAATTCACTGGAATCTATGGGACTCTAGCTAAGGGGAGTAGATGACCAAGACATATCAAAGAGCTACTCCATACCAGTGTTAAGTCACACAAGATCCCCATGAGATGCACACTGTTATCCACATTTTACAGAGAAGGAAATGAACTCCAGCTTAAGCAGCTTGGCCAAGCTCCAGCAGCTGGAAGTAGACAACGGCGACTAACAGCTGGGTCTGCCTGACTCCTGGGTCCAGGCCTCCAAACTTCCAATATCCCATAGACTCTGGCACCTGAGTAAATATGCAGCCCAACTCCCCTATAAAACTCTCTGGCTAAATCTGAGCTCCACCTCTGTGGTCTGACTCTAGGTGTCAGCTGAGAAAGACCCTGCAAAGGAGAGGACTGACTGCAGCCTTCTGACACTGGAGGGCAAATTCTAAAGTTAGTGGGAAAATCCTGCAGAGTCCACAATTCCCCTGGAAAGGCCTTCAGGAAGGTACATCTTGGAGAGGGGCCCCACCTCCCTCGAGGAGTCCAGGACAGCCCAGTGCTGGAGAAGGTGGCTCTGTGTTCAATCGCACCCCAGGTAAAGTCGGTGGTCAGGACAGAGGGAACATACAGACCTGGGACCCTCAGACACACACAGGGCTGCCCCACACTGTTGGGACATGCGGGATTTGGCGCCGGCTTGAGAGACCCGCAGATTCACCACCGCCAATCTCCCACTCTCTCCAGAACATACGCTCACACAAGTGGAAGAGTAGGATTAAAGCACTGTTCCCTTTTTCTAAGAGCTTCTAGTTTAGTTTACAAAAGTTAAATGCAAGAGAGATGTGATTCCATGATACCGTAATTCCACAGTAACACGATTTTCCATAAGCTACTAAAATATCTACCTTGTAAATTATGAAAACATTTACAATAGAGACAATTAATCCAGGCCTTGGGTTCTGAAGTTAACACTACTGGGACTCTAATTTGACCTCCACCACTTAGCAGCTACGTGAGTTTGGAAAGGACTGCTCTGTGCCTTGGTTTCCCCAACAGGGGTCATAATGGTATCTATCTCACGGGGCTTTGTGGGGATTCAATGAAACAGTGCAAGTGAAGAGCCCAGCACAGCGCTTCGCAAGGGTTAGTGTCCCCGCTCTCTTTACGAAAAACAAAAAAGACGAGAAAGCAGAGGGGCTCTGGGAGAGGTTAACAACATATCAGGGGTCCCAGAGTGACTTAGCTCCAGAGTCCACGTTGCAGTCAATGCTGTAGGCCTTGGGGAGCTAGAAGGAAGAGACAAGACCTCTGCTGGAATGAAGAGAGCCCAGGGCAACTGGGAAGCTGAGCAAACAGGAGGATGAAAAGAAGGGGGAAAGCACTCCCAGGGAATAGGAAAATACCCGATGAGGAGCCATTTCAGACCCACCCAGAAGGCAAGACTGTACAGGCATAGAGATCTCAGGAGGCAGCAAACCACCCCCTCAGCCACAGTGACGAAAGAAAGTGGCTTGAGTGATGGTCACCATAGATGAGCCTTTGAGCTTCCACTCCTCCTGCTAGCCCAGACATGCAGAGGCTGCCAGCCACCCAGCCCCCTCCTCCCCAACCCCAGGGGCCGAGACCTGGATCTACTTTGCAAGATCCCCTCCAGGATTACAGATCCCTAACCCTCCTCTCCAAGAGGCACAGGCCCACAACACACACAAGAAATGACAACGAGGTGTGAGCAATGTGGAGTTGGCCAGCCAAGTCACGTGTCCAGCATTGGCCTGGCTCTGCCAGCTGCTGAACCTTCACCCACTGCTGGGGCAGAGAACTAACCAGGGAGGCTCTTCTGACACTGCAATGGGCCCTCTATCACTCAGCAGACTCGCACAGGTCCAGAGCAAGACTGCACCTTCGACAAAACGCATCTGGAAATTTGCAGGTGGCAGGGAGATAGGAGTGAAGGAGGACCCTTCTGTTTGGTTATAATCATTCCTCTGTGTCCAGAGAGGGATGAATGTCGGAAAGGGGAAGATGCTTCCGGAGGCAAGCCTGGCACTTAAGCCCTGTGCTCTGCTGGAGTGAGAGCAGCTGTTCCCCAGCACCTCCCTTCCAAGAGGTGGCAGGGTGAAAGAGACCACAAACCAAAGTAAATTTGGAGGCACAGGCCCCCAAGTTTTGGGGGCATCAGCTGTGACAGAGACACTTGCCCTTGTGTAATTTTTGGTAGCAGCAGAGGGACACTCAAGTTCAAAACAGCTGGGCATATTAATTTCTGCTGATTGCAGAAGGGGAGCAGCCACTACCCAGAAACCCCATCTGGTGACCTGGCACCAAGAAAACCAACCTCACCCAACAGGGCAGGACATGCCAAGGCCTGTAGCTGAGGACAAGGGCCTCACGTTTCCATGACAGTCAGGGGATATCAGAGCCACGAATACCCACCGTGCTCAGACCCACAGTTGTCCTGAGGTAGCGGGGCACGGAATCATCCATGCACAGATTCATGCTTCTGAATCAGAATCACCAAGGCTGGGCCTGGGAATCTGCACTCTAAAGCAACCCCCCCACAGGTGACTCTGAGGCAGCCAGCCCAACACTGGGCTGCTCTGGAAACTGGATCAGTCCAGCTTGCTGGGTTTATCTGTGGGAGATCAAAGTCATATAGTTGATGGTTCATTCATTCACACATTCATTCATTCCGGGAGCATTTACCCAGGGTCGCCCATGGGACTGGCTCTGAGAAGACAGTTCCTGCCCTACAGGGAACAGCTAGGTGCACCTGGGGAACATCTCAGAAATGTGGATATCCAGGCTCCACCGCCTGTGATTCGGGTTCTGAGGGACTCAGAATCCAGCAGGAAAATGAAAGCAAGGCCTAACAAGAAGAGGAACCCAGAAACTGACAGCTAGGGAGGCAATTCCGACAGCAAAGCTAGGTCTGGGAGGCTGAGGGGGGTTCACAGCACAAGGGAGGGCAAGATGTGCACTTACCCAGCACCCACTGTGTGCCAGCCCCTCGACTACTGTTAGTACTCACCACAACCCTAGAAGGGGGCTGTCCCCATCCCCATCTTACCGAGGAGAGCAGGGAGGCTCAGGGTGTGGTGAGACGCCCTGCCTGAGTCCTGGTGCCAACAAGGGCTGGGCCGGGATTGGAACCCCAGCAGCCGGAGCACCTGCCCTTTCACTAGTCGTCTGCTCTTCCTCCTGAATCCCAGGATCAGGGAAGGACACCTCTGTCCACCACACCGTGAACCTGGAGACCTGAGAGGTGTCCTTCACCCTCCTCTCTTCCTACCCTTTATGTGCAATCAGGCCTGACCCTTCTCCCTCCAGCCCCTTCTCTCCAGCTCCACTGCTGCCACCACTTACCTCCTCTGTTACGACCTAAGTATTTAAAATACAAGCTCAGTCGGCCAAGCCACTCCTTGGCTTAATCCTCTGCAAGGACTTCCCACGGGGCCTGAAGATACAAATCTTCCTCCCGGTTACCTGGGGGCCTTCCCAGAGTGTCCCCTCCTTCCCTCTGGCTCTCTAGCTCCTCTCAGCTCAGAGGCCTTTAGTGACGTGAGAGAACTACCAGACCTCAGTTGGGTCCCCAGTTTCCCCCAGAAGGCAAGGCCATAGCACAGGGGCAGCTCGTCCTGCCATGGCTGAGCCTCTGGGCACACAGCAGGGGGTATGTGGTGGGAGTGGGGGAGGGTAGGGGATGGTCACTGACTGACCTCAGACTCTGCAGCTGGTCTGAGGCCCAAGTATAGTGGTAGCAGAAAGGCCAGGGAGTCACAGACTGGGCAGACAGGCAGGGGCCTGACTGGAAAGGGAAGTCTGTGAACACCACAGAAAAGAACCAAGACATAAGCTTGTGGGCCGCAGGCAGCCGAAGAGGCTCTCAGAAGCAGGGGAGGAATATAACCAAGTTCACATTCACACACTAGTGGTGGAATGGTCCGTTTCTCTCATCTCTTTGAAAGACAGTCTACCAATAGCTACCGAAATTTAAAACCCAGGTGCCTGCTGACCCAGCAAGTCCAGTCTCTCAAGGATACTCATTGCAGCATCTTTTTTTTTTTTTTTAATAATTTTTTTTTCCCCCCCAAAGCCCTAGTAGATAGTTGTTATGTCATAGCTGCACGTCCTTCTAGTTGCTGTATGTGGGACTCGGCCTCAGCACGGCCGGAGAAGCAGTGCGTCGGTGCGCGCCCGGGATCCGAACCCAGGCCGCCAGCAGCGGAGCGCACTCACTTAACCGCTAAGCCACAGGGCCGGCCTGCAGCATCCTTTTATATTAGCAAAAAAAGAGAAAACGGCCTAACTGGCCAACTGGAGAATAAACTATAGCAGACAAGTCCACAATCCCTCTTCCCAGCCCCTGGAGCCAGACATGTTTCAGAACTCATAACATTGCACTTTAGAAAGGTAATATGAAGTATGTAAAACCCCAGCCGGGCCAGGCGCAGCATCCATAGTCAAATACATAAATATTTCTGCAGCTGCACATGGGACTATTTCTGCTACATTCTATAAATAGCCTCCTATGAACTCAGGTCATGTTTGGTCATCAAACGAGTTTGCACCAAACTTTTTAAAAGACATGCAGTTTCTTGATGCCATAACTGTCAATAAGGGATCGAGGGCCTGTGGTTGGATGTTGGAATAATAAAACTAATAAAGCCAGTGAACCTCCACTGAGCCCCAGGTGTGCAGGGGAGCGCCAGGTGCTCTCCCCACGCTGACTCACTGGCCCACCGCGGGCACTGACGCACTTTACTATTCTAGCGCGTCTAAACGCTCTTCCCTATCACCACCACCAACATCTATTGAGCGCTGACTGTGTACCAGGCACTCTTCTAAGTGCTTTATGTTAATTACCTCACTAAATCCACACAACAACCCAAAAGGTGGCACTGTTACTATTCTCACATTGTCCAGATTTATCCCTAATTTACTCTCTATCATCCAATAAAGAAACTGAAGCATCGAGGGGCAGAGCAACTTGCCCAAGGCCACCCAAGGCCAATGTATTGTCCTCGCTCTCATGCCTCTCACCCTCACACTCGGTGGTACGTGAGCACTAGCTGCCACCTGTCCCTGGTACAATGTCATGCCTGAGAACCCAGGCATTCCAGCTCCACAGCAGAGTATACTCTTAACCCCCACTTTCCTCGTCTTCCCTTGGTAAAGTGGCTTAAAACTTTTACAGAACATGGCAGGCCACAAAGACAAATAAATAAAAGCCAAACCATGCTGGCATTCAGATCTACAAGCAGAGTGTTTATACCGTGCCAAGGAGCCAGCCTGTAGGCCTGAAAATGAAGGGTGTCTTTCCATCAGAAAGACACCAGCAGGAGCACCGGAGCACAGAGCCAGACACCCTCTGGAGCACAAACCACGCCTCCAGGCATCGAGGTCCATTCAGCTTAGAGATGTGCTCCAGCAGACCCATCAGCTGCCCTGGGCAATCTACACAACAGGCTTTAGTTTGTTGTTGAGGAACAGTCCAGGGTGTGAGTGCTGAGTGAGGTGCCGCAGCAGACAGGCAGGTTCCACCTTCTCAGGGGATCCCCTCCAACCTATCCAGTGACACCAACCACCACCACCTTTAATCCTTGGCTTCATGCAAAGCTACCTGACAGGCAGCTTCTCTTCCCACCCAGGTTGAGACACTGCAGGGAGTCCGAGGAGAGCAACAGATAGATGCACCTCTCCCTTCAACAGCACCAGAATCAGGAAAGGCCATCTCCCCTCCCAAGCATGATCTTTTCTGCAAGATAAGGATCAATGCCAGGTACCAGTGGCAGCTATTGCTCACATGCTGCAGGATGTGAGGGCGTGACGGGTGAGGACAAGGAAGAAGACACAGGAGCAATAGCTGCTGCCAGCACCTGGGCCAGGAGGAGCTCCATGCAGGGAAAACTCAGGCCTCTCACAGGCTCCGTCCTCCCCTCCTCGTCAGCCTGCCCTGGCCTCTGACATTGTTTCAGCTCCCTAAGCTTCCCCCAAGGACTCTAGAAAAAGACTACCATGTGGTTTTTATCCAATGTACACATCAATACAATAGTTTGTGACATACATAAACTACACAAATCTTAAGTGTACAACTCAATAACGTTTTTAAATATTCATACCCCCATGCAATCACCAACCTAATCAAAATACAAAACATTCCCCCTAGAAGGGTTTCCTCCTTTCCCTCCCAGTTAATGCCCTACCCAAAGGCTCTTTTTCATTGCTGAGTGTATTCCATTGTACGGATACACCACAATTTGCTTATCCATATAGCTGTTGATGGGCATCTGGGTTGTTTCCATTTTTGGTAATTGTGAATAAAGCTGCTATGATCATTCCTGTGTAAGTCCTTGGGCGCTCATATGCACTCATTTCTCTTGAATACATATCTAGGAGGGGAATTGCTGCAGCACAGGTAGACATATGTTTAGTTTTGGTAAACACTGCCAAAACGATTTTCCAGAGTGGTTGTACCAACTCATACACTAGCAGTGTATGAAAGTTCCAGTTGCTCCATATCTTTACCAACACTTTTATTGTCAGTCTTTTTCATTTTAGCCATTCTGGGTGGATATATAGTGGTATCTCACTGCCGTTAAAATTTTCCAATGAATACTGATGTTAAGTACCTTTCTATATGTTTATCAGTCATTTGGAATCCTCTTTGGTGACACGCTTACTTGAGTCTTTTATCTTTTTTAAATTGAGTTGTCTGTTTCTAATTGGTTTGTAGAAGTTTTTTTTTTTAATTCTGGATACGAATCCTTTGTTGGACATATCTATTTCAAATATCTTCTCCCAGACTGCAGCTTGCTTTTTCACGCTCTTATTGGTGTCTTTTGATAAAGAGTTCTTACTTTTTTTTTTTTTGGTGAGCAAGATTGGCCATGAGCTAACATCTGCTGCCAAACTTCCTCTTTTTTGCTGAAGAAGATTGGCCCTGAGCTAACATCCGTGCCCATCTTCCTCTATCTTGTATGTGGGATGCCGCCACAGCATGGCTTGATGAACAGTGCATAGGTCCACGTCTGGGATCCAAACCTGCAATCCCTGAGCCGCCAAAGCAGAGCGCGTACACTTAACCACCACACCACCAGGCTGGCCCCCAAGAGTTCTTACTTTTAATGAAGTCAGATTTCTAAACTTTTTCCTTTTATTGTAGTGCTTTTTCTGTCCTATTAAGAAATCTGTCTAGTCTAATTTCATACAGCTATTATTCTCTATTATCTTCTAGAAGCTCCATTGATTTGACTTCCACATTTAGGTCCTCAACTCATCTCGAGTTATTTTTATACATGGTTTGATGCAGGGGTGGCTGGGGTATACTTTCAGGGTAAAGTTCTGTCAGCTGTGACCACAATCCAGACACACAAGAAGGACCAATCTCTGTCACATTGAGAGGAAGATGCAGCTTCCCAGTCACCTCTGTCCTTTACCTGGATCCTGCAGAAGCATCTAATTTCACCCGGCCTCCTAAAGCCCACAGAAATCAGATATACATGTCCCTATTGTTTGAGATTACTTCTGGACACAAACCATATATGAAGCACTCTCATCTCATACGAAGCTTCCACAACTTTCCATAAGTCCTTTTTGACAATTGTACATGGGTCAAAATCCTTTTAAAATGCAAAATTATTAAGTAGAAATACGCATAGGGACAACATAAGATAGCACCTGGCTGTCAGATCCACTGAGTGCCTGCTATCTGCATCTACGGGCCGGGAGGTAGGGAGGCCACAGGATATGAGCAGACATAGCCCCTGCTGTCACCATGCTCACAATCTGGGGTAGCGACTAAGAAAAAAAGGGGGAAGAGAAACTAAACAGGGAGAAGTGCTGAGGGAAGGCCTCCCTTGTAACATTTGAGCCAAGACCTATGTGTGGAAAGAAGCCGGCCCTGAGACCAGACAGGGTAAATTCTGGATAGGAGTAATGGCATACTCTAAGGCTGAGAAAGAATAGAGATTGGGATCTTGCTAGAAGTTATGATAGGGAATGGCAGGACATGGAGGTGAAGGTAAGAAAAAGTTTGGATTTTTTTCTAAGCAGAATCAGAATCCATGCTATATCTTTTTGAACTTGCACCACAAAAGCTCTCTGAGGGCATTGAGTCAACTGATCTACTTTGAAATCCTTCTATCACACCATGGTTCAGGCAGGCAAAGAACCATAAAGACTCCTCTCAGCCTTGACCGTGCTGGCATTCAAATGTGCATGCGCGCGCGCGCACACACACACACACACACACACACCCCTGCCCCTTGGTGCTACCTCAAGCTGAAGACTCTTAGCTCCTCCTCTAATCCTGGGTGGAAAGGGGTCTACATTGCAGACTTGTGCATCTCTGCTCATGATTTCTCAGCACTTACCCCAGCTGTAATTGTATTTGCATTCATGTGACTATTTGGTTAATATCTGTTTCCTGAATGAGTCTGTCTGTTGACTCCAGAAGGGCAGAGTCTGAGCCTGTCTTGGCCACCAAGGCCTCCCCAGCACCTCGCACCTGGCCTGGCCCAAGGTAAGTACTCAACATTATATATTCTAACTTTTTTTAATGTAAAAGTTCAAATACATACAAAAGTAGAAAGAATGTGCCCATCATATACCTTCAATGGTCAACTCATTCCTGATCTTGTTTCTTCTATACCCCTCTGGGTGAACTAAACCCCAGCCATCATACCACTCAATACATACTTGTTGAATGAATGAATCAATCAACAAATCAATGCCTCCTACTGAAATGGACAAAAACTAGGTACTTAATTCTCGTTCTCACTGATTTTGCTGTTGGTATTAGACAGACAGAGAAAAGTTGAGGAGGGGCCACCTAAATGAGTCAGTTTTGCCACCAAGTTAGCAACTCTGACAAAATTCCAGGGACAAGATTAAAACTATTGGCTAAAATGAATTTCCTTTTCCCCATATTTATCGGGTTTTAATTTTTCAGACCCGTCCTTATCATTGCCACATTCATCAAGAAGTGACTGTAAAGCAAGGAAAAGTTACATATTTCCCAGAATCTCTTTTAAATAAAAATCCTAAAAGAGCAAGTTTCTTTCCATAAAACAAGATATGTAACCTTTTACACACAGGAAAACAACTCCTTGAAAATGAGTTTTACAGCTTGCTCCTTCAAGGGGCAATCTACATTACACCTCTTTTATCTATTGTAATATTTATGGTAACTTGTTCCTAAGGAGGCTGGTCTTTTTTTTTTCTTTTGTGAGGAAGATTTGGCCCTGAGCTAACAACTATTGCCAATCTCCCTCTTTTTTGCTTGAGGAAGATTGTCCCTGAGCTAACATCTGTGCCAGTCTTCCTCTATTTTGTACGTGGGACGCCGCCACAGCATGGCTTGATGAGCTGTGTGTAGGTCCACCCCCAGGAGCCAAACCAGCGAACCCCAGACCACCGAAGCAGAGTGTGCGAACTTAACCACTATGCCACCAGGCAGGCCCAGAGCCTGGTCTTTTTGAAATGCCATTATAGTTTTACAAACATGGGACAGGACTGTCATGACTGTGATACTCCCAGTGTCCAGCACAGTGAGTGGCACTCAGTACTCAGTGGGTTTGTTTAATGTCATCCACTCTTCAAGATCCCAAAGGTACCAATAAGAATGACCTGAAATGGTGAGTTGCTTCACCCCTATAAGCCCATTTCCTCTTCTGTAAAGAGAGAATGATAAAACCAGCTGATAGGGTAAGACTGAGGCTTAAAGGAGATGAAGTGTGCAGCCCTGAGTCCAGCCGGTACACACCAAGTGCTCAATCAATGTAGCTGCTATTATTTGTGTTTCCAAAAAAACAGTTGCAAAAGAACTCTAGAAACTTCTAGGTTCTCCTGGGGAACCTTCCCAATGGTCTGCACAGGAAGGGGGTATACCTGCCCCCTCCCACAGCGGGGAAGGCGAATCAGGGAACTGGAGGAGGGCCTGCGCCTGGAGGAAGCTCACAGCAGCAGTGGCCTCTGAGTCACAGCCCAGCCCCTCCCCACCGGATCCCTTTGTTCGCTGGGGGTTGAGCTGTGACTCACGTGGGCTCCAGTTCCGTGCTGGGCCCATCTGACCCGGGGCTAGCCTGACCTGCCCACAGTCACTAACAACACTCTGTTTGCACACTCTCCTTTTCGTCAGCTTTCACCCTCTGGCCTGTGGCCTGCTCCTGCCATGCTGGATCCAGCCTGCAGTATGAGACCTTAGAGGGACTCTCTGGGCTCTTGTGGGTCATTTACCCCACGGCCACCACCCCTTCTTTTTGGTCTGTGCCTGTTTTTTCACTGTGTGCTCCATTTGATTTAACTTCAACCTGTAAAGAAAAAGTCCAGAAGACTCACTCTTGTATTCACACCCATTCACACCCTCTAACTCCTCATACACATTTTTATTGTGGTAAAATATACATAACATAAAATTTACCATTTTAACCATTTTTAAGTGTACAATTCAGTGGCCCTAAGTACATTCACAATGTCATACAACCATCACCACTGTCCGTCTCCAAAACTTTTTCATCATCCCAAACAGAAGCTCTGTACCCATTAAACAGTAACTCCCCATTCTCCCTTCCTCCGAGCCCCTGGTAACCTCTATTCTACTTCCTGTCTCTATGAATTTGCCTATTCTAGGTACCTCACGTAAGTGGAATCATACAACATTTGTCATTTTGGGTGTAGCTTATTTCATATAGCTTGATGTTTTCAAGGTTCACCCATGTTGCAGCATGTGTCAGAATTTCTTTCCTTTCCATGGCTGAGTAATATAATCATGCGTTGCTTAACCAAGGTGGATATGTTCTGAGAAATGCATCGTTAGGCGATTTCGTTGTTGTGCGAACATCATAGAGTGTACTTACACAAACCTAGATGGTCTAGCCTACTGCACACCTAGGCTATATGGTACTCATCTTATGGGACCACTCTCATATGTGCGGTCCATCACGGACCGAAACGTCATTATGTGGCATGTGACCATATTCCATTGTATGTATATACCGCACTTCGTCTATCTGTTCATCCGCTAATGGACACTTGAGTTGTTTCCACTTTTTAGCTATTGTGAATAACGCTGCTATGAATATGGGTGGGCGAATATCTGTTAGAGTCCCTGCTTTCAATTCTTTTGGGTATACACCCTGGAGTGGGATTGCTGGATCATATGGTAATTCTATGTTTAACTCCTCTTACGCTTTTAAGAGGCTGGCATCGTAACACAGCAGCCAGCGGCCACAGCTAATGCTCAGTGAGTGCTCTCTCACTCTGTGCTATACACCATTCTAAGGACTTTTTGTGCATTAACTCATTTAGTCCTCAAAACAATTCCCTGAGGTGGGGTGTATTTCATCCCCATTTTACAGACAAAGAAACTGAGGTTACCCCTGTCAGATGGCAGAGCCAGCATCTGAACCCAGGCAGGATGCTTTTGCATTGTTTCTCCAGCTGTGACAGAGAAATCGAGCTGCTCTGCCTACATGCATTTTCTGCCCTGCACA
This sequence comes from Ceratotherium simum simum, assembly GCF_057802395.1. Classification (NCBI taxonomy): domain Eukaryota; kingdom Metazoa; phylum Chordata; class Mammalia; order Perissodactyla; family Rhinocerotidae; genus Ceratotherium; species Ceratotherium simum. The sequence continues at coordinate 57,440,843 of NC_141904.1, forward strand.
ATAGCTTACTTAGGTCTTTAACATCTTTCCTTGCTCTAGACTAAGGAACTACTGAAAAAAGGGAATGGGGGAGATGCTCCACTGGGTTGGATTAATTTAGACTCACTCCTTGCAGTGAGGGATCCGACTCCATCTAGATCGGCGAAAAGCGGCATTTGTCGGGAGGATATTGGAGCAGCTCAGTTAAGTGACTGGATCCAAAGATGATGTGCCCAACTCTCTCCTCACTCCATGCTCTGGGGCCCTGTCCTTATGCTCTGGACGGAGGGGTGCCCCGAGCATCTTCTCTGCCACTTCTGAGGGAGTTAGGGTGACCCAGGGGAAGCCTATGGCCTGGCCTGGGTGGGCCTATATGTGGCCCTGGACCAAACACCACAGCCAGGGAGGTAGGGAACCATGATGGGCCAAGCCTAGGCCATGGCCCCCACCCAGGCTCAGGAGAATGGGGACTCCTCCCAGAAGAGAGGGGAGGAGGCAGGACAAATGCCCAGCGCAGATGCTCACTGCAGATGCTCACTGTGCTGTAATCTACAACAGCAACAAACTGGAAGCTGCCCAATAGTACTGAACGAAAGGACAAGGTTAAATAAAGTTGCTACATCCACTCAGTGAGACATTATGTAGCTGCTCAACAAGCAATAATCATGAAGATTATGTAGCAACTTAAAAAAAGAGAGAGAGGCTTATCCCAAAATGTCTGGTTGGAAAAGATAGGACAGACACATGCACGCACGCACATACTTATACGTAACAATTTACAGGTAAGAAAAAATTCAGGCAAGAATTGTATCATAATGGAGGAATCATAAATGGCTTTTTATCTCTATTTTCCATGCTTTAATTTATTGGTTCAACAAATATTTATTGAGCATCTAGTCAGTGCCAGGCGAGATGCTGGGGCTATGGGAGGGAACAAAACAGAAGAAAAACCCCTGCCCTCATGGAACTTACATTCTAGTGGGGGAGACAGACAACGAACAAGATGAATAAGCAAAATAAGCAACCCTACATTGGATAGTGATAGGAGTAAGGAGAAAAAATAAATCAAGGAAGGCAGAGGGGAGTGTCGGGGGTAGTAGTGACAGTTTAGATATGATGGCCAGGGAAGGTGATAGCTGAGTAAAGGCTGAAGGAATTGAGGGACCGAGTCAAGCCAACATGGAAAGAAGAGCGTTCCAGGCAGGAAAATAGCAAGTGCAAAGGCCCTGAGGTGTCCAGTTAGAGGAGAGCATTGAGGCTGATGTGGCTGGAGGGGGGTAATGAGGGGAAGAGCAAACTAAGGGAGGAGTCAGAGAGGAAATGTGGCCAGATCATGTGAGTCTTGTAGGCCACTGTAAGGACTTCAGCTTTTGCTGTAAGATGAGAGCCCTTCAAGGGTTTTGAACAAAGGAGTGGTGATGTACCCACCCCTTTAAAAGGATCCTTCTGGCTCTGAATTGGGACCAAGCTGGAAGGTGGTAAGGAAAGAGGCTGGGATACCAGCAAAGAGATCACCACAGTCATTCAAGTGAGAGGAGAGAGTGGTGCTTGGACAAGGCTGGTAGCAGTGAGGGTGGCAAGCAGTGGCCACATTCTAGGATTATTTTGAGAGTATCTCACAGTGGGATTTTCTGATAAGTGTGGGGATGAGAGATACAAGAGGCAAAGATGACACTCCGGGCTTTGGGTCTGAGCAATCAGAAAGATGGAGTTGCCGTTAACTAAGACGTGGGAAGAGGACCAGGAGAGTAAGATGTCCTGGAAGCCAGGTAAAGAAAGAGCTTCAAGGAAGAGAAAATGACCAACTATGTCAAACACTGCTAGTAGCCAGGCAAGATGGGGCCAGAGAATGAGCCATGGGGATGAACAACATGGTGGTCACTGTAGACGTGGGCAAGAGATGTTCATGAGGGGAACCCAGATCTGCTTGGAATAACGGGTTCAGAAGAGAATGGGAGAGCAGCATTATTCACAATAGCCAAAAAGTGGAAGCAACCCAGTGACCCTCAACAGATGAACGGATAAACAAAATATGGTATATCCATACAACAGAATAGTATTCAGCCTTAAAAAGGAAAGCTATTCTGACACACGCTGTAACATGCATAAACTTTGAAGACATTATGCTAAATGAAATAAGCCAATTACAAAAAAAGACAAATACTGTCTTATTTGTATTGATCTCACATATATGAGGTACTTAGAGTAGTTAAATTCATAAAGGCAGAAAGCAGAATGATGGTTACCAGGGGCTGGGGAGAGGGAGAAATGGAGAATTGTCATTTAATGGATTTAGAGTTTCAGTTTTGCAAGATGAAAAAATTCTGGAGATTGTTGCAGAACAATGTGAGTATACTTAACACTACTGGACACTTAAAAATGGTTATGATGGTAAACTTTATGTTATGTGCATTTTATCACCATTTTTTTAAAAAAGGTGAGAGAGAATGGGAGGAAAAGAATTGGAGTTAGCAAGTCCAGACAATTCTTTCAAGAAGTATTGCTCTAAACTGAAAAGAAATTGGGGGCATAACTGGAGGAAGAAGTGGAGCAAAGACAGTTTTCGTTGTGGTTTCTTTTTTTCTTAAGTTGGGAGAAATAACAGCACGTTTGTTTGCTGATGTGACTGATCCAGTAGACAGTATTCTTGAATTTTTAAATTACTTTCAAAACAAAAGCTATATTTTGGGGTGATGAGAATGTTCCAGAATTAGATAGTTGTAATGGCTGCACAACCTTGTGAATATACTAAAAACTACACTTTAAAAGGGTTGACTTCATCATATGTGAATTATATCTCGATAAAAATAAAATAAAATAAAACTATAATAAATTTAATGTTATCTAGATACCATGTTCTCATATACAGCTTGAGTTCCCACACAGACAGCCCCAGATACCAACAGTTCCTGTGGCCAGTGACCCACAGCTCCCCACAGCTGTGCAGTAGCTTGTGGCACAGGAGAGGGGAGCAAAGTTTTCCAAGTTTAGGCTGAGACACAAATACTGTATTAGCACACACAGCCCCCTACAGACAAATGCCCTGAACAAGCACCCACTAGCTGCAGATACATAGCTCTGTTCACTAGGGCCATAAACTCTCAGGTCTCCGGTGTAAAAGTGAAATGTAAGAAAAATCCATTCAACTCAAAGCAAGAAAATCTCTGCACACACACCACCACCCCCCCGCCCCCATCTGCCAACCCATGCTGTCCCCCTGTAATTGCATGGGAACCAGGGATGGGCTTATTTTGCAATCAACCATGGGAGAGGGAGTTCTTTCTGAAATGTCCTCCTGTTTGTAACAATATCACACCTCTACTTCCCACTGCCTTTTTCCTTTCTTCTGAACAACTTCAAATAGTATCTTACCACCTATGATGCTTAATTTCATGTGTCAACTTGGCCAGACCACAGTGCCCATATATTTGGTCAAACACTATTCTAGATGTTTCTGTGAAGGTGCAAGTATTTTTTAGATGAAATTAGCATTTAAATCTGTAGACTTTGAATAAAACAGATTGCTCTTCATAATGTGGGTGGGCCTCATCCAATCAGTTGAAGGTTTTAATAGAACAAAGACTGGCCTCCCCTAGCAAGAAGGAATTCTGCCAGCAGACTGCCTTTGGACTCAAACTGCAACTCTTACCTGAGTCTCCAGCCCGCCAGCCTACTCCGCTGATTTTGAATTCGCCAAGCCTCCACAATCACATAGAGGAATCACCAATTCCTTAAAATAAATCTCTCTCTCTCTTGTTCTCACTGTCTCTCAGTATGTGTGAGAGAGAGAGAGAGAGAGATATTTATTACATCATTATACATTGTATACATTATACATTGTTAATATAATATATATTATACATATTTACATATATTATACATTCTGTTGTATAATATATATTATATATCTTAGTTTTGTTTCTCTGGAGAACCCTAATACACCCCCAAAACAACTGACTTTCCATCAGAAACCATCCCTTATGACCTGCACTTGCATGAAATTTCAAGTCATCTAATGATGAAAAAGATAAAAACAAAAAACCCACAAAATACAGCAACCTAGGAAGAATAACATCTGTCTATATATTGATCAAAGCCATCATAATGGATACATTGGTTTTTAAACACAACTTTAGATCAAACAAGTGGTATTAATTCTGTATCCACTTTGTGGCTACTTTTTTTGATATATAACAACTCATTAGGATATTAGGTTATACCCTATACCTTAACTGCTCCAGGAGATAGGTGTGTGCCCTGGAGTCACACCATGAACTTCTACCAGGACTCAGCCTTGCTGGGTTCAATCCCAGCTCCACTATTCACTCACCGTATGACCTTGGGCAAGTTACATCTCTGTGCCTCAGTTTCCCATCCATAAAATGGGGATAATAATACCCCCTCCATGAGGTTGTTGTGAGGATTAAATGAAATAATATGTGTAAAACACATAGTAAATTTTCTAGAACAGTGTTTTTCAAACAGTAGATTTTGACCCATCAGTGAGATAAATTTAGCAGGTCTCACAACCATTATTTTTTTAAAAAAAGCATAAATTCACTAATGTAGAAAAGAATTAACAGAGGACACTAGACATACATAGGGTAAGTATTGTTTCCCCTAATTTTTGTTTCAGATATGCACACACACATACACCAGGTTACAGTCTAGATTTATTTCTTACAATGGCTCACAGTCAAAAACAAGTGCAAAAAGCCAGACTCCACCATATAATAGTGCTCAGTAAAATTTGGCAGCATCATCATTATCTCACTCTAAAAGATAACATAACTTTGTTTATTAGTGTAATAAAGTAGAGCTGCTAACATTGGTGTCAATCCTGTCACTCACTTAATGCAGTGCTGTTTAAGAGTCACTCCACTTCCCTAAATTAACTTGCCAACTCTCTCTCATCAAAGGACTCAGGCCGTCATTTAAATATTTTCTGACTCACAATACTGGCCAAGGATTAGTAACGCCCTGCCCAGACCAGAACGCATGAAATGTGAGTGATTTGTTACAAAAACCAATTGAGTTTGCAAGACTGCACAGGGCTTTTGTAAAATTAAAGCCATGCTGGAGAGAAACGGTCCCCCACCCCCTGGGGAGACGTGTCGTAGACAGAGGTTACACAAGGTCAGCTAAGCTGCACCTCTGAGACTGGAACCTCAGCTCTGTAACATGCTTCCTTGTTTGGGGGTTGGGTTATGTCATCATGTTTTTCCCCTAACTTTCCAGGCACACATGCATGTGCACACACCCCTCACTACAGCATGGAAATAAGATCCCTATGAACTGCCTGTTCTTACAGCTTAGGTAAAGGAACCTGCTAAACCAAAGGAGCTTAGATTTTGAAGATCTCAAAATAATTTCTATTGCATATAACATTTTCCCCTCCAGAAACAAACGAAAAACTCAGACCAAATTAATGCTTTTTTAATTGCTTTTTTGAAACAACGGTGATAAACAATTCCATCTCACACACACACTAGCGCTGTTTTGTTTAAAATGGAGCTCCTGGCCCCAGCTGAGAGTAAGCTGAGCTGTGAGCGGATTTGCAGTTTCCAATGTGGTTCCCCAGATTGTTCCTTAAGTTTGGAAAACCAGGTTCCTATCGAAATACATGTAGGCGCTTCACTTTTTATTTCTTCTTCCATGAGAATACAATCTTGAACTTGTGCCAAAGCATTACATCTGGAACACATAAGTGCATGTAGGGTTGTAAACTAATCTTTTAATATGTGGTAGTATTCCTTTCTTATTTTTATTCCATTCTCCAAACTATTATGCCAGTGAATGGGCGGGGGGGGGGGGCAGGGGGAGATGGACAAAAATTGCTTTAGCAGCACAACCCTTTCCTTAAATGAAATCCGACCTCTTTGCCCAATAGATAAAACAAGTTAAAATGCCATATGCTCAGTCAGTTCCAGATGCACTCTCATTTCACAAATTCAGGAGTTAAATGTTTTATCCAAGTCTCTAGCCTTAGACACTATACTATACCGTGTCACTTCCTTCCACAAGGAAAAGAGATGCTGATTTCCCTGGATGTTTGTCTGTGCAGCTTGAAGGATGGGCCTCTGAGTGTCTCCTCAGAAGACTCAGTGACTAGGGGAGCTGAGTGAGGGATGCACCCAGTAGAAAGCACTTCAGGATCTGGACTTAATATTGTTAAGATGGCAAAACGCTCCACTGACCTGAAGACTTAACATAACTCCTATCAAAACCTTAGCTGCCTTTTTTGCAGAAATTGACAAGCTGATCCTAAAATTCATATGGGGACCCAGAATAGCCAAAACAATCATGAAAAATGACAAAGTTGGAGGAAAATACTTCTTGATTTCAAAACTTGTTACAAAGCTATAGTAATCAAGACAGTACAGACAGGGTACTGGCATAAGGATAGACATATAGATCAATGGAATAGAATTGAGAGTGCAGAAATAAACACCTACAGTTACAGCCAATTGATTTTTGACAAGGATGCCAAGACAATTCAATAAGAGTCGTCTTTTCAACCAATGGTGCTGGGACAACAGGATATCCACATGCAAAAGAATGAAGTTGGACCTCTATCGCACACCACACACAAAAATTAACTAAAAATGGATCAAAGACCTAAATCTAAGAGCTAAAACTATAAAACTCTTAGAAGAAAACTTAGGCATAAATCTTCATGACCTTGGGTTAGGCAAAAGTTTCTTAGGTATGACACCAAAAGCACAAGCAACACAAGAAAAATGGATAAATTGGACTTCATCAAAATCAAAACCTTGTGCTTCAAAGGACACCATCCAGAAAGTGAAAAGACAAACCACAGAATGGGAGAAAATATTTGAAAATCATGTATCTGACAAGGGACTGAATCTAGAATATATAAAGAACCTGTACATCTCAATAATAAAAAGACAAATAACCCAATTTTTAAAATAGGCAAAAGGTCTGAATAGACATTTCTCCAAAACAGATATAAAAATGGCCAATAAGCACATGAAAATATATTCAACCAACACAATATTGAAGGAGAAAAATGTTGGAGGATTGACGCTATCTGACATCAAGATTTACTATAAAGCTACAGTAATCAAGCCAGTGTGGTATTGGCAAAAGAACAGACAAATAGATCAATGGAACAGAATAGAGTCCAGAAATAGAACCACATAAATACAGTCAACTGATCTTTGACAAAGGAGCACAGGCAACACAATGGAGCAAAGACAATCGTTTCAACAAATGGTGCTGGAATAACCAGACACCTACAAGCAAAAAAATGAATCTAGACACAGACCTCACACCCTTCACAAAAATTAACTCAAAATGTATCACAGACCTAAATGTAAAATGCAAAAGTATAAAACTTCTAGAAGATAACATAGGAGAAAACCTAGATGACCTTGGGTATGGTGATGCCTTTTAGGATACAACACCAAAGACACCATCCATGAAAGAAATAATTGACAAGCTGGACTTCGTTCCAATTAAAAACTTCTGCTCTGCAACAGACAATACCAAGAGAATTAGAAGACAAGTCACAGACTGGGAGAAAATATTTGTAAAAGACACATTTAAGAAAGGACTGTTATCCAAAATATACAAAGAACTCTTAAAACTCAACAATAAGAAAACAAACAACCCGAACTAAAAATGGGCCAAAGACCTTAACAGACACCTCACCAAAGAAGATACACAGATGGCAAGTAACCATATGAAAAGATGCTCCACATCACATGTCATCAGGGAAATGCAAATTAAAACAACAATGAGATATCAATACACATCTATTAGAATAGTCAAAATCTGGAACACTGACAACATTAAATGCCATCAAGAATATGGAGCAACAGAAACTCTCATACATTGCTGATAGGAAAGCAAAATGGTACAACCACTTTGGAAGACAGTTTGGCAGTTTCTTACAAATCTATACATACTCTTACCATTTGTTGTTAGTGCTGTTGAGTCGATTCTGACTCTCAGTGACCCTGTGTACAGCAGAGCGGAACCCTGCCTGGTCTTTCTATGCCATCCTCTCACCTTCACACAGCCACCACAGTATGACAACCGACAGACGGATGGTGTGGTTTCCTGACCAGGAAACGAACCCAGGCCGAGGTGATGAAAACACCAAATCTTAACCACTAGACCACCAGTGCTGGCTTATTCTGACCATATGATCCAGCAATCACATTCTTTGGTATTTACCTAAAAGAGTTGAAAATTTTGTCCATACAAAAACCTGCAGGCAGATGTTTATAGAAGCTTTATTCATAATTGCCAAAACTTGGAAGGAACCATGGTGAATAAACTGTGGTACATCCAGATAATGAAATAGTATTCAGTGTTAAAAAGAAATGAGATATCGGGCCATGAAAAGACATGAAGAAACCTTAAATGAGTATTACTAAGTGAAAGAAGCCAATCTGAGAAGGTCATATACTGTATGATTCCAATTATATGACATTCTGAAAAAGGCAAAACTATGGAGACCATAAGAAGATCATGATAATGGTGGAGGCTATGCACCTGTGGGAGCAGAGAGTAGAGGGAAATCTCTGCACCTTCCTCTCAATTTTATTATAAACTTAAACTGCTCTAAAAAAATAAAGTGAAACAAGATATTCAACACCACTAGCCATTAGGGAAATGAAAATCAAAACCACAGTGAGATACCACTTTACATGCACTAGGATAGCAATAATCAAAAAGATGGACAATGACAAGTGCTGGCAAGGATGTGGAGTAATTGAAACCCTCACACACTGCTGGTGAGATTGCAAAATGGTGCAGCCACTTTGGAAAATGTTCGGCAGTTCCTCAAAATGTTAAACATAGAGTTACCATATGACCTGCAATTCCATTGCAAGGTATATACCCAAGAGAACTGAAAACACATGTCCACACAAACTTGTACACTCTTCCCTGGGGGTGGCAGGTGGGGAACCAGGGCAAGTGAAAAGGGGAGAGATGCATATGGACAGAGAAAGTGCTCTTGGATATATGGACAAATGGAAAAAAATTAGTTGGAGAACAACACATATAAAAGGAGCCCATTATGCTGGTTTTTAGAGATATTCACAGGTACACACACCTATACGTAAAAACTTAAGAGAAATAAACAGCCAGCTGATCATAAATGTTCTCTCTGGAAGCAAGTGTGGGATGGAGAAGGTGGAATTTCATTTTTTACTCGACAACTTCTGATTTGTTTGCTTTTGTGTATATTAAGAATATAATCAGGGTTTCTGGTGCAGAAGAGCATTTCTTTTTCCAGCCAAAAGGAAAGGAAAGAGGGAAGAGGCCATTTGAGTTGGGCAGTGTGAGAAGTTCTGAAAGTGGACAAGAGCAAAAGAGCATTCCAAGTAGTGGGAACAGCAGGAGCAAAGATGTGAAAGTGGAAAAGCCTCTGGGGTATTTGGGGGGCTGTCAGGTTCTGCTCCATTGGAGGGTCCAATGGGTGACTTGGGGTGGGGTGTGGTGAAGATGAACCAGAACAGTGAGTTGAAGCAGCCAGCGTCCAAGGGCGTTGTATGCCCCTCAGGGACTGAGGGCCATGGGTAAATGGGGTGACCACTGTAGGCCAGGGGCTGGGGGGGACGGGTGTCAGATGATCGTGGGAGAGGATGGTAGGCTGTGGCTGGGCAGGAAGTCTCAGCAGCGTTTCACACCTGGCCTCTGTGTCACAATAAACTGACCATTAACTCCATTATCCATATTTGGCTCCTAATGAGATCATCTCCAAAAAGGCTAGCACCCACCCCTGGTGAAGTCTCCAAATCCGAATGAAGAACTTCCAGGGTGTTTGAGCACACCTTTCCAAAAGGAGCACAATGGGGTGACGGGATGACCTGAGGCGGTCCTAAGTCACCAGAGGACAGTCACATTCAGCCCTTCCTGCATGCAGGCTGTGACAGGGATAAGCACTTTACAAACATTTTCTCATTTAAACCTCACAGCAAACCTAGGAGGTACAGCCGAGCACTGTCTCCTTTACAGATGAGGAAACTGAGGCTTGGAGAGGTTAAGCACCTCATCCAAGGATACTCCACTAGCAATGCTGGAGCTGAGACTGGGACACAGTTCCCGACCGCCACCTCTACAACCTCCAGACATTTCAATTTGCCTCACAGCCAGCCAGTGCACTGCTCCAGCTTCCAGGAAAATATTATTGAGCTCAGAATTGGAGATGAATTCAGAGATTGCAGTTCTATGAGCAGAAAAGCAAATCTAGATCCATAAGGTTACTATATGCTGGCTGGAAGTGGAGGTGGGGTGTTGGGATAAGGAACCAAGTTGGACTATTAAATATCTAGCTTGGTCTTTAGCTAGCTGAGCCAAGCAAGACACCAAACTGCCTCCTCTGTCCTTCTCCAACTCTGGCCAAGGGCCCCAGCTTTTCTTTCTAGAGCATTCTGGTTTTGACTTGGGCCTCATGTCCAGTTCTGCCCTGACTTGTGTGTCCATCTTGGAAAAGTCAGGAGATACCTGGGCAATCAAGATGATGACCTCCTCCAGCCTTATTGTTCTGTGGCCACCAGAGACCCTGGGGCATCCACCTAACATCCCAACAAACTCTCACTGTGCCAGGGACTGAGTGTTTGGCTGGGAGCAGCCTCTGCCCTCCCAGAGCTGACATTCCATGGGGATGTGCACCAAAGCGAGGCCTTTTGAAGATATTTAAAAACATTCATCTCTCTTGATATCATTGAATAAATTTTCCAGGAAGATCCTCCTCACCTCCATGTCTCCTGACACAACTAAGCAGAACCCCAGGAAGACACACAGGTGGCAAGTTATTCATCACTCCATACCTCAATTTCCTGGTCTGGAAGATGGAGATACTAAGAGAGCCTGTGCTACAGGATAGTCGTAGAAATTACATGAGGATGTCGGTGCAGAGCCCAGTAGCACAAGGTACAGCCATTCAGATGAACTGGCATTTATTAAGGGCCGCTATGTCAATTCCTTTTCCACAGTATACTTCAACACATGCGCACGCATGCACATGCACACACACACTGCTAAAACCAATGAGAATCTGGCATCATCTGAGAGCTGGTAACTCTTTATCTGGACTTTTGCACACGCTGTTCTCTCTTCCTGCCATCCCAGCCTACCCTCCAACAGGGGTGACTTGTAGCCCTCCCTCTCTGTACCTTCTTAGATGTCACCTTTTCCAAGAAGCCTCCCTGTCACACTTCCTTTATGCCATGTTAAATAACATCAGTTGATCAATCAACCAATCAATGGCGAGAACTGGAAGCATTCATCTCCTGGTCCATGATACGATACATTTTCATATTTTCATTTTTTTCTATCAAAGCCCTGCTAAGTAACTACTTGCCCTCCAGATGGTTCCCTCTGAGTGATGAGGTAGATGTAACCAAATGTCACAAAAGACGAGGAGTCCACGGCCAGGGCAGGTGGGGTGAGGCAAGTCTTCCTATGTGTAGAGTTACGATTCCAGCAGCGCCCCCTAGGCTCATGCTCATTGCCCAGGCAGCAGTTTCAGGAACATCATCACACCAGGTCTCATCCTCTGCAAAGGAAGGCATGAGCTTTCTGGTCAACCAAGAGAGCACAAAATGCAGAGATCTTACTCCAGCCACCTGCTAGGACTTGGGGAGGAGGTGGGAGAGGTTCTGCCCACACTGCCTCATTTCCTCTCTCCCTTCCCCAGTGTGATAGACCATGTCCAGGGCTCAAGAGATGACTGGCCACACCAGGGGCTTGACCACAACCTTGGGTTCCATGTGCATGGAATGGTCCTCCCCCAGATACCCATCTCACTACTCTCTCATTCATCCAGGTTTCTGCTCAAATGCCACTTCCTCGGAGAGACCTTCTCTCACCTAAACCAACTCTGCCTCCATCCCAGTCCCAGCTTCATCTCCTTCATTACGCTGATCACGCTCCCCGACATCATCTTACAGATCTAGTTGTCTATTGTCCATCTCTGCCACTGGGATGTAAACTCCACAAGGGAGGAACGCTGTTGGTTTTCTTGACTGCTATGTAGCCAGTGCCAGAGCCCTCCCTCCCTAAATGATTCTTGAATAAATGAAGTAAATGAGTTGAGCTAAGTGGCTAAGGCACAGGAAGAAAGCAAAGCTTATCTCCAAACCTCTCCACAGTAGACCCCACTCCACTTACTACACTGGTGATCTCCCACACAGAAGTTTGAACTGACTCAATAAATTAGAATCATATATAAAAATATTTCATTTTCACTCAAGTTTCAACCTGTACATGCACGGTGATATGAATCCGACAATATCTGTACAAACCGTTAAGATAATGGGTCTGAGGATTAATTTTTTAAAAAATATATCTAGGGCCCACAATTAATAAATTGATTAAGAATCATTCAGAAAAACTCAGGGAAAGAACAACAGAGTGAAAGAAACAGAGCCTCCCCCTACCTGCCCACCCCCGCTTCCCCACTCCATCCACCCCTGAGCCCAATGCAGTCACAGGGTCCTGAACAATACAGAAGCTGGCCTTGAAGGTCTCTAAACTATAGCAGTTTTCTCTTGATGCCTCTTTGTCTCAGGCCCCCTCTGATGACATATGACTCAGTAGCACACTGAGTTCTGGTCAGGGGCTCGGGAACATTGGTGACGGCAGAGAAGTAGAGGCAGCTCACTGGGATGTGATGGATGAAGGGTAATCAGGATGCAAAGTAGACCAGGAGGACTGGAGTGGTAGTGTGCGGAAGGCTGGAGGCCACACCTCATCCTTATCAGGGGGATACAGGGACTATATGTGGTTCTCTGCACCCCACATCTTTCCTCCCATGGAATGGACTGTCTTGAGAGGCAAGGAGTTCCCTGTCACTGGGGGATTCAAGCTTGGGTTAAGCAGTAACTAGGAAGAGATGTTGCAGAGGTGGTTTAAACTGCAGGTTGAACAATGTGACCTTAAAGGTCACCTTTAACCCAGAGCTCCTGACTAACAGCCAGTTCCTTTGCATTTCACTACTCTTAAAAGCTCTCCAGCCTCACCTCACTTCACTCAGTGTATGTTCATTCATTCTGCCACTCAGGGACATTTCTTGAGCATCTACTGTGTGCCAGGGGCCCGAGTTCAGCAGGGATCAGGGCAACATGTCTGCCCTCTTGGATTCTACATTCTCCTGGATGGATACAGACAATAAATCCATAAATAGATATACGAGTAAGACCACTTCAGGTAAGCTCCGTGAATTAAATACAATGGGAGAATTTGACACAAACTGACAGGGGAAGGGGCTGCTTTGGACAGAGGGGTCAGGAAAAACTTTCTCTACAGAGGAGACATCTGAGCTAAAGGGCAAGAAAGTGCCAGACACAAGAAGAAGTGGTGGAATAGTGCACTCAGCAGAGGGAAGAGCATGTGCAACTTGAGCTCAAATTTTCATGAATTGCATCCCATCCTAAAGGCCTCGCCACAGGCCGGCAGTCCCTACCCCCACAGCCTGACTCCTCCTTTCCTCAATTAACTTCTTTATTAGCTTTTCTCAAGTCAAGGCAGACCTGAATTTTCCACTGGAAGGTGTGCTCTGAGCAAGGGCACAGAGGAACGTGTGGGTACCTCCAACCTCCAGGAGACAGAGGTAATTTTGACATCTCTAGCCCCTAAAAATATGGGCCTGCCCTGTACAGGGGGTGAGAACTCACAACTTCCCACCAGCAGTTGAGGGTCCACTTTTGCAGGGTGCAGGCCTTTTGCAGAAAATGATGAAAAGGGAACCCTCTGGAAAAATATACACCTGTGCTCCAAGCATCTCATGCACATTTCAGGAAATTCCTGGAGCCCCAGGTACAGAACTCCTGTCTGTGGTTACCACTGCCAAAAGAAAGAAACTAACCTGGTGCAGTCCAGACTCCACTGATGGAGGGGACAATCTGTTGGACGTGAATGAATGGAGGGGAGGGGACAAGATCAGGCCCTTGGGCCCCTAAATAGACTCCTACGCTCACAGAGACTAGAGGATGTCAGCCTGTCAGAGGGCCATGAAGGAATTCAAGTGAAACCTTATCCACTCCATCCCAGCAATGCAAACATCCATTCACACCCCAGAGCTTCCAGAGAAAATCCGAGACCCCATCTCCTGGGAGTGTCCTTGACACAGGTCATCTCTAATCTCATGTTCTGAGATACATTTTGCATAAGACTCGTTAACCCATAGGAAGTGTTACTGCAAAGCCCAAGTGTTTCAAGGCTGAAGGGGACACCATGGCTACTGTGTAGATAATGCAGGTCCTAAGCAGGAGAAGGGGAAGTCCCAAGAGCCTGCCCAGCCACCTCACTGGGGAGCTAGGGATGAGGATGTCCTGTTAGAGAGATGTCAGCCATAACAATAATGAGAACAGACGCAGAACTTACCTTGTACCAGCACTATTGTAAGAACTTTAATCTTACACCACCCTTTAAGGTTTCTACTATTATCATCCTCATTTTACAGATGAGGAAACTGAGGCATAGATAGGTGAAGTAACTTGCCCAAGACTACACAGCTAAGACAGAGACACAGGAAACCTCTCTTCTTTCACACTCCAGGGAAAAAAGTGGTTATACCTGGGTAGTGCATTAAATGCTTAAAAATAAGTTTCTGCTGGTGCATCCAGGACAACTACTGTTTGGCAGTTCTCACATCCGTGCCCACTGCTGGAAGAAAGCCTGGTTCAGGCATTACACGGAGCAAGAGTCCTCTAGGAATAAGTCGCTCTGTTTCAGCAACGTTCAAGCCCACGATGAGGCCGCTGATAAAGCAAGCGAGCCTCTTCCTCGTTGGCAAAACCCAACGGAACCCATTTCCACCCGGCTCGGTCTACTTCGACCCTCAGAATATGCTCACCCCTCCCTGGCTACGGGGCACCGAGGTTCACCTTAACCCCTTGGTGTCCGCCTCCCTCGTCTCCACCGCGGGACCCTCTGGCCGCGCAATTTAAAAGATGCAGCCGCCAGCACAAGGGCCCGGGGGGGCCCGGGACCGCTGCCGCCGTCCTGCGCGCTCACAGCCTCCACGCCGCGAAGTGACCGGCGGCGCTGCGAGCCACGACCAGCAGCGCCCCACGCGACGCTGACCTGCGGGCGCCCCAACAGGGCTGAGGAAAACCCCCGAGGGAAAGAGGCTTTGCCCCAGGACAGGTGGCGCCTCCCTCTCCGGAAGTGGCTCCGGGAACTTTCGCCCAAGAGCTACCAGGGAATGGAAGTCAGGGTCTCCAGCGCGAGCGGCAGCCAGTCACGGCTGGTGGTGGCACTGCCCACCTGCGCCGCGCCCAGGCGCCAGTGCTCCCCCGAGCTCTCCGAGTGCCCCCGGCCAGAAGGCGCGCAGAGCCCGCTGCGGGCACCGGGACAGGGCAGGGGCGACTCAGAGGTGGGGGTGGGGGGTCCAGCTTGGAGATGGTGGGTGAAGGCAGGGGAGGAGCCAGCCCGGGGAAGCGTCCCGCTCCAGGGCGTCTAGCAGGGGTGTCCAGCCGGGGAGACTCTAGCGGAGGGGCAGGGTTCCCGGCCAGCCGCCCAGACTCACCTCGGCGCCCAGCGCAGGCTCGGCCCGGCGGGACTGGAGAGCGCACCGCGGCGGCGGCCGTGGTGGCGGCGGCTGCGGGGGCGGCTCCCCCGGGCGGGGCGGGGCCGGGGAGGCCGGGCCGGCCACGTGGGCGGGAGGCGGGCCGGGGACCCCCGCGGGCGCCCGAGCTGGGTGGCGTGGGATCCGGACGCAGTCACGCCCGGCCGGCACTCGGCACTCCTCTCTCCCCACGCCCGGCCCGGGTGCCTGGGAAGGCTAGGAAGGGAGGCGGGAGGAGGGGCGATCTGGCCCCCGGGGCATCCCCCGCCACCTAATCCAGACTCAGGCGGAGAGAATGTCCCCGGTCGGGGAAGGGGTGGCGGCCCGCTCCCCCGGCCTGGAAGGCGAGCGGTAGCAGAGGCTGCCCTGGCGGGCGAGGGCCGGAGCCTGCGCGCGGAGCCCCACCGTCGCCGCTAGGCTGACCTCGGGCGTGTCAGGTCTTGCCCAAGCCTCACTTTCCTAGACTGTGGGGGTGACAGTGAGGACGAGCCGCGAGCTGTGCGACTCCCCGCGCCCCCCGCAGGTTCTCAGGAGTCGCCAGTTTGTGGGCGGACGCCAAGCCTGAAAGAGCAGCAGCCGGCAGTGGCCTGGTCTCCGTGCGGAAATAAACGTGGGAATCTAAATAAAACTGTTTTCTGCATTCGTTCATTCATTCATTCAACGGATAAACGCCTGCTGTGCTCAGGACCTCATAAAATCGGGAATAAAGAATGCCCTACACTGTAGTTATGGGGTCTTATGAGAGTATAAACCGTGATGTTAAAAATTGAAAACTCGTTAGTTGCTTTCATGCGCCAGGCGTGCATTTTAGGTGCTTGATGTACTTTAACATTCACAACAGCCCAGTGAGGTGTAGGGGTTGTGCGGGCCCACTTCTCAGATGAAGAAACTGAGGCTTAGAGCCGTGAAGCCAGCCCCCAGGTCAGAAGAGAGAGCATCAGCCCAAGGGCTAAGAGTCCTGTCAGACTGACCCTCCAGTAAGGGGCAGGACCCGGGCTCTGAGCGACCTCCTCCCTCTCTCCCTGGGGTGAACTCGAACCCCCACCCCCTCATTCCACCTCACAGTGGGAGGGAGGGTGTTGAAGGCTCCCTGGGAGGCACCCATCCTGACAGCAGCCGCTGGGATATGGGTCTCTCAGCCTGGGCCCCCATGACCAGCAGGAGATGTTCAGAACTTGCTTTGGCACAGCTGAGACTTTCTTCATTGCAGCCCCTGTCTCTCTTCGCAGCCACTCAGCTGGGCAGCCTCCTCCTGGCCCGCAGCCTGCCTTTTGGGCCAGAAACTGAGCATCTTGAGCAGACCAACTTTCATTCCAACAGCTGCAACTTCATTCCACCATAGCCTCAACGGGACTCCTTGACCCCAAACCCAGTGCCTCATGACCCATCCGTTTCCTGTTCAAGGAACACACGCCCTCTTCAGTACTCCACTTCCAAGGGCAAACTCTCTATCCAGACCCCTAGTCCTCAACCTTTTCCCCAAAGCCTCTTTTGTTATTCTCCCTCCTCCACACTGTGGAAGATCCCTACTACAACCCGCCATATTTATTAAGTAATAACAGAAGGCTTCCGCTCCCTCATCAACCCAGAGTTCAGCAGGTGCTTCAAACCCACAAGTCAACACCTGGTGTTCTACTCAGGCAGCTTTGTCCAAGATAAAAGTTTTATTTCCATTAGATTCCATTTAACAACAATTTGCCATATACTGTGCCAGGCTCTGGGGAACAGCAGTGACTCTGTCACCAAGACAGACACAGTCCCCGACCCCATGGAGCTCATAGCTGATGCGGAAACAGTCAGACCCCTCACTGGGCAGTTAGGGAACAGGACATGGTGAGAGACACACCAGGGAAAGTGTCCACCCAGATTCGGGCACAGGGAGGCTTCCTGTGGGAAGTGGGCCACCGCTGAGCCCTGACTAGGCAGGGGGTTCAGGCGGGGGAAAGGTGGAGGGAACAGGAAATATGGAAGCCCAGAGGTGGGAGAGCACAGGGCACACTTCCAGAAGCCCATGGAGAGGGGCAGGTGAGGGAAGAACAAGGCTAGAGGGGCCTTGATGGCCAAGGTGAGGCACCAGCCCACGACCATTGAAAGATTCAGGCAGAGATGATGGGATCACACGGGGTGCTGAGTGAGGAATGGATATAGTAGGTGAAAATCTCCTGTACACAGCAAAGGCAGGTACATTTTTATTATTACTAGAGACAAACTTCTTGACTGCCTCTGTTTTATAATTCAGAGTTTCCAGAAATCAGAACAAATCTGCAAGCAGGATATGTAGACTAGAAACAAATCAATTTATTCCCACAAGGGTTTATATGCATCACCCCATCCCCTCCCACCAATGCCATGCTTGGCCCTGCGGGGGAGGAGGGACTTGGTTCCTGGACTCAAGTTAGGAGTCTAATGGGGGAAGAGATGATACACCCAAAGGTGGGGGGTGAGGAGGGGATAGGTGGGAAATGTGGTTTATGATCCATGGACTTTGGAAACTGGTGGAGAGGCCAGAAGACACTGATGACCAGCCATATTTTCTCCTTGAAATAGTCAGTTCATGAGGCCCCATTCTTGAATTCAGCTCCATCTCCCCTAACTCTGCAAGACAGGATGGAATAGGACCAGGGCAGTCACCTCACTAAATCACCAATTGGGAAAGCTGGAGTGTCTGTAGGAGGCCCTCATGTGGCCTGTGGGAAGGGTGGATGATGAGCTAAGACTGACACAGGCAGGAAGGCAATGGTGACAAGCTGGGGCAAGGCGGGGAAAGCAACCATGTGAAAAGGCATGACCAAGGGCAAAAGTGAGGTGCTGAGACCACCAGCCCTGGGTACCAAGTGCCCACCGCATACCTTTAACAATTGCTGTTGTGTGTGACCATACATTTCAAACCCCCTAATGATGTAACACCACTGGTACAACAATGTAGAAAATACCCAGAGGTATAAAGAATAAGATGAACTCATCCATAATCACACCGCCCAGAGATAACCATGGTTAATTTGTGTTCTCTATTTTTTATTAACATACTATGAGCCTTTCCCTTTGTCATGAAATAATCTTCACAACATGGTTGTTAAGGGCCACTTGTTGGTCTGTGGAATGACTGTGCTCTCCTCTTTTTTTTTTTTACTTTTTTTTTTGTGTGAGGAAGATCAGCCCTGAGCTAACATCCATGCTAATCCTCCTCTTTTCGCTGAGGAAGACCGGCTCTGAGCTAACATCTATTGCCAATCTGCCAATCTTCCTCCCTTTTTTTCCCCCAAAGCCCCAGTAGATAGCTGTATGTCATAGTTGCACATCCTTCAGGTTGCTGTATGTGGGATGCAGCCTCAGCATGGCAGGAGAAGCCGTGCGTCGGTGCGTGCCCAGGATCCGAACCCGGGCCGCCAGTAGCAGAGCGCGCGCACTTAACCGCTAAGCCACGGGGCCGGCCCTGTGCTCTCTTCTTATAATCAATCCTGGCACTTGGTTTGTTCCTCATTTCTCATTATCAGGGATAACGCTTGGTGATGAAAACCTTTGCACAATAAACTTCGATGCACATTTCTGGTTATTTCCTAAAGAGAAACCCCTAGAAGTGGTATTACTGGAAGGAACATTCAACTCCTCTGCCTGTAGCAATGTATACGTGTGCCTCCCTCTCCTTTTGTGTGTGTGTGTTTGAAAGGTGTGGAGCATCTTGTTGATGAAGCAACACTAACCTTGTGCGGTCCTCACTCAGGGGATGGTGACGCCAGTGCAAGGAGTAAGGTGTTGGTCTTGTTGTTCAGGCCTAAGCAATGCTCTGCACGTAACTAATGAAAGCCTTCTTTGAAAGAAAGTCCTTTCTGCTCTCATAATCTGGGTTCAGGCAATGGCACAGTGCCTGGCACGGTAGCAGGCATCCAAGTCACAGGGGTGATTCTAATATACGCCATGTCGCTAACCAACCCCAGGTCTACAAGAATCTATAGGAAGTCTGGAGACAGGATCCACAGGGAGTGAACCCTTGAGACAATGCAGGCTGTTCAGGGGGAAATACGTGGGACGGCCCAGTGGCTCTCAGCTCTGAGGATCATGGTAAATGGATGAGAGCCTTATCCCAATTTGCGAAGTAAGGAAGAGATGCAGTTTATTTCTCCAGGAAACCTTTTAAAATTGCTCTCCGCTACTGGCGGCCCGGGTCTGGATTCCAGGCACACACCGACGCACCGCTTGTCCGGCCACGCTGAGGCCACGTCCCACGTACAGCAACTAGAAGGATGTGCAACTATGACATACAACTATCTACCGGGGCTTTGGGGAAAAAAAGGAGGAGGATTGGCAGTAGATGTTAGCTCAAAGCCAGTCTTCCTCCACAAAAAAAAAGAGGAGGATTAGCATGGATGTTAGCTCAGGGCTGATCTTCCTCACACACACACACACACACACACACACACACAAAATTTACTACTAACTGTTACCGTTTACACTGATGTCAACTGAGATAAATATGTTTTTGAGCACTTACCATGTGCCAGGCACGGGACTATCTCCTCCACCTGCTTTATTCTCACAACCCCCTAAGGCAGGTGCATTTTACTCCCATCCGACAGATGAGGAAACTGAGGACCAGGGAGATGAGGTGACTTGCCCCAGTGACTGATCAGTGGCCGGGCTGGGGTCCCAAGCTGGTTATAAAAGTAGAATCCGAGTCCAGCCCAGATGGAGCTCCACTTCAGTATCCAGTTCATCTGCTACCCAGGCTAGGGCTGAGGAAGATGTCCAGAGGATCACACTTTACAACTGCACACCTCTTACCCTTCCCCGGGTGACGACATCCCCATAGGCAGAGGGGCTCACTGTGTGCCAGGTTCTGTGCCCAGAACTCCACCTGGTCTCACATCAGCCGTCAGGTATTGAACTATTACACATTTTCTAGATGGGGAAACTAAGTCCTAATCAGGTCAAGTCACCTGCCGAGGGTCACACAGAAAGTGGCAGACTGAGATCTCAGTTCAGGGTGCCTGAGACCAAAGCCCCACCTTAGTAACAATGATTAAAAAATAATTATCTTGCCAATAGTAATGCACAGTTATACACACATGTGCAGGATCTTCAAGTACATCCAACTTCAGGCACACAAACCAAAGGCAGGACCTGCCCGTGTTTGCATTATGCCACCAGGAGTGCTCTGGCCTTACTTTGCTGCAATTCTCCCTGGCCTGGCCTTGCCCAGCCTGGTGGGAAACGTCTACTGTCCGTCTGGAAGCTGACACCTGCCCAGTCCCTGGAATGTTTCTGACCAGCAAGAATGGGGAAGACCAGCAGAGCGTCTCACCCTGGAGGACGATTACTCCACCTCTGCCCCGCTCCAACTTCTAAAAATTGGAAAATTCCCCTGACCTCATACTGATAGTCGGTTAGAGAAACAATTGCTGCTTTTGTTCACTTCCAGAGTGGGGTGTGGTCATCCGCCTGGCACAGGGACTTTGAAGAAACAAGTCCAGAAAAATGTGTCTCTGTCGGGGCTGAAAGACGACCAGGAAAAAAATGATCCTGGTGAATGGAACATTATCAGATCTCAGACTGTGTGGTCAATTGTCACAGGCTACACACAGTCAACTATTAAGAAATCCCAGAGTTATTGCCTTAATTTAACTTTGCTGGGAGCACCTCCCCCTCCTCAACCCCCAACTCATCCTTCCTGGACCAGCATCAAAACAGCCAGGCGTGGACCCACCCTCCTCTCCTGGGGGATAGAGATGCTTTAACTTAGCACCTGACCAAGTCCCTGGGCTGAAGCTCCTATGAGCAGGGAACTATCTCCTACCCATCTCCATATGACTCCCAACGGTGCTGGGAACCCACAGAATAATTAATAGCCACTATTTACCAAGAGCCTAGCACTTGCCAAGCACGGTCGTGGGTGCTTTATAGAACCCATCTCATTTAATCCTCATAATAACCCTATGTGGTGGATATTAGTTCCCTCTTGCAGATGAAAAAACCGAGGCTCAGAGCAATTAGGTGATTTGCCCACAGTCCCAGACATACAAAGAGATAGAGTCAGGAGGGCAGGGATCATGTATGCATCTTATCCACTACTGTGTCACCAGTACACACTTTAGACTCTCAAATAAAATGCGGGTAAAAAGGTTGTATCATCTATAAATGTGAAAGATGGTGCAACAACCCCTCCAGAAAGAGGCCAGGGAGCCCACCCTACTGATCTTGCATTACTTTCCCTTAATCCCAAGGACCCCATTTGAATTTTGTGTCCTTACCCCACGTTTGTCTCCATCCCTCCCTTCATTGCATCCTCTGCATCTGTCCTGTTCTCAGAGCACTTCTGATTTTTCTCCTGTGGACAGTGAGGACAGGATATGCTGGGGGTAGGGGAGGAGAACAGACATTTATTGAGGACCCACTCTCCCCAGGACAGCAAAGATATATTTTGTGTCTCTTCCCTCGCAGGGCCTTTGACTGGTCTTTTCTAGGATGAGCAACTGAGGCACAGAGGTACAGTCTCAGAGTGACAGTGACAGTAGCAGAGCTGGGAACTGACCCTGAAGTTGCTGGGCACCAAGAATTAACTCACAGAGCACGGGGCACACAGGAGGGGAGAGAACGTCTGTCGGAACAACAGACAGCCACCTCTTTTTCTTTTTGAACGACAGGAAATTTGTTTGTGGCCCCCAATTTCAGTGGCTCTTTTCAAATTTCTGCAAAGAAAGTCCATTTGTTCTGAGAATCAAATTTCTTCTTGATGTAAGTATCCCTGTCCCTCTTCCAGATGCCACGCAGGCAACAGGCACCTTCCCGTTGGAAGGAGAGGTAAATGGTCAAGGGCAGCAGGTTCCTCTTCTCTAAAGTGCAAGAAATACTAGTCATCCTCGCCTCCTCACCCTGGATAATCTCTCTCCTTCTCAAAGCAAGAGCCCCCAGAAAACGGTGCTGGGAACCCCAGCTATTCAGGAAATAGGAAAGATGATTTAGAATAATGAACTACCACAATCTTGAAACAAAACATTTTATTTGATGCAAAAATTCTAAGGTACAAAAACATTTTGCAAATGTCAGTTGTGATCTACTGTCACCTATTTACAGT
This sequence comes from Ceratotherium simum simum, assembly GCF_057802395.1. Taxonomy (NCBI): domain Eukaryota; kingdom Metazoa; phylum Chordata; class Mammalia; order Perissodactyla; family Rhinocerotidae; genus Ceratotherium; species Ceratotherium simum. Next base: position 57,463,441 of record NC_141904.1, read on the forward strand.
GTTATGTACAAATCAAATAAGACGTTAACGTTTTCAATGTAAAAATATAGCACCCTGCTACAGTCTGTCAGTGCTCACTCTTCTACCAAAGCCCACAAAGGACAAACTTAAAGAGGAAACAAAGACAATGGCCATAACCACGGTGTTCCACAGGCTTTCCCCCCAGAAGGTAGTGACAGCGAGCTTCTGCAGTGGGAAAAAAAGGAAAACCTAACAGTAAAAAGAGAAGTTATCTACTCTCTAAATGAACACATTTGGTTTTTACAAAAGTTTTTGCTCTATGGTTTTTTCTTGAGATAGAAAAAAACTTTTTAAGTAACAGATGATTACACATTAATGTAATCCAATGGTAATTTTGTGTGTAATGAATGCAGCAGCCAACTTTGTCTACATTACATACAAACAGAAGATTGCTTCTTTGAATCTTCTCAACTGAAATTTTATTTGATATAAACATAAGATATACAGTCATAATGGTTTGCTTTATCAAAATTCTGATTGTGCAAAACACAGTGCTTGGTCAATTCAGAGCCATGACTCCAGCCCTTTAGAACATGGAAAAGCTTCTTGAGGAGTCTGTGGTCCAGCTGAATTTTGGAGAGGAATCAAAGAGCAGGAGGGAAGACAAGTGACCAAAATTCCCAAGAGGCCCTCACTCAACCTCCTTACTGGTTAGCCCTTAGCTGTCTATCTCGCCAGGGGTTAAACTGAAGCCTGCCCCATTTAATAATATTGTGAGTCATGAATTAAAGGTGATGTCTAGAAATATATAAAAATAGAATCCAAAATTGGGAGGGAGGGGTAGCTGCCACTCAGAAGGTAAGAGCTGGTCTTGAAGAGCATCTTGAAGAAGCTCAGGAAAGACATTAAACAAGTCAGGAATAAGCACCAAGTAATTGGCCACAAGAGAGAAAACAACACATCTGATAAAGGACTATCACCAAGAAAAAAACCCCAAAGATGTGACAAATAATCCTCAAAATGAAGATAGGTGATATCCATTTTATAAAAGCGCCGTTATATTTTTAATTAGTAAAAGAAGTTGGGCACATACGAGTTTCCCTGTAATCCCCATCCTGAGGCTGGCCTTCACAAGGCACCCATGTGAATAAGGCACCACACTGCATTTGGGCAACTAAACTGAGTGTGAAGCTGAGAAACAGAATAGCAGTGAAAATTATTAAGCCCTTGGAAAACGAGAGCTATGAAGCACGTGAAGTAGGTGGGATTATTTATCACTGAAATAAAAACACCAGGGAGATGACTTCACTGTGGTTTTCAAATACACGGAAGGTGACCAGCTGTTCTTTTTCCACTACACACCGAACAAAAGAAGGCTGGTTTGAATTTCTATAAGAAAGACATATAAAGAACTATCTAATCAGCAGGGTAGGTTACAGAATCTCCTTCACTGAAAATCCAGAATCCCATCCACAGCCAGATGTCTGAAATAATTCAGGCGCAGCCCTGTCTGACACTGGGGGGAATATGCCAGATAATCCAAATTTTCTCCCACCCCCAAAACTCTGAAATTGGAATCAACGCTATCGGCTTACAGTCAGACTTCCTTTTGTTTATTTTTTTACCCTGAGCCTGGAAAGGAGGTGATATAACAAGGATGAGCCAACACGCCATGAGGACTCCCGACTGATACTTCAATATCAAGAAAAGCTTCTCTCAGTATACAGTTTCCCACCTCCAAACAGTCAATTCATAGATCGTTTCCAACACAAGACAATGCCAATACCTGGCTCAAGCGGACGCTCAGGGTTCCTTGCCCTACTCCCCATGTAAGTCCAGGCCTAAGCTCAGAACTGCAAACCATCTAGAAAAGGGAGGAAGCCAAGAGCTATAACTATACATAGGGTCCTTCAGGTTGTGGAGTTTAAATGAAATTGTTCCAAGTGTCATTTTTTTTTTAATTGAGAGAACACAAATCTGGTTTTGAAATTAACAACTGGCTTGCCTTTCTCTTAAGACACCGTGAAATGTAGAAGCAATCAAAACATTTCAAATACATTCACAATCAGATCAAATTTCTTTGGGAGAGCAAGCAGGAAGGAGGCAATCCCGCTACTGGCTGCATTTTTTAATTAGCATGGATGCCTTTTATGTCAAATCTTATAAAGCAGAGGTGGCAAACTGACAACTGGTGGGCCAGATCAGGTCCACCCATGTGTTCTGTTGTCAACAAGTTTTCTGTAGTAGAAATTTTTAATTTAGTTGCCAATACTAAAAAAAAAAATCAGAACTTTTCATATAAAAATCCAGCTTCTCAGCTTCTCTTGAAAAACAGGAAGATCAGGAAACACTGCATGGCCATAACTGGATAGAGCAGCTGCCCCCTGTAAGTGGAACAGGAGTGCTTCAGTTTGCCACTGTCCCCACCAGGCCCTATTGTCTCCCTGACACTGAGAAGGCACATCATAGCCAGTTATCCTCACACCTTATTTATCATTACACCTGGCCTGCTACACTGGTGCCCCCTGAAGGCATAACATCTGTTAAATAAGAGCAGCAGTCTTCACCAACAATATAAAATAGAAAAAGCTAATAACCTTCACATTAGTATTGTCCCCCTCTCTCCAACAAAGACACAAAGAGTAATTTCTCTCTCCTTAAGAGAGAGTGTTGAGGTGATTGGGGGCTGCAGGTTTTCTCTCTCTGGGAAGGAGGGTGCATCATTTCTTCTCTAGGAATAAAATAGCTTTTTTTCTTTGTTTCTTTTAAAGGAAAAGATGCTCAACTCTGAAAAAAGGAAAACTTCTGGAAATCACATAACCCCACATATTTGGAGGGACAGTTTTCTTGTTTATTTGCAGTTAAGTGAGGGAATCTGAGACTACCAGTGGTAAAAAAAAAAAAAGACCCTGTGGCTATGAAGTAGCAAGCCTAAACTGACAAACACACACACATGAACTTAAATTACTACACACTGATTCCAATGATGTCATCATTGCTAAAGACATTTTCTGAACTTCTAACCTGGGACTGTCTTCAGTTATTGCTAATGTGTCAACCAAAAGCTGTCTCATAACTTTATGGCCCCATCTCATTTTTGGCTCAAAATACTATTACCTGGCTGGGTCACCCACTTGAGTACCTGGGCCTAGACCCAAATGACTTCTGATTCTTTCTGGAGATCAATGTGCCTCAAAGGCCCAGGACTCACCCTCTAGAGGACCGTCTACCCGCTGTGTGGCTGGGCTGGGTCTGTGCAGGTGGTCCCTTTGGCTTGTAGCCAATCTCTGAAAGAATAACACACCTTACCTTGGCTTTCACCTCCCTGATCACTCTCCTGGCAAAGCTGATGGTGTCAGATGCTAAGTCCTTTCCGTAGGGTGTCAGTGAGTTAAGATAAACAACCAGCTCCCTACCTTCAACTACCTGCAGGCCTCTTGGTTACCTGGAACCCTGGACTTACCCCTGGTCTCCTGCCCAGAGGACACCATCTAACTTAGCCACACAAGCTTTTTACTCTCAGGATCAAGGCTTTTCATTGAGATCATCCTATATTCTGATTCTTGTTTCCCCAAAGTCTAAAAGCCTGTGACTTGGCAGAACCTTTATCTGAATTCCAACTTATCATTTCCACTGTCTGGGACAATGTGTGAGTCAAAAAATGCAGCTCTCCATAAAACAGATGTTTTGCCTTAATCTATAAGGCAACTATTCCCACTCCCAGCATGAGCTGGGAAGGGTAAAAAAAAAACAAGTAAAACTAATAAGGCAAAACCAGGAAGTTAGACTTTTCAGACTATTCTGAATTAGGCATTCATGCTATCGTTTCATTATCTGGCACAAGAGAGACTGATGCTGTTGAACATCACAAACATTAGTATTTCAAAATAAGCACCCAAACCCTAAGTCCAAACTAAAACGTCACCTGATTCGTGGACCAGCACACTTTTTTCCTTCCCATTTTCAAAAGTGAGTCCATTTAGCAAGCTCTCTGCTCATGCTCCTAGAGCCCAGCTGATGCTTCCCCTCCAGACCTCCACGCTGTCCCTGGGGCCACTTTCTCATTTCACTACAAAGCTGAATATCTATCCTAAAAGCAGTTCCTAATGGTTCCTTTGGGGCATGCACCATTTCTTGGCTTCAATAAGAAATCTCTCTAAAAATGTTCCAAACTGAATTTTCTTATGTTAGCAAGTTTGGACAGACCAATCTCCTTCACAGAACGAATGCCGATGATGGAACGGCAAGATAGTCACGTGTGGCAGGAGCTCTGCACTCGTCCCGAATTCTACGGTGACAACATGGAATGTCTCTTCTCCAACAAGATGCCTGGTTTTATGGGGGAGAAGGTTCTGCAGCTCACTTGTCTCTCCCTCAGAGCAGCTGCAGGAAACTTGATGCCAGAGAACAGACGAGCACGTTCTTCTCCAGAGAAGCTGGCAGCTGCCTTTACAGAGCAGGGAGTATAACATTTGCATCAAAAATACACACAAACCTCTTTTTTCCAGCAGGGGTGCAAACCTTCCCTTCCCTACCTGCCAAGCTTGTGCTGAGAAGGAAAGTCCTACACCATGCACCATCCCACCTCCCACCCCGCCTTGGGATGTTTCTCAGTGTCTCCCTTAATATCGGTCCTATTTGCTGAAGGAGCGAAAACCATGGTCCCTGGTGTGAGTGCTGAGGAAACAGGGTGCCCAATCCAAGAGCACCTATGAAAAAAGTGGAAAAAGACACTCACAACCCTTCAAGGGCATGGGGAGGAGAAGGGAACAAGTGTTTTCCCTTCAGAAACAGAAATTCTGTAGAGAAGTCATTCATAAAAATAGAACATATACTTTTCCTTTTTAAAGCAAATTCTTTCCTCCTAAGTTCTAAATACCTATTTTTGGTAGGATGGAGCACAAGAGATAAATCTTTCATTGGACAAGTACAAGAGAAACCCAAAAACATGATGCACAGCTTGGGCTGTGGGGGGAGTGCTTTAAGATTAGAGAATTTAATGATTTCAGGGCCCATGTTCTTTAGACAATACTCGAAGAGCACATTCATCCTTTGCGACAGTCCCCTCCTTTTCACCTTCTTAAAAAGAGGTCATTAGTCAAAACCAGTTCAGCAGGTAACTGGCCACTACCTCCACTCCACACACTGCCGAATTTCAGTGGATTCTGATCCCTAATATTCTGGACACAGCTTTAGACCAGAGGCCAACCAAAGCACGAACTGTAACATCCACTAACAAAGCCCTGCTGGGTATCAGTCTCTTAAAAATAAACTTCCAGGCACCGACATCTGAGACACAGCACGGTAAACGTAACCCAGGGAAACATGGCAGGCAGATCTGGCCCTCGCATGATGCCTGCTCAGACCAAGAGGTGGCCTTGGGTGCTGAGCTCTGGTGCCTTCTACGTGTTGACAACCCATCTCAGAAAGAATGGTCTAGATGGTCAGCGTGGCCCTGCAGCCCCCACCTCAGTCAGCCATGCCACCCACTAATACATAAAGAATCATTTTATGAATGGTGACCGTATATTCAGTCACCTTCTTGACCTTTGACTCAGAGGTTTTTTAATACCCACGGCATCGTAAGTTCCACACCAAAAGTGGACAGGAAGATCACCTGTAATGACGTGGATTCCAGGCAGACTGGCATTTGATTTCTGTGGCTGTTAATAGCATTAAAAGTGCTTTTTCCACGAAGCATTTCAAATCAAAGTAGCCAAGAGTGAATAGGCAAAGTTTGCACAGATAAATTAAGTCTGAATGATCAGTATATTTTCCTGTTTCTCTTTACATATTTCCTCCCTACCTCCCAGAATTGGCTCTAATCCAACGGATGACCTAACGTGACAAGCTGTTGTCAGACCTTATGCACATGCCTTTCAGGGCTCCATATGGTTTTAGAAAATTGGAAACTTTGCCAAGATATCTGGTAGAGGGCCAGGGCAAGGACAGCAAGTACTGGCCCGAATTTCACCCTGAAGATCCTTGTAGGAGACCTCAGCTCCACGTGGGCCACACAACCAGATGAGCTAGGGAACCAGAGAGAGGCTGCAGCTAAAGTGGCAATGCTTAGACTCTTCTGTTTCGTTACAAAGGGGCGACCGCATGGAGTTCACCAGTGTAGCTGCAGCAACCAGGTTCTGCTTTGCATGCCCCAGAGGCGAGGAGCTTGGAAGGAAGGGCAGGAGGGTCCTCCTCACCTAAGGAAAGAAGAGAAGGCAGAGCCGCGTCACTGCACTTCACTGGCCTTGGTGCTCAGGTCAGAACGTGGCTGGATTGGAGTTTGGACTACGGGCTTTGCACAAGTGAGGCAGGCATCCCAACCAGCTCAAGATGGGGTGCACTTATCCTGCTAACAGATTCTAGTTCCCTTGGTTAAGGGTCAAGGGTTTGCATTCATGACTCCAACTAGTCACAGGCAGAGTAAAGAGCAGCCCAAGTCAGTATCCTGCAGGGGCTCCCTGGGTAGGCAGGGCCCTCCTACAGAGTCCTCCTACTTAGAGCCTGTGCTGAGCTATGATGGAGAGAATACAGTGTCCGTGAACCCCAGGTTTAACAGATGCAGCTTTAAAGACTTCAGGAGGGTGGGGGGTGGTGAACACTACAAGTCCCTCATCCAACACCCGTGGGCCCCTATGTGTTTTTGTAATCACACATTTTTGGCCTTTAGAAAGGTGATATAACGTATATACTGTATATTACATAACATGGGCCTGGGCAGCTCACCATAATTTAATATCAGTATTTCTGCAGCTCACACATGGGAACGTTCCCATTCCCTGGGATAAATTGAGACTACCAGTGGAGTTCTGTTACTTCCCATCAGGTTTCACTGCCAAGTAAGTTTGCGACAAAATGAGGAAAACTTTCATGGATTTCAGGATTACGGACAAAGGCTGTGGCCGCAGCAGAAACCCGACCCACCGGCCTTCTCGGCTCCCCTGTGCCTTACCCAGGCCTGAGGAGGACGACATGCTCTCCGTCAGCGAGGATGTTTCTGTTTGGTCCGTCGAGAGCCCCTCCATCAGGGGCAGGGACAGCTCGGACGAGGGCACGGAGGAGTCGTAGATGCCCGAGTCCCGCGGCATGTCCGAGGGGCTGCCGGCTTTCACCGTGTGCAGCAGGGGCTGCAGGACCGAGCTGCCGCTGGGGCTGGGCCCGGCCTCCGCGTCTGAGTCCAGGCCGAGCTGCTGGCCCTCCAAGTGCAAGTCGGCCGGCGCCCCGGGGATGGCTGCCTCGGCCCTGAGGCAGAAATCGCTCTCGGGTCCTGGTTTGCACAGGACGTCGTTTAAAACCAAGCCTGAGTCAAACTTCTCCAGGACTGGCTCCCGGTAGCGGAGGGGGGGAGGATGGAAGGGAACGAACTGCTTCTCAAACCAGTCGGGCTCCTCGTCAATAAATTGGTGCATGTTGCAAATGGCAACGTAAAGCGAGCGGCCCGATTTGCTCCGGAAGTAGTTCCTCCTGCTGACGCGCCCGGGGTACTGCCCCGGCTCCTGGAGGCCGTGGTCTTGGGAGTGCAGGTGGGAACAGAGCTGCGGAAGGTTGTCCATGAGTTTGTACTTGGTGCTCAGGTCCAGGATGCCGGGCACGTCTCCCTCGCAGGAATAATCGAAGTAGACAGCGATGAACTTGTTGAGCGCCGCTGCTGAGCTCTGCTTGGCCTGGCGGAGCTTCTCGGCGATGGCTGACACGGCCACCAGGAAGAGCTCCCCCTTCCCCGAGCCTCGGGCGCCACCTTTGTGCTTGTAGTTCTTCTTGTCCACGAAGTACTTCATGCCTTTGGAACACACCACGATGATGAACTGGGACTCATGGATCTTCTGAATGACCCATTCTCTCTGCCCTTCTCTGCAGAGGCTGAAGTCTTCCCACAGGTCCAGAGTGACCTGGAAAGAGAACAGGGAACCTCACTCACCTAGACAGCTTGGAGAGTCCAGTAACAAGAACAAGAACGTTACAAGAAGGTCGCATCATCAGTCCCTTACTCATTATCAGCATCACTATGTGCAGCCTCCATGTAGCCCAGGAACAGCTAACATACTGTAGGTGATGGTCACACAGCAGGCCCACTGCATCTTGGCCTCATTTTAGCATAATATGGGATCATGACCACTCCCGCCCTACAACTGAAGAGATAGAAGTACAGAGCTTCTAGCAACCTGCCTGTCACATATCACACATAAGGCCCTTAAGGGACTTAGAGTGCAGTAGTGAGCACGGAAAATGGAGGCACTGGGGTTTGTGTATCTGATGAGTGAGGCTGCCTGGATGGAGGGGCAGATCCTGGAGGGAAAGCTGGAAGGCAATGACAGAAAGATGTGGGTGAGGGACCCCAAAGTGGGCTGAGAAATGGGGCTTAGGTCTGGATGCTAGAGTTGCCCAAAATGCTGGATGACTCACATCCAAATAAGTGTGACTGACAAAGAAGACTTTCCTGGCCACTCTCATAGCCCCAGTGTCACCCATACTCTTTACCAGTTGGTCAACAGCTGGAGAGGAGAGTAGTGAACTGCAGTGACACAGCCATTCTGTTAACTCACTTGGGAGTGACTGGTACCTCCCACCATGACTTCACAGTGGTCTACAGGGCTACGCCCCTACAAGGCCTTTAACCCCAAGGGGGCGTGGGCAATGACAAAAGAAAAAAACAAGGCATGCATGGCTCCCTTCCCCTTCTCAGACCATTTTCATCTGATTTTACTGAAAATGTCTCCTGGAAATTGTATCGGTCTCTTTACTTCTGTAGTTCAGAAACGAATTCCCAATGGCTATGCCTGAATGTGGCAGCTACAGTCTTTTATGCGGAAGGGGGTTCTGAAATGACTTTGTCTTCTCTTCTGCTCTAAGGTGTTACCAAAGGGAAGAAAACCCCCAACATCCACCCACTTGCTGAAAACAATCATAAATTGTCTTACATTTTCCTTAATTCTTGCTAACATTATATATTCTAAAAGCTAACTGGGAGTACATACCAAGCATTTAAAAAATGTTCCTATCTTTGACCCAGCAATTCCATTTCTACACATCTTTGGAAAATCATCAGAAATGAGGCAAAATTGAACTACTGAGCTGTTTAACAATTTGAAATAACTCAATTATGGTGAATCAATATTATGGATCATGTGGCTATTTAAAATTGCAGTGTACATAGAACTGCCAATAGTGTAAAAAGCTATTAAATGAAGAGACAGAAAAAAATCATCCAATCTACCCAAAATACAAAACTATGTGTATGAGTTCATCTATGCAGAAAAAGACTGGAAAGAAATACATCAAATACTGACTGTGGTTATTCTTTTCTCCAGGTCAAGATTACAGGCCTTTTTTTATTTGTCATCCTTTTCTAGTTTCCCAATTTTCTACAGTAAGTATTATACTCATAATTGGAAGGCTTTTTTCCCCCGAGGCTACTTACAAAGCAGAGCAAATGGGTTGTCTGTATCTGAAGACAGTGCCCCTAGCTAGAGTGTGCAGCTTGCGTCAGCAGGCTCTGGACATTCATGCATGTGTTGGGAAACCTAGCCAGCCCTGTAAGTATCTTACTGACACTAGGGGGCAGCCTCACCACATGGAGAGACGCTGAGGACCCCATCAGCCGCCAGTTTCAAAGCACAAATAACTTTCAATTACATGATACTGTACAATTCTTGCATTTGTAAGAAACAAGAGTAAGCCTTCCATGACAGCTTCAAACTTCACCCTGAAGTTAACACTGACATTACAGAAAAGCTACATATTAATAGCTAATTCAGGAGAACAGGCAAGAAACCAGAGCAGACAGTTTGAGCACTTGACTCATTATTGTTTTCCCTTCTTAGCAAAGCTCCCCCAAAGAATTGTCTAAACCACTGCTTTACTTCCCATTCTCTCTTTGACCCTCCAGTGCTTGCCAGAATGTCTTGAGTGACCATCTCCCCCTACCCCATCACATGCTCCCAGGGCAGCTGCCATTTACCCCATGCAACTGCATGGTCTTTTAAACGCTTATAAAACTTCCTGCCACTTGGGTGCTACTTAAGGCTTTTGAGCAGAAGTGTGTCAGAGTTAGAACTAAGTGTTAGGAAACATTTAGCTCGTGATGGGCAGGGCAGACTGAAAGAAGACTCCAAGGCTGACCCCAATTAGGAAGCTAGGTCCTAGTTGAGGGCCCGTGTCACAGCAGGAGGCCTGGAAGCAGGGAGAAGGTAGCGAGGAGAGAGTACAGAGCACGTGTCTCACCCAGGGTAAGAGAGGAGACTTTAAATTCCTCACCTCACAGCCGCAGAAGTCCTGGAGAAAGTAGGCAAAACACTGGATGACATTCATGTGATTCTGGCCATCTTTACTGGAATAGCAGAGGAAGACCTTCGGCCGTGGCCGGAGCCTCTCTCTGGGGAGTGCTGCGGTGTAGGTGGAGGACTCAGAACTCTCTTCATCTAAATGTGAATATATATTTTCTAAATTGGAAAAGAAGATAGGGTTGACGCCTTCGAGCAATGTTGTGTCCTGTTCCCCAAGACCTGGGACCTAATGCTCTCTTCAAGAAACAACAGGTGACATCTCCACCTAGAGCAGTCCCAGTTCCACAACTCCACCAGCCCCTTGGGCTACCGCCGGGATTGGGACAGCTCATTTCTCCAGTAGAGCAACAAGTGGCCAAAACTTATCCTTCACCTGAAATGGACCTCTTAGCAAGCCAAGAACACTGCAGAAACCACCCTCGTCAGCAGAGAGCGCAAGAACCAGCTCTCGCAACCAAGTGCACCTACTAGATGAACTAAGCATTGGCAGAACTGACCTTTTTTTAAAAAACAAAAAATGTATTGAGTTATAACTTACAAAGGTAAAGTGCATAAATCTTAAGAGTACATCTCAATACATTTTTATCTAAGTACCCACCTGTGTAACCACCACTCAGATCAAGATATGGCACATTTTCAGCTCCCCAGAAGGTTCCCTCCTGACATTAACTTTTATAAGTGATCAAGCCCTACCTATATCCTTACTCATACCTTTAGACTTCCATTATGCTCTTGAATTCACCATCCTGAGTTTGAGAACAGAATTATGCCTGTCCTTTTAGTGGCTCCTGAGGTTAAGAGTCAAGTATTTTAATTCTGGGAACTATGGTAGGCAGGGAACTGACTACAGGAGCTAGGTGGCTTCTCAGATGAACTGCCTGGAGGGACCAAGCACTCCCAGTGTCCACCTGTTGGCAGCGCCCCCCAGTCCTGCCTGCTGTGGGGAACACACCACACAAGAGATACCTTGTTGCTTCTTGCGGCACATCACAGTGAAGAGCGTTGCGAATGCTGATATGACGACCAGCGGCACAGTGATGGCCACAGCTCTGATGGGCCCAGCCCACGGGGAATGCACTGGGAAATTTCAAAGGGAAGGCTTTTACACTTAAGCAGCATAACAGGTTCAAAGAGAAATACTGTTTTTCTTTTAAACACAAACTGCATAACAGGTTCTAAGAACCCCTTGACCACCTTTCTCTAGAACTGCTTTGGTGATTATAAAAGCATTCGTTTTAAAGGGTTGTAGAAAACAATTCAACAGTCAGAGTCTGCTGAGACAATAAATACCTTTGAGCTAGAATTTTGCCTAAGGAAACCTCCCCTCCCACCACTTTTCTTCCAAGGACAACTGACTATTATTTAGTCCCAGAGTCACACACCGCACTGGCTTTGATCTTCCAGGCGTCAACATTACGGTGGAAGGAAAGTCAGATTTGATGGAACATCATTTGAGAGAGAGGAGCTCAAGTTCTGTTGTATTTTGCTTTTGTAGACCATGAAGTACAGACAGTATCAAATACCTTGGTCTACCATAGTTCAGAGCTAATGTTTCAAACAAAAAAAAATTCTTACCTGGCTTTAAGGCATAATGCATCACTTTTCTTGTTGTATTAGTGTCATCCACCAGCTGAAAAACAGGTGGATGATGTATTATTTTTTTTAAGTGATAGCATCTCAACAGATTTCATTCATTTTTCCATCTGTGGACATTGGGGGTCGGGCTGGGGAGGAGAATTGGGCGAGGGAAAGAAGAGCTGCTGCTGCTTGCGATCATTTATGAGCCGAGACTAGACAGTAATAGTCAGATACATTTCTGCTTTACCAACTTAAAACTCTCAATTTCACCACCTTTCCTTTCATGAATCAAAAGGTTGTTTATTCACTGATGAATTCAGCTAGTGAGTTCCACTCTAACAATTTTCAATTAAAATGGCATCTTACCACTGATTTTACTGAGCCTCCATTAATGTTTTAAGAGGGTGTGTCAGTTCAAAACCACATACTACTACTGAGTAATGCAAGAAACTAGGTGTTTCTACCAAAATGTTAGGACATGTTGGTTGTCTGAATAGTGGGGCTATGGACAAATTTTTAATTTCCCTTTCTATTTTTCTTTTACTCCTATTTCTGTAATATTTTTGATACTGGAAAAGTAAACTAAAAGAAGAAGAGAAAAAAATATATAATTTACATGCTCTTTTAAGTAGTATTTAGAACTCATGTATATTCATACAGAAGAATGCCAGTAGAAACCTAGAGAAATAAAGGCAGATGTAACAAAAGGTATAACTTGTGTTTTGCTGTTTTATTACTAAAACAAAACTTTAATGCCAAAATTTTAAAAATATAACTTTGCAGTATGAAGGAATACTACATAGAAATTTTAAATCATGGTTACACAGACTTCAGTCATGTGTCACTTAACGACAGGGATACATTCTGAGAAAGGCATCATTAGGTGATTTCGTCATTGTGCGGACATGACAGAGTGTACTCACACATACCTAAATGGTATGGCCTACTACATTCCTAGGCTATATGGTACTAATCTTACGGGACCACCGATGTATATGCAGTCTGTCGTTGACCAAAACGTCGTTATGCAAAACATGACTATATATGGTTACATAAAAATATTTATTTGAAATATTTAACAGAAAAAAATCAAAGATCAATTATATACAATTTTTAAAAGCATTTTAAGGACCATGTAAAAATATAACTGTGCACACCTTCAATGTCTTGAAATTTTAGTATTTTAAACAGTTGGAATTCTACATGAACTGGATTCGTTTTCGTTCTGTAGAATCAATAATAGGGCTTTCTTGAGTTATACGTACCTCAATTATATAATCCCCTGGAGAAACATTTTGAAGGAGGCAGCTGGTTGTCTCTGTATTTTGCTCCTGCAAAGAAACAAACAACTCATTTGTTTTAAATCTTACTTCTTGGGTACAAGTCATGAAGACCCCTCTTTTCCCCCAGAGCTGAAGGAGACTTGCCACCAGTCTCCATCATGTTTTCAGAAGATGTTGAGTAGGTCAGAAAGCAGCTGTGTTTATGTGCCATGTGTTATCTGAACTTCACTTTGATAAAAGGCCCCGAAGAGCCTGGGACCCCTGTCACATTCTGTGCTTAGCTGGTGGTGCCCTCAGCAGGAATATTTGATTTGAAGACAAAGAAACTAATTAGAATACCCTTTACTTAATAAAAGGGTGGGGAAAGAAATTTACCACTTCATGTCTGTGCATATTTTATTTGCCATAATTTTAACTTGAGCAGAAGGTCTAAGAAGCTCAATGACAGAGATAAGAGTCAGCAGGAAAGCAAACCCTCCCCCCAACAGGAGAATGTCTAGGGCACTCAAGGGCACTCAGTTCTGTTACCACAACCAAAACCCTCTTGGTGCTCGTGTGGAGCGATCTAGCAGTCCTGTGAACTTTCACAAAACGGTTCCCACTCCCTCTGACCACTTCCAGTTTAAGAACTTATTACTGAGTTTCTACTTAACCTTGACCTATGTATAAAATCAGTAGCCACTGAAATGCTAGTGGCTTGGCTCCCAGATGTGGTTTTTCTGCTTACTGACTGCATGACTTTGAGCAAGCCAGTGACCTTCCTGAGCCTCAAGTTCCCCATCTGTAAAGTGGAGATGACAGCAGCCTCTGTGTCACAGGGTTGTTAGGATTCAATGAGCCTAAAGCTTGGTGACCAGCACACAGTGAGCACCTGACTTATGTTTAAAATATAGAAGAATACACTAGAAATACTTAATTATTTTGATTTCTTGGTAATAGATTTACCAGGCTATATATCACCACAGGACAGCTGGGGCATAGATACCTGTGAAGTGAGGATGACAGTATGATGGCCCTGAGACATACCCAGAGATAACATTCTGGAATATCTAACAACCGCTGAGTCAACAAAGCCTAACGTTCACGTTGAGCCATCCCAATTCCAGGGGCCCAGGGGTCACTTTAAAACGTGTAGCGTTCCTTTATGTACACTTAGCCACTCACCTGTTTACAGGTCTTTCGCTTGAAGGGTCCTTCGTGCTTGAGCTTGTAATGAAGATAGAAGAAACGGAAGCCAAAGGTGTGTGGCGCGTGGTCGAAGGACACCTGCACGTCCGAACCATGCTGGGTGATGTTCAGGTTCCGAGGCTTCCAGACTGGGAGGAGGGAGGACTGGAGTGAGCACCCCGAGGCCGCCCCGACACCACCAGGGTGGCCACACTCGGTCTTGACAGACAAGAACAGCTATACTTACAGGGTTTACAGGCCAGGTTGTCCGGCTGTAACAACAGGTCACAGGCTATTAAGAAAGATGTATATTTTTAGTTTTAGGACAGTTTGACATTTTCCTCGTTCAATAATTCAATAAAATATAAATACGGCACTGGGTGCTGCTAGGAAGAGTATAAAATACATCAATTCAACAATGATTTTCAGTACAGCGCAGTTGTATCTTATGAAAATTTATATTGTCCAATATAAAAATACTAATGTAGTCCACTTTATGCCAAATAAATGGAAACAGTGTAAAGTCAGATTTTAAAAGCTTGTCAAGTTTCAAGGCTGGCAGCCAAGGGCAGCAGGACTGTGTTCATGCTACTAGTGCCTCATGAAGGCTCTGTTTTAGCTGTAAACAGAAATAATGCCAGCCCCTGCCCCATTTTGGGGGTGTTTAGGCACAAGAGAACTTCAGAGTGACCCTGGTAACTGTCTCGGGTTATTTTAACCTTCACTAGCATTCTAATTTAAAATTCTTTTAATGGAATCTGAAAATGACATCCAGGCCTCTAGTAAGTAGTAGCACCAGAGCTGAAAACCAGGCACCAAAGCCAGGAGCTTTGCAACGGGATTTACATGTGATAAAAACACAATGAGAGAGGCCAAACAGCGAGTCCAATATGCCATGCTGCTAACCCAGGGAGAACCCTCTGGAAAATGTCCATACAATGCCAAGAAAAGGAAAGGCAGCACCAAGGGCACAGTGCGCCGAAATGGTGCTACACGCATCTCCTGCCTCTGCCTCATCCCCAGATAAACACATGGATTCCGATGGGAAAAATTAATCTTAAATTATGCTAGTTTTGATTTAGGCAAGCTTTTCTTAAACACATTCTTTGAACCCTCTATCTGGTTGTTATGTGTAAGGCATCAAGAGATATAAAATGCACACGGTCTTTGCCCTATGGCATCTTATTTTAATTAAGAAAATGAGACCAATTGTGATAAAATAATTTTGCTGCATAGAAAACTGCAGTTTAAAAAAGAAAAGAAAAGAAAGACAAAAAGAAAACAACCAGAGTAAGAATTCTGCAAAGAGAAACATTAATATGGGCTGGAGTTGAGAACAAAACCATCATAGAGGTTGAGGATGGCACCAGACCACATAGGAGGGATGTGGGATTGGACTGACAGCTGACCATCCAAGGCCTATAATGCCAGATAGAAAGACTGACCAGGAAGGCAGGAGGGTACCACTGCAGGTTTCAGGGTCCCTGGGCACCAAATTTGAAAGTAGCGATTCAGGTTGATGAAGGACACACCACACTGTGTGCAGAATAGATGGAAAAGGAGAGCCAGATGGAAAAGGAAACCCAGTATAGTTGGTGGTTTGAGAGTGTGGACTCCAGAGTCAGACTTCTGCAGTTCAAATCCCAGCTCCCAGCAGGCTCTTTAACCTCTCTGTGTGTGATTCCACATCTAATAAGCAGGGATGGTAAGATTAAATTCTTTGTAGGGTTGTTATGGGGGTAAACTGAGTTAATATTTAGAAAGCATTAGAACAGGGCCTGGCACATAGATGTTAAATAAGTAAGTAAACTTTCTAGAAAGAGGGAATCTCAGGGATACTGCCTAATTTTCTTAATTGAATCCTGAAAATGACAGGCTCATTCACAGAGGCCACCCTCTTGATGACTGGATGAAGACAGAATCATTTCATCCTCCAAAATCAACTTATACTTTTTATTGCTGTTTTTTTTTTTAATCAAATGGTTTTAATACACAGCTGTCTTACAGCACCTTCAAAAAAAAAAAAAATCTGGGCTGGCCCCATGGCATAGTGGTTAAGTTCGGCACACTCCGCTTCAGCGGCCCGAGTTCATGGGTTTGGATCCTGGGCGCGGACCTATACCACTTGTCAGCCATGCTGTTGCGATGACCCACATACAAAATAGAGGAGGATTGGCACAGATGTTAGCTCAGGGCAAATCTTCCTCAGCAAAAAAAAAAAAAAAATCAATCATGATGTCTACTCTAGAACAAGCCAGAAATGGATGTCTCTGGTTAGATGAACACCACCTGGGCCAAATCTTAATTCTAAAAATTGCTTTTCTGGATGCTTTTCTCCTCATCATGCTGGTTTCATACCAGTATTTGGTGTGATCTTGAACACATCTCTGCAAAAAAGTCATTAAAAGCAGGAGAAGTCTCCTCAGGGGAACCAGGTAAGAAAGACCATACTCACCGCGGGTTCTGAAGAAGAAAGGGTGATAATTGCTTTCATTTTTAACGGAAGGAAAAGGGACAATCTTTACAAAGTAATCCGTTTCAAATTTCATATTCAGGAAAGGCTGAGATTCCATTCCCTAAAAGGGAACAAAAACACACGTGACGTCATGGAGAAATTACCCAGCCCTCCACCTACACGCAAGAGCTCCAGTCACAGATACAGTTCCAGAGCTGAGAGTCACCCAGACACAGTTCCCAAGCTGGGGGACGTGCCCTGGGGGAGGAGGAAGTGAAGTCTATTTTCTGGACCAAGTTCAGGTTTGGATCCCTAACTGAAATGAAGATCGACCATGCTGTCTGTTCTTTGGCAAGGAAGCCATGGCTTCTTAACAGTGAATCTCAAAGTTGGTGGGCTGAGCCCACATACATTCTTGAGAGCACAAAGCCACCTTCCAGGACGTGTAACCTGAGAGGTGTGTTTACCAGCGAGAGGTGCTGGAGAGCTTCTCTGGGAGCTGGGAGCAGGCTCGCAGTGTTGCTGAGCCCTTCTCGCTCACCTTGGCAGGCGGAGTGGACCCCACAGCCCCTCCTTCTCCAGTTTCACAGCCTTTCAATAGACCATTCAGACCCCCGGAACAACGGTGTGTCTTCAGGAGCACACTCCCGCGTGTGACTTACAGTTCTTTTGAAGCTACTGTTGAGCTGCTTCGGGTCCTTTAGAATCAGTTGTTGGCACTGTCTGCCCTCTGACTTCAGCTCCTCCAGTATTACCCGAAATCCCTTTAGGAATTCGATGCCTAAGCAAAGCAGAATGCTTTTATTAAAAGCAGACCTAATTACTTTTGAACA
The DNA here is from genome assembly GCF_057802395.1 of Ceratotherium simum simum. Classification (NCBI taxonomy): domain Eukaryota; kingdom Metazoa; phylum Chordata; class Mammalia; order Perissodactyla; family Rhinocerotidae; genus Ceratotherium; species Ceratotherium simum. The sequence goes on from NC_141904.1 coordinate 57,481,001, forward strand.
CACTTTCCTTCCTCCAAGATTACCGTCCTCTCCACCTACACAACAGAGTTAAAGGAATTCTTACTCTGACCAGAATATCTGAGTTTAGTGAAAGGAAAAAAGCACACCCTGCATTCCTCTGGTACAGGTCAGGTGATTTTCTCTGTCCCACAATTACTAATTAATTAATCTCTAATCCAGCCAGCCATTTCACAAATACCCATTGCTTCTGTGACATTAGGGTTCAAATATTTAGACTCAAGTCACAATTGATCATCAGTGTCTGTAGTGGAATACATAATTTCTAGATCATTAAACAGGGTGTATTCAGCTGACAATAATTCCCAATGCTGACTAGAGACTGCCCCCAAACCATATCTACACTTTAAGTTTTATTCCTATATTTGCTGACATCTTTCACTGAGCAACGTACAAAATTCCCAACAAAGAGTGTGTCTGCACCCAAGGGGTTCCTAGGCTTGAGATTAAACATCTTAGGAGAATGCCTATGTGATTTACAAAGCGGTTCTTGCTCTAATCATGCCTGAAAGGCAGACACCCAAGAGCTGCCCAGTGTGTGCTCTTCATACAGCACTCGGAGGCCCCAAGACGCCCACGGTGCTGCTGAAAGGCGCCAGCCCAGCCTCCCGCCACCTGAGCCTCCCCCGCTGCACCTCCGACTAGATGCTTTCAAAAGGATTAAGCTCTGATGGCCACAAGAGCCAATACCGGGGCCCTGTATCCCATGGAGACTGGAATGGTCCAACTGCAGCTGGAGATCCCCAGAGCCAGCCTCAACTGGCGTGATATCGATTTCACATTCTTTCTGAACACTAGACAAGGAGACATTTTCAACCCTTCCCCTCCCAGGGCAAAAGTAATTACACAAGATGCAATTAACCAGGTGGGAAAATTATTGATGGCAAAGACCAGGGAAATCTTTTTCTCTTTTGAATAGGTTCTCCAATCCTATAATTATTTGATGAAGAACACGTATTTTATGGTGAGTAGGGCAACGGAGCTACAATTAGAGCTTCACGTGTTAGGGGTCAGAGTACAGAGTATGCAGATACCGACTCTGCCACGCTGTATTTCAAGTACAAAGCTTCCTGTGGGGGTGAGAGCCAGCTGACCCACAGCCAGAGATTCAGACGTGCTGACAAGATCCAAGGTCTCTGACCAGCAACTATTTAGTAGATCTCACAGGAACTTGCCTTTTGAGATTAAAAAAAAAAAAAAGATTTTTGAACAAATCCTTATTATTTATACTAAGATTTAATTTATGCAATGTTCCCAGCACTGCTGTTTAACAAAAGCCAAGTGATTAATATGATTAAAGACTATACATCTCACAATTACATAAAAATTTATCAGCTGAGGTAGGAGAGGGTGGTTCTAGTTCTTTTTAAAACCTGCCTGAAACCACTACCAAGTCTGGGGTTGGAGGTAGTGGCAGTAAATGTAACTCTTATATCATAATAACACCTGTATCACAATACCATTAATACCTTGCAGTTATATAATGTTTAGCAATTTTATAGGGCAGCTTCCCGTAAAGGAACCTATTTACTCCTTCCTATCATTTAACTCATTAAATCTGCCTAACATCCATAGGAGGAAGGAATTAATCCCCATTTCACAGATGAGGAAACTGAGGTGTAAAGACACTAAAAGACTTGCCCAGGGTCACAGTGGAATTAAATGGCAGAGGTGGGATTCAAACCCAGAGTGCTCTTAACCCATATGCTTTTCTGTCTCCCAAGCAGTTTCCTTGATGGAACCTCACAGAAACTGATAGAACCTGTCCAGCCATCCCCACCCAGAAATAATCATGCAGGAACGGCACAACCTTCTGCCCTCACTGTCCCATGAGTTAGTTCTCCTACCACCAGCTCACATCTACTTGCATTCTAAAGAGGGAGCCTGTTAAGGCCAATCCCTTAACCATTTAGCCTTATGTGGAATAACTACTTCCCTTTCATCCACAGAGAATGTTTTTATCTTTAAATGTTAAGATAATGTTATTTTTGGAAAAGCCACTGGGTTCAGACCCAGCAGTATTTACATGGATAAGTGAGTTAGGCTCGTGGGTCTGATCCATCTTCCCTCTCTCTGCACTCACTTCTCCTGCAATCTGATTCTTCCAAGATTTATCCCATTTAGATTAAGAAATTCAGACTTTATTTTACTTTTCCCTTGGCCAGATTTTTAAAAAATTCTAAGACTGGGTGGCAATGTCAAAGGAGCCGGCCTGAGGACCAGGTTCTAATGATGGTAATAATAGCCACTGTTTTTAAGAGCTCTCTCTAGAAATGTACTGTGTGTGTCTCTAATTCTTACAACAAACCAAGAGGCATTGTTTTGGCATTTGAGAACCAAGATGCCGCACTTTATAGACGGGGAAGCTGGGGCTCAGTGAGGTTTAAATGCCTCATGGGAAAGATAGATTCTGGATTCAAACCCAGGCCCATCTGAACAAATGGCCCTCCTCATGTCCCACACTCAACTATCCTACCCTCTCCTGTGTATCATCAATTCATTAAAGAGGACAAGCAGTTTCAGCCCTAACCTGAATCTGGCCAAATGTGGGTTTGCTTTTTTCTCCGTCTTTGTTTTAGTTTGGTTTTTCCAGCCCACATAGTTTAAATAAAAATTCAATTAGTTGCCAACATTCTAAAATTACTGATTTCATGGTTTCTCATGAAAACTGGGATTTTTCCGAAAACTCACAAAATGTGTCAATGGTGGGGCCTGCAAATCTCTGTGGCCACAGAGACCTCTAATGCTGGATGCCGAAGCCATTACACCCTTGGAGGGGTACTCATCCCCCTACTACCGCTGAGACACGGAAGCCAAGGCCTCAGTACCATTTATCACTCACACACTATTAGTTTTCAAATCCACACCTTTCTCAATAGCAGCCAAGGGAACAAAAGATGAGTCATGGGGCACAGCATCAGGCCATGCGCATGCCCAGCAAGTGTATGCAACAAAGTAGGAAGTGTGTCTGTGCCCAAGCCAAGCTAAGCTATGCTCTTGTCAAGCCCTGCCTGGCCCCTGGAAGCCATCACATTTGGGACCTTTGCACTGGGCACTGCCCACCCAGGCCACCCTGGTGGACTCCACTTTGACCACTTACCAAGGGCCCCTGGGGACCAAAGAATGGTGACTGCCACTTGGTCGTGGCAAGCATATTGACTGATAGTGATGTTCTGGGCGTCAGCAATTACGTGCTTCCCCACCAGATTCAAGTAAGTGGTGCAGTCTAGAGAGTTGGGAGAACAAGAACAGTTAAGTTTAAATTTTTATTATTATTTTATTTATTTATTTATTTTTTAAAGATTTTATTTGTTTATTTTTTCCCCCCAAAGCCCCAGTAGATAGTTGTATGTCATAGCTGCACATCCTTCTAGTTGCTGTATGTGGGACGCGGACTCAGCATGGCCGGAGAAGCGGTGCGTTGGTGCGCGCCCAGGATCCCAACCTGGGCCGCCAGCAGCGGAGCACACGCACTTAACCGCTAAGCCACTGGGCCGGCCCTAAATTTTTATTTTTTATTTTCAAGTTCATCTTCTCAAATTACACAGAGCACATCTGGAGGTGGCCAAATCCATTCTCTTTAAAGACTTTTGCCTCAAAAGCCCAAATATGACATCAAAGGTTGACTGGAGAACTATTAAGATGCTGCAGTGGAATTTATTTATAGCATCACCATTACCACCCACCCCTTGAGTGAAATTCCAGGACAGCATTAGGAGGATCATATACAGTCTGGAGTTTGTGTATCTGGCATTAACTTTTTTTCTATTACAACATTTTACCTACATCAATAATTACTTACATCAATTCAATCATTTTTCAGCATTAGAGAATGATTTGAAACAAGGCAATGGCTAAATAATCTGGGATCTATTTGTTTTTAGAAGAAACCTACAGGGCAAGGTGACTGGGGAAAAGGAACTAATATGGGGATGTGAACGCACTGGGGAGTGACTCACAGCAAGATCGTTAAGACAATCTAGTTGGTACCTGCAAAAGGTACTAACCGACTCAGTGATAAGCAAAGCACCTTCAAGGTTAACTAGCATCATCAAAGGTAAGACTTTTGTTCCAAACACGATGTGTCATCAAAGACACCCACAACACCCACCAAATCCAGAGTGTCCCGCATTGCTCAAAAAATGAACACCACAGATTCTTTGATTTTGTCTGAGGGTGTTACTCACCGCCACCTGTCAACGCAGCCACGACCATACGAGCAGCTGGTATTGCTAAATACACCTTTAAAGTCTGCAAGATCCTAAAAGGCTGCCAAAAGCTTCCAGCCAGACTCGGGCTGGGACTTCAGAGAATGGCCGCGGGCCGTTCCGGCCACTTGTGCAGGGAGAACCACCAGCCATCCCTGGCAGAGACCAACTCATATTTCTTATGCTGCTTCATCTCCATTTCTTTCTCAATGATTAAACTTGAAAACCCTCTTGAGTATCTGCTGCAAAAACTCTTCATTTCCATCAAATGCCCAAATCCCACCACCACCCATCTGAAGTCAGGGTGTTTTTCTTTTTGTTGTTGTTGTTTGTTTTGTTGTTGTTTTGTTTTTGTTTTTCTTTTTTTGTGAGGAAGATCAGCCCTGAGCTAACATCCGTGCTAATCCTCCTCTTTTTGCTGAGGAAGACCAGCTCTGAGCTAACATCTATTGCCAATCCTTCTCCTATTTTTTTTTCCCCCAAAGCCCCAGTAGATAGTTGTATGTCATAGTTGCACATCCTTCTAGTTGCTGTGTGGGACACGGCCTCAGCATGGCCAGAGAAGTGGTGCGTGGAGAAGCGGTGCGTGGAGAAAGCAGTGCGTCGGTGCACGCCCGGGATCCGAACACGGGCCACCAGTAGCAGAGCGAGGGCACTTAACCGCTGAGCCACGGGGCCGGCCCAGAGTGTTTTTCTTTGAGATGAAGCATTCAGGGGTGTTTTCTAAGCAGCTTAGTGAGTCTTCTGCATTTTTTCCCCTGTAAACTGTACCACACATTTCCCATTTTTATGACTAAAAGCGTTCACTAGATATTTGCAAATCACAAAAGAATATAAGAAAAATGTACAAGTCATCCATAACCTCCGACGACAAAGAAGTAACTGCTAACATCTAACGGATACCCTTCCAAGCCTCTTAACGTGCTCCTTTTTAAATTCCTTATTAAACTATAGCGCACAGGCACTGAAATGCACCCCTGTTTTAAAACTTCATCCTCCACACTCCTTTGTGTCCTGCTTTCTTGCCCAACTCCATTAGGCCGACTCCCCTTTGTCAACTCCATCTGCTTCAAAAACAGCCACCTCTACACTTCAATATTACTTCCTTTGAAAAGATGTTAATAATTAATAAAATTGAATTCTACTTCTGATGAAAATTCACTTGCAAAGCATTCAACATGTGTTCTCTGGGTGAAGGGAATTTTAGAATAGGAAAAAAAATTTTTTTAAACATCTGGTTTAACACCCACATTGAACAAATGAGGAAGCTGCAGCTGGAGGGATGAGCCGGGTGGCTTAGAATTCGCCCACTGACCAGCCCAGAGGCGGGACAGAAAGCAGCCTCAGGTGCTCTCGCAGGGCTCCGGCCACTCTGTCCTCAGCACAGAGCTCATTACCAAAATAGTTCTGAATCAGAGAATTCAGTCTGCAAAAATCCTAGCTGAGACCAGCTTCCCAATAGAAAAAAGACAAGATTCCATCATACCCGTGAAGTTCAAATATTTTCCTTTATTGAGGTCTCTAATGAAAGAGAAACCTTTGAATTAACCAGCTTTAGGAAAAGACGCAGGAACAAGGGCAAATCATGCTTTTTCTCTTTGTTTATTCCTAATGCCAAAATTAGCACTCTCTGGGTGTCTGTAAATACAATTATGCAAATATAAAGTCTAAGAATTGAGAAAATGTATTACAATCTACTCAGGCATTACCCCCTCAGAGCCTGAAGAAGAAACGAGAAATACAACCTGAAAGGAAGCAAGAAGACCTGCGAAATCCGGTTTTAACTTAACGGCAAGACATTTTCTTTCTTTGTAACATTAAATGGCAAAGGAACAGAAAAATAAGATTTTGTAGTTTAATATTTTTGGTGAAAACTTGGTAATTGATTCTTAGCTATTTCAAACAGAACTAGTAACCAGTCAACGAGCCAGTAACAGGAACTTCCTTGTGGAAGAGAGAAATATCTTTTTCAATGGAAAACAATGAGGAAGTTTTTTATACAGCCTGGATCCAATTATTAGCAATGCCAAGCTTTTGGATTCTGGTTACAAAAAAATTGTGCCCAAATGACATTTTGCCAAAATGCAACCGAGCTTCAGATGTCTCAGGAGCCAATTTGAGTTGTGAATTAAATTCTAATTAAATGCTGAAGAATTAGAAAGAAAATAATGACTAAGAGACAGGCATTGGCATGTGGGCCAAATATCTAGTCTCATGAAGAAAACAGTAAGATACTTTTAAGTTTTACAGGTATAGATCCTCTTTCACAAAATCCCATATTAAATTAGAGATGCAAATACTTGTTTGCAGCTGACCGGAAAATTTTGAACTCTTGAATGTAATACAAGACCTGCCAGGACCAAGAACATATATTAGAAATTAACTTTCTAACTCAAAGAAAGATCCCTTACACATGTCTTTACTTAGCTGAATTAAGTATCATGGACTCGCAAATCTTTCATTAACATCACAGCATTTACCCAGAACATGCACACACCACTAACGTGACATATCTGAGTTCCAGATCTAAGTCCTCATGGGCTAACTTCAAGTACCCACATCAGCAACTGTGGGTGTGAATTTTACACACATATTTGTATCTTAAAATTGTTAGATTGTGTACACAACCTCAAAAACCCTGCTTCAGTAGGGATCGTTCCAGACACCTCAATGTGACCAACACCCCTTACTCACAAGGACTCATACCCTCTCCAAGAGATGAGTTGAATGTCAGGAGTCACTAAATATGAGTCAAGCTCCTTCTCATCAATATTTTACTTACAAATTATGGCTCATAAGGTTAAAATGCTCACAATTCTACGTAATTACCTTCTTAGGCATGAAAGTAGATGCTTAGATGGGGTTCTACATGCTTAATCAGAAAAATCACCCCCACCTGCCCTTAGAAAACAATTCAGCCAGAAAAGCCATACAGCCTTGAGAGAAAGGCCAAAAAGGGCTTGTATTCCAGCTCCAGTTGGAATGACTTCTAATATTAACAGATATCAATTACCGAGTGCACACCACAGGCCAGCTCCCAAGTTGAGCAGTTATAAGCATTACCTGATTTAAACCTCAAAATGATGCTGAGGAAGAAACTAATCTTTATTTTACATGGTGAGTAAACCAAGGCTTGGAGAAGTCAAGTCACTTGCCACCGTTCACAGCTGATAGGTAGGGAACCAGGGTTGGAACCCAGGCCAAAGTCAGAGACGGCCAACTGGAGACTCCTGGGCCAATCTGGGATACAGATTCACTTGGCCCACTCTGCGATTGTGAAAATTTTTAAATAAAGGCCAATATTAAAAAATGTTCATAGCAAAAAATGCAAATTTCCCACTCTTCTGGGAAATTTCATCTGGCTCTGTTCAGGGGGAATTCCTCAAGGCCACAATGAGTTGGAATGGAGAAGCCAGTGCTCCTTCCAGACCAGACATAGGTTATCCAGTTTGCACAGTCTCAACCATTCCCTAGCATCCTGCACTTGGGCACTTCGCTCATCTGTCCCCTGCTGGGCCCTACAGGCATCTATCGGTGTTTGTTCTTAAGGACACGGCTATGTCCTAAGGAAATTAGGGGAGGTCTCCACATACAACTTTTCTGAACAGTATGGAGGACATTTGATCTCTTCAAGCTCCCAAATACTTGAGTGGCTTAATTGAGACTGAGCTTTAGCTCTGCTGACAAACTTGAGCAGGTTCAGAAAATTCCTCCACCCCAGGACCTACAGTGTCCCTGATTAAGCACGACTGTGCAAGCTTTAGATCTCTGGAAGGGCTCCATTCTTCAGCGGTCAAGCCAGTTACTTACTGTCATATCTGAAGGTGATGTTGTGCAGCCCGCTGTTCCTGCTGGCCGGCCCCACGCCCTGTGAGAAAACAAGAAAACATGATGAGGAGTAAAGCCAATTTGCTTTTGCAGCACAGATCCCCATGGAGTCAACACACATATGATTGCATAGCCCCAGGGTCATGCCAGTCACTGAGCAACGTCCATGCTCTCTCCATGAGCTCCCTGCTCACCCCTGCCCCCTGCGCCCCTCCACCTGCCAACTCCCTCCAGCCTAGGAGATTCCTAACTGCCAGGCTACGGGGATCATGAGCACTCACTTCCTCTAAGACAACAGGAGCAGGCTGTTCTGTGTTTGGGGGTTAAAGAATAATTCATTAACAGTAAAATTGGGAGAGAGACCATGAGCTGCCAGCTGGAGCCCTTCCAGTTGGATCCGCTTTGAGCACTGATTGGTTATAAAATTCGCCTACCAGACACTCTCGCCCAAAAGCTCTATTAAGCCACAACAGATAGGCAATTCCTCAAGTCTAAGGAAACACGTTTCTCATTCCAAGACTGGGAATGAGTGTGGCAATAAGCCATTACTTTTAATGAGAAAATTCTTCACTGCATCTATACCTATGCTTGGAATATATAGGGTGGGTCATAAAAGAAAAAGAAAAAAGACTTTAAAAGGTCTAACTCTAACTCTTGGTGATATGGCCGTTAACCAGCTGCACTCTTAATAGCAGGGATAACAACTCCGCCAGACTTCCCACTTTAATTACAGCATCCACAGAGGGAGGCCCGGAACCCTCCCGTCGGCCCCGCCTTTTCCTAACCCACCACTTGTCCATCATGGGAAAGAGCAGCTATAGATCTACAGACTCCGGTTTAACTGTTTCTGTAATAATCTGCAAATGTGCCATTCAGCATTAATTGCAGAATTCTCCAGAATACGTTAATTCTGAAATACTAAATGATGGGAAAATATTCTAACCACACAGCTAAAGTTTCCACTCAACAAGGGGGATGTTGGGGAAAACCATATGCTGGCGGCCTGGTATTTAATGGGCAATTGTTACACTGAGACACAGTCTGCAGATCACTTCTGACGTAGCCCAGGGTCTCAGGCCACAACCCCAGCACATCCATATGCTACAGGCATGTTCATGCTGCTTAGCCTGAAGCCAGGCACACCCACTGAAACTGTATCCCTGAGCTCAGATAAACATGGACCTTGGGAAAGCACAGCTGTGCAGAAAGAGACGGGGAGACACACAAATGCACGCACTCACACACACACACACCCCATTCTTATTGAAGTGAAGAATAAGCAGTAACAGAAAATCTAAATCAACATGGTGCACCAGCCCATGATCCACTGGGGCTCCCCTTCTTCCTGGTTCACCTTCTTCCTCCAGCTCTCCTCCTTCCATCCTCCCTTCCCCAAGTACACAAGATTCCAGAATTCCTCACCTGAACTGAAACACTTTGGAAAGTGTTGTTACCTTATTAAAATCCTAAACATCTTCATAACTCCTTAGGGACGAGGCCACAGTCTGTGCAACCAAAGGAGGCTGAACTTCCAGATGTCCAGGACCAGAGTAACATGACCAGACAGGAGACCAGGCAGGAGACAGTGCAAGTCCCCCCACAACCCTTCAGTAACGCCCAAGACACCCAAGTCACACCCTTCTCCTCCCTTACAAACCCCAGAGATAAATTCACTCATCACCTATTATAAGCCAAACATTATGCCAGGTACAGTGGTGAACAAAACAGCCACTGTCCCTGCCTTCAGGAGCGAAGTAGCTCATTCTTTCAAAGAGTAACTGGGTATGTGGATCACATGCAGGACATACAGACAAATCTCAAATCACACCCCGGCCCTCCCAGGACTCTCAGTGTAGATGGCACACAAGGTCTACGGAGCCGGGGTGCAAGAGCCAGCCATAAATAAGCATACAGTATACGAACTGCCAGAGGCAGCACCTCAGTAAGGATGAACCAAGGGTAAGGATGACATGTACCAGAAGCTTAAAAGAGGGAAGGATAACTGGGCTGGAATGGAGAGGAAAAGGGAGTGTCACAGGAGGGAAACAAAAACACAATCTAGGGGCCAAGGTAAGTACCTTAATGCTTCCATCCTCCAGCTGGACCACGGGCAAACCACTTCACTCCACTGGGTCCGAGTCTCCTCAATCGCTTAAAAAGATAATTTGCACTACTTTCCTCTGGGAAGGGTGTTTGAGGAGGACCACGTGAAGCCATGTAGAGGAAGCATTTATCAAAAAGGAAATGCATGCTCTGAGGTGCGTAGGACTCTGGAGACCCATCACCCTACTTGTAGGACTTCATTGGCTTTTCATTTTATTCTTACGTTCCCTATATTTCTATTGCATCATGTATTAACAGGTATTTATTGGGCACTTGCAATGAGCAATGCATTGTGGAAAGGAGCCCAAGACAGTGTGAGATGTGCTATATCATGCAAGCAAGAACCTAAATCCCTCCAAGTTAGGTCTCTGTGATGTGTCTGGAGCTGTTCTGAGGGAGACCCAGTGAGCTGGCTCTAAAGGACAGTGAGGTTTGCATGCAGCATCCACTCACTACCCACTGAGCATTCCGCCTTGACCCAGGCCCCACAGGGCTGGGCACTGGGCCATGAACTAGACGCGGGTCCTGACCTCAAAGGGCCTTGGCCACCAAGGCGATCTCCTAATGTGCAAATCTGCCCCCACTCTTCTGCACCAAGCCCACTACTGGCTCCCTGTCCCTCCCAGACTGTTCCTGACGTGGCAGCTCCACCTACCTTCTCAGCCACTCCCCTCCCCACCTTCAAAACCCCTCCAGGCACCACAGCTCAGCACGTGTTCTCCAGCACTTCCATATTCCCAGAATGCCCTTCCCATCACCACATCCTGCTGCCCCACCCCATGGGCTTACTGCCTTAGTGTAGCACCATCACACTGTGTTCCTGACACATCAGTCTGCCTGCATACTCACTTGATGGGAGCACAGTAAATCTGTCCCCACGCTTTGACTGGCATAGCACTTCTGCTGATGTAGATACAAAATGGTAATTCTAATTCCACAGAAAATCAGAGACCAAAAGACCCTGTGACCATCCAAGCTGGTCATGGAACTCAGAAGCAAGAGATACCATTGCAGGCACCAGCTCTTGTGTACACTGTAAAGAGCTTCACTCTCGGGGCGCAGAGTGCATGGCTTCTCAGCACATGCATCAGACAGATGTTCCACCGGGCTGTCCTCGGCTCACACCCAAATAATGCTTCAGCTGCTCCAGAGCCCTCAAAAACCACCTGGGAAACAGTGTGCCCAGGCTAGCTCACAGAGCACTACTGTTTTCTTTATACTTGGTAGTAGACAGAATAACAGCCCCCTCAACATGTCCACATCGTAATCCCCAGAACATGTGAATGATATTTTCATAGCGAAATAGACTACACAGATGTGATTAAGTTTAAGGATCCTGAGATAGGGAGAGAGTAGTCTAGATTATCCAGGTGAGCCCAATGTAATCACACGGGTCCTTATGAGATGGAGACAGAAGGGTCAGAGTCAGGCAGGGAGATGTGACAATGGAAGCAGAAGGCAGAGAGAGACAGACAAACATTGATTTAAAGATGTTATGCTACTGGGTTTGGAGATGGAGGAAGAAGAGGCTAATAAGCCAAGGAATGTAGGTGGCCTCTAGATGCTGAAAGAGGCAAGGAATGGATTCTCCCCTAGAGCCTCCAGAAGGAGCCAGCCCTGCCAATACCTTGAATTTAGCCCCATAAGACTCATTTTGGAATTCTGACTTTAAGAACTATAAAATAAATCTTATAAAGATTAAAGATTAAATTAATTAGTCAATTGATTAATTAAATTATTAATCTTATAAAGATTAAAGTAGTGCTGTTTTAAACCACTAAATCTGTGGTAATTCATTGCAGCAGCAATTGAAAGCTAATACACATACAATTTCAGCTGCAACATGGATGAAATAGATCTCAATGTCACACTCGGCATGTGCTGTCATTCCCCCCCTCCCACACACACAGCAGACTGGTCACTTGTCACCACACTCTCCCCGGGCTTCAGGCAGACACAGAAGACTGATCCATCAGAGCTGCTGCCTGAGATTTTGCCATCCTAGATATAGGCTTCTGTGGGCTGGCCTGGGGCTTACCCGAAATAGAAGAATGGTTAACAGAATGGGCTTTGGAGTTGCATAGACGTATGTTCAAATTTCCCACTTTCCAGCTGTGTGACCTTGGGCAAGCTTCTAAACCTTCCTGAGCCTCATTTCTCCAAGCTATATAGTATCTGAATGAAACTTCCTGGGAAGGATAGGTGTGGGGACTATGTGAGATGACATATATCAAGTGCTTTGCCCAGCATCTGACACATACTGAAACAGCTATTTCACACTCAGAGATGGTTATGTCACTGTTCCTGAGAAGATCCCAGCCCTAATAAACAAGGTGAGAGCTATGCTACAAAAGGAATGTATTCTGCTGATGGTCTTAGTGGGAACTGGGCGACCCAGTGACTCTGTCTCTGAGAAGTGCTCAGGTTGGACCAGATGAGGAGAGACTGAATGCAAAGAGACCAGGGCAGCCCTCTACTTCCTATCCCACAACGCTCCCCCCACAGTCCGGGGCCTGGCACATAGTCAGCCCTTGATAAACATTAGTTTTCTGTCTGAATGAATGAATGACTGCATGATTAAGCCAGGAATACACACAGAGAACCCAGGAGGACCTAGCTTGGTGTGACAGGGTGATTTTGGAGCTTCGAATCAGGGCCCACACTAAGAGAACACAGATAAGGCAACTTACAAAGCTAGTCAATGGCTTCAGAAGCTGTTCTTCAGGAAACAATTCCAAGCTTTTCGCTATTACACCGTTTGATATTTAATGAGCTGACAATTAAGGATACTCATTTGTTGCCTGTTACTTAAAAACTATAAATGTCAATGCTGTGGCCTCAGGGTGTCACATTCTTAGTTAATTAACTACCCCCATTTGCTGTGCTAACGGCAGCTTTTAATCTGTTCCAATGTGAGCTAAGCGAGTCTGGAGCTCGGCTCCGAGCACTCGACGGTAAGCCGGGGCGGAAGCAGCAAATGGGAGCTTAATGGAGAAAACATCTTTTACGCAGGAAGGAGAGGGGAGGAAGGATAACTCTTAAGTGCTCTAAAGGAATAAAATCCAAAAGGCAAAAACCCACACCACGCTCCACTCATAAGGCAAAGAAGCAAAGACCTGGACACAAAGACGGGATCCCACCCAGAGCAGCCAGCACCGCCGGCCAGGAGCCATCAGACGGCCAATTTCCTGAGGGGCCCATGGGGACTCTGGGCCATTTGAAGACACCAACTCCCCAGAGCAAAATTTCCAATCCAGCTCCAAAACAGCTTAACTGCCATTTTGGAAAAATGCATTTTGAAAAAAACTGTGCTAATTATAGTGTTCCCTTTTCCAATGGAAGGCAGGCCAAACAGTGAGGCCTAAACAAGACTGCTATCAGATCAATTAGGGAACTTGCAGAAAGCTGGTAATGTTTTAGTGGACTGAGTTTGGGTGAAAATTTTAAAAAGAGCATTTGTCAGAAAGAACTGAGAGGGTGGGTTTCTTAAAGGTACACCAAGTAACTACTTAGAACTAAGGCCAACTCATACTCTCTATTTTCCATAGCATTTCCTCCATCTTGGGTTTCCAGTGTGTCAATGAGATTAAAAGACAGCAGACAGCTCTGTGAGGCTGAAAATGCACGACAGGACTGGCATTTTTGCCTATGACCAGTGGACATGGTGAGGGCAAGAAGCAGAATATGGGGTCAATTTACCCCATGCAGGTTCCGTTGGTTTCATAAACGAAGACAGATCCCACTTATTTCAGTTCAAACTTTTAAATTAGAAAAAAAGAAGTCGGCAAAGGCAGAGAAGCCCCAGGTGATGTAAGCCGAGGAGAATGCTGGAAAACCCAAAACACAAGGAAAATAAATCACAAAGCCAGCTTGGGCCTGGATCTATTCAAGATATTCGCTCCACATTCCCGGGAGCTCTCTCTCTTTCTCTCCATCTAGATGCAACCAACTTCAGAAACGGAGGGTGCCAGCCAGCTGTCTGATTTGGGGAGGTGAGGTCCTGGACTTCTAGTGGGGAACACACAAGCTCTGGGTAGTGCCAGTGGGTTCCCACCAGCAATTACCACGTCGGCCCAAAAAGACCTGGAGATCTTAAGCTAATTAGAGAGATTTGCTCAAGGAGGTAGGAAATCACTAGTCCAAAGCATCGCCTGTGCACCAGACCAAAGTCGTAATCATGATTCATCTCTGACATGTTGCTAATCAGCACACACATGTTCCTAATTTCACGCTCCCCGGTGGAAAGCTGAAGGGACAATTGTTTCTGAGCTCTAACATGGAGCCAACCTATGCCAAGTTACCATGTATCCTACTTATCAAACTGAGAGCTCCGGTTTTCATCTACGCTTCTTTTCACTATCCCACCCCTCCCCCACCATCCCACCAAGGAAGTTCATTCACCAAAGATAAAGATGTGTTAGGGCATTCATGAGTTCTCAGAACTCTCCTTTCTTTCTTTTTTAAATTGATATATAATTGACATATAACGTTGTGTAAGTTTAAGGTATACAACATGTTGATTTGATACATGTATCTATTGCAATATAATATATTTTCTAAGTGGTGGTAGCCTAAATGGAATTTAATATATTTTAAAATGTCTTTCCCTGCTCCAGACTTTGATTTACTTATTGCTTTGCCACTGGAACATACACATGTAGTTAAAGCCCAGAGATATCAACACACACACACACACACACACACTGACTTTTTCCCTGTGTTTAAAAACGAAACAAAACAAAGTTCTGTAGCCTCCTTGGTTTTCACAAAGCAAAAGCCCACGTACTTTTTCCAATTAGTCTGTTAAGGATCTGGGCTGTGTGTTCTCCCATGGCAGATACTCACAAATAGACAGGATTGTTCCATTTTTCCAATTCCCAAAACATTGAAAGCAAGCTATAAAACATGCCTCTGGACGGAGAGCCAACCTTTCCCCTCCGCTGCACACACCACTCCCATCCACTCAAATGAGAACCGCATGTTCGAGAACTGGCATCTTTAAGGTAACAGTCAACCCATCTGCAGTTTCAAAAGCACACACAGACAACTCACAGACACAGATTAACCGGTTTTCTGTAAATACTGGGTATGAAGAGGAAGCAAACAACCAACCACCCAAACACCCACCCAGCAAATCAGCTACCGGCTTGCTCTTACTTAGCTGTTAAAGGCAGTTACAGAGACTCCACTCCAGAAGCCCAAGAAGGTATCTTCCTGCGAGGGCAAAATAGTGATTAGACAATAGAGGAAAACTTAAAGCTATAAACATGATTGTTATGCCTAAGCTCAGAGGAAATGTTCGGATCAAAACAAAGCTACTAATAAAAAGCCTTAGGACCACACAGAGAGCGTGCACTGAATTGTGCCGACTTCAAATACCGTTTCTGAAGCCCGGGGATGGAGTCTCCAAATACTGTATCACATCTGGAATTCTGCTTTTACAGCACAAATGCCTGCAGAAATGGGGGATTGTGATGTTGCCATGGGGACCCAGCCTCCTCCAGCCAGGCAGGTCCCCAGCGTGCCCCACACATGTGCTTCCTTCAAGGTGGATTTTACATATTTGAAAATTATGGAGGGCCCCCCTTTTAGGTTTTAGTGCTAATCGAAACATCACAGGCTATGCCAGAAAGCAAGGCGACCCCTTCTGTCAGCCTATTATTTCTGTCCACATGGTAGGCTTGGACAGAAAAACCTCCTTAAAATAACAGTGGGAAGCAGCAAGTCAACATTAGACCCCTTTTCAAAAATTATTTGTGGCTTTACCCCCTTCCTCTAGGAGGAAGACCGGCTTCAAGCATCGATTTTAAATTCGCTTGTTCTCCGGCTGCAAAAATCCAAGTGCATTAATCTGTGCTCAAAGCTGCCTCCCATTGCCCACCTACAGGAGGGACCCTAGGCTCAGGCCCCAGGGTCACCACAAATGAGTGCCATCCCGGGCAGGGTTACTGCCCAAGGCAGCAGGGTCTCCATTTTTAATTGTTGATGACTCTGTTGTTGTTGCTAAGGGGAAAGGGTTTCTAGAACCCCTAGGAGAATCCTGTGAGAAATTTTTCCTTACCCAGTTTCCCCCAGAAACATGTGTTACACAATTTCAGGGCCTTCCCCGAGCTCCCAGAGGCCACTGAGGGCTTCACAGACCCAGTCCAAAGCCATGCTTAGACATGAAGAATCCCAAGACCCCACTTAGAAATGAGGGGATGCATCTGGGCTTCCCTGGGATGTAATCCTCCAATCAATCCCTCCAGGTGTGGATTCAGATACACACATAAGCAATGCAACCCCCCTTGGGTGATGACAGAGGCTCCCCATCACTCTTCATCCTGCCCTAGTCCTACCTCCCCTGGACCCCAGCTAACTCGAAACAGTAATCAAGATCTTCATCTCTCTTTGTCCAGGAGCATTCTCCCATCAGCTCTGAATCGCATGTTACAAGCCAAAGCAAGAGTGAACCTTCTAATACATATCTGCTTCTCTGCAAGGTCTGGCCTTTCCCAGAAGATTTTCTGGGGGAGAAGGAGGGAACTGGCCGCCGGGAGGTGAAGCAGCAGTTACCAAGCCCCATGGGCAGATGGAGGGGGCTCAGGCCTCCTGGTTCTTGGCCCTGCCCTGGCTCAGTGTGCTCTCCTGATTGAACCATTTCCATCTAGTCTCTTAGAGACCACATCCCAAAATGTTCCCCTGAGATGCAGCCAGGTTTTGTGAATGTATATGTGTGTGTTGTGTCTGTGTGTGTGTGTGCACACGTGCCCAGCCACATAGCAAAAAAAAAAAAGGCACCAGGAAGTCAGCAGCTCTGGCTCCAGGTGTTAACACTTAGCACATCCTGCCCAGCCCCCTCCAGCTTGAGGCTGGCCGCCTGGGAGCCGGACACAGCAATTAGGCCCTTCCCGGGCTGGGCGCCTTTGTCCCCTCACTAACATCATTAGTGTCTGACTTCCTGTGCACAATGGGGCCTCCCAGGGGGCAATCGCCGGCTGACCGGGGCAGGGCATTAGACTTCCTTTGTCAAAGACCCTCAAATGTTAACAAGCATGTGAACAAGCTTCCCCCCACCCCCCAATCTCAGCCACTTCTCCAGCCCACCAAACACTGGGGGTGGGGGGTGGGGGGTTCTCCCGGACTTGCCGGAATCTGAGTTACTTGAAAGCAACATCAAGTCTCCTTGTCGATTTCCTAGAGCTGGTCCCCTACAATCATGTGACTCCCATTTGCCGAGTGCTCGCTGGTTACCAGGGCTGTGTCACTTGTCCTGCATTAACTAGGGTGAAAATGAACAGAAGTGAAAGTGTTCAGACAACATGAGCCCCAGGTGGTGCAACACCCAGCCCAGCGCCCCCGTAAGCACAGACATCCTATTCATGTGTGCTCAGTCTGACGTGCAAGACGGTCTCAAGATGCAAGGATGAGCTGAAGCTTTGAGTAATATCCTGAGGCTTTCATCACTGATCAGATCTGAAAATGGGGGGAGGGTGGGTTGCTATATAGCTGCAACCCTACTGTCACCATTCCTCTTCCAGCCTTCCAGGAGGCTTCTGGAGCCCTGAAATCCACGCAGGCCTTTCACCTGTCTCCCTTATCAATAGCTTGATAGCTTAACATCAGGTCTATAGAAGGACCCCGTGAGTAGTTTAGTGATCCAAGGGAAACTGACAATTAAAAAGAAAATTAAAATGGAGGAGGGAGGTGGTTGGAAGTAAGATCTCAATTTTAAATAGAACTCTGGATTAATGCTTCAACGGTAATCCTTTATAGGCAGTATTTGTTACAACTCAGTAATTGAACACTTTGTCCAAGATGTTGGGGCTCATGAACTTTACAAAGTAGCGACATAAAAGGCAACTATTTCTGCTGTTCAGCGCACGAGCCCATTAAGAGAGACGTGTCTAGCGCGTTTCAGATCACAGGGGACAATAGTCACCTCTTCAGTCAAGTCAGTTTCTCTGAATGAGTTTCTCTGAATTGTAGTTTATTAAAAAATAAACTATAATGTGGCTAATTCTTATTCCTTTTCTTTTTCTGTCATTGAATGGGGAGGAACATACATAGCATCCAGAAGATAAAGAGAACAGCTGATTTTCCCACTCCTGCTCAACTGCCTTTGCAGTCTATGGTGTTTGTGGTCAGCACACAAAATTGGGTTAGGTTTTGGATACATTTTTAAATACCTGCCCAAGAACCACTAGGGAGGATAATCTAAAACTCCAATTGTCCAAAATGAAGAATAATCTATGTCTGTGACTTCGACCCCAGCCATACCAAAACTTATTCAAGCTTCCAAAATAAAATGTTGGTAGACAGCAGAGAAAGGACACCATCACTTCCACGATGCCAAGTCCACCACAAGTTCATTTTGATGAACCTTACAAGTTTCAAAGGGTAAATCATTTCACTGTTGGTTCTGATTTTTACCTTTTGCCCAACTAGTTTTAAAACAGTAGGCAGTGGGAATCCCAGGATATATTCAAGCACTAATGGTCCCTGCAACTACGTCTCCTCACTTCTTGGATGGAAGCCAGCAGTCTGCCCTTAAACTACAGGCAATAAATCTAGAAGACTCTGTTTCCTAATTTCTCAATGATACCACATGGAATTCCCATTAAAGCACACACATGCAAACATACACACCCACCAATCAAATCATTGTGTGATTTAGGCCAGGAAATAATTGTGTTTGCCAAGAAGTATTCAGCTTTGTTTGAATTCCTTAAACAGCTAAAATGTCATTCTGGGAAGGTGGGCAAAGAGTGATGTAAAAATGAAGTATCACTGCCTTGGTTGATTTCAGATTTAGATAAATGTACCTTGTGGGTGAAGGAGGCAGTGCGGAGTTCCTGGGAACGAAGGCCTCCCTGCACTCCGTCTCCAGGGACTCCTGGCATGGATTGGTATAGAGAGGGCAATTAGAAAGCAAATTCGTGTGAGGCAGACAAGGCAAATGGAATGGCAGGTAGGAGCACACTTCTTTCCTGATGAAGTGGCCCTGGTGGTGGGTTCCTGTTCCTCTCCTTTGGGACTGAGGCAAGCAAATGGCACAGACAACCTTCTTGGCCAGGCAACAGGAAGAAATCATTGCACCTTGTCCCTTTTGTTAGGCTTCCCATGGAGAAATGTTTACAAAATGAAAGCAATACTGCAGAAATAAATTAGAAGCCTGTAACATTTTATCATGAAGTTAGGGTGAAACAGAGACTTAGAAAAGATTAAAAGCAGTAATTAAGTATTTAAAAAAATAAAATAAAAAGGGAGGTCCAAAGGTTCTACCTAAAATGATTTCAAATTAAGAATGAGGAGCTGGGTTGATGTGAGGCCAAGCCGTCAAGCACAGCACTGCTTTGTGGGACACAGAGCCAGTGCATTCACAGAAGCCCTGAGGAGGAAAAGCCCCAGACAGGCACAGCTGGCCCAGGGCACAGCGGGTAGGAAGCTGGGACTGTACCGTGTCGTGTCTGCCACTTCCCCAACTGCCCACAAGGGGTACCATATTCAGTAGTCAAACAGAGAACTCTAACAGTGGGTTTTCAAGTTTCTAGGAAAATCATAGGCTTTTCTTTTGAAGAGGGCTTTATTATCTTTATAAATATAACAAATTCAGGTTAAAGAGAATTTAAGTACAAAGAAGAATATGAAAATCTTTCTTAGTCAACAATACTATATTATATACTTTAAAACTGCTGACACTAGATCTTACATGTTTTTTTTTTTTTTTTTGGTGAGGAAGATCAGCCCTGAGCTAACATCCATGCTAATCTTCCTCTTTTTGCTGAGGAAGACCGGCTCTGAGCTAACATCTATTGCCAATCCTCCTCCTTTTTTCCCCCCAAAGCCCCAGTAGACAGGTGTGAGTCATAGTTGTACATCCTTCTAGTTGCTGTATGTGGGATGCGGCCTCAGCGTGGCCGGAGAAGCGGTGCGTCGGTGCGCGCCTGGGACCCGAACCCGGGCGGCCAGTAGGGGAGCACATGCACTTAACCGCTAAGCCACGGGGCCGGCCCTAAATGTTCTCACCGCAAAAAAAAAATGATAATCATGTGACGTGATAGAGAGACGTGTTAGCTAAAGCTACAGTGGTAATCATATTGCAATATATAAATGTATCAAATCAACACGTTGTATACCTTAAACTTATACAATGCTATGTCAACTATATCTCAATTAAAAAAAAAAAATTCTCCCCAAACCTCCTCTTCTCCTTTTCATTTTGAAGACTCTTCCAGACTGTCTCTATTGCATGTATCACAAGGACTCTGATGACATAAGTTAGATCCTAATATACAGAATGTTTGTTCTGATGGATCTCTGCCAGCTAATGCAGTTCCTTTTGGGAGAGCCATGTGGGACCAATGGAAAAAATGCAAAAAGATCCTAATGAGGAGAGAATTAGGACCACCGGGCCAAAGTCTTTTTAAGGATCCAGCCAGCTCTAATTAGCCATCATTTCCAATATTAAAACGTAGTGAATGGGCCAGCCCCAGTGACCTAGTGGTTAAGTTCAGCATGCTCCGCTTCAGCAGCCTGGGTTCAGTTCCCAGGCACGGACCTACACCACTTTGTTAGCGGCCATGCTGTGCTGGCAGTCCACATACTAAAAAACAGAGGAAGATTGTCACGGACATTAGCTCAGGGCAAATCTCCCTCAGCAAAAAAAAGAAGTGAAGCAGGCCCTTTCACCTGTTGTAAAGCCAATCATGTACATGGAAAAGGCAACAGGACAGATGCATCAAGAAGGCTCTCGGTGTATAGTATGTACATGTTGCTACTTCAGTAGGTTGCCTACTGACATGGGTATCCTGAATGCTCTTCTGTATGGTAACCAAATTATACAATTTTTCCTGTCTGTTTAAATAAAATTACACAAATTCAGAGGATTTTATGATTAGTTGGCTGGTCTCACGTGAATAACAGAACTGTGTAAAATTAAAAGGGAAACTGGTAAATCCAGGAAGCAGGCTGACAACACCCTCTGTTCTGCGTGGTAATCACGTTACAGCCGCTTGAGAACCTTGGCGCTCCAACCCTTCAGAGTTGGGGGGTGCGCTCTGGAGAACACCAGGGTGGGCAGACTCTACACAGCAAGCTGAGGAGATAAAACAGCTCGCTAATAAAAATCGTAAATTCCATTTTGTGATTAGAATCACAACACACGTGTACCCTGGGTATTGAAGGAGAAAGAATGATCTTTGCCTTAAAAACTTAGCCCAGGGCCGGCCCCGTGGCTTATTGGTTAAGTGCACGCGCTCCGCTACTGGCGGCCCGGGTTCGGATCCTGGGCGCGCACCGACGCACCGCTTCTCCGGCCACGCTGAGGCCGCGTCCCACATACAGCAACTAGAAGGATGTGCAGCTATGACATAGAACTATCTACTGGGGCTTTGGGGGAAAAATAAAAATAAAAAAAAAAGCTGTGTGACCTTGAACAAGTTCCTTAACCTCATCAGGTCCCAGTTTTAAAAAAAAAAAAAAACTTAGCCCAACTTAAACTGCACCCTGAGGTTCTCTCCTCCTTGTTTATTCATGAAAAACCTCAGCTAATGTCCTAGATTTTATCAACAGATGTCTTAAGGGACAGAAACATGCTTTACACTGGGAAGGCCATTTTGAGTGATTGAGAATAAGGCTCCTCCAGGAGTTTACAATTTGTTTCGGAAAACAAAGCTAAAAGACATGAAATTAGAGCCCATAAGGTTATACCTTATAGAAAGAATGTGCTAAGTTAGGCACTTGAGTTCCAAGTCTAACAGGATTTCTGGGAAGGCGGAGTGAACAGAGGAAGGCTACCCAGAGAAGAGTCTTCACAGAGGAGGCAGGTCTCTAGCTGGACCCTAGGGCATGCCCACCTTTGGGGTGGGTGGGTTGCAGGGGGAAGACCATTTCAAGCAGATGCAGACATGTGAGCATGTGTGACCAACTATACCACCCACATGGCAAGCATTCAGTAAATGGCTGCCACTCCTCAAGGATAGTGTGGGGCCTTCCTCATCAGCCAGACCACATGCTCTAGCAATCCTGGAGTAACTGACCCAAAACCCTCATCCTTTCCGTGTTAAACATCCCCAAGTGGCTTGAAAGGATGGGCACCACAGGGCTGGGATGGACAAGTGGGCTCAGTTTTGCATGTGGCGCATCTTGGAGTCAGGCAAGACCTAAACTAAGTGGTCCTTACAGACTGAGCACAGCCCGATTTGGCAGACAGGAGCTCAGGGGAAGGGTCTCCGATCCAGGCCAAGGTGGCAATGGGCTAGGCTGGGGGTGAGGAAGAGAGAAGAAAGAGGCAATAAAACAGCAGCTTCAAAGGATGAACCAGAGTTGACTTAAAGGATGAGTCAGATCCCAGGGCCCTCAGACTGGAGTTGCGACTGACAAAACAGAAAAGAGTGGAGCTGGGGTTTCCTTACACACACCCTCTTATTTTCAGGATGGGCTTGATTCCCTGCCCCTCAAACAGATGTAAGGCATTGAAGGAGGAGGAAGGGGAGTCCTGGTCACCAGCCACTTCCAATTTTCACCTTATCTTCCCTTCATGACAAACAACATCACTAACTTTTGGTATTAGTGCCACAGTGGCCCAAGGTGGGAGTCTCCACTAGCATCTCTCTAACCTTCCCCAGTCACTGCTGTGTACCTTGATTTTCCTGTCTACATTGGGGTAAACCAGTGCCATGCTCCCAGCCAGAGCTCACTAAATACTAAAGAGAGAAAGAAGAAGACTTGGAAACAAAGGCCATTTGTTAGCTTTTACCAACTCTTCATCAAAATTCCTAAAGATCAGAATCACTAAGTACAACCTCTAAAAACCTGACTTTGGCACAAAAGGACAGATACTGTATGATTCCTCTTACATAAGGTACCTAATGTAGTCAAATTCATAGAGACAGAAAGTGGAATAAGGCAGTTGCCAGGGGCTGGTGGGGGAGGGGGAATGGGGAGCTACTGTTTAATCAGTACAGAGTTTCAGTTCAGGAAGATAAAAGTTCTGGAGATGGATGGTAGTGATGGTTGCACAACAATATGAATGCACTTAATACCACTAAACAGTGGTATTAATATGGCTAAAGTGGTAAATTTTATGTTATGTATATTTTACCACAGTAAAAAAAAAAAAAAAAAAAATAACAGGAAAATAATGTTTAAAAAAAAGGAAACTGGGGCCAGCCTGGTGGCATAGAGGTAAAGTTCACGTGCTGCACTTCAGTGGCCCGGGGTTTGTGGGTTAGGATCCCAGTCGCAGACCTATGCACCACTCATCAAGCCATGCTGTGGCGGCGTCCCACATACAAAATGGAGGAGGACTGGCACAGATGTTAGCTCAGGGACAATCTTCCTCAAGCAAAAAGAGGAAGATTGGCAACAGATGTTAGCTCAGGGCTGATCTTCCTCACCCAAAAAAGAAAAAAAAAGGAAACTGCAGCATTTTGTGCAGGAAAGTGTATTAACAAGTGTTGCAGCCATGTCTGCAGGAAGAATTAGAAGGGTGGAGAACTGGAGCTCAGTTGGCCAGAGAGGTGGCAACTGCAGGTGTCCAGATGTGAGGTGATAAGGATGGCAGTGGTGGGAAGATGATGAAAGGACAGGTCTGAGGGGGATTTTTAAGAAAAAACAGCAGGATTTCATGACAAATGTGATACACAGGTGATGATGGAATGCTCAAAGGTAACTTAAGGGCTCCTATTTGGGGAACCTGGAAGATACATGATTTTACAGCAATAAAGAGAACACTGTGGAAGGAGAATCTTTTCTTTTTTAAGGGGAATGAAGAAAAAACTTAGTGAAGGTGAGGTGACTACAGGGTGTCTTCTAATACCATATTTTTTTGGAAACGTAGGATTAGAAGGCAGGAAGTCATGCAAGAAGTCATGCTACAGAACCATAAGGACAGATGGGCTAATTAATAGGAAGTATAAGAAAGAACAAAGAGTCAGGAATCGGGTTTTGTGGGACTACCCACAGTCAGGGCATATGAGGAGGAAAAGAAGATAGAAAAAGTGAGGTTGGCAAAGTAGAAAAGGAACCAGGAAAAGTCATTAGGCAAAGGAGAATGAAAGAGAAGTAAAATAAAGAATATCAAAGAGATTACATGTAAAAGAATGTCAAGATGGATATTTTCAAAATGAAAACCACTTTTTTGACTATACAAATCCGTGAGCAAATAATTATATTGATGGATCATTTAGAATCACTCCTCCATATCAATTCCCAAGTCTTCTGCTGCTATTCAGAATCATGCCCTGGTTTCCTATAAAAGTAGGAAGCATATTATAGGAACCATCTAAATAAAATCCTTTCATATGTTTGAAAACTTAAAAAAAAAAAATAAGTGACACTGGCACTGGGGAAAGGCACTAAAAGACTGGGGTCACTGCCAGGCTTTTAAGTGCAGGTACCATGCCCAGCACTTCAGAGGCAAAGCTATCCTCAGAGCTCAACCCGCCAGGACAGCCCTCCAATCAACCATGTTATGGAGAAGAACAGAGGGACCTCAAGTCACGATGCTCCCCAAGATCTGCTCAGCACTTTATATTTTGATCCACTGTTAAATTAGTAAAACCTTTTTGCAGTTTTTGAAACAATGCTCTCTGAAAAACGAGGCAACCAATACTGAACTATCTACTAGCTCTAAATCTGGTCATTTTTTAAACCATATACTCCTAACCAACTGGTCTAACAGCTAGAATTCAGAATAACTGACAATTTCCCACAACTCAAAGAGAAACAAAAGTTCAAAAGATAAGCTACAACATTATCGGTATGGCTCAAAGTTATCAAGTTAAATTTCAGTTCACACAAACCCTTTTTCTTCAAAGCTCATAAAAATGGTGAATTTTTGCACAGATGCACAAATATTACTTTTCAGACTATCTTATTTTAGACATTATTCAACACTTGTGGCCATTTCACACATGCACATCCATAGCAGTGACAGGCTTAGCGGATCAATTTCAGCTTCGTAGCTACAAACTTCTTCCCTAAAAGTAGGGGAATAAAGCCGAAATACGGTCATCTCTGAAATCTGATTCATCTCTGAGAAGAGGCCTACAGGAATTATATCTCTTGAGTTTATTTCCAGACACCTGGAACAGGCCTAGAGAAGGGCATACTCTAGGAAGCAGTAACTACTACACTGGTTAAATGCTTATCATTGATTACATTTATTGGGTAGTAACAAAGCAATGACCCTCATAACTTAACGACACTACACTCATGTCTTCCTCAAGGTACTTCAATTCATAAACATAATTTTTAAGGGCATAAAAAAGTACTTCTGCAATCACCAGTTTGAAAAAAACCATGTCATCTCACAAGTTCCCCAGCACAGCAAATGCCTCTTGATCTCATCTTTAAGTTTAACACTCTTGAGATTTTTCCCCATACTAGAAGAACCCTACGCCAACATCCTAGTAGACTGATATTAATGAAAGATTAACCTCATTTTCTTAGCAACAATAAGCTTCTAGAAGATTTGCCTGTCTAAGAAGAAATCAAACACTATCTGATAAGAGAAAGACAGAATACATTGTAGCCCTTTGGGCTCTCAGATCTGGAACATTATAATCTGATTGTATCTATACGGCATTCACCAAGAGGGCACTGCATGGCAGCAAGAGTAGAACAGATGGACCAGCAGCCCTGCTCCAACACTCTTAGAGAGCAGAAAAGTCATTTCAAAAGGGATGCATGGAGCCCTTACTCCTCCCTGCCCAACTCCCACCAAAAATAAACAACCATAAACTTCTAGCGCCTCTCAAAGACTTCAAGAGAGGCATAAAGGAGAATGTGTTGGCCTAGCTAAGGACTCTCAAATCAGTACAATTTCTTTCTTTACAGTTTTATTAAAATACGCAAGCACAGTCCTTATAAACAAAGAAGTCATTTCAGTTTTTCTTCGCAAAAATGGAAGCCAATACATTCCTTCTGGGAATTTAGGGTAAGAGCTTTACAAAAACAGTGTCCAGATGTGCTTAAAAATTCAGTCTGTTCTTTCTTCTGGGGAGGAGCAGAGGGAGAAACAAAGGGTGGGAAAGACATTTTATTAAAAATTGAAAAGGTTATTGGTTTTTCTTGGCTTGCACACTAACCCACCCTCTGCAGACAAACGGCACAGGAGCGCCTGAGGCAGGACCATCGCAGCTTCCCTCCAGCGAAGGCTGCAGGGACTGCAGGGACGTAGCGCCTGGCTGACTGCAGCCCAAGCCTTGGGAGCTTCTCTCACTTCCAGAATGTCCTGAGTGGTAAATGGTTCTACCAGGCGGTGATGAAATTGGGGGAGAGACTCTGAAAGCCAAAGATTCTCAAGTGAGAATCAGGCATTTTTGTATTAAAACCATCATCCTTGGGACAAACCTTCATTAAAAAAATTCTTTTTTAACTGAACTGTTTTGTCAACATCACATCCCAGTTTTAACCTGGAAGGTTTGCTGAGATTTGAAGCTTCCTCAACCCAATGATTTCACTCCCAGAGTCCTTGTTAACCACAGCGAGATTTAAATAGATAGTCTGTTATAAAGTGTTTCCTTCATTTCCAGAGGGGTTGATGCTGGCTCCGGGTACTGAAAGTAAATGAGTGTTTCAGATAGAGCATAAATAAGGGAGACAGAGCGTCAGGCATATATTATGAATAAAAAGATAATCCTAATAATAGTTTACATTATCATGAACCAAAGTTTATATGAGCAGCTAAGCCCCCTTTCAAAGTGGAGGGCAGCTGCTGGTACGGCAGAGGAAAATGGTATGTCAAAAATGTGACCTACCTTCAAGTTTGTTTAACTCTGCTGTCAGCCACCGCTTCCTTCCGCCACCTTACACCGGGATGGGGGTGGGGGCGGTATCCTTTTTGAAGTGTTTTGTTTGCAAAGGCACGGAACTGTCTCAGTACTAGAAGGACCTCATCTCCACAGTTCCCAGACAATCCTGACGAAGGCCAAGGCACCCTCATCAGTCTTCTGAGGGTGAAAACAGTGACCCCCATCAGAGAGGCAGCCCTGGGGGCACCCTCCTACTGCCTCCCAGGAGTCAGAGGACTATGTCTTGGATGAACAGTCTTCGTCCCTGGAGGCTTCCAGGAATCCTATGGGGAGTAGGCCAGGGGCTCGGAGGCTGTGCTTAAACGCAGACCTGCCAGGTCACTAAGATCCTTTGGGTATTGCACACTCCCAGAAAATGCTGACCCCACAAAACCCCTTTAACCAAAGGCCCTAACGTGTGTCAGCTGAATATCTGCACTCAGTAGGGTAATCTAGCTCTTATTTCCTGAGCACCCAGGACGTGCAGAGTGCAAGGCTAGGCTGTGGGGAAGGGTCTAAGAGTGACTGAGATGGGGTCCCAGTGCCCAGAGAAGTGACATTCAGGTGGAAGTAACACCTCTGTGTTACTCGAGTGAAGGTGGGGTGAGGGGGCACCTTTGGGAAGTGGCCAGCTTCACATTTCCAAATGAGAACAGTGTTACATCTCAAGTCACTTACTTGGAGTTAAATATTTCTGCACCTACAGAAGCAGGAGACACATCAGAACAGGAGAAATGGTCCCTGCCATTTATCTCCTTTTCAATTTCCATAGATATGAAGCCCATTTCAAGATGTTTTCACCCAGCCAAGAGCTTTCTGCAAAGGTGGAAGCTTCCACCAGCCCCAGCAATGAGTGTACTCCAAAGAGGCTGCCCCCTCCCTCCCTTCCCTCCTTCCTGGCCTCATGGCAGCAGTCTGGCCCATGCCACTGAGGCACATGAATAGTCACTCAGTGAGTGACCAGCTGGTGGCACTGGGGAGACCCTCAAAGGCTCTTGCAAGCATAAAGGACTGGCCATCGTGCCAGGTGTTCTTCTGGCAGAGCACCATGAGCCACACAGGCCACCAAATCATGGGGTGTTGGTAAAGGTGCAGGGAAGGTGTTCATATCCAAGCTTTATTTGGGGTGAGTGTATTTAGAGGTACAAGCTGCATGTACCATGCACATCTCAGTCCTTTCTGCAGAGCAAAAGACACTGTTTGCTCTGCTACTGCTGCAGGTGGAGGTGCAAGTTTAAAACCACCCAGTGCCTTCCCAGGGCAATCTGTCATCACTCCTGCCTAAGCTCAGAGCTTCCAGAGGGCATGACCCCTGGAGATAAGGCTCTTCATCAGGTCAGCCTTCTTGGTGCCCTCGAGCTATAGGCCCTGCTATCACATGGGGCGGCCCTTCTGGTCCTGGTCTCCGGATGGGTGACCTCTTCCCCAGTCTCTCATCATCTCTTTCTCCTCTGGCCTGTGTCACAGACCCCTCCAGAGACGACCATCTTCCTGTCAGCCAATCAGGCATTCTTGTCTCCTCTCTTGCCCCTCGGAGCATGCCAGCACAAGCTTTCACCTTACCTTCTTAAAACAGGTCTCTGCTTTTATCTTCTCTCTCTCCTCGGTCCCTTTAGGGCCACCCACCATGTACTGTTAAGTCCAAGTCCTTCATTCTGTCTGTTGAGAGTGGCCCAGACTCACCTTTATGGAGAGGAAGGGGTTGCTTTTACGGGGCTCTTCCAGAAATGTTCTCGCCGTATCCAAGGGACCCTCACCAGGACCCACTAAAGCAACAGCGCTTCAACCTGAGCAGGTGGCGATGACTCAGGATGTTGGCTCCTGGACCCAGAGGAAACCTGAGGGACAGCAATCCTTGGGTGACAGACTGGGGTGTGTGTGTGTGTATCACTTCTAACCTCTTTAGCTTTCCTAACAAGAAGACAGCTTGGTGCAAATGGTGGTGGGAAGGAAACAAAAAATTAATCTCTCAGCTCTGCAGTTATGCACATGCAGATTATCTGCCAAACAATTTCTTATCTCTGATCAATTTCTATCTGCAGCTGCCTTTCTCCTGCCCCCGCCACCGCCTAGCACACACCTCGCATCCTCTCCTCCCTGGACAGTTGCTGACAGAGTGGTCCAGGCCTCCAGGACTGTCAACACCCCAGTGTAATTCAGAGCTCACAGTGGGTCTGAGTCAGTGCCCTTGTTTATGGATCCAGTGATTGATTGGGCCCTAAAAGCTCCTGGCCCAGAAGACTAAATGGGTTGAAATCAATCATTAACAGTAGTGTAATGTTGAAAAACAAGAGATGCGAGGGGGCCTTTGGCCATGTGGACAAGCTGGACGAGTGCACGGGAAACGTGAAGGATGGAGGCAGATGGACACGTTGGGCACCTCCGAGTAAACACCAACACAGGCAAATCAACAATGACCAGCAGAAATGAGGGAGCACACTTTGTAAAAAATAAAGTGACCATACACAAAATTAAAAAAAATCAAAACCTATGCAGAAGACACACACTTTACTTTTATTAGAGAAAGATCTGTAAAAATGGCAACAGCTTGGGTGTTCTTTCTCGAGAGAAATCAAAAACAGACACCCAGGGGCAAGAGTCTAAGTGGAAATGGAAGTGACCAACACAATAAGGAGATGGAGTGAGTAAGATGGAAAAATTACACTCTGCAAATTAAAGGTTCAAGTTATCTCAACAAAAATAATTGTTAAATTCATTTTTGGGGGGGGGGGATGATCAGCCGTGTGTTAACATCTGCCAATCCTCCTCTTTTTTGTCTGAGGAAGACTGGCCCTGGGCTAACATCCGTGTCCATCTTCCTCCACGTTATATGGGACACCGCCACAGCACTGCTTGCCAAGCAGTGCATCGATGCGCGCCCGGGATCCAAACCAGCAAACCCCAGGCAGCCGCAGCAGAGCACGAGCACTTAACTGCTTATGCCACTGGGCCAGCCCCAATTGTTAAATTTTTAAGAATACTTCTACTTTGTGCCATTTTACAGGTAAAGAAACTGAGAGCTGGAGGGGTCACCTGTCCTGTGCACAGTCACAAAGAGTCAGCTGGCTGGGATGCCCTCATCTCGCATGTCGCACTGACGTAAATGAGACAGTCTAAGAGAGTGGCTTCTAGCCAAGATTCAGATCTGTAAAAACTCCAGTGAAACAGGATTATTTATATTCTATTTATGGGAAATGTGTGATCAACCCAAAATCGCCCTTGGAAAATATATATATGAACAAAGGTTTGCTAGCCAAATTACTGATACAAAGAGAATTCCCGTGATAATGCTTAGATTCAACTGTTCTCACAATATGCTGTTAAGTCCAAAAGATCCACTTAATATTCTTATTTTAAAACCCTCATTTATTCACTTAAACATCTTCCCTAATACTCTCTCCTAAGCAACATTTCATCCACATCTCACTTTAATACTACTAGACTTAAAAGCACTAAAACTTACAAAATAAATCACCAGGTGGAAAGATTCAGTCCTTCTCTATTAAGTCCAGTATTAAACAAGTATAAGGTACTACCAAAACAACAGAGTAAATAAAAATTATAAATGTCAATATTCTTTAGGATGTGGAAAAATGAGCACTCCTCTGATGACAGACTGCCACTAATTCCCAAGTGGTTCCTATGTGGCCAGGTGCAGAGCTAAATGTTTTAAACACAGTATCTCATTTAGGTCTCAAAACAATTCTGGGATATAAACTATTATTAACTCATTTTGCAGATGAAGAAATTTGCCCAAGGTCACAATAAATGGTGGCAAATGGTAGAGCCAGGAATTATGGACCAAATCTGCTCTCTTCCCAAAATATTCTTCACAGTAAATTAGCCATCATTATACAAGGAAGCTGGTAGACATGTAGTGAGAGCTACAAAATCCAGTAATCCCACTTTCAGGAGTCTATGCCAAGGAAACAAACCAAAATGGTGAGGGGGGTGGGCAGGAAAACAAGCTGTATGAAGATTTCACAGCAGCCTTGTAACAGCAACAACCTGGAAACAATCCAAATGTTTCATTAATGAGGGGAAAGGGCTGACAAGGTGGGGAGGGTACACAACATGAAAATATCAGATGGCCACCAAAAGTCATGTCTGTGAACTATGTCAATACACGGAAATATCTTTGGAAAACAAATTTAAGTAAAAAAATAACCATTAAAAAAATAAATACAGTGATTACAACTCTGCAGCAAGATGTGTTTGTGTATTCAAGAGGGGAAGAATCAACATTCAATGCTCATAAGCTCTTTTTCTTTGCACTAGGTTGAAGTTACCAATTTGTAAAGGAAACCCTGCTTAAATATGCTATGATTCAGAAGGTCCTTCTCCTCCTGATCCTAGTCCCACTAATTTTAAAGCCCCCCCTCCTTAGGCTTTCAAGTAGGTACTATTTTTAAATTAGATTAACAAAACCTCCTTAGTTATAAGCCCATAGCTCATGAAATTTTTTGTTAGCCATTTAGCAAATTTATTTAAGAACCGATACATTTACAGATTGGAACACTATTTCTGTCACCATTTGGTTTGCACTAATAAAAGGCCACACTCTCAAAATCTCATTCTTTTATAAAACATTTGGGAAAGTAATACTATTTAAGATAACAGAACTCCATGGGGGTTGGGGGAGGAAGGTTTAAGAGTGCCTGAACACAAGCCAAGATGGAGGCCATGCATTCGATGCCTAAAGTGGGAGATATGTGCCCAACTGCCGTTTTTATAGGCTCTCGTTCCCCAAAAAGGAGCAGGATATGCCCATGCAGATTCTTCATCACACTTTGTCCAGGGAAGCAGGTGGGCCCAGCATATCCTCAGCCAGACCACAGACATCCCCCTAACCCTGTCTATACATCGCTCTCCTGGACTCTCCAATGGCTTCCTGGATATCCTGTCACCTCAAGGGAACAGAAGCACAATTAAAAAGCATCTGAACTAACCGCTGCATCTCTGAAGATAAACGAGGTTGGAAAGTTGGGCAAGGAACTGGGCCAACATTGGCACTATCTCACTTCTACACTAGGGGAAGAAAAGCAGATTCCTCCACGCGGCAAGACTGTCCTCTGCCTGGGCAGATCCCACGTCAGTCTTCATTCCAAGATTCCTTTTTCTCTGTCCTTACCAACCCACACATCCTGCCCATGTTCCCATCTTGCCCTATACTTGGGATGGCTTACTATTGTCCCTCAAGCATAAAGGACCACTGGGCTCAGTGCACACGTGGCACAGAGTCAAACCCCTCCAGTATGGCAATGCCTGCCTCCAAGGGCAAGCTGTTCAGTATGGTAGCCTCTAGCCATGTGTAGCTATTTAAACTTAAATTGAGTAAAATTTAAAATTCAGTTCTTTAGTTGCGCCAGCCACATTTCAGCCACAAGTAGTTAACAGTTACGGAATTGGACAGCGCAAGGAAGGCCATGTCCATCGTCACAAGATTCTACTGGATAGCACTGAGCTAAGACAATTCAGCACCTGCCCACCTGTGTCTACAATTCCAGGTGACATTCTCCCACAGCTGGACAACTCTTCCCAGCTGTCACCAGGCACCATCTGTCACCTCATCTGACACCCAAGTGATAACTCAGTTTCATCTGGGCACCATTTTTTTTATTTATACATAGTAAAATGGATGTTTTTTGGTGTACAGTTCCATGAGTTTATACATGTATAAATGTACAATTAAATGTACAAATGTATACATTTGTATATCTACCACTACAATCAGCATACAGAACAGTTCCATCATCCCCCCCCCCAAATTTCCTTGTATTGTCCCTTTGTAGTCAAACCCTCCCTCCACTCCCAAAAACCCTAGCAACCACTAATCTGGCAGCTTTTTAAAAAACTCAGATTCCTGGCCTTCCCCTGGAAATTCCACTTAAGCAGGTCTGAGATGAGGACAGGAATCTCCCACCCCTCCTAAAAGGTTCCTCAGGTAATTCTGGTATTCAGCCAGGTTTGGGAACCTCTGGGGTAAATGCTGAATCTGAGTTTAATTTAACTGTCTGCAGTGTTCTCTGGTATCTGGTGTTGCTCTCTTCCCACCCACATTAGTTGCTTTGTTGCGTATGGCAGACATCCATCTCAGGCTGGGTGCTTGGAAGGCAGGGCAGGCTCGACTGCTGGGGGCATGGGCAGGGTAAGAACTCTGTGGCTCTGGTTTCTGGCAGAGAGAGGTCTCTCTGAGTCACATGGCCTCCCATCCTAATCCCTTCCTGGCTGTTTGTGCCATGGAATCCTCATCTGAAAAAAAAGGAACCACATCAGAAATAATTGCCTACCTCTGAGGCTCACTTGGAAGCGATGACTTAGATTACACATTCAAAGGCACCGGGCAGCCAGGATGAAAGGTACCCTGTCCTGCATATATCATCACCACACAGGGTTGCCTTGGGATGGAACCCTCCTCACCCTGACCATTTACTTGACTGATGTGGGAGACCAGGACTCAAATTATAATAAAATTTCAGCCTTTAAAAAAAAATCAAAAAGGCTTTTTCCTCCTAAATTCATGATCCCAAGGGCAAGGTACCAAATTCCATTTTTAAAGGGGAATTCGGAAGAGTCAGCACCATCTCAGAAAACCTCTTCTGCTCAGAAAGTAAACAGTTACAAAGAGGGTCAACACTTGAGTTTAGCTTTTCTCCCCCAGCTCACTGCGGCTCTGCTGAGGATTCCTGGAAAACACTTCGAAAAGTTTACGATGATCAAAGGAAAAGTATGGCCAACACAAGAAATGCTATCATTTAACATCATGTGTTTATTTAGCCCCACCAAGCCAAAGAGAGAAGACTGTTTGAAAGGGAGAGAATGCCTGCTTAATCAACTAAAAATGCATTCATTACTATGCTATTCACCGCGGCTTTCCTGAAATAAGACACTTTTGCCCCTAGACCATAAGATTGAAGCGATTTGAAATGAAAATATTTCCTGTCCACTGCTTGCCAGTTTCTAGCCCCAGAGTGATATAACAGATGACATCCAGTACAATAAATGCTTTTATTAACCATAAATTTGAGACTGCTTTAGGGATTTGAAGTGTTGGGTTTCATGCTGAAAAAATGTAATGTTATCCACAGACCATCACTGAGTAACAAAAACAGAGGCACAGGTTAGGCTACTTTGATCAAATTATGGCAAAAAAAAAAATTCGGTTTTTGCATTTAAAAGAGTAGTTGCATTCAGGGCATATCTTCAAGGAGCACCACAATAGTTTAATCATATGTCTTGGAGAGTTTAATGGAAATTCATCCTGAGTGTAGGTTTATACACTCCTATTGATTTCTGTTAAACAGAAAGGAAGTAGAATAGTGTTAAGCTAAGTGAGCTAAGAAACTCAAATACTAAAATGGGACCCCTAAGTCAGGGTTTCTCACCTCAGCACTATTGACATTTTGGGCCAGATAATTCTTTATTGGGGAGGGCCCACTTGTGCATTGTCGGATGTTGAGCAGCATCCCTGGTCCCTACCCACTAAATGCCAGTAGCACTCCCCATCCCAGTTGTGACAACCAAAAATGCCTCCAGAGATTCCCCAAATCACCCCCCATTGAGAACTACTGCTCTAAATCAAACTCTAGGCCTGTTTAGCAAATGCTGCCTGATTTCTCTTTTTTTTTTTTTTTGTTAGGAAGATCAGCCCTGAGCTAACATCCATGCCAATCCTCCTCTTTTTTTTTTTGCTGAGGAAGACCAGCCCTGAGCTAACATCTATTGCCAATCCTCCTCCTTTTTTTTCCCCCCCTTTTCTCCCCAAAGCCCCAGTAGACAGTTGTATGTCATAGCTGCACATCGTGCTAGTTGCTCTATGTGGGACGCTGCCTCAGCATGGCCCGACAAGCGGTGCATTGGTGCGCGCCCGGGATCCAAACCCGGGCCGCCAGTAGCGGAGCCGGCGCACTTAACTGCGAAGCCACGGGGCCGGCCTCCTGATTTCTCTTTATCCAAAGAAAATGTCGGAGCCCAAGGAGTCTCGCAGCCTCAGCTCTCTGCCTCCGTGCCTCCCTCTACACACCAATGGTTAACCCTGAGTGATTTCTGAAATCAAAAGCACTCTGCACTCCCTCTTCCACCGAAACCAAGGGTAGCAGAGCTATGGAAATGAAAACTCTGGGCCGGCCCTGTGGCTTGGTGGTTAAGTGCGCGCGCTGCAATGCTGGTGGCCGGGGTTCGGATCCCGGGTGCGCATTGAGGCACCACTTCTCCGTCCATCCTGAGGCCGAGTCCCACATACAGCAACTAGAAGGATGTGCAGCTATGACATACAACTATCTACTGGGGCTTTGGGGGGAAAAAATAAAATAAATAAAATCTTTAAAAAAAAAAAAGAAATGAAAACTCTCTCTCCTGTGACCAGAGCAAACTAGACTAAGCAAAGGCAACCCGCCACCCCCACCTGAGGCGCACCCTGGCCCAGGCTTTGTGTCCAGCGTGCATTCCAGTACAGGAGCCCCGGCCAGCTGGGCTGGGCTGCACCGCATCCCTGCCAGCAACCAGATCACTGCTTTCTGGCCTTTCACTGTCAGGCCACAGAGGGGACCGTGGACTCGGTGCCAGAAAAGAAAATGAAAAGCGAAGTTGAACCTCTGCAATCCATTCTCTGGATGCTGAATGTCCCACTATTACATCCCGGCATGACATTTCACGGCCAGCAGGGGAGGAGGCCCGGTCCTGAAAGCTGAACAAATGCCGGGCACACAGGCCCCCCTGCACTCTAGCAGCCTCCCTGGACTTATGAATAAAAGATGGAGGTTTTGTCTCTGTCGTTTCCCTGGTACCCTGTAAGAATAACAACTTGTCGTTTTTTGACATTTTAACTTACTTTGAAAAATAATCAATATTAACTTTACATGTCTTGGCCCTTAAATCTGGGGCAAATAAAAGAAAGAAAAGCCATGTAATTAGGTAGAAGATAGTAATTCAAGTTAAACGAACGAAACTGTCTGTAAGGGACTCTAATAAAATAATTTAGGTAACACACAACCACAGAACTAAAAGGCTGGAAACTGACTTTGAGGACATGTTTTGAGTGAAGTGGCCTTTACTGGAAATAAAGTTCAATGTTTTCTTAGCACAAAGGAAAGAAATGGCTGAATTTTGGTGTGAGGAAGCACTCAACCGTGAACCTGCCCCCGCCAAAAAGAGGTTTTAATAGGAACTCATTCCCAGTCACTGAGGGCAACATCTACAACTGTTTGTAACAAGGCCATGTGAATAGCAAAAGCCTTAACGCATTCTTGAGACATAGCACTCCTAATTTTGAGAGAGCACAGTTGATTTCAAATGGTCTTTAAAGAAAGAGATTATATTACAGGATAGCACAAATGACACCCTGCACTATCTTTGCACTCTCAGTAAAGGAAAAGGGAAGCCTTAATGGAAAGCATCGTGTTTTCTTAAAAGACAAACAACACAAGACTAAACTGGGTTAAGCCATTAGAAAGGTCTCTAAGTGCAACAGTTTCAAGCAGAAAAAACAAATGTAGCTCATCGCTAAAACTGTATCTATATTAATTACCTATTGATATCTAAAATACAACCATGTTACAGTATCACCTTTAAAGAGATCTTGCCAAAATATTTAACCTGACCCTAATCATGAGGAAACAATCAGAAATCCAAATTGTGGGACTGTCTACCCAAGTGACCTTAACTCTTCTGAATGTGTATGTTATAAAG
The DNA here is from genome assembly GCF_057802395.1 of Ceratotherium simum simum. NCBI lineage: Eukaryota > Metazoa > Chordata > Mammalia > Perissodactyla > Rhinocerotidae > Ceratotherium > Ceratotherium simum. The sequence continues at coordinate 57,517,623 of NC_141904.1, forward strand.
GACCAAAAAAAAAAGCTGGAAGGACTGTTCTAGATTAAAGGAGACTACAGAGACAGTCCCATCTAAAAGCAATGAGTGATCCTTGTCTGAATCCTGGAATGTGATTCAGAAAGAAATCACAAAGGACTCTAGGAGGACAACTGAGGTACCTGTGGCAAAATTTTAAGAAGCAGTGGCTCTAGGCAAAGGGGAAATAGGTGTTCATTTTACTGTTCTTTCAACTTTTGTATAGGTTTGAAAATTTTCAGAATACAAAATACGGGGGATAGAGTACAATAAACAGAAGCCTCATGTACTGCTAAGGATGCTTAGTGCTTAGCAGACTGGCTGCCTGCTGGTCTGGGTAGGGGCTGGGCAGCAACAACTTCATCTTTCTGTTGAGTTTTAGAAAATATATGCCCAAAAATATTACTAATATTTGTAAAGGAAAATTACATAAAGTCTTACTATAGAATAGATCCAGGATAAAAATAAATTTTAAAAAACATGACATTATTCACTTAACTGGGGGGCAGTGGGGGGGGAGGTGGACACACAGCTGACATTTAAGACATTCATGTTTCTGCTTTTGAAAAAGTCACAGGTCCCTTTAAAATCCCCTTTATGCCTTTGCCTAAAACTCTTCTGCAATTTATCATTCTCTTTCTCCTCTTGTCAGAATTCCTACTAATTTAAAAACTTTTTAGAACAGCTCTCTAAAACTTCCCTGCCTTCCGCCCAAACTCTCCCCCAATATCCACCCCTACCCTTTTTTAATGAAATAAAAGCAGTGATTACACTAGTCTTGAGCAACTCAAAAACTATGCACTTAAAAAAAAAAGTGTGACCCTTGAAATAAAAGGAAAAAAGCTCAGTAGATGGAAAATGTGCTCAAGTGAAAAGATGTGGGGGGTAGAATCTCTGTCTTTCGAGGAGTTCAAACCCCAGGGAGGAGAACAATGAGAGAGGCAGCGTGTCCAGAGCAGCCTTATGAGGGTCCTGGGTGATGGTCACCCTGGGCATCTCGGACACTGGGAACTTCAGGGCTCCCGCCGCCCTGAAGCAGTCTTCGGCCAGCACAACCAGATGTTACATTTTCTATGCTTCATTTTGGTAAAACTCCATGACCTCTTTCTCAAATTAAAAAGGCAATGCTATTTTTTTTAAACCACAGGAGCTATCTTTAGTGAAGCCTTCTAAGGATTTCATTAATTCATAGCCAGCCAACCAGGACTTTTCCCACAGTCTCCCACAAAAAAGCCCGGGAAGTCACTGATTGCTTGGCTGGATCTGAATATGAGCAGAGGTAAGATCAGAAATATCTAGTTCCTCCCACAGGGAGGCAAAGCACGAAAATCAAAGCCAGGCAAAAACTCATTACCACAGCTGGCCAGCAAACCCACAGCCCCGGAAAGAAGGCAAAGAGCATCTTTGATTCTGGATGGACCATCTAGTGACTTCAGAAAATGAAATGCATTCACAACCAGAGGGAAATGAAACAAAATGAAACCTGTACCTCTGTTAAAAAGACAAGGTTTTCATACCAACTGAGAGCGGCTGCCAGGGAGTGAGTTTCATTTCATTCACATTGTTTCATAAAGTCCAAACCAGGATGCTTAGTTAGTGCTTAGCATTAACTTTTTATATTTTTCTCATCCACAGTGCCGGGTACCCGGACAGTCCAAACATCCCCTCTTCAAGCAACCAGCACTTTGCAAAGTCCAATTCCCATCCGTTACCAGCCCAATCGCCACCTTTATCATTCCCTGGGAACCTGTCCTATAGCCCAGCAGGTGGCCAGTATGTGGCACACAGTGCCAATAATCTGGGTGTGAAGGAATATGTGGAGCATATTTTTATGCTACTCTCAGCATCTAACGCCACATGACAAGCCAACATTAAGAAAACATAACTACAGAACTTTACAGGAAATTTTTATTACGACTGCTCGCCTCAGGTGTCACCTTCTCAGAGAGGCCACCGAGATCATCTGCTTGTGCAGCCATCACTTTCATCACCCCATTTTAATTTCCTGCAGAGCACTCAGTCATTCAAGAAACATGTAAGGAGAACCTACTATGCACCAGGCACTGTTCTCCTGATGCAGCAGAGAACAAAACAGATAAAGGCCCCGCCCTTGTGGAGCTGACATCACACTGGAAGGGAGACAGACAGACAAGAAAATACCATGTGTGCCTCATGGTGAAAAGTTCTGTGGAGAAAAATAAAGTGAGGAAAGAGGAAAGAGAGAGCAGCGGGTTGCTATTGTAAGTAGGGGGGTCAGGTCTGGTATTTTGTTATCCTATTTGTTTCCCCTACTACAGTCTAAGCTCTGGAAATCAGGCCCAGCACATGGAAAGCACCAAACACTCTCTGAATGAATGAATGGCCACTGAAGGTCACTCTTATCAAGCCACTCTTGTTGATAAGAGTGGCCATCCAAGCCTCACCATTCCTGAAAGAGTGCACACAAGCAAAATTCAAGGCGTCCTACTATCTAGTTCCAACCCACATCTTCAGCCTTCCTGTCCCCAGCTCCTCCAATGAGCCAACCTCCTCCAGGTGGGCTCACATGTTTCTTTCTGCCCCAACTGTCCTCTCATCTCCTGGTTCGACTCAGGGCGAGGCCCTACTCAAGGTCCCCTTGGTGAGGCCTGCCTTCTTCAGCCATCCCAATCCCGTCCTCTAAGCCTCCTCTGCATCATTCAAATCAAGTTTCTGCTGCTGCTTCACTGCATCACTGCAAACAGGGCTGGATGCATTCTCACTAAATCTGGAGGCATGATGGGGTAGGTCTGACTTGACTGAATGCAGGCGTTCTGGCACAGGTGAGATTCACATGGGGAGGCTGAGATTGGCGTGGAGAAGCCTCACAGAGAAAGGTGGGCCTCTGCCAAAGCAGAGGAAACTGAAGCAGAGCAAGAAGCCAGTTCCTGGGAACCGACTGACACAGAGTTCCAAAGGTGGGTGCCACGCAGCGCCTCAGGCACTTGCTTGTCATTACCCTGCTCCTCACACTGGCAGCTGCATAAGGAGGAACATTCTAGGATGAGGAGCAGCAGGAACCGTGGTTCATGTTTCTCTGGGAAGAGTGGGGAAGTGCCGAGAAGAGAGTTCACTGTAGCATGGACTCCTTCCTGCACCTCCCTGACCTCCTGGGCCTTGGTCTGCAGCCCAGCCTGGGTGCGAAGACACTGAGGACAGGGGCCCGGTCCCACTCCTCTTTGTCTTTTCCCTGGCTCAAGTTACCATGACTTGACACAGAGTAGCTGCTCAAAAAACCGTCTCTCGTCTCCTCACTCCAAATAAGGCTTTTTGAACTTCAGATATTGAGAAGTCAACAATAAATCCTAACCATGTGACTGCCTGTGCCCCACCTACAGCAAATGTGCTCACTCCAGAGGAAGGAGGCGATAAACTGTGTCACTCAACAGGAGCCATGCTCGGGCCGCCTGCTCCTGCATTTGGTCTGGATTGCACTGCATTCTCCTGAGATAAAAGAGGGGCCATTTCAGGAGACGAGAAGCCAGAAATCACCTGGACAGAATAAAATCACAGAGAGTTTCTAAACCATATGGCCTGTCTCAGGAAAATGTACCTCTCTGTTCCAAGGAAACCCTCCCTCTATCCCCATCAACCCTCCCACTCTCAAGTAAAACAGTCCATCTCAGAACAGAAGTCTGGGGCCATAGCCAGCATTTTTTTAAAGGGTTACCAGTCAATGAGGGAAAAAAAGCCTACAAAACTGACAGAACACTTTGAAACTCCTAGTTTTTAAGGGAATAAAGTACTTTTTAAATCTAAAAAAGTTATATTTAAAACCTAATCCCTCATGATTTCAAAAGGATTCACTTGAAGTATTCATTTAATTTTGTGAAATGTAAATATCCATCTAAACATTTTAATTAATGCTATCAATTTCCACTCCCTTTTCAAAGTTGCTGTTTCAATTTTATACAGCTTTTCTGATAAGTTCAAGCAAGCTTCCCCACAACGTAATTTTAATGAAAAGTCTCATGATTAATGTCTATTAGATGAGGTTTGGGATGAAGAAACATACAATGAAATTACAATTTATTAAACTTCCAACAATACTTGCCATCCACTGCCCTTTCAACCCTTAAGGTACCAGCCTTATGCAAATAAGACATTTACCATTAGGCTTACTATAAAACAAATGCTTCTTAAAAGTGCACAGTAGAGGTAGTTTTCATTTACGCTATTAAATCAGACAATTTATAGGCCAACTTCCGTTTTAGAAGAGAATTACATGTGTGTTCACATCACATCTTTATTTTGTCATCTACCCAGTGATTTGTTGAAGACAGCTGGTACCTATTAAGTCTCCCTTTTAAATGTTGTAGCCTTAATTAGCTACATCCACCTTCCCCCAACATTTCCAAACAAGGAACCAAAGAAAAGGGAAGCTGTTTTTATCATGGATACTTTGAACAATGGAGTTGTAAATGTTAAAATAATAGTTTCCATTAGAGACTAACCAGTCATTCACTTTTCAGGCCCCTTCACAAAAACAGGGTGCAGCTAACAGACAGAGTTTAAATTTTCAACTTTTGTTACCTAGGTAATTTTTTAATTGTTCGAGTTTTAGCTTCCTGCCTGGTGTTATTAATTAAACCTTCTTTTAAGATACTGCTTGGGAAAGGATGAGGGACAGTCTCTCTGGAGAAATTCTTGGTATTATTTAAGCCACAAACTTCTTACTTGGACTTCTGAGCATAGGAGACCAAGCAGACAGAATCTGCAAGTAGAGAACAGGCTGACAATGGTTTTCTATGAACAGACATCACGCCCTTCCCAGACACTGAAGAGTTTCCCACTCATACAATGAGAAATTCAGTTGATCGAATTGTTTTAACCTGCCCTGCCCTGTTTATGTAGATAAAACACACACTGACTTAATTACAATTTAGGCTTTCCTTCTTTAAAAAAAAAAGGACCCATTTATGCATTCAGGACTTCAAGTGTGAATTATGTCAACAGGCTAAATTTTGAGCAAGATAAGGAGCTATCTCAAGGATTCCCCCTTAGATTTGGTTTCTTCTTCGAGACTTGCCCCAGCTTTAATCTGCAGTAAGACTATCTGTTTCAATAGGATGTGATCACTCCCTGGGCTTGTGTCTTTTCAATCAGCAGTGGCCCTGCCGGGTTTAGAGTGGCGGAGAGGAAGTGGCCTGTGGTTAAACAGAGGAAATACCAAGGCATTTTAATAGAGCAAATAGTCTCTTTACTTCCCACCGGGAAGAGCTTCAAAGGCCCTGGGCCCTGGAGGAGACAATGTGTTGTGGGGCCATCAGTCACCTAATCGTGCATCAGGCCCATTCAGAACATCCCAGCAGCCAAGACAAACACTGCCCAGGAGGACACTGCCTCCCACTGCCGGGCAAGTCAGGCTGCCTGAAGATGGGACCCGTGGCACCAGCACAGACAGCCCCCCTGGGCCTGCTGAAGGCAAGAGACCCACCAAATTTGAGGGAGAGGCGAAACAGGAAAGGTCTCAGCTGCCAGGGTAGAGTGGCAGGAGAGAGGTCTGCTCCAAGTGCACTGCCCCACACCCCAGCCTGTGAAGCTTCTGGGGGTACCTGAGCCCCCACCTCAGCCCATACTCTTACAAATCGAGGGTGGGAGGGCCCAAGCTTCCAGAAGCCTAAAAACCCATCCATCAGAGGCAGACACAAGAGGCAACGAGGAATGAAAGGGACAATTAACTGCTGATAGGGTGGCCCCAGCAGCAGCAGACATCTGCTGGGGCATGGTATGTGAAAAGTTCAGGGACCAATGGGAGAAAAGAGGGTTTGAAAGCTTTTAAAAAAAAACAAAAACCCAATACCTTTTAGGCCAAATGAAGCATGAAGAATACCCAACTTAAAATAAAGACTTAAAAAAGCATTAGCAGTTCTTTCCTTTGTAGCGAAGCCGTCTGTAAGGTTTGAATTGCTGAGAATATGATTTGGATCCTACTCTACTCTTTCCTGAGACTGTTTTCCAGACAAGACCAGCTGTTCTGGGGAGGAACCCAGTGGAAGCGTCAGGTCCCCTTCACTCCCAGCCTCGTCTTCAACCCCAGGCCAGAGGCACCCACCCAAACTGGGGTGCCCTGCCCAGCTGGTTCCCAAGGTTCCCCTTCAGCCAGCCTGACCCCTTTTGTTGGTCAGGGCTCTGACAAAGTGTCCACTTTCCTCTTTAAGTTCAAGGAAGAAATTTAAAGTCAAACTCTTATTTTAAATGTTTAGAACATGGCTTCCCGCCCCCTCCTCCTAATCGCAGAAGCCCCATCTCCTAAAGCAATGGCTCTCATCATTGAGAGAGCATCAGAGGAACTTGTAAAAATGCCAATTCCTGGGCCCCATCTCACTCCCATTCTGGTCCCATCAGCCTTGAATCTGCATTTTAGCAAGCTTCCAAGGCAATCCTGATACTGGAAGCCCCTGGACTGCACTCTGAGAAGCCATGTTTGGAACAAGGAAATGGTGCCACAGACGGTACTTAGCTGCTGGTCACATTCACACAGCTGTATCCCTGAGTTAATAACTCACATGATGCCTCAGGCACTGCAGGGGCTGGGAGGGTGCGGGTCGGCTGGATGGATGGCGGTGGGGAGAGAAGGGAGGGCTGCTCAAGAGAGATGGACAGAGGCCAGGAGGATTCCCAATTAACATAGCAAAACAAGCCGGAGGAAAGCATCACACTTCTTATACAGATGTCTCTCTGAAAAACGTGTCAACCAGGGCTGAGTCATTTTTAACCAAGAATTCTGTAAGGGACACGAAAACATGTATAACATGGACGACATGGCCACAGGACAGGCAGACCAGATGCAGGCCTGGGAGCCATGAGCTGCAAGTGAATGAAAACACATCCAATTCAGAATCAAATAAACACGCCTGGGCCCACAGCCAGGAGAGTTCTTGGGTTGGACTTTTATCAGGGACCTAAATTTTAACCAGCTGGAACTTCTTCTTTTCCAAGTACCACCCTATTCCTTCCTACCTTTTGAGATGAAGTATTTGCCTTAAATGGGAAACTTGCACTTCATTGTAAAGACGATGCCAGCATTCTGGCTTCCTGAATTCCTAAAGGAGCAGACTTTTTTGGGGGGTAGAAATTGTGTTTCAGGGATAACAGACCAGAGAAGATGTACCCCGTTTAGGTAGAAAGGCAAGAAATGTTTCTCCTCCCCCATTGGAGGAGAAAAAGCCACTAAGTCAAAACCTGTGGGAGTAAATTCCTAATTCCTCATTCCATAAAGAGGCTTCTCAACCAACCAGCAAGCCTAGAGGGGCTAACAAACCTCAGCGCCAGGGACTGATATGAAGTTACCCATTACAAACAAAACCACTCCACTATCCAGAAGCAAGAGTTAAGACCCAGTGTAAATGAGGATGCTGGCCCCTCTGGAAGTTTTACAAACTGTTACTTCTTTGGGAAAACTGTATTACTCAAAGAGTAACTTTACCTGGCAAGGGCCCTAAGAGGTTTTTTTAAGTAGTCGAAGAAGTGTGCCCACAACTCATTTCTAAAACACCGAGCTGTGTTCAAGATGGTATCGGCTCCTTAATTGCCCCGCTAATAATGGGGAGGTTGTGAAATCTGACCACTTAAACCAGGCCGGCTCCTCCAAGAGCAGCCCCAAAGGATGTGTCAGCAGAGCTGCCTGAGGGTGAGCTGGCTGCAGTCACCTTGCAAGTCCTGGGAAAATACACATCCCTGCAGGGGCAAGAGTTCCTGGAACAAATGCTCCCTGGAGATCAAGGGGGTCATTCACTCAGCTCCTTTCCAGCACCCAGATCCCACCCCTCCTCCAGGGCTCACATTTCCATCCTGCTGTCCCCCTCTCAGGTTCTGTGTGACCTAAACCCACAGGAAGCCCTCTCCTGTTTGCATAAGACATAATCAAAACTTATATGTTCGGAGAGTCTCAACTAGACTGTGAGCAACCTCAGAAGCAAGACCAACACCTATGGCGTGAACACCCACTATCTGGTAGCAGACAGACACAAATCAAATACCCAAGTCACTGTCCACCAGTACCTACTGGCCAGTCCTCTAACAGAGCAACTTCTGGAAGTTACCTAGAAAACTGAGGGCAGGGAAGGCTTCCTGCAGGAAGTGATGCTGGAGCTGAGAGGGGAGGCTGAGGTGTGAAGAGAAGGAACGCAGGCAGGGACAGCATGTGCAAAAAGCCTGCTGCGGAGAGGACACTGGAGCTTGTAGCTCTGATGTCTCCTCATTTAAAATCTATCACTTAATACAGGATTTAGCAGGAAGGCTGCAGGGTCTAATTGGGTTCAGCCAAGATTTACAGGGCTCCAGGCTCTGAGGCCACAAAGATGAGGTTAAGTGGCTGGCTAAAGAAACTAGTCTGAAGACACAGATGTGAACAAATACTGACGATGTAGTCTGGTGAGAACCAGAGAGCAAGGACCCACATGAGAAGGTGAAGCAAACGGAATGGCATTCAGGGAGGGCTTCCATAAGGAGGCATCACCTGGGCTAAGTCTTAGCCCAAGCAGGGGGTTCTCAGCAGGGGGGAAAAAAAGGCATCCCAGGAGCAAGGAAAAGCATGCTGCAGCAGCATAAAGGGCACAGGGTGGGAGGGGCAGGGGCTATGGCTGGAAAGGTGGGTATGCAAAGCAGGTGGGCAAGCTGGGTCAGGGAGAGCTGGTGGCTCCATCAGATGCACCAAAAGGCAAGTCCAGGAAGGAAGGAGCCATGTATCAGAGAAGAGCCTGGAATCCCGGAGATGGCCCAGAGGCTTCCACGCTCATTCAAGGAGGGGATGAAGATGACCTAAGGAAAAGATTGGTGGGGGCAGAGGAGGAGCTGTTGAGAAAGTCACCCCAACTAGGATTTGTGGCAGGAGAAGGGAGGTCAGTGTGAGTGCCAGGCCACTGGGGCAGTGGCCACCATTAATTTTGTGGGGTGCACAGGATGCAGGTTTAGGGGAGGACACATTCTGACAGGCAGAGAGAACAAAACCACCAGCTTGGCTCCTATGGGGCAACTAAGGTACACACAACATTAAAACTTCACAAGCTTTGTGCACTGACACATGAAGCCACCTCGGCAATGGCAGAAAAACAACAAATTGGACTGACCCACCTATGCCATCATATGAAAACTCGGAATAAAATGCCTGTGACGCTGTTACAGTTATTCAAAAGCCAACATATCAGTTTAGACCAAAAAAATTTAGAAGGATCAATAAGTCAGCATGAGATAGCCTTAAGGAAAACTTTTTGATCTAAAACCTGGGGAAAACTATCTGTTAAAAAAAAAAAAAAAGAATGGTGATATTTTACCAAAATGGGACAGAGTAAGAAAATGTGATGTTTTACTCAACTAGGAAGGATGTTATATTCACTTTGGGGTGGGTGGGAGGGTGGGTTATAGCTGTCCATACTGCAGCTATCGGGTTTAAAGAATCCCAGCTGCCTGGCTCATACTTGGTTTTCTGCACTGTGTTTCTCTGAATGTGGGGCAAGTGAGCTGGAGGCACCAGCCTGTGCCCCTAAAGGGTGTCAGGTCCTACACCTTGACTGCCCCATAGCCGTTCAGAGCACTCCAGAAGATGTGGGTCAACGTTGCTCTAAGTGAACTACCCCATACTCATCCCTCGGAGCAGCAGTGCTGGGGAAACCAGGAAATCCCCACTTACTCCCATTTTCCAGGTGAAGAAACTGAGGCTCACAGGTGCCCAGGGGCAGAGCCAAGGTCATGTCCGTGGCTGCCTGAGTGCAAAACCCATGTCCTCTCCACAAGACTGAAGGCCGTGAGTGCCCTGGCGCCGAACCCACCCTGGCTTCAGGGGGAGGTGCGGAGCAGACGGATCAGTCTCCGGGTCCTGCGGCCGCCCAAGCCCAGGAGCCCTGGGGGGGAACGGGGATGGCAGCGTCCCCGCGCACATCGCCTCCCCTCCCCCCCAGCCCTCCCACCATGCTCCACCGCCCAGACCGCGTCAAAGAAGCGTTCGGTTATGGGGAGAGGGCTCCACGCACAGCGTCCAAGTCTGTGCACCTCTCCAGTCTGGTCTCGTCTCGGGCACCTGACCGAGGTGACAAACTCATGCCTCCCTTTGGCCGTGAAAAATATCCCCAACTCAAGCGGGGGCGGGATGAGGGCGGGTGGGAGATCATCCGTGAGACCATTCGCTAGACGAAGGGCTGAACAGGAGAGCAAAAGTTCCCATCAAGTCAGGAGTCGGGGGTGGTGAAAGTTGGGTAAGACGGCCCGGCCTAGAAGAAACAAAGCGGCCCCGGGAGCGGAGCGCATCCCTCCCCAGCGCGCCGGGTCCCCTCCCTGGCAGTCCCGGGCCTTTGCAGAGATGTGGACCAGAGGTTCGGGGGAAGGTCCCCACTCCCGCTCCAAAGCGCTCCCCATGCGGACAGCTAGGAGGATCCCAGCCCCGGGGCGCGCAGCCCTGAGGCGGAGGAGGTCCCAGGCCAGGAACAAAGGGTGGGGCGCCCCTCTTGCCCGCCCTCCGGGGACCGAACCCCGGCCGGTAGCTGCGCCTCGTTAGCAACACAAAGCCCAGGGTCGGGCGGCCCCTTTCATCCCGGCCGGGGCTGGCGGACGCGTGTCCCGGGAGGGAGGGAGGACGGGCGAGAGCAGCAGGGACCCCCGCCCGGCCGCAGACTCCGCGGAGAACAAGCACGTCGGCGCGGGCTCGGCTGCCCGCGAGCACCTGTGCGCGCCGCGCCGCCGCGGCCCCCGCGCTTTTGGGGACGAAGAGAAACTCGCCATCCTCTCCTTACCCTCCAGCCGCAGGTGTCCGCGCCCCGCGCTCTGCTGGAGCCGCCCGCGGCCACGGCCAGCTGCGAGCCGTTGAGGCAGGCGTTGACCGTGAAAAAGACGGAGCAGAGCTGCAGCCACGGGGCCATGGCCGTGCGCTCGCCCAGCCCGGCCCTACTCTGCGCCCCGGCCGGCCTGCAGCTGGCCAGCCTCGAGTGGGCGGTGGCGCCGGCGGCGGCGGCGGAGCGGGCCATCTCACCGGGCATGCGCCGCCTGCCCACGCCCCGCCCCTTCTCCCGGGCCCCGCCCCCAGCCTCGGCTCGCGCGGTCTGGCCCCGCCCCTAGGCCCCGCCCCTGGGGCCACGCCCCGAGTGACCGCTGAGAAGCCGGCAGCTGCAGTTTTTGTCTCTCACCTGAGATCTTTTTTTAATCCAAAGGATTTGTCCAAGGGAAGCATGCTCCTTGCAAAAGCTCAGGAAAACACAAAGAATATAATAATAGTTTTAATAATAATAATTTAATAAACACCCACTCTTTGCCTGGCCCCTTCTCAAATCCTCCCAACCACACAGGGAAGCGGCAGTATCATTGGTATCCCCGCTTCCGGCGCAGAAAAGTTAGGGTAATGCGGTGGTTAGAGAAATCCCGACTGGACCTCGAACAAATGACTTGCTCTTTCCATGCCACTGTTCCCTCACCCCTAAACTGGAATAACAATAAGAGAAAGTCTCCTAGTCTGGGGAGGATTCTGTTCGTTAACACGAAGCAAGCGCTCAATAAATGCTACAATCTGTCATTAACTGACTTTCATCAAGTCCCACAGCTGGTACCCACAAGACCTGAGATTCAAATCCACTTCTGACAAAAACAATACTCCTTTTTTTTTTTCCACCCCCCAAAGCCCCAGTAGATAGTTGTATGTCGTAGTTGCACATCCTTCTTGTTGCTGAATGTGGGACGCGGCCTCACCATGGCCGGAGAAGCTGTGTGTCGGTGCGCATCTGGGATCTGAACCTGGGCCGCCAGCAGCGGAGGAAGTGCACTTAACCGCTAAGCCACCGGCCGACCCAAAAACAGTACTCTTAACCACTACACTTGTGAAACTTACTCTTGTGAAGTGGGTAGTGTCTCTGCTTGGAAGAGGAAGCTGACACTCGGAGAAGTGGGGTAGCCAAAGTCATATGACTTTTCACCACAAACCCCTGCCCCCTTTGACTTCTGTCTGTGCACCTGAATCCCGCCTCTTCCCCCTTCTCCATTGCCTCATCCCTTGTCGATACCACGGCATCCTCCTCCACAACATCTTCCCAAGGGCTTTTCCCGCTTCCCCTGTTGTCCCCAGATACAGTGCATTTCTCCACCCAGGATCCAAGCTGATCTCCAAAAAGGTAAATCAGACCACTGACTTCTGATTAAAAATCTCCTGCAGTGGCCTTTATTCAATAGCCATTTAGAATAAAATCCATACTGACCTCCTCCTCTCCCACATTATCTCTTCCTGCTCTGTCTTCACTACCTGGCTCCAGCTATGCTGATCTCCCAACTCGACCCCATCTTGGTCTTCTTGTCTCAGTAAACCTTGGAGACTCTTACCTCCATCCGTCAGACCAGGCAGCCTCCTCTACATGACTCTCTCCTTCCAGGGGCCCAGAATCCCTCCCTCTCCTTGTCAGCCTGGCCTAAGTGTGGTGACAGCTCAGGGGCTGCTAACACTGGGTTTCTGTACTTTCCCTCGTGGCTCCCTACACCCTGCCCATACCTAGTACTTAAACCCTCTGCAGAGGCAGAGGTGGCCCCAGCTTTGCATGCTACCCCTATGGAGAAAGAAGACTCTTCTCAGTAATACTAGCAGAAGTCCTAGGGATTGGCTCTGACAGGGCACCTTTGGAACCAGGGGGCAGAGCTAGCTTCACCTGAACCACAGAGGCTGGAAGCAGGAGATAGTGGTTGCCCAAAGAAAAACAGGCATTGCTGCCAGAAAAAGAGAGGAGCGGTACTGGGTTCCCCAAACAACGGCATCCACCAGAAGCCCCAGGGGCTGGGATTTCCTGTCCATGTGCACCACTGGACAGAAATGTTTTATTTTTCATCTCACTGCCAGGATATTCAGGAATTCAGCCAGACCAAGTGAGGGAAGCACCACAAATTCTTTGGTCATCCGGAAGAACCAGGATCCACAGAAGGCTGCCTCCGGAGTAGCCTTCTCTGAATAAACCTCATGCAGCTTGTTGTTCCTCTGGCGGAGCTCTTGGTTCAATGCTCTGCTTCCTTCTAGGTCTCTGCCCACCCTCTGTGACACTTTTGGTACCCCTTTCTGGGTCATTCCCAACCCTCGCAGCAGGGGATGTCAGGGTTTGGGCATGAATGTCAGGGGTGCCAGGGGCGGAGACCAGGCCAGGGCCCCAAGGGTGTTGGTGAAACACCACCAAAACCATGAGGCTGTCTGCTGCTTAGCCTTCTTAATCTATATGACATTCCAGCCTAGATATGCTCCATAATTTCTTAACCAGTTTCCTGCAGAGGGACTTCTATTATAATTAGTGATTCAAAAATATCCTCACACATTTATCTTGATGCATTTATTCAACTATTTTCTTAAGATACATCTCTAGAAGCGGAACTGCTGAATTATGCATATTTAAAATTGACAAACTGCTCAGTATCTCATTGCAGTCTGGTTTCTAATGAGGTGGACCATGTTCTCCTGTATTTAGTGGCCATTTGCATTTCTTCCTTTGTTCTGGAGTTGGACTCCAGGAAAAGGATCAGTATCTGGAGCTTGTGATAGAGGGAGAGCCTTAGGGAGGCCACTGGGGAGAGGAGAGCCTTTCTTCCTGGGTTTTGCTCACATCACCGTATGATTGAGTGACTGGGGAAGGCAGAGCAATGCTCCTGCTCCCTTTCTAGACGCCATACCTGCCCACTGGTGACTTCTCGCCCGCCCACACACAGCTCACTGCCCAATCTGGCAACTGACAGCCTCTGAAAACATGCTGCAGAGTTCAGAGAGTGCTCCAACTTTTCTAAGAACGGAGGACACAAGAAAGAAGAGGCCTAAGTGTCCACTCTAAAACATAGTTAGAAGGACACTGGTCAGAACCAGGGATTAAGAGGCCCTCCACTTATCTTCTAGGGAAGCCATAGTATGCGTGTGGGAGTGGGGTGGGGTGGGAGAACCACATACATCAAAGGGTGAAATTTGGTCAGGAAATAAAGGTAATAAATTGGCATTTGGCAACATCCTTCCCATTCTGGTCTTTTCCATTGATTCTTTTCCTCTCATCCCCTCTTTTTATCTTGACCCTTGGAAATATTTGTGAGGCTGCAAGAAGTGAAACTTTGTACTGGGAGCTGACATAGAATGAGAGAGCCAGGTTCCCACATAGCCTCCATGGACCATATCTTCTAGACCACAGCCGAGACCAGCTGTGTAGGTGACCAGAGGATGAAGCCCTCCCCAAACACAACACATGGTCCCACCCGTCAAGGCCAGGATTGCTTGTGGACAGTCACAGTTTCAGCCATCCCTCACCATCCCTGTCTGATCCACCTGTCTGCCTCCAGTGCCTGGCACTCTGCCTGGCACACACCAGTGGGCAAGAAACTGTTGCTGCCTCCATCCCTGTTTGGAATGAAGCTGGAGATTAAACAGATTAAATCACCTGAAAATAAGCAGTTGATGAAATGCAAATATACTTCCCTAATTTACTTAGAACCTAAACAGATAAGAAAAATCCTTAACATAAGGGTTGGATTTTGTCAGGAGACAAATTATCCCCTGAAACATAAGCAAGGATAAAGTGATCATGGAAATAATTTGTGTCCTGAATCAATTTCAGCCAAGAATAACTAAAGACTATTTCAATGAACAGTGGTTAAAAGCAGTGGGTCGAAATTCTAATTTATTTTTGGTACTGTGATCAAGTAGTATATGTTTTATGTACTAATCAAAGTATTAAAGATAAAGGATGCCCTCCCCTCAGTCTTCCAGCAGGCCGAGGGTGCAAGTTTCCCGGGGGGGGGGGGGGGGGGGGGAGCCGGATTCAGACAACCGGCACTCTCCCAAAAGCCCCCAGCCTCTGTCTGAGCCCTCGAGCCTGTCTGGATGCCAGTTCGCGCCCCAGGCCGTCTTGGCTCCAACGGGATAGTTGTCATCATCTCCATTTCACAGTTGGGGAAGCTGAGACTCAGCGATGGGATATCTACCCGAGGTCGTAGACTCGGGCTTCAAACCCCACCCTGGTCGCCCTGCTGGGGCAGGAGGCCCCAGACTCATCTGACCGCCTTCCCCCCAGACTTTGCCTCCGGCCCCAGTGCGGAAGCCTTCCCAAACAGGCCTGGGCGCCGCCCACACTGCTCACAGGCCCGAGGTGGGGGCGGGCCAAAGACCTGGGAAGGACGATCCAACCCTGCGTCCCGGAATCCCCGGACACGCACCCGAAGTGCCCGTGGCGGTGCCCGCCGCGGCCACTACACCGAATTCGCGCGTCGCCCGCCACTTCTTTCTTTTCCAGGAGGAAATGAAGCGCGGACGTCCCCTTTCCCCCAGAACCGCGAGGGGGCGCGCGCGGTCCAGTTTGGAGACGCAGAAACAACCCGGGACTGCACATCATCCCGGGGCAAAGCTTCCAGTGGAGGTGCAGATACTTGCTGTTGCCCAGAGCTGGTGCTAAATTTGGGAGGTAGAGTCCAGGAGGCAGTAAGAAAACAGGGTTAAATGCAGCTCTCAGTAACCGTGTGGCTTTGAGCGATTTACTTAACCTCTTTGGATGTCAGTTTTCTCAGCGGCCGCACAGGAATGACGTGGATGTAGACTTCAGAAGGTTTTTGCGAATCTGAACTAAGCAAACGGCTATGAGGGTGCGAACGTTACTGTTGCGGGCAGGTAGACCAGGAGTTGATGCAGCCAGACCTAGGGGGTAGCTGGAACTCA
Source organism: Ceratotherium simum simum (assembly GCF_057802395.1). Classification (NCBI taxonomy): domain Eukaryota; kingdom Metazoa; phylum Chordata; class Mammalia; order Perissodactyla; family Rhinocerotidae; genus Ceratotherium; species Ceratotherium simum. The sequence goes on from NC_141904.1 coordinate 57,533,284, forward strand.
GACAGTAGCTGGAGAGATGGCCACTTCTATGTCTTTCAGGAGCTAAAGCCCTGGTTTGGATCTGCACTAGACTGGAAGGCTAGGATATGGGCCATATCATGTTTACCATTAATTCATTCATTCCTTCAGCAAGCACTCATGGAGTCCCTGCACCATATCAGGCATTATGTCAGGAGCTGGGGACCAGTGTGAACAACACGGGCACCGTCCCCAAAAGGACACTGTCCCAGCTGTCAGAATCTAAAAGAAAACATTCCGTGGGGGAGACTGGCATTACTCAAATAACCATATGATCAGGGGATAATTACAAGTAGATGGGTTGTCTCTAAAGAAGTGATACCTGAACAGAGGTTCCAAGTGTAACAGTTACCTAGCAAAGGGGAGGGGAGCAGAGAGAGAAAGGGTGTTCTGGGCAGAGGAACAGCATGTGCAAAGGCCCTGGGGCAGTAGGGAACATGCGTCTTCAAGGCACCAAAAGAGGCCAGTGTGGCTAGAGAGCAGAGAGGGGTGGAGGAATGGTGCAAAGTGAGCTGGAGAGGCCTGCAGGGGCAGGCAGGCAGGACTGTGTTCCTTGGTTTGAACCTAAGAGTAGCCAGCAGCTTCTGAGGGGTTTAAGGGCAATGGCAGGGCTGTATTGAAAATGTCCCTGTATCCCAAGTGCTGAGTACAGAGTACTGCCAAGCGTATCGTTAGCATTTTATACATACTTGTTACATGAATGAATGACCAGGATCATCGCTGAAATTCTGGGACTTAATGTCTTGAATGTGAAAATTATTTAAAAGCCTAGAAAAACATCCAATTGTACTAAAACTCCAAATAATGCAAATAAAATACATAAAATTTTCTTGTTGTCTTTCAAGGTTATTTCTATTACGAATTCCTTTATTATTTTTTAAGACTTTATTTTTTTAGAATAATTTTAGATTTTCAGAAAAATTAAGATAGTACAGAAGTTCCCATATACCCTGCCCCTTGTTTCCTTTATTGTTAACATATTACATCAGTATGCTACATTACTTACAACTAGTGAACCAATACTGATAGATTATCATTAACTAAAGCCCAAACTTTATTCAGATTTCCTTCGTTTTTATCTCACGTCCCTGTTTTGTTCCAGCATCCTATCCAGGATACCATATAACATTTAGTTGCCATGTCTCAGGGTCCTCTTGATTGTGACAGTTTCTCAGACTTCCCTTGTAGGATTTGATGACCTGGACAATTTTGAAGAGCACTGGTTAGGTATTTTGTAGGATGCCCCTCTATTGGGATTTGTCTGATGTGTTTCTCATGATTAGACTCAATGTTGTTATTTTTTACTTGAATCAAAATTATACATGTACAAAGTTTTAAAAGTCATATTAGTACTAATAGATGTATAACGAAAACCAGCAATCCTCTGACCTGTCCCTCATCCCTCTTACTCCCCAGAGCACCCTCCTTCAACTCTTTCAGCTGTTTTTTTGGCATTCGCTGCCATATTTCTAAATCATAGGCTGATCTTGCCTTTCTTGACTGACCAGTTTAGACGCCAGGCTCCTAACTTCCTGCTCTTTATGACACATGAGAATTGTGCTCTCCTTAAATTCCCTTCCTCTAGCCCTTCCAGAACCACTCTGACATGTATAGACCTGTAGAGACCACATCAATAGGCCCTCTTACCCTTGGGCTTCCAGGTGGGTTGCGCCAATGTGGGGCACAGGCTGGCAGTTGGGGACGGAGAGTGAGTACAGGTATTTATGCCCCTTCCTGTTAGGTTGCTGTGGAGGCTGCATCCCTGACTCTGTTGTCAGGCACCCCCTCCATTTAGCTCTCTCCCGTTTCTGACAACTGCTCCCCGCTTGCCTCCTCAGCCCTGGAGGGGTAACGGCCCCCATACTGGTACTGCACCTTCCCTTGTAGTTTCTTTTCACTCTGCCCACACAATCTCTTATATGAAAACTCCTCAAATTACCCCCATATGAGAGCTGTTTCTTGTTGGGATCCTAACTGACATATTTATTACAATTTTAGTTAAATCAATACTCAGTGTTTATATTATTATGACCATATAAACATTATTCACCTTTAAGCAAGTAGTGTTTGATGTTATTATTTCCTGTCTTGTTACAACTTTTCTGGTTTTTTACCTTTTTAAAAAACATTTGCTTTGTTTTATGTACCCCCATTATTAACTCTTCCCGTACAACCTTCCACGTGGTCAGAGGCGTTAGCTTTTCCCTCAGTTCCAGTTTATTCCAGGAGAATTCCCCCGGCGTCCTCATGCTCCTGCCCCAGTAAGCTTGGGTGTTCTCCCGGTCTGCTGCCCAGCTGGCATTCTCTTTCCTTCTCTCTTGTGTTGGAATCCTATTTTCTGTCTCTTTCTGGATTTTCCTCACTCGTTCGGGTGCGCCACATCCTTTATTAGCTTCTTGAGAAAAGGTGTGGAGGTAAATTTTGTGAGACCTTGGGTGTCTAAAGAATATCTTTATTAAACATCACAGTTGATTAATAATTTGACTGGGTGTTGAATTTTATGTTGGAAGTAATTTTCCACTGGAATGTTGAAGGCATTGCCCCTCTATCTTTCAGCTCCTGAGGTGTTGGTTTGGAAGTTTGATGGCATTTTTATTCCTGGTCCTTTGAAAGTCAATCTCTCTCTCTCTCTCTCCCTCTCTCTCTCTCTCTCTCTCTCTCTCTCTCTCTGTCTTTCTCAGTCTCAACTTTTAAGCTGCTCTCTTTATCCCTGTTGTCCTGATGGGATGAGTCTCTTCATTCATCATGGCCCTACACTTTGGAGACGTATGTCCTGGGAAGTTCTTTTAAGTACTTCTTTGATATTTCCTGCCCCTTCCTTTCCTCAGCTCACTCTCTTTTTGGAAATCCTAAGTTGAATGATAGGTATCCTATGTTTATCCTCCAATTTTCTTTTGATTATCAACTATTTTCCTTCTCCTAGTCACTTGATTCCATGCTTTAGAACATTTCTTCAGCTAGAATTTAAAAACCTAATGAATTTTTATTTCGATTATTATATTTCTTAATATCCGAGAGCAGCTCTTTCTTATTTAGTGATTGTCCCTTATGCAGAACATTTTGTTCTTGCTTAAAGGAAGTAATTCCTTCTCTTATCTCTCTGAGGAATAGTCTTATGAAGTTTTCTTCTGTTTCCTCCAAATACCTTTTTTTAGTTTGTTTGACGTTTTAAAATGGAATCAGCTTTTCCTGGCTCCTCTAAAATCATTCTTAAGGAAATGGACATGCTATGTCAGCAGGTTAGGATTTAAACTGGGTAATCTAAGTCCAGAAACAAAGATCCCAGACAGGTCACATATGTCAAGAGGAGAGAGGCTCCACTGAGCCACTCAAATAAGACACAGTCAGTGAACAACGTGGAGCATCATGCCAACTCTAATGCATTTTATTTCTCAAATTATTGCAGCTATAATTTTTAACTATCCATACACCTTCTACCTCCAGATTTGTTGTTTTTGTTTTCTCCAGTAGTATCTTGAACCTAAATGATATGGCTCGTGACATATATGAATGCATAAGCATAATGACTAGCATTTTTACAGTCACCTGTGTATTTAGCAAGCATCTATCGAGTGCCTACTATACGCCAGGCACTGTGCAAGGCGCTGGAAAAGGACATGCTCAAGGTCATGAGGTCCCTGTCCTCCAGGAACTCACTCTCTGGGGCAGTTCCTTACACTTCGCAGAGCCCACGGAGCCCGGGGGCAGCCGCTGCAAGCTCCTTAACAGATGAAGGAGCTGAGGCTCAGGGGGGTTCCCTGATTTGCCCAATGACACGCAGCTATTTGGAGACTCTGCTGCATCGTGGACCCAAACCTTCCTCTTCTACACTCATGTTTCAAAAGTATAAAGAGGAGCTGGAGAAAATGAACCATGAAAGGAGGGTTCAGAGAGACGGGAAGAGAACCAAGAGAAAGCTGTATTAGTCAGGGTTTTCCAGAGAAAGAGAACCAATAGGAGGTACATAGATAGATAAGATAGAGATAGATAGATAGATAGATAGATAGATAGATAGACAGACAGACAGATGATAGCTATAAGAGGCGATTTATTATAGGAATTGGCTCACATGATTATGGAGGCCAAGAAGTCCCACAATCTGCTGTCTGCAAGCTGGAGAACCAGAAAATCTGGTGGTGTAATTCAGTCCAAGCCTGAGGGCCTGAGAATTGGGGGCTGATGGTATAAATTCCAATCTGAATCTGAAAGCCAGAGAACCAGGAGAGCCGATGTCCAAAGGCAGGAGAAGATGGATGTCTCAGCTCAAGTGAAGAGAGAGAAACTTGCCCTTCCTCTGCCTTTTTTGTTCTATTCGGGCCCTCAACAGATTGGATGGTGTCCACCTGCTTTGGGGAAGGCCATCTGCTTTACTCAGTTCACCAATTCAAATGCTAATCTCTGCTGGAAACACCCTCACAGACACACCCAGAAATAACGTTTTACCAGCTATCTGGGCATCCTTCAGTCCAGTCAAGTTGACATGTAAAATTAACAGAATCCAAGGAGAAAAAGAGTTCCAAAGTATTTGCCCAGGCCCTTGTCCGTCCCCCTTGTCCCCCCCCCACCCCCAGTTTACATTTTAGCAGGGACTAGCTCAGGGCAGTAGCCAGGAACAGGGGCTGCCGACACACCTGGGGAAAACAGGACAGAAGAGGTAGAAGAGACACGGCATGCTCATTTTATAGTTGCAGGGAGCATCTTCTCTGCTCCTCTGGAGTTAATCCCAGTTACTCTCACAGTTGAGTAACTTGCACACCTAGAAGCAGTGGGCAGCAACCCCATGCATCAGTCTTATATCCACTGCTGTGGGATGGCCAACCAGCAACCCTCAGTCGTGAAAAAAACACAATGTGCCTTGACTCCGGTCTCTCTCCCAATCTAAGGCCCCCTGAGCTGGAAATTCTAGAGCTAAATTTTGCTCGAGTTGGAGCAAGGGGTTGACAGATTGCAAAAACAGAGCAAGGCGTTGAGCCAAGTTCACGAGCAAAAGAAGTCAGCCTCATACCAGCAACAAAAAAGCAAAGAGAGCCCCAAGAGGCCCACAAGCACACTCCTAGCCAGCCCCTTCCTTCTCCTGGGCGAGTGGCTCTGAGGATTCAGTTAGACAGCGCCAGGGACAGCTGGAATCCCCCACAGGTTAGTACAGGCTAGGGGCCCTCCACTGGAGAGGTCAGATGATGACTTCCACTGGCCTTCCCCAGTGCACATAAGTATATATACATATATATTTAAACTGGAAACCTAAAATAAATTCTTCCATCGCTGCTGGCTGCCATTATGTAACGTCTCACAATGTTTCCCTGGGACTCTCCAGGCGGCCTCATTTATTGCCTTGGTTGCGCTTCCAGCTTTGTTCATGACTTCCAAACTGCTTTCCATAAAAATGAGCCATATGTACATTGGCTACTCTCAACAGTTTGTACTTTTGAAAATATGTACATATCGTTGTGAGGCCGATGTTGAGAATGGTGCACAAGGCCCTAGACTGGATTCCTTTTTTAAAAATTGGCAACATTTCAAGCTCATTTATAAAAAATGTTTTAAAAATATTTTTTAATTTACGGAAAAGTCGCAAAGATAGTGCAAGGAGTACTCTTATAGTCTCCATTCAGCTTTCTCTAATGTTAACTCTTATATAACCATAGCACGATTATCAAAAGCAAAAACTTAATATAATACTACTGAGTAATCTACAGACGTTACTGGAATTTCGTCAGTTTTCCTATTGATGTCCTTTTTTTAAAAATAAATTTTTGGGCCAGTCCCAGTGGCCTAGTGTTTCGGCTCTGCGCGCTCCACTTCCATGGCCAGGTTCAGTTCCCGGGCACTCACCTACACCACTCCTCTGTTAGTGGCTGTGCTGTGGCGGCAGCTCACGTAAAAAGGAAAAAAGAGGAAGATTGGCAGTGGATGTTAGCTCAGAGTGAGCCTTCCTCAGCAAAAAAGTAAGTAAAATAAATTTTTAAGTTTTAGAATCGTTGTAGATTTATAGAAAAATTGAAAAGATAGTACAGAGAGTTCCCATATACCCATACCCAGTTTCCTCTTTTATTAACATTTTACATTAGTGTGGTATGTTTGCCACAATAAATGAAACAATATTGATACGTTATTATTAACTAAAGCCCATACTTGATTCAGATTTCTTTCATTGTTATCTAGTGTCGCTTTTCTGTTCCAGGAGCCCATCCAAGTCATCACATTACATTTACTTGTCATGTCCTCCTTAGGCTCCTCTTGGCTGTGACAGTTTCTCAGATTTTCCTTGGTTTTGATGACCTTGATGGTTTTGAGTACTGATCAGGTATTTTGTAGGCTACACCTCAGCTGTAATTTGTCTGATGTTTTTCTCATGAGTAGACTGGAGTTATGGGTTTTTGAGAGGAAGACCACAGAGGTGAAGTGCCTTTCTCATCGCATCATATCAAGGGTCCACTAATGCCCTTTTTCTGGTCCAGGATCCAATCCAGAATTCCACATTGCATTTCATTTTCATGTCGTCTTTGTCTCCTCCAATCTCTGAAAGTTCCTCAGTCTTTGTCTTTTATGACCTTCAAACTTCTGAAGAGTACTCAAAAGCGTCCCTTAATATGGGTTTGTCTGATGTTTTTTCATGACTGGATTGAAGTTATGAAATTTTGATAAGAATGCCGGAGAAATGGTGTTGTGTATCATATCGGGGGTACATGATTTCACTGTGTCTTATTTTACTCTTGATCACTTAATTAAGATGGTGTGTGCCAGGTTTCTTCACTGTAAAATTATGATTTTCTCCTTGTATTTAATTAATAGCTTGGTGGAGATACTTTTAGACGGTACAAATATCCTATTTATCCTCAAGCTTTTGCTAGCCAATTTTAGCATCAATGAGTGGATCTTACATGCGACAATCATTATGATCGTGTTCCAACAGTGATTTTTCTATTTCCTTTATTCCTTCTACATTTATTAAATGGAATTCCCCTATCCCTTCTCCGTCATTAATTTATTTATTCAGTTGTTTATTTATCTAAGTATGGGCTCATGAGTATTTATTTTATTTTGTGGGTTTTATTCCAATACTACCATTACTTATTTTCTTGCTCAAACTGTTTCAGTTTTGGCCATTGAGAGCCCTTTCCAGATGGGTCCTGTGTCCTTTCAACTTGCTCCTCTCATTTTTTAAACATGTTTTTACTTGCTGGTACACAAGATGCCCTGGGATCATCTTGTATTTTCCCTGTTCCAGTGCTGGAATCAATCATTTCTCCAAGAATTTCTGGTTCTTTTTGTTGGAGAATCATATTTAAAAATGAAGATCTGGGCACCAAGTATGCTCATCGCTACTGGGGTGTCATTGTTTCTAGGCCCTCTCAGCAGATAGAGCTAGGAAATATATCCATGTACACTAACACACACATATACATTCACCTGTATTTATTTCTTTATCTATATATACCCAGGGTTCTTCAGGCCATCTCTTAGTACTTCCATGTCTATTAGTAAAAGTTAATGGAAAACTAGAGCAACCAAGAAAGGCAGGACAATTAAGTACTTAGAGTCTTTGGGAATTAAGGTTTAGGTCACTCTACCAGGTAAAGATCCCCAACCAACTGAGGTTCTGCCTGAGGGTGAGGGAAATATTGAATGGGCAGTGAAGAAGGAAGTCATAGACATCAGTTACAGCCTTATGACCAATTATAGAAACTACATTTTAGTTGCTTGTTATATGTACATGTTTATTTGTATATGCTAACCATTTTCTCCTTATTTTTCCTTCTTCTCATTTTTATTTTATATTTTATACATTATTTAACCTTACAGTTTAGTCTTTAGGTAATAGAATATTCAGTGGAACTATGACTGAATTTAAGGAGTAATTAACATAGCCTGCAACAGATACAATAACTGTTGGAACTGTGTGTGTCCTTTTTTGGGGGAGAGCATAAGAACTTCTTCATTTCTTTTTTTTTTTTTTTTTTTTTTCTTTTTGTAAAATATATTTATTGAACTGAAGGAAGAAGGAGGGATGGGAAAGGGAAATTGACATTTATTAAGTTCCTGGTACATTTCAGGTCATTCTAGACCTTTCCAGACATTTCATTTAGTCCTGACAGCAGCCCTGTGAGATAAGCAATTTTATCTCCATTTTCACAAATGATGAACCCTAAGACTGAGAGGTTTTGGAACTCTAAGACTGAAAGGTTATGGATTTTTTTTTTTTTTGAAGTTCCTTTTTGTTTATTGCAGTAACATTGGTTTATAACATTGCAAAAATTTCAGGTGTACATCATTGTACTTCTATTTCTGCATGGACTACATCATGTTCACCACCAAAATACTAATTACAACCCATCACCACACATATGCACCGAATTATCCCTTTCACCCTCCTCCCTCCCCCCTTCCCCTCTGGTAACCACCAATCCAATCTCTGTCCCTATGTGTTTGTTTATTGTTGTTATTATCTACTACTTAATGAAGGAAATCATACGGTATTTGGCCTTCTCCCTCTGACTTATTTCACTTTGCATTATACCCTCAATGTCCATTCATGTTGTCACAAATGGCTGGATTTCGTCGTTTCTTATGGCCGAGTAGTATTCCATTGTGTATATATACCACAGCTTCTTTATCCATTCGTCCCTTGATGGGCACTTAGGTTGCTTCCAAGTCTTGGCTATTGTGAATAACGCTGCAATGAACACAGGGGTGCATGTACCTTTGCAAATTGGTGTTTTCAAGTTCTTTGGATAAATACCCAACAGTGGAATAGCTGGATCATATGGTAGTTCTATCGTTGATTTTTTGAGGAATCTCCATACTGTTTTCCATAGTGGCTGCACCAGTTTGCACTCCCACCAGCAGTGTATGAGAGTTCCCTTCTCTCCACATCCTCTCCAACACATGTTGTTTCCTGTCTTGTTAATTATAGCCATTCTGACGGGCGTGAGGTGATATCTCATTGTAGTTTTGATTTGCATTTCCCTGATAGTTAATGATTTTGAACATCTTTTCATGTGTCTGTTGGCCATCTGTATATCTTCTTTGGAGAAATGTCTGTTCAGGTCTTTTGCCCATTTTTTAATTGGGTTGGTAGTTTTTTTGTTGTTGAGATGCATGAGTTCTTTATATATTTTGGAGATTAAGCCCTTATCAGATGTATGGTTTGCAAATATCTTCTCCCAATTGTTAGAACTTCTTCATTTCTAAGATAAAAAGCTGTATCTTGTTAGGTGGAATTATGGAGAGGTTATATTCAAATGTGTGTAAGAGGGGATACATGGAAGGCAAGTAGACAAAGGGGTGGACTCTGCCAGTTATCAATTTATTGCCTCTCAAATCCAAATTCATCCTTCCTTATATGATATGCAAAAATGGAGTTGGTCCATTTAAATATTTTCCTTTGTCAGCTGGCACCATGTTAAACTTTGTCAGTAGAGGGCCATGGAGAAACACTGCAGGAGGAATGAGGAAGACCTGGTCTGGTGTGTTCCTTCTGGCAGGCTCCAGCTGTATGGGCTGCTTCTCCAGAACCCAGCTCCTGCAGCATGGGTGGCTTTTCCAGAACCTGCAGTGCAAGCAGCTTCTCCAGTGGTGGCTCCTACTGTGTAGACAGCTTCCCCAATACCAGATTCTAGCAGCTGGCTCCTGCAGTGCAGAGCAGCCAGAAGCACCAGTGCCCAGCAGCTTCCCCTGGCACCCCTTTTGGGCAGTTTCCTCATAGAGTGCCTCCAGTGAGCTATCTCCCCATGAACAGTTTTCCTGGCACCATAGCAAGTGGATTTCTAGCAAGTTCTGACAGCACGGCACCACAGTGACTCCTCTGCCATTCAGTGAGCCATGGCCATGTCTTATCCAATAAGGTCTGGATCTCCACCCTGAGGGAGGAAGGCTCTTCCCTGGGTTGTCTCTCTCAGCCCTAGGCAGTGGCTGCTGCTTATATATGCTATTCCTATATTCTTTAGAGTTCTCCTTACTTCTTACTAGCCAATCCCTCATTTCTCTAATCCCTTGTTATAGTTAATAATTCTTTAGGTTAAATCCACCAGAAAGCTATTAGAGATAATCAACAACTACAGCAAAGTTGCAGGGTACAAAATCACCTTACAAAAATCAGTTGGGTTTCTATACACTAATAACAAACTAGCAGAAAGAGAACTCCAGAAGACAATCCCGTTTACAATTGCAACAAAAAGAAGAAAATATCTGGGAGTAAATTTTACCAAGGAAGTGAAAGACCTATACACTGAAAAGTATAAGACATTATTGAAAGAAATCGAAGAAGACATAAAGAAATGGAAAAATATTCCATGCTCGTGGATTGGAAGAAGAAGCATAGTTAAAATGTCCATATCACCTAAAGCAATCTACAGATTCAATGCAATCCCAATCAGAATCCCAATGACATTCTTCACAGAAATAGAACAAAGGATCCTAAAATTTATATGGAACAACAAAAGACCCCAAATAGCCAAAGGAATCCTTAGAAAAAAGAACAAAGCTGGAGGCATCCCAATCCCTGACTTCAAAATATACTACAAAGCGATAGCAATCAAAACAGCATAGTACTGGCACAAAAACAGACACACAGATCAATGGAACAGAATTCAAAGCCCAGAAATAAAACCATGCATCTATGGACAGCTAATCTTTGACAAAGGAGCCAAGAATATACAATGGAGAAAGGAAAGCCTCTTCAATAAATGGTGTTGTGAAAACTGGACAGCCACTTGCAAAAGAATGAAAGTAGACCATTATGTTACACCATACACAAAAACTAACTCAAAATGGATTAAAGACTCGAATGTAAGACCTGACACCCTAAAGCTCCTAGAAGAAAATGTAGGCAGTATACTCTTTGATGTCGGTCTTAGCAGCATATTTTTGAATGCCATGTCTACACAGGCAAGGGCAACATAAGAAAACATAAACAAATGGGACTGCATCAGACTGAAAAGCTTCTGCAAGGCAAAGGAAACCAGGAACAAAATGAAAAGACAACCTACCAACTGGGAGAAAATATTTGCAAATCATATATCCAACAAGGGGTTAATCTCCAAATTATATAAAGAACTCATACAACTCAACAACAACAAAAAAACAAACAACCCGATCAAAAAATGGGCAGAGGATATGAACAGACATTTTTCCAAAGAAGATATACAGATGGCCAACAAACACATGAAAAGATGTTCAATATCACTAATTATTAGGGAAATGCAAATCAAAACTACAATGAGTTATCACTTCACACCCATCAGAATGGCTATAATTAACAAGACAAAAAATAACAAGCATTGGAGAGGAAGTGGAGAAAAGGGAACACTCATACACTGCTGGTGGGAGTGCAAAATCGTGCAGCCACTATGGAAAACAGTATGGAGATTTCTCAAAAAATTAAAAATAGAAATACCATATGATCCAGCTATCCCACTACTGGGTATTTATCCAAAAAACTTGAAATCAACAATTCAAAGAGATTTATGCACCCCTATGTTCATTGCAGCATTATTCGCAATAGCCAAGACATGGAAGCAACCCAAGTGCCCATCAACTGATGAATGGATAAAGAAAATGTGGTATATATACACAATGGACTACTACACAGCTATAAAAAGACAAAATCGTCCCATTTGCAACAACATAGATGGACCTTGAGGGTATTATGTTAAGCAAAATAAGCCAGAGAGAGAAAGACAAACACAGTAGGATTTCACTCATATGTGAAAGATAAGCAAACATATGAATAAAGAGAACAGATTAGTGGTTACCAGAGGAGAAGGGGGTGGGGGGGGTGATTGAAAGGGGTAAAGGGGCACATATGTACGGCGACTGATAAAAATTAAACTATTGGTGGCGAACGTGATGCAGTCTATACAGACACTAATATATAATAATGTACACCAGAAATTACACAATGTTATAAACCAATATGACCTCAATAAAATAATTGGAAAATAATAATAATTCTTTATATTAAACTTTACCTATTCAAATTACTGTATGGTTTCTGTCTCCTAATTGGACCCAGACTAGTCTGAACATAAAATGGTTCCAGAATTGCTAACTCATTCCCCTGTGAGACCCACAGAGAGAAACAAATTTATTAACTAACCTACAATCTTTGTGTACAGTCCTTTTCATCTTTAGTCTCATAGTATCCAGTCAAAATATTGTTTTCCAGAGTTACTTAGGGTAGGTCTTTTCTTCTCTACCTTCTCTAGTCTGGTTATGTTATTTATTTGTATTACACTTAGATTCCTTATTTTTTTTAATTTTTTATCGTGAAATTTTTGTTGTACATTATTGTTTATCAGTCACCATATAAGTGCATCCCTCCACCCCTTGTGCCCACCCCCCACCCCCCTATCCCCTGGTAACCACCAAACAGTTCTATCTGTCCGTGTGTTGGTTTATCTTCCACATATGAGTGAAATCATGCAGTTTGTCTTTCTCTTTCTGGCTTATTTCACTTAACATAATACCCTCCAGGTCCATCCATGTTGATGCAAATGGGACGATTTTGCCTTTTTTATAGCTGTGTAGTATTCCATTGTGTATATATACCACATCTTCTTTATCCAATCATCAGAGAGACACTTGGGTTGCTTCCATGTCTTGGCTATAGTGAATAATGCCGCGATGAACATAAGGGTGCATGAGCCTCTTTGTTTTTTTGTTTTTTGGGTTTTTTTTTTTTTTTTTTTTTGGTTTATTGTGGTAACATTGCTTTATAATGCATAAGCCTCTTTGGATTGTTGATTTCAGGTTCGTTGGGTAGATACCCAGTAGTGGGATAGCTGGATCATATGGTATTTCTATTTTAAATTTTTTGAGGAATCTCCATACTGTTTCCCATAAAGGCTGCACCAGTTTGCATTCCCACCAGCAGTGGATTAGAGTTCCCATTTCTCCACAGCCTCTCCAATATTTGTTGCTTTTTGTCTTGGCGATTATAGCCTTTCTAACGGTGTAAGGTGATAGCTTAGTGTGGTTTTGATTTGCATTTCCCTGATGATTAGTGAAGTTGAGCATCTTTTCATGTGTCTATTGGCCGTCTGTGTATCTTCTTTGGAGAAGTCTCTATCCATTTCCTCTGCTCATTTTTTGATCGGGTTGTTTGTGTTTTTGTTATTCAATTGTGTGAGTTCTTTACATATTATGGAGATTAATCCCTGGTCAGATATATGGTTTGCAAATATTTTTTCCCAGCTGGTGGGTTCCCTATTCATTTTGATCCTGGTTTCATTTGTCTTGTAGAAGCTCTTTAATCTGATGAAGTCTCACTTGTTTATTTTTTCTTTTATTTCCCTTGTCTGAGTAGACATGGAATTCAAAAAGATCCCTTTATGGCTGATGGCGAGTAGTGTACTACCAATATTTTCCTCCAAGAGTTTTATTGTTTCAGGTCTCACATTCAGGTCTTTGATCCATTTTGAGTTAATTTTTGTGTATGGTGAAAGAAGATGGTCTACTTTCATTCTTTTGCAAGTGGCTGTCCAGTTTTCCCAGCACGATTTATTGAAGAGACTTTCCTTTCTCCACAGTATGTCCTTAGCTCCTTTGTCAAAGATTAGCTGCCCATAGATATGAGGTTTTATTTATGGACTTTCAATTCCGTTCCACTGATCTGTGTGTCTGTTTTTGTGCCAATACCATGCTGTTTTGATTATTATAGATTTGTAGTGTATTTTAAAGTCAGGGATTGTGATGCCTCCAGCTTTATTCTTTTTTCTCAGGATTCCTTTGGCTATTTGGGGTCTTTTGTTGTTCTATATAAATTTTAGGATCCTTTGTTCTATTTCTGTGAAGAATGTCATTGGGATTCTGATTGGGATTGCATTGAATCTGTAGATTGCTTTAGGTGATATGGACATTTTAACTATGCTTATTCTTCCAATCCACGAGCATGGAATATCTTTCCATTTCTTTATGTCTTCTTCAATTTCTTTCAATAATGTCTTATACTTTTCAGTGTATAGGTCTTTCACTTCCTTGGTTAAATTTAATCCTAGATATTTTATTCTTTTTGTTGCAATTATAAATGAGATTGTCTTCTTGAGTTCTCTTTCTGTTAGTTCGTTGTTGGCATATAGAAATGCAACTGATTTCTGTAAGTTGATTTTGTACGCTGCCACTTGGCTATTGTTGTTGATTATTTCTAATAGTTTTCCAATGGATTCTTTAGAGTTTTCTATATATAAGATCATGTCATCTGCAAACAGTGAGAGTTTCACTTCTTCATTGCCTATTTGGATTTCTTTTATTTCTTTTTCTTGCCTAAGGTTCTGGCCAGAACCTCCAGTACTGTGTTGAATAAGAGTGGCGAGAGTGGGCACACTTGTCCCTGTTTTTAGAGGGATAGCTTTCAGTTTTTCCCCATTAAGTATGATGTTGGCTGTGGGTTTGTCATATATGGCCTTTATTATGTCCTTCTATACCCATTTTGTTGAGAGTTTTTATCATAAATGGATGTTGGATCTTGTCAAAAGCTTTCTCTGCATCTATTGAGATGATCACATGGTTTTTGTTCCTCGTTTTGTTGATGTGGTGTATCACATTGATTGATTTACGGATGTTGAACCATCCCTGTGTCCCTGGTATAAATCCCAATTGATCATGGTGTATGATCTTTTTAATGTATTGTTGTATTCAGTTTGCCAATATTTTGTTGAGGATTTTTGCATCTATGTTCATCAGGGATATTGGTCTGTAGTTTTCCTTCTTAGTATTGTCTTTGCCTGGCTTTGGTATCAGGGTGATGTTGGCCTCGTAGAATGTGTTGGGAAGTGTTCCATCTTCCTCTATTTTTTGGAATAGTTTGAGAAGGATAGGTATTAAGTCTTATTTGAATGTTTGGTAAAATTCTCCAGAGAAGCCATCTGGTCCAGGACTTTTATTTTTGGGAGGTTTTTGATTACTGTTTCAATCTCTTTACTTGTGATCGGTCCATTCAGGTTCTCTATTTCTTCTTGATTCAGTTTTGGGAGGTTGTATGAGTCTAGGAATTTATCCATTTCTTCTAGATTGTCCAATTTGTTGGCATATCGTTTTTCATAGTAGTCTCTTATAATCTTTTGTGTTTCTGTGGTATCTGTTGTAATTTCTTCTTTTTCATTTCTAATTTTATTTATTTGAGCCTTCTCTATTTTTTTCTTGGTAAGTCTGGCTAAGGGTTTGTCAATTTTGTTTATCTTCTCAAAGAACCAGCTCTTTGTTTCATTGATCCTTTCTACTGTTTTTTTATTTCAATTTCATTTATTTCTGCTCTTATTTTTATTATTTCCCTCCTTATGCTGAATTTAGGCTTTGTTTGTTCTTCTTTTTCTAATTCTGTTTGGTGTAGTTTGAGGTTGCTTATTTGGGCTTTTTCTTGTTTGTTAAGGTGAGCCTGTATTGCTATGACTTTCCCTCTCAGGACCGCTTTTGCTGCATCCCATGAGTTGGTACAGTGTATTTTCATTTTCATTTGTCTCCAGATACGCTTTGATTTCTCCTTTAATTTCATCAGTGATCCATTGGTTGTTTAGTAGCATGTTGTTGAGTCTCCACAGCTTTGTCACCTTCCCAGTTTTTTCCTTGTAGTTGATTTCTAACTTCATGGCATTACGGTCTGAATAGATGGTTGTTATGATTTCAATCTTCTTAAATTTATACAAGCATACCTTGTTTCCCAACATATGTCTATTCTTGAGAATGTTCCATGCGTGCTTGAGAAGAATGTGTAATCTGCTGTGTTTGGATGGAGTGCTCTGTATATGTCTATTAAGTCCATCTCATCTAGTTTTTCATTTAGGTCCATTATTTCCTTATTTATTTTCTGTCTGGATGATCTGTCCATTGATGAGAGTGGGGTGTTAAGATCCCCTACTATTATTGTGTTGTTGTTAATATCTCCTTTTAGGTTTGTTAATAGTTGCTTTATGTACCTTGGTGCTCCTGTGTTGGGTGCATATATATTTAAAAGTGATATGTCTTCTTGGTGGAGTGTCCCTTTTATCATTATATATTGCCCCTCTTTGTCTCTCATTACCTGTTTTATCTTGAAGTCAACTTTGTCTGATATAAGTATGGCAACACCTGCTTTCTTTCGTTTGCCATTAGCTTGGAGTATTGTCTTCTATCCTTTCACTCTTAGCCTGTGTTTGTCTTCAGAGCTGAGATGTGTTTCCTGGAGGCAGCATATTGTCGGGTCTTGTTTTTTAATCCATCCCACCACTCCGTGTCTTTTGATTGGAGAATTCAGTCCATTTACATTTAAGGTAATTACTGATATATGGGGGCTTGTTGTTGTTATTTTATTGCTCTTTTTCTGGTTCTTTTGCATTTCTTCTGTTTCTCGTCCTGCGTGTTTTGGACTACCAATTTAGTTCGGTAGTTCTGTATGGGAGTTCTCTTTGTTTTCTCTTTCTTTGTTGTGTGTGATTCTGTTCTGATTATTTGTTTAGTAGTTACCATGAGGTTTGTATAAAAAGTCTCGTGGATGTGATAGTCCATTTTTTGATGGCCTCTTATTCCCTTAGACTAAGTCAATTTGATCCCTTTCCTCTTCCCCTTCTACATTATTGTTGTCACATCTTATTCCTTCTTGTGTTGTGAGTTCGTGTTTAACATGATGAGGTTATATTTATGCTTGGTGCTTACCTTCCCTTGATCTTTGGTTTTATAATTAAGTGTTTGCTAATCTATTTTGATAGAGGACTGCAATTTTTCTGGTTTTGATGACCTATTTTCCTCCTTGTTCAAAACTTTGAATCCCCTTTCTTTTTTTTCCTCAGAGATGAGGGCCTTCTTGAGCACTTCTTGCAGTGGGGGTCTTGTGGCAATGAACTCCCTTAGCTTTTGTTTGTCTGGGATAGTTATTATTTCTCCATCATATCTGAAGGGTATTTTTGCTGGATAGAGTATTCTTGGCTGAAAGTTTTTGTCCTTCAGAATTTTTAATATATCATTCCACTTTCTCCTAGTCTGTAAAGTTTCTGTCGAGAAATAGGCTGAGAGCCTGATAGGAAATCCTTTATATGTTATTTTTTTTTTGTCTAGCTGCCCTTGATATTTTTTCTTTGTCGTTGACTTTTGCCAGCTTTACTACTATATGCCTTGGAGAGGGTCTTTTCGTGTTGATATATTTAAGAGATCTATTTATTTCATTCACTGGTATTTCCAGCTCCTTCCCCAGGTTTGGGAAGTTCTCAGTTGTTATTTCTTTGAACAAGTTCTCTGCTCCTTTTTCCCTCTCTTCTCCCTCTGGAATACCTATAATCCTTAGGTTGGATTTCCTAATTGAGTCAGATATTTCTCAGAGAGTTTCTTCATTTCTTTTTAGTCTTAGTTCTCTTTCTTCCTCCATCTGGAGCATTTCTGCATTGCTGTCCTCAATATTGCTAATTCTCTCCTCCTTATTGTCAGCTCTGATGCTTAAGGCTTCCAGATTTGTCTTTATCTCCTCTATTGTGTTTTTCATCTCTAAGATTTCTGATTGTTTTTTTTAATAGTTTCAATCTCTTTTGTGAAGAAACTCCTGAAGTCATTGAATTGTTTGTCTGTGTTTTCTTGTATTTCATTAAGCTTTTTTACGATGGCTATTTTGAATTCTCTGTCATTAAGGTTATACATTTCTGTGCTTTCCAAGTTGACTTCTGGGTGCTTGTCATTTTCCTTTTGGTCTGGAGATTTAATATATTTTTGCATGGTGCCTGTCAGTGTTGGCTTACTTTTCCTCATAGTGAAAAGATATGGTCACAGTTCCCTCTTGCTGCCGCTGGATGGGGGTCAAGGGCTGTGTATCCTGGTCTGCCTCAATCCATGGGCACTCTTGTCAGCCCCTGGCTGATCTGAGGCATGGCTGAGTGGAGGCTGCTGGGGGGGAAGCATGGGAACAGCTGGAGCTGGAGCGTGGGAACAGCTGAGACTGGAGCGCAGCTAGGCTGAAGCAGCTGTGGCTCAGGTGCAGGTGAGTTGAAGCAGCTGCAGCTGAAGTGCTGCTGGGCCAAAGAAGCAGGAGCTGGAGCACCGCTGGGCCGAAGAAGCTGGAACTGGAGTGCTGTGGGCCAAAGAAGGAAGAGCTGGAGTGCTGCTGGGCCAAAGAAACTGGAACTGGAGTGCACCAGGCCAAAGAAGCTGGAACCGGAGTGCACTGGGCCAAAGAAGCTGGAACCGGAGTGCACTGGGCCAAAGAAGCTGGAACTGGAGTGTGCTGAGCTGAAGAAGGAGGAGCTGGAGCACTGCTGGGCCAAAGAAGCTGGAACTGGAGTGTGCTGGGCCAAAGAAGCTGGAACTGGAGTGCGCTGGGCTGAAGTCGCTGGCGCCAAGTCAGTTGGAGCCTGAGCACAGGCCAAGCCAAAGCCACTGGAGCCAGAGGTGGGTGGAGTGGTCCAGCCGAAGGAGCTGGGGGCAGGGCACAGTGGAGCCGGGGAAACTGGGGCCGTGGCTTGGCCCAGCTGGAGCAGCTGGGGCTGTGGCACGGTGGGGCGTGAGCTGCTGCTGCTGCCTCTGGTATGGGGGCACAGGATCACCCTGCTGCTGCTTGGGCCTGGGCACCTGGGGGCCGCTGCCTGTGGGGGTGTGGCGTGGTCACGCTGCCCCTGCTGGTGGAGCCCAGGCACCTGGGTGCTGCTGCCTGTGGGGACAGGGATGAGCTGAAGTGCCACTGTGCTGAAGCACCAGTCAGGCGGGCCGGGTGGGGGAGGGGCGTTTACTTTCGCCTCCCCGATCTCAGCGGTTTCTCGCCTCTCTGTTGCTCTCTGCTCTCCTGAGGGTCTAGCTTGTTGAAACCACCCTGGCACCAGTTCCGCTCCCTCCATAGGGGGATCCCCTCGGGCTGTGAGGGGTCTTGGAGAGCGCCATTTTTCACATGGTGAACCGCCCCTCCCCCTCCTCTGAGAGCCGCGTCCTCTCAGTCTCTGGGTTGCAGTCTTTGGAGAGGGAAGGGAGCTCCTCTTACCTCCTTCCACTTACTCTGAGGATTCCATCACCTCAGTGCTCAGGTGTACGGCTGCCTGGGTGCCTCAGACATCCCCTGTGTTGTGTGGATAGCTTCTGTTGGAATATGAAGGTCCTTTTTGTTGTGTCTTAGAGGGGGAGAGTTCAATGGGGGAAGCTCACTCCGCCATGATGCTTCACTTAGATCCTTATTGTTGGTATTCCATTTTGGGTTGTTTTCTCATCTTAGTTGATTTGAATGATTTATTTATTCTGGGAGTATGTGAACCATTACCCTGGTTCTAAGAGGCACAGCTACATAAAACAGTTTAGGTATACTCAGAACAGTGTTGTGGCCCCTCATTCCCATTACCTGTTCCCATTGTCTCCTTCTTTCCATCCCATTCCCATCGACTCACCCTTTATAAGTAACCAGTCTTTTTAGCTTCTGGTTGAGCCTTCCTGGAATTCTTTTGCCAGTTGATATATGGGAGCCTATAGATGAGTCTTAAGCCTTAGAGGGCAAAGCCTTGGGTTCATATTCCTCTTGTCCCTGCTTTGTTTGGAACCCAGGGTGAGCCCATCCCAAAGCTTAATAAAAAGAAACATTTTCTGGAGCTGACCACTGAAAGTCATATTGGAGGGCAAATTGGTCACTTCTATTAAAATGAAACATATGAATAATTTCTGATTTCTACCACACAGCCATTCTACTTGATATTTAACCTCAAGAAAAAGATCACATTTGTGCACAGATAGATGTATACAAACTTGTTTTCTGTAACATTATTTTTAATGGTGAAAAAGGAAAAAAAAACACAGAAACAACCTTAATGCCTATCAATAGAAAAATGGCTAAAAACGTACTATGGAATACTATACAATGCAACAGCTTGTTTGTTGAGTAGAGGTGGGGGGGAACTAATTATAGAATGATAAATATGGTATAATACCCTTTATGGAAAACCAAAAAATAAAACAATACTACATATTTTATGTAGGTACATATATATGCATAGAAATCCATAAGAAAAAGTTTTGGAAGCATGTATATCAAACTGAAGAAAGTGCTTTCATTTGGCAGGGATGGGGGAGAGGAGGAATGGAGATTTGGGGCGGAGGATTTTAAAAGGAACTTTTATCTGTAATGTGTTCACTTTTTCAAAATTAATGTGTTCATGTCTTGTTTGTGTAATTAAAAACAAACAAATAAAATGTTGATGACATTAATTAAATCTCAAAACTCGTATAAAGGGACCACAACCTATTGCGGAAGCAGGTGACACATTCAAACACCCAGTGTCTGCCCTTCCTATGGAAAATTCTGGAAAATGACAAGGAACCCCCACCCCTTCCTCTCCCCCCAAAATGTAAGAATCCGTTTCTACAAGTTGCCTGCCACTAAGGCTTGCTGTCTGCTAGTGAAACCAAGTAATGTAAGTAACTCAATAACCTAGATCTAGATTTATAGTGAACCTCACGTACCCACCACCTGCACCTCTTTGACGAGTCCTGCTGTCTCACATTAGATCGCTGAAATGTAAAACCCCACTTCTCCCAATAGACATCGTCTGCTTTGATTCTTTTCTTTGCCGAGCTATAGGATGGATATTTGACCTGAGGAAAGCAAATAATGGCTGAGGACAGAGTCCAGGATCTCAAGGCCTTTGCTTTCTATTTCAACAATTTGATGACTGCGGTGAGAAAGGAGACTTAACATTCCCACATCAAGGTTGTTAGATATGTTAACTAAAGATGAAGAGTATATAAAATATCTTCAAGTTTGTATTTGAATTATTTTCCTCTGGGGGAAAATAAAAAAATAATACTAGAGTCTTAGCCTTATTACGTTAAAAAAAAAAAAGATTAAGATGATAACGAGCCAGAAAGCTGCCTGAGCCACTAATCAAAGACAGAGACGCAAATACAATTAGTGTTTTGGGCGAGTTGCTCTGAGGATTCCTGGCTAATCCTGAGACATCCAGAGGCTTCGCGTGGGGAGCCCCATCCCCACCGGGACACAGAAAGGCACTTCCTGCCACTGCTCTCTGTTTTTTGTGAGCTTGGGTTAAGACCATGCAAAATAAACAACGGAATTTTGCCGAGGCGTCACATTCCCTTCTGGGAGGAAATTACTACATTCATTTTTAGCTC
Organism: Ceratotherium simum simum; assembly: GCF_057802395.1. Taxonomy (NCBI): domain Eukaryota; kingdom Metazoa; phylum Chordata; class Mammalia; order Perissodactyla; family Rhinocerotidae; genus Ceratotherium; species Ceratotherium simum. The sequence continues at coordinate 57,554,359 of NC_141904.1, forward strand.
CTCTGTTTGGAGTATATTTTCTGGTATTTTAATTTTTAAATCCTCCAGCCCCTCTCCTGCCTTTTAGGAAAATTACTTGTGTTTTCTAACTTTATAGATTCAAAGCTATACCTTTTGAAAGTCTCTCTTTGACTTAGGAAATTCACACAAGCAAGCAAAGAAATCCTGTTGAGTGAGATTAACTTGCCCTCACAGAATGCAGATCATGAACACACCTGGAATCATGATATTCCATACAGAGAGAAAAGCACCTTATAGACGAGCTCTCGTAGTGTGATTCTACTTGTGCAAAATGCACGTGCCCTCGTGTAGAGAATGTCTCCAGGGTGCTGGAACTGCTGGTGATTAATTTCTTCTTTTTACTTTCCTGTATTTTTCACATTTTAAATATTGAGAATATATTATTTTCATAATAAAAAAACATTTTAATTTTGAAACAACAACAAAAAAAGGGAGGGAGGGGATAAAATAACTGGAACAGACGAAAATGAGAACAAGAACAATAAGACCAGGGCTAAGGTTAGCACTCAGAATCCTCGCAGTCTCAGCCGCTGTTGGTTCCCCTGCCAGGCCACCATGCCTTCTGGTCTGCAGCCCTCCAGAAGAAGCCTCCTGTCTGGGCTTTCTGTCTACCTTCTTGCCTCTCAATAATCCAGTCTCTATAGAACAACCAGAGTGATTTTCTTAAAGTGGTAGTCTGATCTGTAGTTCTCCCCACGTAAAAACTTTCTGTGGCTTCCAGTCACATTTGGATAAAAACGCAATCTCCTTGTCCCAACCTCAAGGCCCTGCCTGCTCTGGCCCTTGTGCCTTTGTCTCTTGCCCCTTTGCCTTTCCTCACTTTGTTGATAGTTCTTGGAGCACTCTTTCCTGCCCCAGGGCCTTTGCACTTACTGTTCCCTTTGCTCAGACAGCTCTTCCCTCAGCTCCTCATATAGTCAGCCCCTGCTCCTCAAAGTCTCCAGGGGTGGGGGCCAGGAATCTGCATTTTACATATGTACTTCGCATGCTTCTCATGCACATTCATGTTTGAGAGTCCCTGTTCTAAAGCACTGGATTTGATGAGTGTTCAAGAGTCAGGGAGTTCAAGAACAAACTTCTGATAGATACCTGGAGTACAGTTATTCTCTCTCAGCCCCTTGTGAGGCCACGTGGATCCTCTGAGCTGAGATGTTCCTCAAGAAGGACCTGGGTGTGTTTGCTCACAGAAGAATGGGACTTTATGGTCTCAAATTTCTTTCACTGAAGGCCATAATGGCCAAAATCTTACCTAGGAAAGCTTTTTAGTGGTGATCGTTATTTAGTTACCTATTAGTAAATTAAACATAAAATATCTACAACAAATTAGCACTTCCTTTAAGGTGGGGTTTGGAGACTGAGCCAGGAAGAGTTCTGAAGCAGGTATATTCAGACACCTGTCTCAGACACTTACTACCTGAGAATTGGTACACTCTGGAGGGCCCAGAGAGGACACACAGATGATCCAGGTCAGGTTAAGGGGCCCCCTTGGAAGGTATGGAAAACACTAAGCAAATGCTCTCCGAGCTTATGCTTAGGGCAAGCTCCTGTGCTAGGCACAGTGTGTGGGGGGAGGACACACAAGAAGACGTGCCCAGGTCTGCCCAGCCTGCCCACGAGGGCTTACAGCCCCTCAAAGAAGCTTGTCATGATGCAAAGTGGTTAGGGTGGTTTTGTTTATTGTTTTTGTGGAATTTACCATTCCCACCTGGGGGGCATAAACAGCAGTCAGAACTTTACTGGGAGCATGTGGCAGGAAAAGCAATGGACAGCATTACTCTTTGTTGGCCTCTCCTCTCTGTGCTTCCTTTTAGGAACCTCTCCCTCACCCCCTGTGGTTCTAGGGTGCTACTAGTCAAGGTGGCTCTGTCTCCCCAAGCCCAGGAGCTGGGCCAGTCACAGCCCTCCCTGGGCCTCTTTGCCAGACTCTGAGGGCAGGCTCTCCTTCTGCTGGGCTTGCTAAACTGGCCGGAGATGAGCCTCGTGCTGTCCAGTTCCATCATGCTCACCCAGCTGAGCGATGAGGAGAAAGAGAGAGCCCTAATGACAGCATCTGAGCCTCCAGACAGACCTGAAGCTAGATCCACTTCTAGTCTTCCACGATAGACGCTAATAAATCCCCTTGTTGTTTCCATTAGTTTGAGCCGAGTTTCTTCTCTTGCAACAGCAAGAGTCCTGACTAATGCACAGACCTTAGACTCTTTCTTTTGTTATTGTTCCAAGTCTCCAAACAGAAAATGTACTATTGGCAGAAAATCATCTTTGTAATGTACTAGAGAGGCCAATCTTGGAATGTAGATGGGCACTGTTACAATTCTGCAGGATGGGGGCTTCTATAAATACTGGCCCAGGCACAACTCAACCATTCACAGCTCTCGGGAGCTGTCCTGGGTGGGAATGTCACAGTCTCTTACCACCAAATGCTGTGCTCTTGTACACCGAGAATCCACACTGATACCTCCAATCCTAACCCAGCACCACAGGGCTCATTCCAGCCTTCCTCCTTTCCACACTTGTAACTCCCCAGCCCAGCAGTGAGAAACTCGGCTCCCATCATCCTCAACATACTTACATACGTACTTGCTCAAACCCACAATGCGTAGAAAATAGTTTCAGGATTGCTAATCATACCACTACAAAAGCAAGCCTACTAACTAGAGTTCAATATTTGTTTATATTTCTTTATCATTAGTTTGAGCAGATATAGTCAAAACACAGTGTGCAAAAGATACTTCTGCCCTACTTCAGTATATGTTACTCCTTTGAAATAACCTTAGGCTTATAATCAAATTTAAGAGATTTTTTGCTTCCATCCTTGTTGATTTTAATTTTTAAGTATGTGAAACATGAATACAGTTCTGAGAGTCAAACTATGCATAATGGTGCACTCAGGCTAGTGTAACCCCTGCTCCCATCGCTTCCCCTTTGTTCCTATGCTCCCGACTCCTCCACCCATCCCTACTCCCTGAAGGTAACCAATCTCAATTCATTGTTTAGTCTTCCTATGTTTCTCTTCTCAAAATAAGCAGATACATGAGTTTTCTTATTTTTCCTTGTTTTCACACTATAGATACTCTTTAGCACTTTTCTTTGTTCACTTAATAATATATATCCTGGACATCACTTCTTATCAGTTCACAGAGATATTCGATCTTTTTTACTGCTGTGTAGTATTCCATTGTGTACATGTACTATGGCTTACTCAACCACTCTCCTATGTATGGGCATTAAGGTTGTTTCCAATATTTTGCAAATTACAAATAGCGCTTCAGTGAATAATCTTATTCATAAGGATTGTTGTGTTGTTGGAAATGTTTCTTTAGACTAAATCCCTAGAAGTTGCATTGCTGAGTCAAAAGTTAAACATATATGTAGAGTTCTTAGATGTTGTTTGATTTCCCTTTTATGGGTTCTAGTCATTTGCATATCTACCAGCAACATATGAAAGCGCCTATTTCCCCACAGTCTTGCCAGCAGAATGCTTTGTCAAACTTTTAAATTTTTGCTAATCTGACAGGGAAGAAATAGTATCTCAATGCAGTTTTTAAAAAAATTTCTATGTAATAAAAACTTTTTGATGTATAGTCCATGAGTTTTAACATATGTATAGATTGTGTAACCAGTCAGGATATAGCACATTTCCATGACCCCCCAAAATTCCCTCATGCTGCCCCTTTTAAGTCATTCTCTCCACCCATAAACCCTAGCCACCACTGATCTGTTCTCCACCCCTATAGTTGTAACTTGTCCAGTGTCATATAAATGAAATCACACAGTATGTAACCTTTTGAGACTTGCTGCTTTCACTCAGCATGATATCTTTGAAATTCATCCACATTGTGGGCGCACCAATAGTTTGTTTCTTTTTACTGCCCACTAGCGCCCCATTGTATGGATACACCACAGTTTGTTTATCCATTCACCCAGTGAAAGACATTTGGATTGTTTCCAGTTTTTGCTGATTATAAATAAAACTTCTATACATATCTGTGTACAGTTTTTTAGGTAAATATCTATATCACATGATAAACAGATATTTAACTTTACAAGAAACTGAAACCTCAAAACTCCTAGAAGAAAACATAGGGGGTAAGTTTCTTGCCATTAGTCTTGGTGACAGTTTTTTGGATTTGACATCAAAAGCAAAGGCAACAAAAGCAAAAATAAACAAGTGAGACTACAACAACCTAAAAAGCCTCTGCACAGCAAAGGAAACCATCAACAAAATGAAAATGCAACCTACCGAATGGGAGAAAATATTTGCAAATCATATATCTGATAAGGGGTTAACATCCAAAATATTTAAAGAACTCATACAACACAACAGCAAAAAAACCCCCCAAGCAATCTGATTAAAAAATGGGCAAAGGAACTGAATAGATATTTTTCCAGAGAAGACACACAGATAGCCAGTAGATACATGAAAAAATGCTCAACATTACTAACCATGAAGGAAATGCAAATCAAACCACAATGAGATATCACCTCACACCAGTTAGAATGGCTATTATCAACAAGACAAGAAACAACAAGTGTTGGCGACCATGTGGAGAAAAGGGAACCCTTACGTACTGTTGATTAGAATGTAAATTGGCACAGCCACTATGAAAAACGGTATGCAGGTTCCCCAAAAAATTAAAAATAGAACTACCATATGATTCAGCAATTCTACTTCTGGATATTTATCTAAAGGAAATGGAAACACTAACTAGAAAAGGTATATGCACCCTTATGTTCATTGCAGCATTACTTACAATAGCCAAGACATGGAAGCAACCTAAGTGTTCATCATTGGATGAATGGATAAAGAAAATGAGGAATATAGATAATATGGAATGCTATTCAGCCGTAAAAAGAATGAAATCTTGCCATTTGTGACAACATGGAATGACATTGAGGTCATTATGCTAAGTGAAATAAGTCAGATGGAGAAAGATAAATACTGTATGATCTCACTTGTATGTGGAATCTAAAAAATAACAACCTGAGCTCATAGATACAGAGAAGAGATTGGTGGTTGCCAGAGGCCGGGAGTGGGGAGCGGGCAAAATGCATGAAGGGGGTCAAAAGTTACAAATTTCCAGTTATAAAATAAATAAGTCCTGGGGATGTAATGCACAGCATAGTGACTATAGTTAATAATACTGTACTTAGACTTACTGTGGTGATCATTTCACAATATATACAAATATTGAATCGTTATGTGTACACCTGAAACTAATATAATGTTATATGTCCATTATATCTCAATTTAAAAAAAAGGGGAAAAAAAAGTTTTTATTGGTTATTTCCAACATCTGAGTCCTCTTGGGGCTGGTGTTCGTTGATTTTCTCTTCTCATAAGAATTGGTCAGGCTTTTGTGGTTCTTTGTATGTCAAGTAATTTTAGATTGCAACCTGGCCATTTGAATATTATGTTATGATACTCTGAGTCTTGTTTAATTCCTAGGGATAATTTTTTTTTTTTTAAGTAGGCAATTGACCTGGTCAAGTATAGGCTACAAGTTCTGATCTGCCTTCTGTGGTCTGTGTTTTCAATGTCAATTCAATTTTCAAAGCCTTTGCAGTGCTATTCAGATCTCTCTTGCATGTACGCCACTCACAGGTCAGCTGATATCTAAGCAGTTATCTATCCTGTTGTTTAGTTCTCAAAGGCTTTGGTGTTCTGTTTAGGATCAGATACACGCATGTGCAGCACAGGGGGAGTCCAGGAGTTTGTTCACGTTTTATAAGATTACCTTCTCAAGCCTCCTCCTCTCTGTGATCTCCCCCACATTCGCCTGTTTACAGGGGCTCCCTTTCCAGTCCTCTGGCCAGCCAGGGCTTTAGTCTCCCTTCTTTGCTGTGCACTTCCTGTGACCATATCTGCTTCTGCAGCCAAGCAGTGGGAAGACAGGGAGATAAAAAAAGCAATGGGGATTCCCTCTATACTCTTTAGACCATAGTTCCTCTGGTCAGAGTGAAGGTAATCCTTCACAGAGTGAAGACACAGTGTGTTGTATAGAGTGAAGACATACAAAGAACCACAAAATTCTGACCAATTCTTATGGGAAAAGAAAATCAACAAACACCAGCCCCAAGATGACTCAGATGTCGGAAATATCTGACAAAGACTTTTTTTTTCCTTTTTTTTTTTTGCTGAGGAAGATTCTCCCTGAGCTAACATCTGTTGCCAATCTTCCTCTATTTTGTATGTGGGTTGCTGCTACAGCATGGCTAACAAGCACTATAGGTCTGTGCCTGGGATCCGAACCCACAAACCCGGGCCACTGAAGTGGAGTGCACTGAACTTAACCACTATGCCATGGGGCCAGCCCCTCCTTTTTTTAAATTGAGATATAACTGACATATAACATTATATTAGTTTCAGATGTATGACACAAAATAGAGTGTGTTACTTCATCTTAACCAACTGGAAGGCTCTTGGTATGATTTTAATTTGCATTTCTCTTATTATAAGCGAATTGAATATTTTTTCAAATCTTTAAGGTCCGTATTAAAATATCTTTTTGATTAATTTCTTGTTCATATCTTTTACTCATTTTTATTGGAATTTTGGTCTTTTTATCTTTAAATGTTTAAAGAATATTAGCCACTTATCTGTGATATATGCTGCAAATATTTTCTCCTAGTTTTTCATCTTTTACTTCGCCTTTTTTAAGCATGAAAAAAAATTTTATTTTTACGTAATTAATTATTGAATCTGGATTTTGAATCAAAGTTAGAAAACTTTTCTTTCTCTACACACAGATTATAAAGAAATTCACTGATGTTTTCTTCTACTACTTGTGTAGTCTCATTTAATATTTAGATCTCTAATTCATTTGAGTACAGTATGAGGCATAAAGCTAATTTAATTTTTTTTCCAAATGGCTATCCAGTTTTCCTATGACCATTTATTTACAAGTCCATCTTTGCCTCCAAGATTTTATTTACTAAATTTCTATATGTATTGGGGTATATATCTGCATTTTCTATCCTATTCTGCAAATCTATTTGACTATTCATGGGTCAATAGTATACTTTGTGTGTGTGTGTGTGTGTGTGTGTGTGTGTGAGGAAGATTGGCCCTGGGCTAACATCCGTGCCCATCTTCCTCTATTTTATATGGGATGCCGCCACAGCATGGCTTCACAAGCGGGGACCTGCAAACCCAGGCCGAAGAGGAGCGTGCGCACTTAACTGCCACGACACTGGGCCAGCCCCTATCAAGACTCTTTTCACACTTTAGGTGGACTTTCCCTTTTAAAAAAAAATTTGAGATATAATTCACATACCATAAAATTCATTCTTTAAAAGTGTATGATTGGGGCCGGCCTGGTGGTGCAAGTGGTTAAGTGTGCGCGCTCCGCTGCGGTGGCCCGGGGTTCGCTGGTTCGGATCCCGGCGCGCACTGACGCACCGCTTGGCAAGCCATGCTGTGGCGTCATCCCATATAAAGTGGAGGAAGATGGGCACGGATGTTAGCCCAGGGCCAGTCTTCCTCAGCAAAAAAAGAGGAGGATTGGCCTTGGATGTTAGCTCAGGGCTGGTCTTCCTCACCAAAAAAAGAAAAAAAAATAGTGTATGATTAAGTGGATTTTAGTATATGTACAAGGTTGTGCAGCCATTACCACATAAATTCCAGAACATTTTCATCATCCCTCAAAACACCCCATATCCATTAGCTGTCACCCTCCTCCCTGTTCTCAGCCCCTAGCAAACACTAATCTACTTTCTGTCTCTATGGTTTTGCCTATTCTGGACATTTCATATAAATGGAATCATACAATATGTGGTCTTTTGTATTTGGCTTCTTTCACTTAGCATAATGTTTTCAGGGTCCATCCATGTTGTAGAATATATCAATAATTCATTCCTTTTTATGGCTGAATAATAGCCCATTGTATGGCTATACCACATTTTGTTTATCCATTCATCAATTGATGGTCATTTGGGTTGTTTCCACTTTTTAGCTATTATGAATAATGTTGCTATGAACATTCACATACAAGTTATTGTGTGGACATATGTTTTCAGTTTTCCTGAGTATATACCTCGGAGTAGAATTGCTGAATCATATGGTAACTCTATGTTTAAATTTCTGAGGATCTGACAGACAATATTCAGAGTGGCTGCACTATTTTACGTTTCCACCAGCAGTCTTTGAGGTTCTCATTTCTCTACAAACTTGTCAATACCTGTTATTATTTATCTTTTTAAAAAATTGTATCCATCCTAGTGGGTGTGGAGTGGTATTTCACCATGGTTTTGATTTGCATTTTCTGGACTTTGTTTCTGGTGGTGATTTTAACCCAATCCCCCTTCAAAGCCCCTACTCCTAACCCCTATGCTACAACATATAGCCACATAAAGAGTGAAAAGTAAAAATCCCCCTTGGCCTGCCCCTTAGTGCCCTCCCCATACTAACCACTTGTTACAGCTTTGACAATGTATTATCTATCCTTCCAGACCTTGTCGCTGCATTTAAATACACTCAGAGGTACTTTAGTTTACTTTTTTATCTTTACAGAAATAATGTCGTAATATGCATACTCTATAACTTCCTTCTTTTTTTTTCTATGTTTTTAAAAAGCCTATTAGCGTGTATTATGTAAATAAGAATTATTATAAGTGAAATACTGGCATCTTCTAGATGAATGAGTACGTCTGGATTTCTTCTACAAATTTCTGATGGCTATTTTAGGGGGAAAGGACTTAAATCTATCTATGCAGAAACCGCAGTATAATGATGTACGCCTGAAATTTATACCATGTTATAAACCAATGTTATCACAATAAAAAAATTAATTAAAATTTTAAAAAATGTGAAAAAAAGGACTTAAATCTAGTGATTTTGTTAAATCTTAATTGTAAGGTCTAATATTTATACAGACAAGGATGTACATATTGTCTAGCCAAAATACTACTTATACTTAGAGAATATATTATTACTAAGGAATTCTTAGAACTTAAGAGATGTTGATTACTTTAGCTATCAATACTCAGACCGCTTATGTCCCCTCCCCTATCGCCCTCCCAAAAAAAGAAAGAAAGGAAAGAAAAATTCAGTGCACTTTTCTAGGTGTTGCCATCACAGCTGGCGATTACGTCTTCTGGAAGGCTCAGTGGGAAGCGGTAACTCTGGAGCTGGACAGAACTCGGCCTGAATCCTGGCTGAGCCACTTCCTAGCTCTGTGGCCCTGCTCAACCCGTTCAGTCTTTCCATATCCCTCAATTTGCTCATCTGTAAAATGGGGATAATAAATCATCATCATAAAAATATCCAAGGTTAGGTTTCCTTATTTTTAACGTGGGTTGACTATAGCTACCTTGCAGTTGTTGTGAAAATTAAACAATGTAATTCATGTGAAATACCACATTGCTTTAGCTCATAGTGGGCACCTAATAAATGGTGGCATTAATTACTGTTTTTATTATCAGTATCATCATCTTTTATCTTTATGACTTTGGTGAAGAGGCTGGTTCTATTCATTCTATTCACTATGCAAAAGGATACTGATGGGCTAAAAAAATGTAATCAAGACCTGTAAATCATAGAAATAACCTATCAATACACTAGAAGAACATATAGGTGATCACAGGAATGGGAAGGTGTCAGTTAAAGCAGCAGAAAATATCAGAAAGGAAAAGACAGAGATTTGTCTTAAAAATATTTATATTTCCATATGCAAAAATCATAATATTAAAAGGCAAATGTTAAGAAATTAGTAGTCAAAATATGGTAATGAAATGTTTACTCTATAAATAACTAATAGAAATCAAAAAGAAAAACTCTAAGACCCTGTATTGTTACAACAATGCTGTTTTTATAAGCCCTCAAACTCAGTGGTTGAAAACTCTCTCAGGGGTCTGGGGTTGGGGAGAATGTAGGCAGGTTGGGCTGGGCTTGGCTCCAGACTGCAGGTTGGGTTCACATCTGCTTCATGTTTCTCAATTTGGAGCCCAGCCCAAAGGGGCAGCAGCTACTGAGGGTATGTTCTTCTCTTGGCAATAGCAGAAGTGCAAGTAGGCGAAGGGAAAGATATAATGTCTCTGGAGGCCTCCTCCCGGAGCTGGTACAGTGTCACTTCTGTCCATATTCCATCGACTAAAGAAAATCACATGACCAAACCCAACATCAATGGGGCGGGAAAATACCTCTGTCCTCAATAATGGGTGGTACTCAAAAGCCACATGGCAAAGAACGTGGATGTACAATTTTAAAATACAGAGGGCACGGAGAACTGTAAACAATGATTCAATAATGTACCCCAGATTGCTAGGAAAGAAATAGGTGAAATAGGATTGACCAAATGAGAAAATACAAGCTGTCAATTAATATACCAAAAGTTGAACCTCGAAAAATCAAGTTAAAATAACAATTAGAAACCAATTTTCGTCTATGAAATTAGGGAAGGTTTAAAAAAAAAAGATTCTACTCAGTGTTAGTTAGCATGAGGTATAACAAGCAATGATTAAAAGATTTTCATTTTTGTAGTAATAGTGCAAAGAAGCAATGTCATCTTTAAAGGTATTTAAAAGCTTTGTTATTTATTTTTCTGGGTATGGTTTGAATTTTTGAGACAATTCATCCAAAAAAGTAAAATTTTTCCTAAATTTCAATTTCTATGCCTATTATACATAACACACACACACACACACACAATCGTTTTGGATCACATTTAATTTTGCAGGAATTTTTCTGCCTTGTTAAAATAGTTCTAACATTTTTCCCTGACATACATCTCCTAGTAACAGTGATTTTAAAACGTTTTAAAACTTTGGAATCCTGTTGGAAAGCTGGAGCAAAGTGGGAAAACCATGTAGGAATCAGAGGAGTGTAGACCATGAGCAAAATCTGTTAGCATGGTTATTGTTATTACTTGTAAGGATTACTAGTATTGCAAAATTAGTCTTTGCAGGGATTACTTTGCAAATTGCTTCAGAAAAAAATTTCTCATGACAGCATCAAGAAGCACAAGTTGGTAAGTAAAATCCCCTGCCTGAGTATGTAAGTTGCAGGGCTAAATATGATCCAGTTCGTACATATTTAGTAATTTTCAAATGTCCCAAAGCTTGCAGCACTTTTAATTCACAGTCTTCTCCTTTCCCCACATACTTAGTTTTCAAAACCTGCCAAATTTCCCTTCTGTCTCTGTGCAATCTCTTCCTTTCTTTCCATCTCCACTGCCCCCACCCTCACCCAGGCCATCAACAGCTTCAAAAGCACATACTGCAACTGGAGGTAGCTTAATCCCCTCAATCCAGCCTCTTTCTTCTTCTTGCATCCTGCTTGCACCTTTCTAAATCATGCTGAAACCCTAGTTCAATAACCAAACATGGCTCACTATTTCCCACCGCATCCAATTTTACTTCCTTGGCCTTTTTCTAAGGTCCTCCATAGTCTGTATCCACCCCAACAGACAGGACTGGCTACACAATTTGTGGGGCTCAGTCAAAAAGGAAAATGTGGGGTCCCTTGGTCAAAAATTTCTAAGAATTTCAAAATGGCAACAGTAGAGCATTAAAGCATGTGCAGGGCCTTCTGAGCACAGTGCGTGTGTAACTGCTTGGGTTCACGCCCATGAAGCTGGCCCTGCCAACAGGCACCTGCCACCCTAGGGAGGCCACTGTTCTTGCTGTCCATCTTCCAAGCCTTCTCACATGTTGTTCCCTCACCTGGAACGTCCATCCACCAACACCCAACTCCTGCCCACATTAAGCCTTAGCCTTTTCCCAGACCCATCCATGTACAGGCAACAAGTTGAGAGCTGGTCCTTACATCTCTCTCTGATCCCTCCCCTCCTATAGCCTACAGTAGTCCTGACCATCTGCACACGGTTAATTTAGTCCTTAATTATATACTACCCTGTGTTATTTTCTTACTGTTTCATTCACTCATTCACCACCTACTGTGGGCCAACTATTTGCCATGACTGTGCGAGGCACTGGGTATAGTAAGTCCCCAAACAGCAGAGACCTTGTTTGACTTGTTCACCACCCATCCCCAGGGCCTCACATAGTAACTGGCTCATGGCAGACACTAAATAAACATTTGTTGAATAACTGTTGAATAGTCTTTTCCCTCCGTCATATGGTGAGCTCCTGGAGACCAAGAACTATTTTCATTTGTTCTACGACTGTTGATTGAGAACCCAAGTGTGCCACACATTGTTCCAGACATGAAGGCGCTGGTCGAGACAACTTCCTTTACCTCTTCTATAGTCCCTAGCACATTATCTTCAGCACAGTATTATAATAAGAGCTAACATTTACTAACAGTCAGGTATTTGTCTAAGCCTTATTCATTATCTCATTTAATTCCCCCAACAATTCTATGAATTAGGTCCCATTATTATCCCCATTTTATAGATGAGGAAGCTGAGGATCAAAGAGATTAACCTGCCCAAAGTCAAATAGCTACTGGGTTTTGAATCCACATGACCAGACTCCATTGCTCCATCTCTTGACTCCATTGCTCGGCTGCCTCAAATGAGTACTTTTTGATTGACTGACTGGATTGAACTAGAGAGATAAAGGAAGAGCAGTGTTGGTGGCTCAAAACGAATCCATAAATATCCATCAAGTAGGGATGTGCCTTATAAAAAAGACACATTGTTATGCAATTTCTTGACCAACACTAGATATAACAAGTGCATGGTTCTTTGCAAGCTTATGATGTGGTAAAGAGGACATAAACTATGGTATCATTTATTTTACTGAAATCACCCAGTCATAAATGCTAAACAAAGGAGATGGCCCACTAGGCCATCCTATGAGGCCTGGAGGAAAAGAACGAACACAGAAGCTCCTAAATGTTGGTAACTCTTTACTAGATGGAACATAAGCAATAAACTTTTTCAGCTGGAGGTTCATTTTGGGGGCTCAGTAATGCCTGTTGACACCAATAAGCTTACAGAGGCATTAGCAGGGAAAAAGCAAAAGAGTGGGAATAAGAAAATAGGAAAGAGGAAAATGAGAAGGGGTGAGTCTAATGGGATATGGAGTGGCGGAGCCACCAAGAGCTGCCTTGGTTGTTCAGCTGCTGTGGGCTAGTGCCCCAGCAGGAAACAGACAGTCTAAATGAGCACTAAGTTTAGCTAAAGGCACATGAAGGGGTTTTGGTCCTATGGGGCTCCGTGAAATGGAGATAGCCAGTCACCATTTGTCATACTTTGATTTGGGTTCCACATCAAGTAAATGGACCAGCACACAGCTCCCTGCCTTTAGAAGTAAGCACAAGGTCCAGGTTGATGCTGTGTGTTGGGTTCGGTAATGGGGGATTTATGCCACTCTCATGATGTGTGATAAGATGTGGGGAGTGAAAGCAGCTACTAACCCTGATTAACTCGAAAGTTGACCACCAGCAAACACAGCCATTGTTTCCACCAGCACTCTTTAGTGATGGGCTTTGTCTGGCTGGCTTCACAAGAGACAAATGCCATTACAGGAGACCAAATAACCTTATTTAGGCAGTCATTAGATACTAGAGACGCTCCAGGTATTAGCCCGACTGCATTAGTTTGATTTGTTACTACTGTTCACCTTGTTCTGGGCATTAATGGAGACAAAGGCTTGGAATTACCAGGAGCAAAGATAAGCTGTGGATTAGAGCCTGTGTGTTTGGAGGGAAAGATAATTCTATCTTGGGTTTTCATTTCCATTTTCATCTTACTTGATTTTTCCTCAAAGTCCAGTGTTTTCCCTGAATATCCATATATTCTCTCCAAATTTCTAGCAGTCGTAATTGCTAAAAAAAGTTACTGACTCATTATTTCCTTTAACAAGATCAGCTTTTATCTTTTAGGTTTTTGGAAATGATTTTAGGGGAAATACACTAGTGATCTTGTATATTATCTTGCTTCTTGAATATTCTTATATATTATGGACTCACTTCACAATATTTAATGATACTGTTACTAGTATCTGAAAATATAAAAGGATGTGCATATTATATTCTTAGTTATTTCTTTAATATTACAAATCCTAGTATTATTTAATTTCTGACTTCTAAATGTTGTTTGTTTCAGTTATAAATGCATTATTTCTGTTATAAATTATCCCAGTTATAAATATATAACTTCAGTTATAAATACAACTTATTTCAATTATAGACAAAATTGAATTCTAGAACCACATAAATCAGTTATATTAAATTGTCACTGGAAAATACTGAGATAATGATATTCTAGAGTTACTATGTTTCTTTCCTCACCAGAATTTTTATAGGTGTGATCATATTTTACAATTAAAAAAAATATTAAGTACATTACTAGTTGTTGATCAATATTTGTGGTACTATTTCATTTTTTTCTAAAGTCTATAATTTTACACAGAATCCTACACTCCTTGGAGATTCGGGGGTTAGGTTTAATTTTAGATAAATTCTAGGTTAACTATGATTACTCTTTGAAAATCTCAATTTGTGAAAAGTACTACTTCAAAAATACTTAAATATTAATATTAATATTGTGGAATAGTTTGTTATGTACGGGACTTGAAATCTTATCCTAAACTAAGCAAACGTTAAGAAGGAGACAGAGCTGTATGTCTGACGTGGCAAGATGTCAGAAAGATGCACAGAATGTCAAGTGTGATGACATTTAAAAAAATAACAACGGCAAAAACAAATATATATGCATGTGTTTAACGTGTGTTAAAAAAATAACAGCAAAAACAACAAATAGATACGTTTACACACTGTAAACAATTCAAAAATATATGTGTGTGTGATATACTTGAATTGTTTACAGTAGGTAATTATGGACTTCAGGATTAAAATAAAAGGCTGTTTGAAAAAGTTTACCCATCACGTGACACTTTCCCCTTTAACCCACTCCTGGAGACTTCCAGTCCTCCAACTTAATGTAATTTCATGGGAACCTAATGAAGAGCAAAGAAAGCTGTTGGTGGATAAATTTTGACTAATGCATTTCATAATTAGTGCTTCAAATTTTATGTTAATGAAAGCACTCTTCATATTGGAAAGAGTGGTCCTGTCTGACAGTAGAGACGTCCTTGGAAAACATGTAATGTCTCTGGTCTGCCAGTTACTGCCCTTGCTGTCCCTCTTTTCCTCCTCCCTCGCCATCTCAGCAATAGTGGACCAGAATCAGCACAGCTTATTGCTGACCAGTTGTTGGGACACAGAGCTCTCTACCCCAAATGTGCTCTCGGTAAATGATTTTAAAAAGCTCCAGGGCCGGCCCCGTGGCTTGGTGGTTAAGTGCGCGCGCTCTGATGCTGGTGGCCCGGGTTCGGATCCCGGGTGCGCACCGAGGCACTGCTTCTCTGTCCATCCTGAGGCCGAGTCCCACATGCAGCAACTAGAAGGATGTGCAGCTATGACATACAACTATCTACTGGGGCTTTGGGGGGGAAAATAAATAAAATAAAATCTTTAAAAAAAAAAAAAAAGCTCCAAAATCTGAGTCATGCTACTTTTCCTTAGCAATAATATGTAAATTCCCTCTAGTCTCTCTCATGCAATAGAAAGAGAGAAGAAAGAAAAGAAAGACAGAAGAAAGAAAGAAAAGAAAGGAAGGAAGGAAGGAAAAGGAGGAAAGGTAAGGAAGGAAGGAAAAAAAAGAAAAAGAAAGAAAGATTCAATAAGTTAACAAGATTCAATAAGTGGGTATAGATTCAATAATTTAACAAGAACCTTCTACTCTGGTCATCACTGGGAGAGGAAAGAAGGACAAAGGTATAGGAAAGAAAGAAGAGGGAAGCAAGGGAGAATTCAATTCAAATGGGCAAAGTTGAAATACGGCTTCGAGGAGACAAAGTCAGAGTCCTCAAGCAAACATTTCAAAAAGAACACTCACTTTGGCCTTTCATTAATTAAATGGAAAACAAATACCCAGATTTCCAGTGGTAGGAAAGACTCCTTCTTGTGAGGTATCTTATCCTATTCCCATCTTTAATTGACAGACGCAATGGCAAATGCAAAGAAAATACACAGTTTTTGTCCCAGAAAGTGCCCTGATTATTTCCAGCAACCATGTCAGAGCACATACAAAAGGCAGGTAAGTTATGCTACCCTCTCAGTGAACACAATACTTGTAACAAAATATATAGTTGATTGGAAATCACTAAACTGGAAATAGATAAAACCAGATGATCATTATCACTTTAATGAATGAAAGTAAAGCACAACATTAAATGAACTACAGAAATATTTTAAAATTTGTCTTTATTTGCAGCTCAATTCTTTTGTGCAACGCAATACCAATGGTATGAATGTGGCAATTGATGCTTTTATATCTCTACTTTGGCATAATGAGTTTGCTTAAAAAAAAAAATTGAAACTGGAATTCTATAAGGATTTATATTGACACATGCTGAGAAATTCTCACTGCTTTATGCCAGAAATCAAGAGAAACTAAAGATTCATGACTAAATCATATTCTATAATATATTTCAGCATAATCATGTTTCAAAATGCACTTGAAGGAAACTAACTGAAACAAATCACACATTTGTGTCATTCTTCAGATTATTTTACTTGAATTATTTTGTAAATGGAATCCAGTTTGTGGAGTCATTTAGTCATGACTTTACCTATTTTAGCAAACTAATTGATTAGATGAAATCTGCTCGCTTAAAAAATAGTTGGCTTTTCCTGAAAATGCTTATTAAAATATATAGGAAAGGACTTTATTGTAACTAAAAGTGCCCAAGTATAATAGGCACCATGCTGTAATAGTAACTATTTACAACATATTTTCAGAAAAAAATGACAATACTCAGATTAAATGCAGAAAAGAAAATATCACATTTTTAACACTTGATATTTCCATTGATTCTTCATGTTCTGCAATTGGAAGGTAATTTCACGTTTCGTTTTCTATCTATTCCAGGAGATTTGTGTTGAAATTTTTTTTCGCCATTAGAAACTGTGATTCTCTATGGGACCTTTTCAGCTTAGCACGCCGATTTTGGAACCAGATCTAAAATTAACGAAAAATAAAATAGATCTCAGAAACATTCTTTTATTATTCTTGACAATTCAACCATCATGAGTAACAACTAAATTTGAAAATTACCTGGATTCTGTCTTCCTCTAGATTCAATTTGCGAGCTAAGTCTTCTCTGATATCAATGCCAGGATAGCAGTTTACTCTAAAGACATTTTCCAACACTTCAATCTAAGAATAAGTAAATAGTTATTTAAAATGCTGATAGTTGGTATGTCATCATAAAACGGACTTTAATTTGTATGGCAAAATAATTGCATTTAAATCTTGGCCAATTAATCTATACGTGTTTTTTTAAATGACTATCCAGAAACTGTTAAAAAAGATACAGTCTATTGTTTCATTAATAAGGCTTCTAAACTGAGACCCCAAAGTGAATGGGATTTTGCTCAACAGGGCGTCAGTTAAAGCCTTTGTACTATCATTGGTTGAAAACACTTCCCACCTGGTTTTGAGTAAAAGCAGTTCTTGGTCTTCGGCCTCTATACCAACTCAACTCTCTTTTCAAAGACAGTCTTTCTGAGGCTGAAAAGTAATTTTCATATTTCAAAACTCTTTCTTCTGGCGCTGGGTGATCCACGGTACAAGGGAATGAAATCCCATTAGGAAGGCTGGCGATATGTAGACATAGGTTAACATCTTTCCCTAAAAACAGAAAAACAACCCCCATCTTAGATGTCCAATCCTATACTCCACAAAGTTCTATAAGAAGTAATTTCAAGAACTTGTCTTTAATTTTCCTAGTGGAAAATTCTGGGTTTCACAAGAGAACTGACCTCTCATCAACCAAAAACTAAAAAGCAAACAAAAATGAAGATCCTGCCTTGGTGATAGAGAACATTTTGGTCTCGGAATGTCATTTATTTTTCAGTGAAAAAAGATTTAGAATATCTGATGTGTCAAATAAACACAGAGATCTTCTGAAGTAAATGCAGATTCATGGTATTTCCTGTGAATGAACTTTATGCCCACTTGGATCTAAGGCTGATATTCTTTTTATTTCCTGTAGGACTCAGCTGGAGGCATTAAAAGTCTTAGCTACTTCAGTTATGTAACTGGATGAAACTGCAGTTTCTCTCTAATTCTATGTAGCATGAAATAAAGGCCAAACTAAACACTGCAAATAAAATAACAGAGTTTAAAAAATTAAGTTGTGACATACCTGAGGAGCCGCAGGTGTCTACCCAGGGCCTGTGGGGTTTCATTGATGGATCACAGTCTTTCTTCTGATCCAGTCCTAAGATGCTCTCAATTGAAAAGGAGCAAGGCGAGGGTTTGCTTTCCCCAAGCTGAACACCTTCCTGAAGGCTGGGAGTCATCCTCCCGTGGGCTGCACGGAGCCACAGTTCTGGCCACTCTGTGCCTCTTGGCTGACTCTGCCCTATGTGTACAGGGCTGGGATCTTCCTGCAGTGCACCTTATGGCTCCGCTGACAAGGGGGCTGGATTTAGAACGTCACCAATTAAAATCCTGTCTTAGAAAGTTTTAGCATGTCAATGAACACTCACCCAGCCGGCAGCTTGAGAAGTTAATTGTTTATTTGTTTGCAAGTAATTAGCAACTAATGGCTACACCAGGGGGGCCACCTACAGGGACAAAAAGTGTTATCTCTCCTAAGCAGAACGCAGACTTTACTTTCTCAAAAGAAGTGATGCACAAACCAGCACTCCTCTTTTATTTGAAATCATTAATGTATAAAACCGTGCTTTTTATTCTGAAGTTTATACTTTCATGGACTCCGGTTACCTAAATATACAGGCAAGATAGGAGAGCAGTCAAGTAATAAATAATCTAATTTAAGTGAATTTTCTTCCAAGGAAATTGGAAAAAATAATAATCTCTTAATGCTATTACAGTAATTCTGATGAAAATGCCTGTTTTTCATATGCATATGTCATAGTAAATGTTGTCAGTGAAAACACAATAGTATTTGGAGTGCAGCCTACTGGAAAAGGTTGGCAGTGTTATTAACACTGAGTGTAATTGTCTTCCAAGTGCTGGATTAATTCATAAGGAACAGTTGCACCAAGTATTTTAAATAATTAATGAGTTAATTCCTTTCTTTCATCTTTTCTTTTAAATGAGAGAGATACAAGTTTATATGAAGATTCATATGTAACCACCTCCAAGCAATTTAAAAGCATGACTATTCAAACTAAAGGGAAGAATTTTTCTCCCCACTGTGGTTGTTTCCAAGAAAAGAACAGAGTTTATTGTATTTTTTAAAGAAAAATTTCCCTCTGTTGATTTTTTTGAGGGACTAGGGGATTTTCATGAAGACAATAAGGTTTGAGAAAAATAATCAAGAACAGAATGTTTTAATTTTGTAATCCTAAGAAAACTTGAAATTAAAAGAGAAATATAGCTGCTAATTGGGAAGATTTTAAAGTGGCCGCACCTTCAAAAAGGTGTGATACTTTTAGTTCTTGTACTCTGCTGTTCCTCTTCTTCTAGTACTTTCTTGATGATAAATGTAAGTGCTCAGCTTTATCCTCATTTAAACAACTACAAGACTTTTCTTCAGGGAAAAGGAAAACTAGTTTCAGCTCATAGAGGAAATAGTCTCTACAGGATGGAGCTCAACTTCATCAGATTTTATCCCATCACGATGTCACAAATATTAAGCTAAATTCCTCCTTAGGCAAGCTCTAGAGTGAACGAAAGATTCATGTAGAAAACATCAACAGGTACACAGAAGGATGGGTTTATGCATATACAAGTGAAGCCATTCTGAGAAGGAATAAACTAGTAAACATTTATACTTTACAGAAGTTTCACCTATAGTGTCTTAGGATGTAGACTGTGCAAAGTTGGGGGTGACAATCTGGGAAGACTTGGGAGGAAGAGAGGAAATTCAGGACCTTCCCAGATTCCTTTCTCTCCTTTGAGACATTCATTCGTTCACCCATTCATTCCACAATTGGGTGAGCACTTACTCAGTACCAGAAAAAACAGAATAGGATCCTTGCCCTCATGAAGCTCAGGTGGGTTTGCGGTGGGAAGACAGGCAACAAACAATAATTGTAGGTAAGTAAATTATCTCATATATTAACTGGTGATAAGAATGGAAAAAGTAAATAGGTGAGTCAGGTAAGCTAGATCATCAGCTCAGGAGGTGGAGGGAGGCCTCAGAGACCCTCACCCCCATAGATACTGCCTGAGAAGTGCAAGTTGCAAGGATGCTATAGAACATGCTGAAGCAAATCCAGTCCCCAATTTCTTTTTTATCAGCAAGGACCTTCCAATATTTTTATTCCACTTGAGTTGACTTTATCTGGACTTACATAGTACCATTTTATATATGGGTGAATAGATGAAAATAAAAAGTAAGAAAGAATTTCTCCAAAAATGTGGGGGAAATGTTTTCTCATATATTCACTCAACAGATCTTTATAGAGCACTTAATATATGCCAGACACCATTCTAGGTGCTAGACATCAGTGAGGAACAAAACACTGTAATTTCAGAGAGTTACAAACTCATTGAAAGGAATAACAAGGTGATGCTGATGAAACACAACAGCGGTGGGTGTGGGTGGGTGGGGTAGGGAGGGGAGGGGGTCTTTACATACGGTGGTTGGGCAGACCTCTCTAAGGTGCTGACATTTTAGCTGAAGCTGAGGATGAGAGAAAGCCAGCATGCCAAGATCTTGAGAAAAACATTCCAGTCGGAGGGAACAGCAAGTAAAACGGTCTTGCAGCTGAAAAGCACTGGAATATTTGAGGAAGAAAAAGGCAGTAGCCAAAGGGAAGTGAGTGGCACCAGATGCTATTGTTTGGAAGGCCAGGCCTGGCTGGATAATTAATGGCCTTTATAAAGACCATGGTGAGGAGTTCAAGTGCAAAGGGAAACCAGGGTAGAGTTTTAAGCTGGGACTGATAAGACAGTCTGAGCTGTTTTTACTCATAAAACTTCTGATGTGAAATGTGTATGGATTTTCCATACTAAGCAATTCTCCAGCTCTCTGCAGACACCAACTGGGTGTCCTATGATGCAAGCCAATTCTGACATTAACTACCTGCAGTTAGCACATACTCCACAGGTTAAGGGCTCAGTCCCACAAGATTGCCCCGACTTCAGATGTCAGTCACAAGTCCCAGGTTGCCACCTATACTTCTGACCAAATCTAGGGTTCCCACAACCCCCTCCTCAGGTTCAATTACTTGCTAGAATGGTTCACAAAACTCAGAAAGGCACTTTACTTATGTTTACTGGTTTATTTTAAAGGATACAATGCAGGAACAGTCATATGGAAGAGATGCATAGGGCAAGGTATGGGGGAAGGGACACAGATCTTCCATGACCCCTCTAGGCACACCACCCTCCCAGCACCTCAATGTGTTCACCAACCTGGAAGCTCTCCAAACCCCATTGTTTAGGGATTTTTATGGAGGTTTCATTACATAGGCTTGATTGATTAAATCATCAGCTATTGGTGATTAACTTCAATTTCCAGCCCCCTCCCCTCTCCTAAGGTTGGAAGATGGGGCTGAAAGTTCTAAACTTCTAATCAAGGTTTGATCTTTCTGGTGACCAGCCCCCATCCTAGGGGCCCACCAAGAGTTTCCTCAATAGAACAAAAGATCCTCCTATTACTCAGGAAATTCCAAGAGATTTAGGAGCTGTGTGCCTGGAACCAGGGATAAAGGCTAAACACATATTTCTTTTTTTTTTTAATTTTATTTATTTATTTATTTTTCCCCCCAAAGCCCCAGTAGATAGTTGTACGTCATAGCTGCACATCCTTCTAGTTGCTGTATGTGGAACGCGGCCTCAGCATGGCCAGAGAAGTGGTGCGTCGGTGCATGCCCGGGATCCGAACCCGGGCCGCCAGCAGCGGAGCGGGCGCACTTAACCGCTAAACCATGGGGCCAGCCCTAAACACATATTTCTTATTATATTACAGATAGGATTTATATTTTTAAAACTTCACCTTAGCTGCTATGTGGAAAGAGATTGGAGGGAGATGAGTGTAACCAGGAAGATCAGTTGGGAGTTATTTATTCGGCAAACATTTACTGAGCATATACTATGTGCAAGGCATTGTTCTAGGTGTTAGGGATACAATGGCAAAAACACAATAAACTTCTAGGGGCAAGAGACAATGGCTCCTGGACAAAAGGGTAATAGTGAGTTTGCAGAAAGTTATAATTCTTTAGGAGGGTGTGGGAGATTGAGTAATTAAATAACTGTTCCCAGTTCTTCAATCTTCATAACATAGTATATAGCCATCCCCTTGCCATGGCCTAGTGGACACAGTGTTCTTCATACCCCTTGACTTTGGCTTGTCTGTGTGACTTGCTTCAGCCAATGGGAAGTGATGTGAGCAGAAGCTTGAAACATGTCATCATGACTGGTTTGCCCTCTTGAGTTTCTGACATCATTATGTGATCATCCCGGGGGAGCTGCTGCCCCTCAGCCTGAACCCCAGAATGAACACACATGGAGCAGACGCCAACCCATCCTGCAGCCTGTAGTCAAATCAGTCAAACTCAGCCAAGCTCAGCCAAACACAAAGTAACCTACAGTTTTGTGAGGGAGAAAAATAAATATTCATTGTGTAAGCCACTGAGATTTTTGAGGTTATTTGATACATAGTATTTTGGAGGAAATGGATCATTGATTCAGAGACAGAAGCACACATCTTGCTGATGCATTGGATGAAAGGGAGGCACTAAGGATGACTCTGTTTTTGGCTTAAGCAAATATAGTGCCATTTACCGGGTGTGGAAGCTTAGGCTAGCGGAGGAAAGGTTTGAGGAGAAATGAAGAGCTCCAGTTTGGAGAGCAAGTAGGCTATTGGATTTATGACTATGAGCTCAGGGCTGGAGCTCTAAGTTTGTGCATTACCAGCTCAAATCACAGGTATTAAAACCATTAAAAGCCATAGGTTTATATGAGATCACCCAGTGAATGGTGATCTCATGATTCAAGAGGGGTCTCAGCACCCAGTCTGGGTGTGTGAGGTCTGTGTCCCAACATTTGGAAGCTGGAGAAGAAGTGCTGGAGAATGAGCTGGAGAGGGAGCAGTTAGTAAGAAAAATCAGGAGATATGGTAATAACTCAACAGAGGAAAAAGGGTCAAGGAGAGGATGGCTACAGTAGCATCTCAAGTGGTCTTCCCGCTTCCATCCTTGACCTTCTATGGTTTTCTATCAACACAACAAGCAGCCAGAGGGATCATAAATCAGTTCATGTCTCAACTCTGCTCAAAAAACGGTTTCTTATCTCAGTAAAAGACAATCTTTCCAGTGGCCTACAGGGTCCTCCATGATCTGCCAGCCCCCCTTCCCTATCTCATCTCATCTCCTATTACTCTGTCCCATGCTCACTCTGTTCAAGCCGTACCGGACTTCTCCTCTTCCTGAAAACACCAGGCACAATCCTGCCTCAAGGCCTTTACACTGGCTGACCACTATCTGGAATGTTCTTCCCCCACATATCCTCATGGCTCACTCCTTTACCTCCAAGTATTTCCTCAAATATCACCTTCTCAGTGAGGCCTACCCTTTCTGCCCCTTTTAAAACTGCAACCTCTCTCCCAAGACTCCTGATGCCCTTTGCCCTGCTCCAATTTTTGTTCCATAGCACTTACTGCCTTTTGCATATTACACAGTATATCTTTTATTATGTTTATTATTTATTAGGTTTCCTGTCTCTAGGATTTTTGTCTGTTATGTTCATTCCCTCGTATCCAAAGCAGTGCTTGGCTCATACTAGATGAAAGAATAAATGAATGGTCAACTGTGTCAATGCTGCTGAGAGGTTGTGTAAGATGGAGACAGAAATGTAACCACTAGGTTTATTAACAAGGAGGTGACTGGCAACTTTGGTAAGCTGAAAGGTAGAGAAAAAAGCCAGACTTTGAAATAAATTGAAGTAAACTGAAGTAAATTGATAAGTGAATGGGACATTTCTGGTCTAGCAATATGCTGGGCCATATTCCTTGAAAGACCCTTCTACTATAAAACAACTAGATCCTGGATAAAACATACCTTCAAACACATTGCTCAGATATCAACAAGTAAGGGAAATTTTGTTTGTTCACCAAGAAAAACAAAAACAAAAGTCCAACAACCAAGAATTGAAATCAGAACTGGGAGCAGTGATCAGTAACCAAACAGTAAACATGCGGTCGCCCCCAAGGGCAAAATCTTTAGCATCACTGAAACCAGGGTACTAACCCTCAGGCTAGCAGTAGGTAGGGGAGCTGAACTGAAGACTCCTACTTTAGGCCAGGACCTTCACCAATCTTGGGCCCGGGCAAAAGCAGATCAAACTCTTTCTAGAGGAAAGCTTCCCTAATTTAGGTCCACAGGATTCCCACAGATTAAGAGCAAGCAAATACAAACTTATAATCAAAGAACATCAAGCATATGAGGTTTGATATAAACATCAAGCACGAGGGAAAATCAGCAGAAACCATTAGATTTACACTGTGTGGCAGAGACTACTAGTTGTCTCCCAATATCCATTCTGTACTTCCTCAGTAGCAATATACTTTTTAGGTAAAAGTTAACAACCACATTTCCCAGACTGCCTTGCATGTTGGTGTGGTCATATGACCTCTAACCTATGAGATGTGAGCACAAACAATGGGTATAATTTTTAAGCCCTGCTTTCAAAAGAAAGGGGTGTGCCCTTCCTGTTCCCTTTTTCCCTTTCTGCTATCTTGCCTACAGACAAGATGGTGGGAGCTGATGAAATGTTGAGGATGGCAGTGTAATAAGAGAGGGAGCTTGAAACACTGTTGATTGTGGACTGGATTTTCCACACCAGCACTGGACTATGTACTTGGATGGAGAAATAAATATCTGTCTTGTTATTTGGGGTCTCTATGCTATAGCAGTCAAGTCTACACTCTAATACAGCTCCAGAAGAAATTCAGATACTAGAATTATCAGATATAGGATATAGAATAGCTATTAATGAAGAACTAGAGGTTAGAATCATAAATAGGAACAAGCAAAAAGAAATTATCGGAAATAACTGGGAAGATTTTAAAAAGAACCAAATGGAAGTGATAAAATGAAAAAACAGATATAGTTATTGAAATACATCCAGTGGATAAGTTAAACAGCATTTTGAACACAGTCATGAGAGTGCCCTTATCCACACCCTGACCAACACTTGTTATTATAAACATTTTAAATTATTACCATTCTGATAGGCAAAAGAATCTCATTGCTTCTTTTTGCATTCCTTCAAGTAATGTTGGGCATTTATTTCTTCATATGTTTATTGGGCAATATATGTTCCTTCTTTTGTGAAATGATGGTTTATATCCTGTCTTAGTCTATTTGGCTGCTATAACAAACTTAGTCCATTTAGGCTGGTATACAGACTGGGTGGGTTACGAACAACAGAAATGTATTTCTCATAGTTCTAGAGGCTGGAAGTCTGAGATCAGGGTGCCAGCATGGTTGGGTGAGGGCCTTCTTCTGGGCTGCATACTTCTCATTGTACTCTCACACAGTGCAAGGGACAAGGATGCTCTCTTGGGCCTGTTTTATAAGGGCATTAATCTCATTTATGAGAGCTCTGCCTTCACGACCTAATCACCTCTCAAAGGTCCCACCTCCTAATACCATCACAACGAGCATTAGGATTTCAACATATGAATTTTGGGGGGACACAAACATTCAGACCATAGCATGTCCTTAACCCATTTTCTTATTAAGGTGATTTGTTGTTGTTTCTTAATGAATAAGAGTTCTTCATATATTAAAGCTCTTTGATATACAGAATAAATATTTCCCCCATTTTGCCCTTTGACTTTATTGATGCTGTCTTTTGTCATATGAAATTTCATATAGTAAAATGTGTTGATCTCACCCTTTATGGTTTCTGGCCTTTAAAAAAGGCCTTTCTGGATCCACTTATAGTAATGGTGAAGTAGCTTCTATTGTACCTACTCTCCCAAGGATAAAAATTATAAACTCTGGACAAAATATTGAAAAAACTATCAAAAAATGCTGGAAAGTGGCCAAAAGCAGGCAGAAGCTAAAGAAGAGGAGACACTTGGAAGAAGTGAATAGTACTGGATGAGTGTTCCATTTTCATGGCTTTTTGTCTGAAGGCAGGCATCAGTCAGCACCAGGTGGGATGATCCATGGTCTTACTGACTTAAAGAACCAAAGGAGAGAGGTCAAGATGACCACCGCAGCTGGGTAGTGAAAGGGAATCTTAGAAAGGAAAGAGATACAGAGAAGGGCCCCAAATTCTGCCCAAATCCCTGGCTGACCCCTGAATTTGACATGCACAGGAAAAACACCAAATATCTTAACTAATATTAAAATGATTAAATAGGAATTTCAGCTGACAACAACCACAAAGGAGACAGAGTTTAGAGTTTAAGTCCAGCCTGATAAAATAAACCAAAAAAAATGAAAAACCAACACTCTTCAGAGGACTAAAATAGAATCTAGAGACTCTATAAATATCATTTACAATGTCCAGGATACAATCCAAAATTATTAGACATATAAAGAAACAGGAAAATGTGTTCCATTTTCACAAGAAAATACAATCAATGGAGAGCCCCAGGGGTGATACAGATGTTGGAATTAGCTGACAAGGATTAAAAGCAGCTACTGTAAATACACTCAAGGACTATTGAAATCATACTTATAATGAATGAACAAACATTATACTCATCATAGAAATAGTAACTATAAAAGCAACCAAACGGGACTTCTAGAACTGAAAAATAAAATATCAGAAATAAGAAATCCACTGGACGGGCTTAAAAGGAAATTGGACATGACAGAAGAGTCAGTGAACTTGATGATATAACAGTAAATATTATCCAATCTGAAGAACACATAGGAAAAAACATTAAAAATAAAACTAAAAGAGCCTCAGTGACCTGTAAGATAATATTAAAAAACTCTCACATATGTATAATTGGAATTACAGAAGGAGCAATAGAGAAGATATGGCAGAAGAAGTATTTGAAGAAATAATGGCTGAAATTTTCCAAAATTGGGTGAAAGACATAAATTTACAGATTCAAGAATCTCAGAGAATGCCAGCAGGATAAACACAGGGAAAACTACACCTAGACACATCATAGTCAAAGGAATGAAAAACCAAAGATAAAGAGAAAATTTTGAAAGAATCCAGAGAAAAATGGCACATTACTGTACATACTTGGGAATAACAATGTGATTTGACTGACTTCTCATCAGAAACAATGGAGACCAAAAGACAATGGAACAACATCTTCAAAGTGCTAAAAGAACAACAACAAAAAAAGCTTTTCAACCCAGAATTCCATATCCAACAAAAATATCTCAGAGAATGAAGGCAAAATAAAGACATTTTAAGATAAACAAAAACTAAGATAATTTATCACCAGCAGACCTGTACCACAATAAAGTGACCACGTGTGACTTCCAGTGTTAAGTGTTATGAGGCAGTGCACTTTCTGCTTTGACCTCTTGGATAGCTCTCTCCAGGGAAAGCTGGCCACCATGCTATGAGGACACTTAAGCAGAACTGTGGAGAGGCCCACATGGAGAACTGAGGTTTCCTGTTGACAGTCCACACCAACTTGCCACCTATGTGAGTAAGCCAGTTGGGAAGTGAATCCTCCAGCCCCAGTCAAGCTTTCAGATGACTGAAGTCTCAACTGACATCTGACCATAGTGTTAATGGAGACTCAAAGACAGGACTGGGTATCTAAGTCACAAGTCTGCATCAATTCCTGATGCAGAGACACTGTGAGAGGTATTAAATGAATACTGCTGTTTTAAACCACTAAGTTTTGAGTGATTTGTTATGCAGTACTAGATAATTTATCCATAATAAGAACCTGAAGGAGGGGGGTCAAAATAAAATAAAAATTAGTAGAAGAAAAGAAGCAAAAATAAGTGCAGAAATCAATGAAATATTAAGCAAACAATGGAAAAAATTAACAAAGTTGATTTTTTGAAATGATCAACAAAAATGATAAGGCTGTAGGTAGATTGATCAAGAACAAAAGAGAGAACACAAATTACCAATATTAGGAATAAAGAAGTGATATTACTACAAAGACTATAGCCATTAAAAACATAAAAGAGGGGCTGGCCCAGTGGTATAGTGGTTCAATTCACACCATCCGCTTCAGTGGCCTGGGGTTTGCAGGTTCAGATCCTGGACACGGACCTACATACCACTCATCAAGCCATGCTGTGGTGGTGTCCCACATACGAAATAGAGGAAGACTGGAATGAGTGTTAGCCCAGCGACAATTTTCCTCCAGCAAAAAGAGGAAGATTGGCAACGGATGTAAGCTCAGGGCCAATCTTTTTCACCAAAAAAAAAACTGAATAAAAAAAAGAATATTATAAACAATTTTATACCAATAAATACAACTTATATGAAATAGATAAATATTTTGAAAAAATATGATTACCAAAACTGAGATAAGATGAAATAGAAAATAAGACTAGTTGTATATCTATTAAAGAAATTGAACTGGTTATCAAATTCTTTCCCACAAAGATAACTCCAGGCCCAGATAACTCCACTGGTGAAATTTATCAAACTTTTAAAGAACAGTCTTATACAAAACCAATCTTACACAAACTCTTTCAGAAAATGGAAGGGAACATTTTAAATTTGTCTTATGAGGCCTAAATAACCCTGAAAATGAGAAATTTAAAAACAAAATGATAGACAAATATCCCTCACGAACACAGACACAAAAAACTTAAAATATTAGCAAACAATATACAACATATAAAAAGGATAATACCTTATGACGAAGTGGGGCTTTTCCCAGAAAGGCAAGAATGGTTTAACATTCAAAAATCAATCAATGTAATTCATCATATTAATGGAAAAAAAGAATAAAATCATGCGTGATCACTTTAACAGATGCAGAAAAATACCCATTCATCACTTAAAAAAATCTTTCAGCAAATTAGGATTAAAAGTAACTTCTTCAATCTGATAAAGGGCATCTATAGAAATAATCAGCTAACATAATTTTTTTTTTAATTTTTTGTTTATTGCAGTAAGATTGGTTTATAACATTGTATAAATTTCAGGTGTACATCATTATACTTCTATTTCTGCATAGATTACATCGTGTTCACCACCCAAATACTAATTACAACCCATCACCACACACATGTGCCGAATTATCCCTTTTGCCCTCCTCCCTCCCCCCTTCCCCTCTGGTAACCACCAATCCAATCTCTGTCTCTATGTGTTTGTTTATTGTTGTTATTATCTACTACTTAATGAAGGAAATCATATGGTATTTGACCTTCTCCCTCTGACTTATTTCACTTTGCATAATACCCTCAATGTCCATCCATGTTGTCACAAATGCCTGGATTTCATCGTTTCTTATGGCTGAGTAGTATTCCATTGTGTATATATACCACATCTTCTCTATCCATTCATCCCTTGATGGGCACTTAGGTTGCTTCCAAGTCTTGGCTATTGTGAATAATGCTGCAATGAACACAGGGGTGCATGTATCTTTACAAATTGGTGTTTTCAAGTTCTTTGGATAAATACCCAACAGTGGAATAGCTGGATCATACAGTAGTTCTATCCTTGATTTTTTGAGGAATCTCCATACTGTTTTCCATAGTGGCTGCACCAGTTTGCACTCCCACCAGCAGTGTATGAGAGTTCCCTTCTCTCCACATCCTCTCCAACACATGTTGTTTCCTGTCTTGTTAATTATAGCCATTCTGACGGGCGTGAGGTGATATCTCATTGTAGTTTTGATTTGCATTTCCCTGATAGTTAATGATTTTGAACATCTTTTCATGTGTCTGTTGGCCATCTGTATATCTTCTTTGGAGAAATGTCTGTTCAGGTCATTTGCCCATTTTTTTTATTGGGTTGTTAGTTTTTTTGCTGTTGAGATGCATGAGTTCTTTATATATTTTGGAGATTAAGCCCTTATCAGATGTATGGTTTGCAAATATCTTAACATAATATTTAATGGTGAAATATTGAATGTTTCTCCCTAAGATTAGGAACAAGGCAAGGATGTTCACTTTCAGCATTTCTATTCAACACTATATTGGATCTAAGCCAGTATATTAAGGCAAGAAAAAGAAATAAAAGTCATAAAGATCAGAAAGGAAGAAGTAAACGGTGTCTATTCACAGATGACATGATCGTTTACATAGAAAAGTCTTAAGAATCTATAAAATAGCTAGTAAAACTAACAAGGGAATTTAGCAAAGTCATAGTATAAAGGTAAATATACAAAAACCAATTTAATTCTACATATTAGCAGCAACCAATTAAACATATACCTATGCTATGATCTAGAAATTTCATTCCTAGAAAAATGAAAACATATGTCCACAAAAAGACTTGCATGAGACTATTCACAGAAGATCTATTCGTAATAGCCAATACTGGCAACGAGGCGTCTATCAACAGGAAAGAGGATAAATAAACCATGGTATGATTATACAATTGAATACAACTCAACAATATAATGGTATATACTACCAATATAAGCAACAAAATTGATGAATCTCAAAAACCTTATGCTAAGTCAAAGAACCCTTATGCAAAAGAACATGTGCAGTATGATTTCACTTATGTTAAGTTCTAGAACAGACAAAACTACTTTATATTGAAAAAAAATCAGGAAGTAGGGGTGGAGGTGGGGACTGAATGGGAAGAAGAATTAGGAAAATTGGGGGGTGATGTTAATGTTCTATATCTTGATAGGGTTTGAATTACACAGATGTATGCATTTGTTGATAGTCATTGATTTGTACTCTTTGAGATTTGTTCACTTCACTATATATAAAATTTTATCTATAAAAGCACAAACAAATATTGAACTATAGTTAATGATATGCATGCTGAAGAGTTTAGAGAAGTATATTGATATCTATAACTTACTCTAAAATGAATAAAAAATAAAATGGATTGATAGGTGGATAGATATGTGATTATTATTAAACATTATTCTATAATGTAGACCAATAGAATTTCTAATGCAATAGAGTTTTCTAAGATGATAGAAATTTTCTATATCTGCGCTATCCAATATGGTAGCCATTAGCCACATGTGGCTAGTGAGCACTTGAAATGTGGCTAGTGCAAATGAGGAACTGAATTTTAAATTAAATTTCATTGTAATTTATTTAAATTTAGACAGCCACGTGTGTAGCCCGTGGCTACCATATTGGACAGAACAGACAGAGAACATTTCCATCACCGCAGAAACTTCTGTTGGACAATGCTGGTCTAGAGGTACAGAAAAATGTTGAAAACAGTGACGATGAAAACAGACATCCTTGTTTTGTTCCTGATATGAGAATAGTGTTTCACCATTAATAAATGTCTACTGTTGGTTCCTAATAAATGCTATTTATCTAGAGCAATGTTATAATGAATACAAACACAAAATATCTATAGTGCATTATAGCTTCTAAGGCAATTTAGTATATTTGTATTTAATGCTCTCACAAATCCTCCACTATTTTGTAGCTGAGAAAACAGAAACTGAGAGTTCAGTTGTAATTTGTAGAAGTCACCAACTAGCAGGTGGCAGAGCCTTGACTTGAATTTTCTATCTCCAAATTCCGTCTTCTATTGACTTTATCAATTAATGGCCGCTAACATCTTCACCAAAGATCCCACGATATAAACATCAAAGTGTACTGATGAATTAAGAAAAAGGTTGTGAGGGCCGGCCCTGTGGCTTGGTGGTTAAGTGCGCGCGCTGCAATGCTGGCGGCCCGGGGTTCGGATCCCGGGCCTCGCATCGAGGCGCCACTTCTCCGTCCATCCTGAGGCCGAGTCCCACATGCCGCAACTAGAAGGATGTGCAGCTATGACATACAACTATCTGCTGGGGCTTTGGGGGGAAAAAATAAAATAAATAAAAATCTTTAAAAAAAAAAGAAAAAGGTTGTGAAAACTTGCATACGCTATATCCTCAATTATCTTTCAATAATTATTTTGATATGAGAAATAAAAGCCTGACACATTGACACCGAAGAGAAGAGATTCTAGGAATCATAAAACTCGACAGTCTGTATCTTAAATATCTACGTGTATAAGATAAAGTAAAAATTGAGAGGTTTATGTTTTGTTTTGGTAACTTGTAAATCCACCCAGCTTTCGTTAATTTATTTTCTAATTTTGTATTTCAATTATGACCTACATCATTAACATCAGGAAAAATGCTCAATGTCTTTGGTGTTTTGGCAGAGATTTTTATAAATCAACCATACAACTATTATGCTCATGGTGTGTGAGCATAATAAGAAAGAAATGCAATAAGCAAAGTTTTAATGACACTTCCCTTTTCTTTCTTTCTCACTGCTCTATTTGAGACTGTCAGTATTTTAAAATATTAAAATGTGTTTCCTAAAATAAAAGTTTATTTTTTACTGCCATACCTTCAGTGTCTCCTAGAACAATGCTGTAGTAGACATTCAATAAATATTTGTTGAATGAGTGAATAAATGGATGGATGATGGATGGACGGATGGACGGATGGGACTAGCAAGAGATGACATTTGAATACTGGACAGACAATGTAAATGCTGTGGGTTTACTATGGTTGCCATTGTTTTTTAATGCGTAAAGGTAATCCCAGTTTTCTGTGAACAACGTATGTATCACTCCAGAGTAATCCAGATTAGAAGACATTATAGCATTCTGTAACCAAAATTTTTTAAAAAGTGAGATGGGGATTCATTTTAAAAAATCTGAGTTTAAAATTTAAAAATCCTGAATCATGTTGAACAATTCACATCTGTGGCACATTCCTAAGGCCCTCATCCGAGATAGTTGTTACTTGAGAAACACAGTGTCCCAGTGATAAGGTTCAGGAGAGTTGGGACTATTTCAAACATGCTTCTCTCAAGGGCTGGCCCTGTGGCTTGGTGGTTAAGTGCGCGCGCTGCGATGCTGGTGGCCCGGGTTCGGATCCCGGGTGCGCATCAAGGCACCACTTCTCCGTTCATCCTGAGGCCGAGTCCCACATACAGCAACTAGAAGGATGTGCAGCTACGACATACAACTACCCACTGGGGCTTTGGGGGGAAAAAATAAAATAAATAAAATCTTTAAAAAAAAAAAAAAAAAACATGCTTCTCTCTCTCCCAGCACCCATCACCGTGGCCATCACACAGAAGACATTAAATAAAGGTTTGTTGAATAATTTCACTTTATTTATAACATTTAAAAACCATTTTAGCCTTTGCTCTTCTCAAATCTCAAAAGAGTACAGTTTCATATTTTTTCATTTTCAAGTTAGTTAACATTGTTTTCAGTAAAGTATAGTGCCTTGCACATATCCGGCCCTTGATTTCAAAAATTTGATATAAAATTGTCCAAAACACAGATGCATTTTTATCTTAAAAAGATTCATTCAATATCATAGCACATAGAGTAAAATATGATAGTCTCCTTCAGTTCTACCCTATTTCTACTCCCCAACCTACTGGCTACCACTACTAACAGTTTAGTGCTTCTCCTTCCCATCTTTTTTAAATGTCTTGACATAAATAGGTGGATATACACACACATATTTTTATTCACATGGAGTCAGACATGTGTACTGTTCTGCAATGTGGTTCAGCCCCCACCACCCTGCCCATGTCAGCACACATAGCTCTACTTTGTTGTTCAACAGCTGCCTGGTGCTGCATCAAGTGGATGAACCACAATTTATTGAAGTACACCTCTGACAACGGGCACTTAAGGTTGTCTCCAATTTTTTTACTATAGCAAACATCATGGCAATGAATATATTTTGGTGGATGCTGCCATATTTCATTCTACGAAATCTTTATCAATGAACACTCCCACTCAGTCTAGCCCTTATGTCCTTCCCAGATTGACAGTGGGAATAAGACAACTCAGGGTAGGTTAAATTAGACTCAGGTTTTCCCTAGACTCAATATTCAAAGATAAAACACGTAGGATTTAGGGCTCTGAGGGGCTCAGGCCTACACTTTAGTGCCATTTAATCTAATCATTGTAGATTAAATGGGAGTTGTCACTTAACTCTAGAACCTGAATGTTATTTATAACACTGTTTCTGGGGAATAAATGTTATGGTTCTTGTCAACTTAAAAACAAACTATTGAATCACAACAAACATTTATTAACCTCCAGCATATATCAGAGGGTGCATCCAGGAGGTGAAATGATTTCTGCCCTCAAGAAACTCATTTTAAGAAGATAGTAATTGGGGCCTGCCCCGTGGCTTAGCGGTTAAGTGCTCGCATTCTGCTACTGGCAGCCCGGGTTCAGATCCAGGCGCGCACCAACGCACCGCTTGTCCGGCCATGCTGAGGCCACGTCCCACATACAGCAACTAGAAGGATATGCAGCTATGACATACAACAATCTACTGGGGTTTTGGGGAGAAAAAGGGGGAAAAAAAATGAGGAGGATTGGTAATAGATGTTAGCTCAGGGCCGGTCTTCCTCAGCAAAAAGAAGAGGATTGGCATGGATGTTAGCTCAGGGCTGATCTTCCTCACAAAACAAACAAAAACGAAGATAGTAATTAATATTAATTTTGTTAGGTGTGATAATGTGATTATGGTTATGTTAAAAAAATGCTTACAAACTACCAGGTTTACTCAAGACAATGTTAATTTGCCCATAATTTATGATATCTCATATCACTAATTAATTCAGCTTCCCTAACATTTGTTAAATCACAACCCCTATTACAGGTGTTTTTATGGAAAATCAGGTAAAAGTCAAAGTCCTCACAATAGGCCACAAGGCTTTACACCATCTTACGCCATCTCCCTTCTCCCCATCAGACTCTCTCCCTCTGGTTCCCTCCTCTCCTGCTACTCTGGTCTCTATGCAATTCTTCAAGCAGGCCAGGCCACTCCTGCCTTAGGGCTTAGGGCCATCTGCCCTGGCAGTTCCTCCTTCTCAAACGCTTTCTTCCCAGATGTCCCCATCGCTTACTTAAAGTTTTTGTTCAGATGTCACCTGCTCAACGAAGCCCACTCTGAGGAGCCTATTTAAAGTTGCAACTGCACCCTACCTCATTTTCCCTGCTCTACTTTCCATAGTACTTACCACTTTCTAATATACTTTTCTTCCAATACTATTTATTGTTTCCTATTGTCTTTCTTTCTCCCCACCATTCCCATCAAACTGTAGCTCCACAAGGGCAGAGATTTTTAATATTCTGTTCATTACCTAATAAATATTTGTTGAATGAAGACAGCCATTTCCTGAGGTACTTTGAATCCCAAAACTAAATTCATAGCACCACCTCGTGTTCTTGGAAGGATGTGCTGATTAACTCTGAGATTTATTTGCATTAGCCGTGGGATAAACAGTACTGGTTTATTCAATTCTCAGTTACTCTGTTTTTTACTCCCCTCCGTGGTTCTGTAAAAATTAACATGTTTTCAATGATTAAATAGTCATGGGACATACTGACCTCTCTAAGAGCAACCTCTTCTCCACTGACTTGCCTGTTGCTCCCCAGAATTTCTGTGGGGGTAGGAGTGTCATGAAGGTCTTCTGTCTTTTAACCTTAGGGTATCTCCCCATTCACTGCCAAGAAAAAAAAACAAATACAGGGTAATAGCCTTTGCTGTTTTGATATCTACCCCTTTTCTCTAGAATATCAAAATACATATCTATTGATTTTTAATTTTTGTTTTGGCCATAAAAAGCCCCTAAATCAAAGTGATAAAACAATAGCAAGGGTAATGGTAGTATTGTTTAAAACAGTATGAGGATTCTCTAAGATAATGAGCACAATCTTCTTATTTAGAAAATACTGGTTTCTTTAGACATGATAAAAAGCGAAAAAGGAAGAAAGCGAAAGCTGCCTTAAAAGCATTAAAATATTTAACATTTAACAGTAAATAATGAAAAGGATAACTAGCTAATTTTTATTGAATGCTTATTGTGCGAAGCACTATTCTGAAATCTTATTAACCATCTTGACAACCTTATAATGTAGGTTCTCTATGTTAAGGCCCATTTTTCAGATGACGGGGTGGAGACACAGAGAAGTGAAGTAACTTGACTGAAGTCACAGAACTAGCAAAGAGTGGAGCCCGGATGCAAAGCCAGCTAGGACGGCTCCACAGCCCACGTCCGTGAGCTCACGCCCATGCTTTCATCCACCTCCCACAGAAACGGGAAAGTTCCTGCTTTGTTTCAAAGGTCTTGGCCTGGCCAAAGAAATTCATTTACTAATATCTTCTTCTTCCAAAAAAGGAACCAAAGCAACCATAAAAGAAACTAAAGCATATACAATTATCCTAGAAATAAGTTTTATTCTTTTTACAGTTAAGAAAGTAGAAGCTACAGAATTTGCCTTGCGGTCTAAGGATGCTGTGGCAAAGAACAAAAGCAATGTTAATATCAAGGTCAAAGGCAGAAGATGGTTTGCAGTGGCACAATGAAGAATCAGGTGGTCCTTGCTGCCCACCCGCCTCTTTTTGCAACCCACTCCTCAGAACTTTTGATTTTACCCTCCAGTTGCCCAAAACTTCTCCACTACCTCTACCACTGGTTCCAATGTTTTAAAGTGGATGGAAGTGACTCAGATTCCCAAACTACCAATTAATATACTCATTTCTTTAATTTGGTTTACCTCATCTGGATGTTAAGAAAACAATCGAATTATCTGTTAAAGTGAATCCCATTAAGGAGTGATTTATTAGGTAACATGCAGAATTATTTGCATTATGCATTATACTCTTAAAAGGAGTATGAATTCCCTAGAATTTCAGAATGATGGAGTCTTTCAGGGGATATTTCTGAGTAGGAGGCTTCCCAGGCTCTCCAGGCGATTCTGGAAATGGAGCCCCTCTCACCATCCTCAGCTGGAAGCTAGGACTCCTTTCCTAAATGTTTACTTGGCTCTTTTAAATTTTCTAAATACAAGGTTAATTGGGGAAGCAAATGGTTATTCTCCATTTTAGATAGAGTTTTTCAACACATGCTTTGAGGATTACCTGCTTTGGACTCACCTGGGGAGATTCCCACCCTACCTCTGCCCCTGCATCAGAATCTTCCAGCTGAGCTCAGGAATCTGTATTCTAACAACCTCCCCCAGACGACTTGTACGTGTGCATGAGTTTGGTAACCACTAACCTAGGGGGATAATTTTGAGAAGTAAAGCACCAGTGTCACTTGGGTTGTTGGACTCTTTCCTGTTATAGACCACAGACCAGAACTTCAAGGAGTATCGTGTAAAAACCTAATTATAAGAAGATCAAACATAATTTTAGGAGACTAATAATTAACAAATCTATTTACAAGATTGTATGTCCTTTTGTTGTAAATTATATGGGTGAAACGTCTCAAAGAATTCTTTGGTGGATGTTGTTTAATCCTGCCTTGCCTTCCATAAAATTAACCAGCTGGCCAAAGTTTTTACTACGCTACCCTCACCCGTCTCCAGTAACCCCTGCGGCATTCTCTGAACAAGCCTCACTTCCTGTATAAAAGGAACTCAGTTTGGTCAACTGTACAGAACTTAGCCTGATTAAACCTAAAGTGGCTACCAAAGGAGACTGTAATTCTGCAGCTTTAGAGATGTTTTACAATAGGAAATACAATCATCTTTTTGGATGAGCAGAGGGTACAGTAGCCTAAGAGGATCCAAATAGAAGGCCTTTTAAGATCCTTTCTAGTTTTATAATTAAACTAAACCGCCTCTCCACCCAATTGAATGTCAACTTGTTTTTGTTTTGTTTTTTAATCAGCTGAGCTTGGCAAGAATTCCTTGCCCCTCGCTGATAATAGCCTCTCAAGAATCCTTTACAAAAACCCAGTTTAGATGCACATAACATACAAAGAAGGAAACCATTTAACTTGATGATAATACCCTACCTAGATAATTCAGATGCTTAACAGAATTTTTCATTGAAATTATTTGGTTTGGCCATATTAACTGGCCAAACCCCTTCAGTTACATCGTGTAATTACTCTGCTTTCTTATACTTTGTTTTCCTACTTTTGTTTTCACTTACTCCTGATTCTTACCAATCGCCATGACCTTTCTTCTCCTTCACTTATAATCTAAATCACAACCTTCAACCAACAAGGTCAACCAACCTTGAAAGTCTTCCTTTTTTAGAGCCAGGTTGCATGCCACTGTGCTGACAGAGTAGAAGAGAAATATCAAAGGGCAGAGTTGGGTTGCTAGGATCTGTAAGATGCTGGGTACATCTAAGCAGCTGGGAACCAGTAACATTATGTAAAAACTGACTCCAAACCACCTTTCAAAAACCAAAGATCTCTTCTAGAGGGTGACTAGCTGATAAACAATCTAAGGGGAGAGCTCTTATTTAAAGCTTATAACAGGATAATTCTGTGAAACTATACTGCAAGTCGTCCCCATAAAACTTTTAAAACCTGATTTTATCCTTCCTTCAAGAGATCATGGGAAAATTTAGTATTTTAGGTTAAAATATGTAACTTCCATTCCTCTTACTGTGTTTTAATTTGTTCCAATCTACCTGTGGAACCAGGCAACTAATAATCTTTACCTAGCATTTCTTATATTTCTTGAATGAAAATGGGATGGATTGGTGGGATTAATGACCAGATTTTTAGAAGACACTAGTGATTTTGCCATTTTTCTCTGTACACTGACAAAAACTTCTTGTAACTCTACAGAGAAATAAACTGGAGGGGCATGAGGTTGGGGAAGACGGACAAAGAGGCAGTTCTATTCCAGACCAGGTTCTAGAAGTAGAGCTTCACTTTACCGCAAAATTAGAGGCTGAACAAGCTATTTAAAGCTTCTTTCAAAAGTTTTGACCTAACAGAAATGCTAATCAGTTACTAACGTAATCAACCAAAGTATCCTGACTTTTAAAAAACGTTTTCATTTGTGACACAAAGATATGTAGAAGTCTGAATTGCTGCGTGTTACTCCTCCAAGGCCAGGAAGGAATTGATGAATTGGCAACAAAGTCACATGTTTTTAACTGAATATGCTGAAATTCAAGTGCCTAGAAAAATAATTTCGAGTCCACTGTCCAGGAATTTACCGGAAAATCCTGTTAAATGACATAATTTAGGACCTCACAGACATCTGAGTTAGCCGGCACCATTTTGCTGGGGGGAGGCTACTGGACGCTTCGGGCAGGGTTGGGAAGGCTATAATTTGAGGAGGCTAAAGAAAGGCGCCAGCAGTAGGGTTTTTTCCATGGTCTCTGACGAAAAATGTTGCGGGAGAAGTAAAACCGTCCCAAATTCCCCAGTGTAGGCCTCACTCCAGGCTCTGGTTTTCGGAAACACACGCCAAGTGGAGGACACGGTCCCGTACGCTTCACACCCAAGAGCGCGCGCAGGGTAAGCGCTCGCCGTGCGCAAGCAGCGCCGCCTCCGCCATCCCCCAGGCCCGCGCTCGCCGCAGAACGCCGCGCAGCGGAGGAACCTCCCACCCAGCCCGCCGTGATGACGGGCGTCGCCGCGAACCAATGGGTTCGCCGCAGGGCGGGGCAGGGAGGCTGAAGGGGCGGGATTTCCCGCGGGGCCGTTCGGCTCCTGGCTAGGGCGGCGCGGGCGGCGACGGCGGCAGCGCCTGCGAGAGAGGGCGTGCTGGGGTCAGCTGCTGCAGGCGGGCAGGCGCATCTCCTGCCGCCGCCCTCCCTCCGCCACGATGCCGGGGATCGACAAGCTGCCCATCGAAGAGACGCTGGAGGACAGCCCGCAGGTGAGGTGCAGGCGGCAGCGGGCAGCGGGGGGAGGAACGGGGCGGGCCCACTCCAGGCCTGTCGCCGCCGCGGCCGCAGGTGCCCGCCCCGGCCCAGGTGGGCTCCGCCGCGCAGTGCCCCCGCCCGTCGCCGGCCGCGCCCCGAGCCGCCGAGGCCGGGCCGCCCGCCCGAGGCCCGTGTGGGCCTGCGCGGCTGGGCGGAGAGCTGCGCGCGGGGTCTGGACGTGGGCGGGCTGCGACCGAGCCGCCGCCTTGGATCGTGGGCCCAGCGGTCAAGCACGCGCGCGGCGCTCCCTTGTGTTTAACCAAAGGTGCGTTTTTATCGCCGTGATGTGAAGTAATAAGTCCGGATCCTGGAATTTTCTCCCCGAAACCGTCTTCGGAGAAAAAACCTGGTAGACTTATTTAACGATTTCTGAACAAACTAGGGAAGGAAATGGATAGTTTTTCTTCGGGAGATGCTGAAAGGCTGTTGATTTGCCCATGTGGAGTGTCATCGGCGAAGCCTGTCGTGGATCCCGGAGCCTCCCCGCCGAGTGTGCCCGGTGTCGTGGTCGTGACTGCAGCTGCTGTCACTCGAGCTGTGCGTGGCGTGTGATGCACGGCGCCTTCGCGGCTCCAGCTCGTTGCAGACTTTGCCCCAATAAACTCATCAAAATAAAAGCCCTATATTCTGTGTTTTGTGCGTTGGGGATGATGCTAGAGTGGTTGCTCTAGCTTTAGACAGTCTAGGAAAACGTTAACAATTTGTTATGTTTTCAATACTGAAGAATGAAATCAGCAATGTTAAAAACATGTTGGTGGGGGCTGTGACTTGCATTGAAAAACTTCGTCCGTAAGCCTGTGTTTTACACAGTTTAAGCGATTTAAGACGATGTTGTCGTTTGGCTACCACTTAGAATGAAGAAAATTTTCTGAAATTCTCGTTTAGAACTACAATTGCACGTATTTCCTGTGCCTTAACAGTTTAATATGGCCCCCCAAACACAGGAGGAAGAGGCTAGATCCCCCTTTTCTGGATGACACATCTGCCATGGATTTTATGCCAATTTTAATTGATAAGTTGAAATTGGGCTCTGATTGTGGAATTGATTTGTTTTTTCATGCTGAAAGTTATCTTCGCAGACCAGTTGCCTGCTGGTAAGGTACTCTTATCAGCCTATACTGACACAAAGAGAAACCCATATCTTGGCTTATCTTGACTACCGGGATAGCCAGTTCAAATTCTTAATGATTTCTGTAGTACAAAGTTATAAGCTATAGTTGGTTCACATGTTTTGCAAAAATTTTGTGGGATGTATTGGTCAAGTGCACTGTCATTTTACTTTCTTATTATATAAGACTCAACAGGTTGCCTTGCTTTTCTTCCGTTACCCGGCCTGGTTTTTATAGTCGATAAAGACTGCACAGCTCCGAATGGGTGGCACGGTGCCCAAGCCATGACTTGTGAGGAGGATGTAATCTCTTGACTCATTTGACTAATTTCTTGAACTTTTCACATGATTAGTTTACAACTTGAGCATTAGTTTTTCTCTTGTTTTTACAAGCATGTGCCATATTAGTATCAGTTTTACAGTAATTTTAATGAAATAGCCACACTGATATTGTTTCTTTTTTTTTTAATTTTGGTGAGGAAGATTAGCCCTGAGCTAACATCTGTTGCCTGTCCTCCTCTTTTTGCTGAGGAAGATTGGCCCTGGGCTAACATCCATGCCCATCTTTCTCTACTTTTTGTATGTGGGATGCCTGCCACAGCATGGTGTGATAGGTGGTGTGTAGGTCCAGGCCTGGGATCCGAACTGGTGAACGTGGGCTGCCAAAGCAGAGCATACGAACTTAACCACTACACTACCAGGCTGGCCCCTT
This sequence comes from Ceratotherium simum simum, assembly GCF_057802395.1. Taxonomy (NCBI): domain Eukaryota; kingdom Metazoa; phylum Chordata; class Mammalia; order Perissodactyla; family Rhinocerotidae; genus Ceratotherium; species Ceratotherium simum. The sequence goes on from NC_141904.1 coordinate 57,595,857, forward strand.
GATATTCTTTCAATTTCTAGAAGTAATAAATTTGAACTAGGTAATATTTACTTGGGAAAATTAGTTGGGACAACTGGGATTTAGAAAGGGAGGACGCTTATAAGTAATTCTTAGGGAGAACCTGTAGCAGGATGGAAAGCCCTGGATCTGAGATTCAGGATATAACGGTTTTAGTCTTCACTGCCACTTAGTACCTTTTACGTTAGGGCAAGTCATTCAACTTCTCTGAACCTCAGCTGTCATAGATAGTGAAGGTTTTTATTTTTGTACCTGATTATAAAAACAGAGTTGTTTGCTTCAGAAAAATTGGAAGATATGGAAAAGAAAACACAGTTGCCTGTCATGCACCCAGCAGCAAACTCTGTTAACAGTTTGCTTTCTTTTTTCTAGTGTTTTATTTCTCTTACGCATTTTAATGTAGTTGAGATTATATTGTGCATAACAGTTTATATTTGGCTTTAACTTAACATTATGTTCACATATTATTACATTCTGTATGTTCACATATTATTAAATTCTAAATAAAAAAATTTAAAGGCTGCATGTTTCCTTTAGTGACTTAACAGTTGTCCTGTTCTTGGACTTTTAGAGTTTTTCCCAAGTATTGCTTCTTATATATCGGGCTGAGATTAGTGCTTTTGGGCCTAAATTTTTGTTCTCATTTGGACTACTTATCTAGGGTAGAGTTGAGTAACGAAGAGTATGAAAACTTTTAAATCTCCTGTAAATAAGTTTCTATTAGATCTTTTGATCCTAATCAAAAGGAGCCTGCCAGTTGCTATGTAAAAAAGTTAGATCCTGGGAGCCATGAAAGACTAACTTGAATTACAGTTATCCTTTTTTAGTTTTGATCCACAGTAACGAGTATTAAAATACGGTGCTCGCTTAGGCAGCACACATACTTAGTATTAAATAGGGGGGAATTTGCAAGTCTAAATCCAGCTGATCGAACATAAACATCTTTAGAACTATCTTGCCCAAACCATACCATTCTGCAAAAGATCATATCATTTTTTGAGGCAGAAAATTTTAAGACTACAATAGATGCCTTGTCCATGCTTATATATTGTGTTGAAAATCAGGAACAAAATGAAACGTCCTAATTATTAACAGATATGATCTTTAAAAACTAGTTGATTTTATGGATAGATATATCTTTTCTTCTTTTTTTTTGAGGAAGATCGGCCCTTAGCTACCATCTGCCAGTCCTCCTCTTTTTTTGCTGAGGAAGATTGGCACTGGGCTAACATCCGTGCCCACCTTCTTCCACTTTATATGGGACGCCGCCACAGCATGGCTTGCCAAGCTGCGAACCCCGGGCCCCCGCAGCGGAGCGCACGCACTTAACTGCTTGCACCACCGGGCTGGCCCTAGTAGATACATATCTTATCAGTGATTCATCCATGCTAGAACTGTGAAGACAAACTCCAATCCCAAATGGAGGCTTCTTTCTGTGGCATACAATGAAATACTCGTGGATTATGAGACGTCCTTTTTTTCCCACATTTTAACACCTCTGATATTGAGATGCCCCTTACAGTTGATAATGTTTTACTCATAATCGCCTGCAAATGTACACACTTCGTTGTTTCTCCCAGTGGCATAACTGACCAATTGCAACCTCTCAGTGTTCAGCCAACAAATCAATTTAACAACCACTTGAAAGGTTTCTCATCCCGTTTGTCCTCTGAAAATATTCCTTTGTCACCTGGTGAGATGAAGCGAGTGCCACCATCAAAACCTGCTGAATGGGTATTGATGGTTTGGAAGGAAATATTGGGGACAAAAGTAGAGTACTTCTTTTTTTTGTGTGAGAAAGATCAGCCCTGAGCTAACATCCGTGCTAATCTTCCTCTTTTTTTTTTTATTTTTTGCTGAGGGAGACTGGCTCTGAGCTAACATCTATTGCCAATCCTCCTCCTCCCCCCACCCCCCAAAGTCCCAGTAGATAGTTGTATGTCATAGTTGCACATCCTTCTAGTTGCTGTATGTGGGACGCGGCCTCAGCATGGCTGGAGAAGCGAAGCATTGGTGCGCGCCTGGGATCCGAACCCAGGCCACCAGTAGCAGAGCACGCGCACTTAACCGCTAAGCCACGGGGCCGGTCCGTAGAGCACTTCTAAGAAATATTTGTCACCTCCTAATGGCACAGAATAATATGGGGTAAGAAAACATAGATATTGATGACTCCTCTGTCAAAAAGTGACTCACAAGAGTTGAACTCTGTGAAGAAATTTTGGGATTTTAGAAAATTAAGAAATATTAAATGTATGCTGCTGGTGTTTTCCTTTTTATGTTTATATGAGAATTTTATATAAAATTCTTTCTAAAGGTCTGTTTCCATAAACATGAAGTAAAAATTTCAAGACATGACAACCTTAAATCATAGCTTAATTGCCAGTATTGTTTTGTTTGTTTTAGTAATATTAAAAAATGGTGCAGCTCTCAGTGGATGCCATCATAGATTCAATGAAATTACCATATTGATGGTGTTTTTGTAAGCTGCTAACTTTCTTTCTATTTTATTTTAATTTTTTTTGAGGAAGATTAGCCCTAAGCTAACATCTGATGCCAATCCTCCTCTTTTTGCTGAGGAAGACTGGCCCTGGGCTAACATCCGTGCGCATCTTCCTCTACTTTATATGGGACACCGCCACAGCACGGCTTGACAAGCAGTGCACGCCAGGGATCCAAACCTGCGAGCGCCCTGCAGCGGAAGCGGAACACGCAAACTTAACTGCTTGCACCACCGGGCCTGCTCCCATAAGCTGCTAACTTTAAATAGTCATAGACAATGTTGAACTTGATATTAGCTTTAAATAGGGAACCTCTTTCAACCCTATTTGGGGCTGAAAAGACCTTTTTAATTTAATTCCCCTACAGGTTTTGCATAAATGTGTAATTCCTTGAATTACAATGATAAGTTTTAGAAAAAAAATAAAACTAAGTGGAAGATTTTTCTTAAGAATGGCACTAGCCTACCAAGATTTCTTAATGCTTTCTTTTTTTACATCTTAAAATAACACTTTGGGGAATGGGAGTGGGGCACTAGAGCTAAAAAATAAAAAGATGCTGTCAGATCTAAATTTCTGGGGGATGGGGAAGTAGAGGACTGAGGACGTGGACTTCATATACTGGCATAATGATTTCGTGGGGGTTTTTTAACCATATTGACTTAGCTTCCTCTTCTGAAAAGAGGAAGCTAAGGAATAAGTTGATTTTTAAAAACCAACTTCTAAGCCTGAGGCATAAATTAGCTATTTGTAGAATAAAAATACAAGGTCATCTTTTAGATTTTAAGCTGCAGTTATCTAATAGTTACTTTAATTTTTCCCCTGCCTTTGGAATATAAAAAGGTAGACGTACCTTGCCTTGATATGCTGAGTTTCTTATCTCTAATCCTTTTTATTGACAGTCTTAACATTTACTTACTGACAAGTTTTTCCCTTTTAAAATGAAGATAATTTTTACGTGCTCTTTGGAAAAAAAAAATGCCTAACAATATAAAAATGTATAAAGAAGAAGAAATAACCTCCAATTCTGCACTCAGAAAAACCTAGTTAGCATTTTATGGGCCATGTTGGGGAGGGTACGATGGTATTACTTTGGATTAGGATGGGCGGGGTTTAGCACTACTAGAAGAGACCATGGAAAAAGAGAAATAATCGTACTAAATTATCCTGAAATAAGACATTTAAAATATTTATACATGGAATACTCTTAATTTAGGCTTGAACATTTCTGTTGATTTGTTCTCAGTTTAACTATAGACTTTTTTTGTGTGTGTGCAAGGCAGATCAGCCCTGAGCTAACATTGGTCACCAATCCTACTCTTTTTGCTGAGGAAGACTGGCCCTGGGCTAACATCCATGCCCATCTTCCTCTCCTTTATATGGGATGCCGCCACAGCATGGCTTGACAAGTGGTGCGTCGGTGCGCGCCCGGGATCCGAACCTGCGAACCCCGGGCCGCCGAAGCGGAGTGTGTGAACTTAACCGCTACCCCACCGGGCTGGCCCCTAACTACAGACTTTTTAATTCATAAAAGTATACCTTTATTGTTCCTTCTAAAGGTTATGTGATGTAGTTGGAAAATCCCTCTGTTTTAATGAAGTGAAATTGAGAACAAAGAACCCCAATATCTTGGCATTAGTATCAAAAGAGAGAAAATAGATTAAAACTCAGATTTATTAGAGCATTAATATCCAAGGATTTTTCCTTCCTTTAGAAAAAAAAATTTTTCCGTCTGATTTATATAATGGTTAACATAAACTTATTGCTTTTATTTTATACAGACAAGGTCTTTACTGGGTGTATTTGAAGAAGATGCTACAGCTATTTCCAACTATATGAACCAGTTGTATCAGGCTATGCGTCGGATTTATGATGCACAGGTAAAAAGCTAAAGGCTGACTCAGTGCTTTTTAAAAATGAATCAGTAAGCCCATGAGGACAGAGATAGTATCTGTTTTGTTTACTGATGCCTAGCCCTCTTCTGGGCTCATAGTAATAAATGTTTGTTGAATGGTTGAAAGAACATTAAGTATTTCGTATTGCGGAGGGCACATTTCAATTACTAGTGTACAGTTTGTAGCACTACAGAAGTGATGACGGTAGAAGCATCTGCCCATTCCTCCCAAACACTGTGAAGGGTTTCTTATTGCAACTGACTGACTGATCTTTGCCTGGGATTTGACTGAAAACCCATATTGTCACCAGTATGTTTCCTAATCATGCTTTTAATCTTAATGGAATACTTCTTTTTGAGTAGAGGATTTGAAAGTAATGTACCTCTATCTAGTTAGAAGAAGGTAATAAGAATTAGATGTAGCTTTGGGCTACAGGGAGATGAGTTTAAGAAGGATATGACTAGATTGTTGAATAGGCATAAAGATTTGAGGCTGTGTTTATGTAACTTAATTATAAGCCTTAATAGCAACCTGAGTTCTGTGATAAACTTTCTTTGGGGTTAATTAAGTGTACAAGTTTTATTTTTTTTTTTTTCCCCTTCTCATTTTCTCTCCTTTTTGGACTCACAGTTTCATTATGTACTTAAAAGTTGCTGTAATAGTTGTTTATTTTTTTCCTTGTGATAGATCTCTCAAGATTTGGTTTCTGACCACAGAGATTAATATGTAAAAGAAATTTTATTTTTGTCATTTTATTTATCACCAAAAATAAACTTTAAAAAAGTATTTCCTTAAATGGCTTTTGCTATATTATATGACTAAGTTGCCCACCTTTTAGTTGTATGTTATTAAATGCTTATCATGGTCTGGTATCTAAAGAGAGAGATAATCAGTCATCAATGTAGAATCTCAAGATTTTGCTAAGATTATGTTCAGTTTACTTCTAGCTTTAAAGCTTTAACAAAATTTAATGCTTAGTTTTTATTAGCTAAGAAAGGCACACACTTGAAACACTGCTGAATTCCTTGATGGTATATATTTCATGGTTTGAGTTTCCCTTTAAAGTGCTTTAATGGTAGTTCCCTTTCCAGGTATTTAATGAGGGTCTAAAACCCGTCAACTCATAAATGTTGTACAGTATTTATGTTAAGTGATAAGTAAAAGTGGTATAGCTATCTTCAACTAAAACTTTTTTCTTAATCAGTAATATTGTGTTAATTTGAATGCTGATCTTTTCCCATAGAATGAATTAAGTGCAGCAACACACCTGACTTCAAAACTTTTAAAAGAATATGAAAAACAGGTATTGTATATGAAAGTTTTAAAAGCATAATTTAAAATATGCAGTGATACAGCAGTTGTATAGATAAATAGAATTTCTCATCAAGAAACCTAAGCTTTTTGAATTCAGAGAAGGTAATTTTGATATGCCATTGAAATTCCACTATAGCACTCATATCTAATTTTAATGATTTAATGTTAGTTACAGAGGTTATCTAATTTACGTCTCTTTACAAATGAAGAAACTGAGGCTTGCTCAAGGTTACACAGCTGCTTATTGGAGGGACTGGAGCTGAACAGCAAATCTTTGAACGCCTAGTATCGTGTGCATTCCTATATACCTTGTTAATTGGTTGCTTAGCAAATATTTTAATTAATGTTTATTCATTATATGAATTATACTGTGTTATTAAAATGACATTTGTAGAACTTATTCAAAATTTTAGAAGTTTTCTGAAGTTATTTAAAAATGTAAATTGTAAAGTGTTATTCACAAAAGACATACAGCATTGGACCTTTACCTCACCTCTGTTTCTCACTTTTCAGCGTTTTCCGCTGGGGGGTGATGATGAAGTTATGAGCTCTACTTTGCAACAGTTTTCAAAAGTTATAGATGAGGTAAGTGCTTATTTTATTTTGCTTGAATTGATGGTCTTATAATTCAGTTACTCAAGTTGTTTAGCTTTTATTGGGAACTTTTATTATAATTATATGAGTAAATCTCTATTATAAAAGATTATTGGGGGCCAGCCCGGTGGCGCAAGTGGTTAAGTGCGTGCGCTCCGCTGTGGCGGCTCGCGGTTTACCGGTTCGGATCCCGGGCGCACACTGACACACTGCTTGGCAGGCCATGCTGTGGCAGCGTCCCATATAAAGTGGAGGAAGATGGGCACGGATGTTAGCCCAGGGACAGTCTTTCTCAGCAAAAAAGAGGAGGATTGGCAGATGTTAGCACAGGGCTGATCTCCTCACAAAAAAAAAAAAGATTACTATTTAAAGATTTTTTATTTATTTATTTTTCCCCCAAAGCCCCAGCAGATAGTTGTCTGTCATAGCTGCACATCCTTCTAGTTGCCGTATGTGGGACGCAGCCCCAGCATGGCCAGAGGAGCGGTGCGTTGGTGCGCACCCAGGATCCGAACCCGGGCCGCCGGCAGCACAGTGCGCGCATTTAACCGCCAAGCCACGGGGCCGGCCCAAGATTACTATTTAAAGAAGGACCTTATTTCCACATGTTGGTGGCTGTCTTGTAAAAACAATACTTTATTTGTCTGATTAAAACAAATTTTTTTCAGGGAATGAACATATAGATGTGCTTTCTCTCCTCCCAGTCCATGTAGTGTTCATTCAGTCTTTCATTGTATTATTTGATGTAGGCAGGGAGACAAGAGTTAGGCTGTGAATTATAGCTAGGCTCTTTAGGGTTTCTCTCTTTTGCAACATTTTACCATTCCGTTCATTGTCCTTCCATCCCAAACAGCCGGTATCAACCCTTAATTTCTCTAACCAGTCATCAGAACAAATCATTAAAAAAAGATTTAGAAGCTAGGAGGAAGAAAGGTGGTGAGAGATGTTTGGATAGTCCATAACTTTTCTCTACTAGTGCAATGAAAGCTCTTCTTTTCACATGAACCATTAGATAGTTCTATCTTTTCTAGTCTGTTAACTGGAAAAGTAATTTTTTGATATATTTTAATAACTCATTATAGCAAAATATTGTCCCAGGGGATCAATATAAAGAAATATTTGTAGGAAATAGAATTTTTTTTTATTGTGGTAAAATATATATAACATAAAATTTACCACTAGTGACATTTAGTACATTGCCAGTGTTGTGCACCCATCACCACTGATGTTCCAGAACATTTTCATCATCCTCCCAAAGGAAACCCTGTGCCCATAAACAGGCACTCCCCACTCCCCCATTCCCTCAGCTCCTGGCAACCACAAATCTGCTTTCTGTCCTTATGGATTTACCTGTTTTGGATATTTCATATAAATAGACTCATACAATTTGTGGATTTTTGTGTCTGTCTTCTTTCACTTAGCATAGTCTTTTCAAGGTTCATCTATGTTGTAGCATGTATTGGAATTTCATTCCATTTTTTGGCTGAATAAAATTATCTGTTCATCAGTTGATGGACATTTGGGTTGTTTTCTATCTTTTGGCTAGTGCGAGTAGTGCTGCTGTGAATATTCACGTACAAGTTTTTTTTTTTGAACACCAGCTTTCAGTTCTTTTGCATATATACCCAGGATTGGGGTTGCCGGGTTATATGGTAATTTTATGTTTAACTTTTTGAGGAACTGCCAAACTGTTCCTCAAATCTAAAATCTCCTGCACAGTATTACATTTTCACTAGTAATGTAGGAGGCTTCCAATTTCTCCACATCCTCACCAACACTTGTTATTATTATTCTTATTTTTTTTTTTGGTGAGGAAGATTGGCCCTGAGCTAGTACCTGTTGCCAATCTTCCTCTTTTTTGCTTGAGGAAGATTAGCCCTGAGCTAACATCTGTGCCCCTCTCCCTCTATTTTGTATGAGGGACCCCTGCCACAGCATGGCTTGATGAGTGGTGTAGGTCTGCACCCGGGATCCAAACCCGTGAACCCCGGGCTGCTGAAGTGGAGCGCGCTGAACTTAACCACTACACCACCAGGCCAGCCCAGCACTTGTTATTTTTTATTTATTTTTAATTATTTTTTTTTTTTTGTGGTGAAGGATATTGGCCCTGAGCTAAATGTCTATTGCCAGTCTTCCTCTTTTTGCTTGAGGAAGCTTGACCCTGACCTAACCTCTGTGCCAATCTCCCCTCTATTTTGTATCTGGGCCGCTGCCACAGTATGGCATGATGAGTGGTGTACGTCTGCACCCAGGGTCCAAACCCTTGAACCTGGGCTGCCAAAGTAGAGTGCGTGGAACTTAACCACTATGCCACCGGGCCGGCCCCCAACACTTGTTATTTTTATTTATTTATTTTTTACTATAGCCATCTAAGTGGGTGTGAAGTGGTATCTCATTATAGTTTTGATGTGCATTTTCCTGATGGTTAATTATGTTGAACATCTTGTCTGTGCTTATTGGCCATTTATATATCTTTGAAGAAGTGTCTATTCAGACCTTTGCCCATTTTTTAATTGGGTTGTTTGTTTTTTGTTACTAAGTTTAAGAGTTCTTTGTTCTAGATACAAGTCCCTTATCAGATATGTGATTGGTAAATATTTTCTCCCATTTTGTGGGTTTTTTACTTTTTTGATGGTGTCCTTTGATGCTTAAAAGTTTTTAATTTTGATGAAGTCCAATTAATAATTTCTTTTGTTGCATGTGCTTTTGGTGTCATATCTAAGAAACCATTGCCAAATCCAAGGTTATCCTGTGTTTTCTATGAGTTTTAAATGCAATTTTTTTGACTGTATAATAGTTTTTACCATATTACATAATTTTTAGTATTCTCTTATGTAAAATCTATCAACACCATTTTACTAGATTTTGTTTAATTTACACAACACTGGTTAAATGTCTCTGTACAGTTAGTTATGTGGCCTTTTTGGTCTTTCTTTTACTAGCTTAGCTCTTGTCATGCGGTACTTTCAACGCAGCTTGCTGATGCCATGATGTTCCCCATTACCCAGTTTAAAGAAAGAGATCTGAAAGGTATTGAAGTCAAGCTGATATTTACTTTCATTAGCTATCAGAAGATCATTGCTTGTAAAATGCGTATTACTCTATACCTTAACCATTTCTGACTACAATTTGTGCCACTTTCACTTTAATTAGTCAGTAAACGTTTACAAGAGCTACTGCTAGATGTTAAACTAGATACTGAGGAATACTAATATGTATAAGATGTCACTTCCCTCGAGAAAGCCTAGAGAAGGAGATGGGTAAACAGATAATTATGATATTCTGTCTTTTATAATTAGGGAATAAACAAGGTGCTGTGGGGGCTTAAATGGTGGTGTCAGAAAGTCTTCACCAAGGATGTGACCTGAGGATTGAACAATGAAGAAGAATTCGATAGGAGAAGAGAGTCATTGTCCTATTAGAGGGAATAGAAAGCACAAAAGTATGAATTGTAGAAATACATGGCTTGCTTTGAGAATGACAGGAAATTCAGTGTGGCGGCAATGTTGGATGTCTTGGGGTGTGGGAGGAGACAAATCTAGAAATAGATTAGTTGGGACTAGATCATGCTAAAGATGTTGGACTTGAGTTTATAAGCAAAGAGAAGCCAGTGGAAGTCTTTAAGAAGTAGAGAGACACAATGCCTTTGTTTCTGGAGGGTGGAATAGAGTGGTTTGACGTCTAGGAGAATGGAGTAGGAAGTTGTGAGAGTCCAGTGAGGTATGACCAAGGCCTGAACTGGGACAGTGGCACAGGAGATGCAGCTGTGTTTATGGGCTGGAGTGGTGGGAGGTAGGGGTGCTGGCACATCTAGCAACCCCTTAATAGTTGATGGTGTTTTATTTTTTTCCCATTTAGGATTGTTAGGTCATAAAATGAGTTTTATAGAATTGGCTTTGCTTTCTTCTAATTTACAATCTCAGACAGTCATACAGACTTATTTACAAAATCTGTAGAATAAAAACATTGAACTAATGTATCAGTGGATGGTAAAGTCTTTAAATTTTATTTGGAATCAAGACTAGTGTATTTTAGAGATGGAGTTAATATTTGTGGTTGTGATCCTCAAGAATGATTGTTTCTAAGGTCAAGAAACAAGATCTCTTTTCTCAATCCTTAGATTGACTAAATGTCACAATCTTATAATGTTCTTTGTTTCTCATTCAGCATTTGAACTTTAATAGTTAATATCAAACAATGAATTAATAAGTTGGATTCTGGTACTAAGTCAGATATTTGCATATCTTAGAATGTGCAGTGGTTTTAAAATTTGTTTTTGTGTCATATCACTAATTTGTGGCAAGTAGATTTTCTTGTGGCGTCACTGTTGCTAGTGATAGTAAATGTTCCATAGACTAGCTGAAACACAGAATAACTTTGTCACTTTGAATGTTGAAGTATGAAATATTATTTGGAGTTTTAATTATAGTTAAATGGCAGTTACTGTTTTCTAAACAAAATTTAAGATATTTCATAAATATGCTAAGCTGAAATTATTCTTAAACTTTTCCAGAAATATTGACGTTAAAGGAAGTGTTTCAGATTGCTAGTAATGGTAAGCTCTGAATACTTTACACAGTTATTTCTTGTAATGATGTATTTCTTTACCAACGCAAATCTGTGGCCAGATTCTATGTAATAATTGAAAAAAATGAACCTAAGTAAAAGTTTGTGAACATTATTTAAATGAATGTTATTTAAGTTGCACTGTTTCTGCTACAAGAAAAATTTACAAGGAAATTAAATCAAATCTTGTGGTTTGCTATCTTCATAATACTTAAGGAAGTGGTATAATATTTTCTTTCTCTTCCTTGTTTTCCTATATATTCCAAATTTTCTTTAATGAACATTTTCTGTTTTTGTACTAAAAAATACTTTAAAAGATTTTTAGTGTATCACAGTTTCCTTTGAATTAAATGTTTTTACCAATTTAATAATTTTTAGGGGAAATTTGGCTGTGGGGACATTTGGGTGAATTCTTATCTTGCTTTAGTACATTTGTTGAGAGATGTACATGTGAAGACCATTCAAAGCATTTATAAATTTTGCAAAGTACTCTTGTATTGTTGTTAAAAGTCATTTCTGTTTTCCAGATCATGATGCTGCAATTAACAGATACAGCCGATTATCAAAAAAAAGAGAAAATGACAAGGTGCGATACATACTTACTCCTTCAGTATCACAATTAACAACTATTTCATTGGGCGGTGTAGTTTTTCCTGTTAAAACAGTAGCCAGCAGTTACTTTGCGTATTTTGCTATATTGCCATTAGTTAGTATTTCTTTCTAGTTTCAAAGCCTTTCTGATAATTGTTAATTATCAGAAAATTAATAATTGTCTCTTTAAGCAAAATATTTTTCTGCTGACAGAATTTTATAAGTAAACATAACTATTCCAAAAATGTAGTTGATGCCCAGTATGTAACATTGCCTCCTTTTGCTTTGTATTTGCTTAACATTGCATTTGTTGTGTTTTTATTTGACCATATATGTATTCACAAGTGTCTTCTGATACAGTAGATAAAAAGTTGAATTGTTACATACATACTTCAATGAAATTCTGTTATGAGGACCTCCTCATTTACAGAGAATATGTACATATGTTTTTTGATACTTCTTCAAGGAGTGAAATCCAGAAATATTACACTATATTTGAGGATAAATGCATTTGAGTAAAGAACAAAGAGCAGAATATTAACAAATTCATCTGGATGCTCCTTAAGATCATTTCTCTCTCAGCGCCTAATCCTCAGGGCTTGATGAGTAGACCTCTACTAGATGTTTGTGAGGGAGGTCATCTCTGTGCCTAGACATTGGTGTCTGCAGCCTTGGCTGCAGCTGCTAGTAGGCACACAGTGACCACTTGTGGGAATCCATGATTGAGTAGGATTTACTGTGCAACAGCTACTGTGACACAATAAAGGGAATGTTTCTCACACAAAGTTCAGTACTGCTTTCCGTTTCTAATTTTTGTTCACTAATTACTTGTTGGTGCAAATATTGATAAATTACATACCTTTTTAGACTTACATTACTTTGTTACTTTGCCTTAGAGAAGAAGGTAAAGGCTCTAGGTATGAATTTTGGTATATTTTACATTGCCTCTGGCTGTTCCAGGTATTTTTTTTTTTTTTTAATTTTTTGTTTATTGCAGTAACATTGGTTTATAACGTAAAAATTTCAGGTGTACATCATTGTACTTCTATTTCTGCATGGACTACATCATGTTCATCACCAAAATACTAATTACAACCCATCACCACACACATGTGCCGAATTATCCCTTTCACCCTCCTCCCTCCCCCCTTCCCCTCTGGTAACCACCAATCCACTCTCTGTCCCTATGTGTTTGTTTATTGTTGTTATTATCTACTACTTAATGAAGGAAATCATACGGTATTTGACCTTCTCCCTCTGACTTATTTCACTTTGCATTATACCCTCAATGTCCATCCATGTTGTCACAAATGGCTGGATTTCATCGTTTCTTATGGCTGAGTAGTATTCCATTGTGTATATATACCACAGCTTCTTTATCCATTCGTCCCTTGATGGGCACTTAGGTTGCTTCCAAGTCTTGGCTATTGTGAATAACGCTGCAATGAACACAGGGGTGCATGTACCTTTGCAAATTGGTGTTTTCAAGTTCTTTGGATAAATACCCAGGTATTTTTAAAAACATTCTTTTACTAATTTCATCTTATTTAAAAAATGTATAGAGCACCTACTACATGTCAGATACCATGGGGGAACAATATGAACAAGCTTCACTCCTGCCCTCAAGGAGTGGATAATCCACATTTATCAAAGGCTTCCTGTGTGAAGGCATGTGACTGGACTAGATGCCAGAGTACAAGAATGAAGTGAATGCATGAATTTTTTGTTTTGTTTGTTTGTTGCGGTAACATTGGTTTATAACATTGTATATATTTCAGGTGTACATCATTGTACTTCTATTTCTGCATGGATTACATCATGTTCTCATGTTCACCACCCAAATACTAATTACAGTCCATCACCACATACATGTGCCTAATTACCCCTTTCACCCTCCTCCCTCCCCCCTTCCCCTCTGGTAACCACCAGTCCAATCTCTGTCTCTGTGTGTTTGTTTGTTGTTGTTATTATCTGCTACTTAATGAGTGAGAGCATATGGTATTTGACCTTCTCCCTCTGACTTATTTCACTTTACATAATACCCTCAATGTCCATCCATGTTGTCACAAATGGCTGGATTTCATCGTTTCTTATGGCTGAGTAGGATTCCATTGTGTATGTAGACCACAGCTTCTTTATCCATTCGTCCCTGCATGGGCATTTTGAATGCATGCATTAACGCTGAGTTAAGTGCAGTAATAGAAGTCTTAACAAAATGCTAGGAGAGCACAGAGAGGGCAGCAGTTAACTTTGATTGGTGAATTGGGAAAGGTTACACTTTTAGGAGGTGACATTTGCATTGAAGACAAGTGGATGTCACCGGTTGGGACTGGGGAGAGGCATTCCTGGAAGAAGAACAGCCTTTGTGTAAGCTCATGGTGGAGTCCGGAGAGTGTAAAGCTTAAGAGCACTGGCTCTGGAGTCAGATTGCTTGGGGACAGATGTCAGCTCTGCTGCTTATTTGCCTGAGGTCACACACTGGTTACTTAATTTCAAGCCTGTATTTCTGTAACAAAAAAATGTAGTAGTTGTGAAGATGCAATGAGGTAATGCAGAGTACCTGGCTTCTAGCAAGTTTCCATTAAATTCTAGTAATAATTATGATGATGAAAATAGAAGTCATTTCAGTGTATCTGGAGTATAGGATGTATTTGGCATGTATGGCAGAGATGACAAGAAGTGGTTTGGGACCAGATTACTATGTTAATGACTTTGAAATTTGTGTTAGAGGGAGTGGGGAGCCACCAAAGGATTCTAAGTAGGTGAGTAACGTCATGCAATTGTGTTACGGAATAAAAATACTAGTGGAAATGTGAAGGGGACAACACTAGAGAGAATCCAATGAAGAGGTATCCGAACAGTTTGCAAAGACATTAGGAGAGTCTCGGCTAAGGTGGTACATTGAAAATGGAGAGGAAGGAATATTTTTGGAAGATGTTTCGTAAGTAGAATTGACAAGACTTATAGTAGGAGGAGGAATCAGAAATGAGTTCTAGAATTCTTAGATGACAGGATTGATCTTGGAATAATTGAGAGCTAAGAAGCAAAGTATAGGAGCAGGTTTGTTTGTTTGTTTTGCTGAGGAAGATTTGCCCTGAGCTAACATCTGTTGCCAATCTTTCTCTTTTTTTGCTTGAGGAAGATTAGCCCTGAGTTAACATCTGTGCCAGTCTTCCTCTATTTTGTATTGTGGGTCGCTGCCATAGCATGGCTTGATGAGTGGTGTAGGTCCGTGCCCAGGATCCGAATCCGTGAACCTGGGCCGCTGAAGCAGAGTGCACCGAACTTAACTACTACGCCATGGGGCTGGCCCCAAGGAGCAGGTTTTGTGGGGAAGATACTTTGTACATTTCTAGCACATTCACACACACACACACACACACACACACACACACAAAGCCCAGCTGGAGATGTGCTTGCTCTGACACTTGGGAGAGTGAGGGGCAGGAAATGAAAATTTGGGGGTCATTGGTGTCTTGGAATATTCTTAGTACTTGATTTGGTAATCTAAGGAAAGCGGTAAGAGAGAAGAGCCTAGTGCATATTACATAACAGGTGCTGAATAAATATTTGAATAGAAGAATTCAAGGGAACACACAAATTTTTTGTGTGTGTGTGTGAGGAAGATGAGCGCTGAGCTAACATCCATGCCCATCTTCCTCCACTTTATGTGGGATGCCGCCACAGCATGGCCTGACAAGCAGTGCGTCGGTGCGCACCTGGGATCCGAACCCGGGCTGCCAGCAGTGGAGCGTGCGCGCTTAACTGCTATTTCACGGGGCCGGCCCTGAGCACACAAATTTTAAGTGTTGGTGAAGGAAAGCAAGCAAGTACAAGAGAGGAGGAGCAGTAGGGGGAAAACCAGGAGGAGAGAGTGGTGTGCTGTGAACTGACCAAGGTCAAAGACTAATGTCTAAGCTAATACCAAACAATTGTCTGCCTTTCCTCCATGTGGTAGACTTTCTCTGCCATGCTTAGTTTAGTTATTGTTTAAGTTAACTAAGTTTACTTACCATTCTTAGTTATATGCAGAATTCTGCTTTTAATATGCATTTTTATTTTTTTTTTTATTTTTTTTTTTAAAGATTTTATTTATTTATTTTTCCCCCCAAAGCCCCAGTAGATAGTTGTATGTCATAGCTGCACATCCTTCTAGTTGCTGTATGTGGGACGCAGCCTTAGCATGGCCGGAGAAGCGGCGCGCGCCCGGGATCCAAACCCGGGCCGCCAGCAGTGGAGCGCGCGCACTTAACCGCTAAGCCACAGGGCCGGCCCTAATATGCATTTTTAAAATGAAGTGGTTGGTAGTAAAACAGGAAAACTATCTTATCCAATGTTTTGCAGAATTTCTAATATCTCAGAAAATAAGAAAGCTATGCACAATTGCTGGTGATACGCCTTTTTCCGTGGGTAGGCTCTTCCCCACAGCTACTGCTATAAATAATTGAAAATTAAATGAATAATCGTATTTTTAATCTTTTCACTCTAAGGTGAAGTATGAAGTAATAGAAGATGTCTACACTTCCAGAAAAAAACAACACCAGACCATGATGCATTATTTTTGTGCATTAAATACTCTTCAGTACAAAAAGAAAATAGCATTGTTAGAACCTCTACTTGGGTACATGCAAGCTCAGGTGAATACTGTACTGTGTTTGGGATTATAACTGTCCTAAAAGTTTTATATTAAGTTTGATATTTATGTTAAGTATAAGCATATTGCAAACTAAAGTGAAAATACTCGTTTATGCCTGTGTTAAAAAGTAATTTAAAAAATGTCATCTGAGTGCTATTTTAAGGAAGTTAGGGAGAATGGTTTTCCTTGCAAATGAAGATTTCAAATACATTAGGGTAAATGAAATCACTTACCTCGTGTTTAGACCTTGTCCGTCACAGCTGGGGACAGGGAACAGAAAGCTAAATGAACTCTAGAGTTATGCCTGTTGCTGGAGTTGCCACTCACTCTTGCTTCATAATACGTCTGAAAGAGGATGGACAAGTTTGAATTTGTCTCATGTTGCTTTCATACTTCCTGAGTTAAAAATAATAAATGAACTCCAAAGTATCCCAAGAGGTGTGCATCAGGAAGGAGGCTAGAAAATTAAATTTGGGTAATGTAAGGCGAGATGGTGGTCCCCTAAAAATCACCTTTAAAGAAATTTGAATATTCCTTCGACTATAAGTGCTTGTTATTCCTCAGATATAAAACTTATTTATCTTTGTAGTAAATATGAGATAGTTTATCCATATGACTTATTTGAAATGATTTAAAATTTATTTTCCAATTTTTAAAAATTACTTACCATATGCATGTATTAATATATAAAAGAATATACAGTAAAATTTAAGTCTAGTTTCTTCAGTGGCTTCATGCCCAGTAGAAGTCTTTGTAAACTACAACTTATTTTTACACAAATTGGAATAATCCTTTTTTTTGTGTGTAACCATGTATCTTGGAGATTGTTTGTATGATTTACTTTCAGTATTTTTTCTATGTCTGTGCTTCTGTTGTTCATCCTCCCACTCCCACACCCTCTTGCCCCAGATAAGTTTCTTTAAGATGGGTTCTGAAAACCTCAATGAACAACTGGAAGAATTCTTAACTAATATTGGAACGAGTGTACAGAAGTAAGTATTTTCTTGCTTAAAATTGAAAATGAAGTTAATGCGAGTGAAAAGTTAACAGCTAAATGCCATAATCTAAAAATATTTACCATTTAGTTTCCTGAGGGGCTATTTTCCCTGCCAGGAGAGTGTTTCTTGCATGGCTCATGGATGCTTCTTGTTTTTTTCACCATCTTTTTCATAGAATCTGAACTCTGAATTTCGTAACAGTGTCAAATCTGATGGTATTTTATTGATTATAAACTAGGTTTTAAGTCTGAATATAACAGAAACATAATAGTAATTATTCATAGGTGAATTATTTTCACAGTTATCTGAATTGTGGGGGATGGATGGGAGATTACTAATTAAATCTTGCTTTCCAAGCCATGAAAGCTTACAGAGAGAGAGAAAGCGGTTCTAATCAGGTTCAGAAGTCTGAGCAGTGATGTGGTCAATCTGAGGTATGGAGGGAGAGGAAAATGATTGTTGTTTTAAAGGCACAGGACAGAGCGGTTTGAAAATTCCTCCAAAGTCAGACATTCAGTGTGGCTTCATTAGTTTTTGAATTTAGTATTGTTTCCAGAATATCTAAGTTTCAAATAAAATGTAAAGTTGTTTCACTTGTTCATGTTACTGTAAGCACTCATGCCACTGCTCCTCTCTTTAAGAAAATTTATACAAAACAAATATACCAATAAATGTGATTGGTAAGGAGTCCTTTGTCCGTTGTGGCTGGTAGTAAGTAATCTGTTCTCTGTGTTAGTGTTCGCAGGGAAATGGACAGTGATGTAGAGACCATGCAGCAGACAATAGAGGATTTGGAAGTAGCCAGTGACCCCTTATATGTGCCTGACCCAGATCCCACGAAATTTCCTGTTAATCGGAACTTAACTCGAAAGGCTGGATACCTTAATGCTAGGAAGTAAGAAAACTGTTGTTATTTTCATATATTGTATATTATCTAAGGTAATAATGGGTGAATATAATATATAATTGATGTTGTCTGGCAGATTGTTGCGATTTTACTAAAAGTTGAATCTTTAGTTAGTGGTATTAGTATTTATGTCAACTTTTTGACAGATGGGGTATATCAATAATTTTCAGAAGTAAAATTCTATTTTGATATTTACTGAATAATTTAGAATTATTTTAAAAAGTGAAACCAGAGTGTCTGATTCCCCACAAGAATGTCAGCTCCAGGAGGATGCTCCTTATATCCCCAGTGCAGAGAACAGTGCCAGCCACATAGTAGGCTCTTAAATATTTGGTGAATAAATGAATGAAATGTCCAGTTAAAAAAAAAAACAGAACAAAAGGAAGAGCCAGCCCAGTGGTGTAGTGGTTAAGTTCGCACACTCCACTTCGGCAGCCCAGGGTTCATGGGTTTGGATCCTGGGCATGGACCTACACTGCCGCTCATCAAGCCATGCTGTGGTGGTGTCCCACATACAAAATAGAGGAAGATTGGCACAGGTGTTAGCTCAGCAACAATCTTCCTCAGCAAAAAGACAAAGATTGGCAATGGATGTTAGCTCAGGGCCAATCTTCCTCACAAAAAAAAAAAAAGGAAACCAATTTGAGTTTAAATAAATCTAGCATAACATGTGAATTTACTAAATATCACTTATCATACTTTACAATATATGTAATTATACCATCAAGTCAAATTTTAGTTTTTAGCTGAAGGTAGGATAAAGCAAGTTAACCCTAGGAGTAAAATAAATTCTTTTGTTTTGAATTTATTCCCTTGAAGGTTGAATTATATAAAAATGGAGCATCATTATAACAGCTGCAATTTGATATTTCCAGCCTTGTTTTGTATACACACACACACACACACACACACACACGCACACAAGTGGATCAGCATACATGAATTTATTTTAGAGACTGAAAAATTGATATTTATATTTTCTAGGCACCTTGGTGCCTTTTTGCAAGCTGGTTCTTTGTGATGTACTTTATTTTATGTCTGGCTTATGATGAAATTTCAGGTATGTTGTTATTTAACAGTGAATGTACTTTCTTCGTTTAGTAAAACAGGCTTGGTGTCATCTACCTGGGACAGACAGTTTTACTTCACGCAGGGTGGAAACTTAATGAGTCAGGCCCGTGGGGACGTCGCGGGAGGCTTGGCCATGGACATAGACAACTGTTCAGTGATGGCTGTGGACTGTGAAGACAGGCGATACTGTTTTCAGATCACCTCTTTTGATGGAAAAAAGTTAGTATTTTTTCTTACTATTAATAATCTGTAACATTTTAAACTACTGAAATGTAGGATAATTCCTTTTCATTGAGACATTTCATAAATATTTATGTTATGTATTAAGAAAATTTTCTTTTTAATCTTGTAGAAATGAGTTGAATTTTCCTTTCTGACTTGGTTAAATGATGTCTTAATATTTTGAGGTTGTCAAAGCAAGGTCATGGTAAAGACCTGTGGTTTCGTGTTAAGAGACTAGTCACTGAAAATCCTGGGTGGTATGGGGAAGGCAGCACAAGTTAGTGGAAAAAGTCCCAACCTTGGGATCAGAAAGTTGAAATTCTGGAACCACTACTTACTGTGTGGTCTTAGACAAGTTACATAACCTCTCTGAGCTCCATTTTTCTACATGTAAAATGGGGGGAAGGGGGCCCATCATACCTACTTCATAAATTGTTAATGAAGAATAGAAAGCTAACATATGTAATGTACCTAGCATGTAGTAGTTGCTCACAGTAATGTTATTTTTAAATATTAATCACATTTCTGATTAATTATTTAGTCCATTAATGTTTATAGGCCGTTTTTAAAACTTCTGTTACCTTTGCATTAAATGAGAATTCATAGAGTAGCCTTTAGAATAAATTTTTGAAAAGCACAGAAGAATACAGAAAGGAGTATGAAAAAAAGCTATAGTCTCACTAAACAGAAGCAACAATTAATTTTTGGTCTGTTGTCTTACAGTTTTTATTCTAAATACATTTTTAAATAGTTGAGGAAATACTGTATATGTAATTTGGATCTGCATCCATTTATTAAAAACATTTCATAATGGCTACATTATAATCCACTTGAGGATGTACACTGTAATGTTTAAAAATTTTCCTAATGATAGACGTTTAAGTTATCTGCAATTTTTTCCTACTTAATTAAAATATTATTATTTTTGTGTGTGTGAGGAAGATCAGCCCTGAGCTAACATCTGCCAATCCTCCTCTTTTTTTTTTTTTTTTTTTTTGCTGAGGAAGACTGGCCCTGGGCTAACATTCGTCCCTATCTTCCTCCACTTTATATGAGACGCCACCGCAGCATGGCTTGACAAGTGGTGCATCCGTGTGCACCCGGGATCCGAACCTGCAAGCCCTGGGCCGCCGCAGTGGAGTGCACGCACTTAACTGCTTGTGCCACTGGGCCAGCCCCTTAAAATATTATTTTTGATTTTTCTTATTGTTCAGGAGCAGCTCCTGGGTTCCTGGAAAGTCAGTTTCCCCCTCTATTTATGTACATTAAGATGTTATGGCTGGCTCACTGTCTTTTAGCAAAACGGTTAATTTCATATTCCTTCCATAAACATATAATGAATGCCAATTACTGTGTGTCAGTTATCATGCTAGATGTTGGGAATCTCTATGTTCATATGTCAGAATTACCATATTGTTAATATGTTACCACAAGTAATTACATTTTTGTATTTTCAGTGTTTTGCTAATGCTTAACATGATTTCCCATTACACGTTCCTGGTGTGATTCAAAATTAGTAAAAATTATTTTTTCTCTAACTCTTAATTAAGTACTAACTCTTATATAACTTATAACTCTTATATACTAACGTCTATAGAAAAGCTAAATATCCCCATGTTAGTGATTAATATATTGGAAATTTTTGTTTAATTATATTCAAGGAGAATAATCAATAATAAAGGAAAATTAGTGTTTTCTATTAGGATCACTGATTTATATTTGAAATATATATAATAAGTGTCAAAAATTGTACTGTCTTTGTTGCGATGTACCTCTGTTACAGGCTGTCTTCTGAAAAGCAGCACCTGTTTCTTTTTTGGTACATCTTACCATAGATAGCCAAGGTCAAGAATTGTTAAAATCTGAGTCCTGATGCCTCTTTGGTGGTCTCCTTTTCTGAAGATACTGGTTGGTTGTATGTTTTGGGGTTTGTTTTTTGAACTGATTGGTTTTATATGTATCTTCAAAGATAAAAAATTTTCTCAGATCATGTTGAAAGTACTTTAAAAAAATGTTGAGGGTCAAATTTTTTTTCTTTTTTTTCAGATCTTCAATTTTGCAAGCAGAGAGTAAAAAAGACCATGAAGAGGTAAAATTTTATCTAGTTAATTTCTTTGGCAACATCTTCAGATATTTTTCTGATGACAAAACACATATTAATGTGTTCATCATAGAAATTTGAAAAATTCTAGTTAATTAAAAAGTTTTTTTTCATACAAGTCTATTGTCCTTAAGCAACATTCTTAAGTTTCACACAAAATTTTATAGCAGGACTTTTAAGGAGAGACCTTAGAGATTATCTCTTTGCTGTCTTTTTAAAGGCTCAGATTCAGAAATAACCTTGTGACTGTTGCTTTCTGGCAGGCTGTTAGTATCATGAGGTGACAGTTTAATTTATTCCCTTCTCTCGCCAACCCTCTGAGACAGTATTTGTTGCATTAAGAACATAGTGGCAGCAGATGTAGCACTGTAGGAAGCAACTCAAGCTTAAAACCTTGGGGAAATGAAAGACAGAAAAACAAAAATTTGGGAGAGTCTCTTCTTCCTCACGAGTCTTTTGTATTTGGTTCCATTTTTACTTCTAGTACACCAAATATGGAAGGTAAGTTACTACCAAGGATGGACGCTTCAAAAACTTTGTCTTGAGAAATAGTCTTCAATGAAAACGTACTATAGGTTGATTTTGAGACATTTTATCTGGTATTATAATTGTCTTGGTAAAAGACAATGTTAAAAGTTATGTAGAGATCTACCTTTATTTACTTCTCATAGAGAAGAGTAGGTATTAAAACTTGCTTTTGGTCGCTGAGGAACACAGACAAATGTCTGCTCTCTGCAGGGTTTATCAAACAGAATATTAGTTGAGTTTAGTGAGGCTCATCAGGCACTGGAATCCTTGAGAGTGAAGCAGATGTGGAGCAGAGAGCATTTTCTATGTTAATTATTTATGAACCTGAAAGAAGGGAAGTATATGAAATATATTCTCCAGGAACGTATTTAGCTGTTAACTTTTTTGCATTGGAGTCAATCATCATATCTGAGTCTAGACTGTCTTGTTTGATGGGGATTATGGGGGGAAGTGATATAAAATGATAAAGACAAATTATAATTTAACATGATTGCTATGTTTTTTATTTCCTTGTATGAAATAAATTTGAGATTTAAAAATAATAAACCTGTTCAATGTTCTGTTATACTGTACCCTCAAATATTATACATATATATGCTTATGTATATAGGAGGGTATTTATCTTATAAGAAAGATTATGTGTTACTTCTAGTGAAACTTCTATTTCAGTTAAATATTGAACATTCTCTTTTAGAAGAGAAGCATTGTAGAAAAAAATATTAACCATATTTTTCTGTTTTTTTCTCTTGCAGTGGATCTGCACAATAAACAACATATCTAAACAAATATATTTAAGTGAAAATCCAGAGGTAATATTTTTATTTTATAGTATCCAGATCTAGCAAAATTGAATAATTCTGTGGTTTATGCGGCTTTTATTAAGTCATAATTTCTCAAGTTCTGTAATCT
Organism: Ceratotherium simum simum; assembly: GCF_057802395.1. Classification (NCBI taxonomy): domain Eukaryota; kingdom Metazoa; phylum Chordata; class Mammalia; order Perissodactyla; family Rhinocerotidae; genus Ceratotherium; species Ceratotherium simum. The sequence goes on from NC_141904.1 coordinate 57,618,702, forward strand.
TTTAATTTGCCCTTGAATGGGTAGCTTTAATGTATCATGTATGTAATGAATATCTGGTCTTCTTAGAACAATGAATTATTTCAAAAGGTACTGAAATCAGTCAACCAACAAATATTTACTGGGCATCGACCTTGTGTTTAGTGCTGTGTTGAGCACCCTGGAGAAGGGGAATACACAAGAAAAATAAGCCATGGCTTTTGCCCTCCAGAACCCTATGTATATGGGAAGACAAAGCTAACACTTTAAGTAACATTTCATATAAAATAGTATGTAATTGAAAGCGTATGGCAATAACTGAAAGCTTAAGACTTGAGAACATTAAGATCAGTCTGGACTTTAGTTTTAGAGGAAACTCTGTGGAGATGGTGGAAACCTGAGCCGGGTAGGATTTGTCCATGTTTTGAGGAAAAGAGAAGACATTGCAGATAAGAGAATAAAAACAAAAGTAGAAATGCAGAAATAGTATGTTTATGAAACTAGTAGTGTACTTGGAGTTGAAGGTTCTTGTTGGAGATAATAGAAAACTGAAATGTGCATACAAATAACCTGGGGATCTTCTTAAAATGCATATTATGATTCAGTAGGTCTGGGGTGAGGTGGCCTGAACTCTTAATTTTGCCAATTGTGCTTTGAGTAGCAAAGGTATCAAACCAGATAAACTCAGCAGTGTACATGTAACCATAGGTGCAGTCCAAACATACAGGCAGAACTCAAGGGTGCAGAGAATGCTGGAAAGAATCAGGTGGGTCCATACTGCAGTGTAGTTGGGAAGAGACTTGGCTTAGGATAGGAGCTGTCTGACCTCTGCCAGTCTTGGTGGGCCCAGCTATGCTGTGAACCTGGGCGCCTCCCAGGGCCGGGCAGGGGCTGATGATTTCAGTTGAGGCAGAGCAGGGCTAATTTCTCTAGGAAACCCTCACCCTTTTACTTCTTAAACTGTTGTTGGTGTAATGGTTGATTAGATGGGAGTATGTGGGGACATGTAGGAGTCCATTATCATAGTTCAGGCATGAACTGAGGGTCTGAACAGGCTGGTAACTGAGGGAAGAGAGAAGAAGTAATAAATCATAGAAACCGGTAAAAAGAAAGTGACTGATGTAAAGGATGAAGGAACTGACCTATGAAAAGGATGAAGGAGACAAATTAATTAAAGATGACTTCCGGGTTTTAAGCCCAAGTGAAAGGAAGAACAATTTGGAAAAGAAGAGGACTTCTGTTTTTATCATAATGGCTTTGAGGTACCAGCCAAATGTGATTTAGATGCCTAGGAAAAAGTTTTGAACAAAAGAAACAAAATCTCATGACTTCTAAAATATTAGTAATTTCTGTTAGTTTTATAATAATCTTATGAGTTTAAGAAAATCAGTGCTAACTGTAGAGAAGCCTTTTGCTTTTAGTAACTTGATCTGCCAGTCTTTTCCTTTCTGTTAATGTTACTTGGGAGCAACAAAAAATTAAAATGCAAATTAAATGACTTGTTAATACCTAGGAGAATACATAGAGAATAGTGTTTGGATTTGAATAATTCAGGCTTAGTGTACTCTCCTACCAATTATCAATTAAAACTCTAAATTTTAATTAATATTTGATAGATTATAATTATTTTATCTATATTAACAAGAGAAATTTTTATCAATTTGTGACATTGTCTTGGTATTTTTGCTAACTCCAAGACACAGAAATGCAAAAATATTTTGTGATTATTTTTCTAATGTAAATACTATTGTATTTAGCCAATGTTTTAAATAAAACAGTAAGTTTAAAAAATAATTTTTGTGGAAAGCTTTCTTTCAAATTTTAGTCTGAAAATATCCATGACAACTTTATCAGTTAATAAATATATAGATATTTCTGACCATAAATATATTCTGGAAAATATGAAGACTTCATCAGCGTAGTTATAAAATACTTTAGTATTTTATGACTATTTCCTACTCCTAAATTTCTTTTTTTAGCAGTAATATTGAGCGTCCACTATGCCAGGCACTGTACTAGGTGCTAGCAATACAAACCTTAATCCAAAAAACCTGGTAGTTAAAAATGTAAAGAAAAAACAATATTTCCTATTATGTATATTAGTAGGAAAAAATTAGGTTTTTTTCCCCTAGATCTACAGGAAGTAAGAGAAAACTTAAGTTATAATGCTGTAAAGTTAATTATGTATCTTAATATTAAGACAAGAGACTATGGAACTACTGTATAGCTCCAATTTGTATTTTAAGTGTAACTCAAGAATATTCTGACAATTCACAGTTATATTCAAACTTCGGATTTTCTTGCTTTACTAATATGAGTCCTTTTAAAATAAAATAGGAAATTGCTGCACGAGTAAATCAGTCAGCTTTGGAAGCTGTCACTCCTTCCCCATCTTTCCAGCAAAGGCACGAGAGCCTTCGGCCAGCAGGGTGAGATACCACACTGTGGGTTATTTAAAGAACCATACGGGAGATTGCACATGTTAGCGAACACTTTGATTTTAGCAGTGCTACTTATATTAGTATGAAATAGTTCTTCAAACAGCATAGAAAGTGTATTTTCAAATTGGTAAATATACCAGTAAAAGTGCTAAATAAATAATGATTCCAAATTTCCCTAGTGTTTATCTCTAGATTGAGGTGATTTATATTTTTAAATTTAATAGTTGGAAATAAAGAAATCTATTGTTAAATAGGTAGCTATGATTTGGGATTGTGCTTATTAAAATTTGTTCTCCCCTTCTCATTGACTTATAAAATTATATTTTCTTTTCGCATAGTTTAAGTGTTGAGTTTCCAAAAGAGAAAACTAAATGCAATGCCTTCTTGTTTTTTTCTGTGCTTAGACAATCTCGGCCACCGACAGCTCGAACCAGCAGTTCAGGATCCTTAGGATCTGAATCCACAAATTTGGCTGCCCTTTCTCTAGATTCTCTTGTTGCCCCAGACACCCCAATACAGTTTGACATCATTTCTCCTGTCTGTGAAGATCAGCCTGGCCAGGCGAAAGCCTCTGGCCAGGGAAACAGGTGGGTGATGGCATCACAGGGATATTGTGGTTTATGATAGCATTCCTGTGTTTGAGAGTCATCTCATGTGTCATGTGCATCAGCTATGTCATACTTTCTTTGCTTAATTACCTAACATAATTTTGATAGTTGGTGAAGAATCATGCAGGTTTTTCTCTTTGTTTTCTGCCTCAGACAAGTTAAGATAATTTAGTTTTAAAAATATTTAATTTGGAATTGCGTATCAGATCTACTTCTTAGGTATTTGCTTTTAAAATTGCAGAAGAAAGTTGACAGTCCTATCTTTGGGTCATGACAATATTTTTAAAATTCTTGAGAGTAATACATGTGATATAGGTCCATTAGAAAATATTATCTTGTATCAGAATAAGAAATCTTTAGGAAGGTACTAAAATATTATCATACTATGAATTATTAATAAATCATCTTTTGTTTATATAATGAGAAAAATCCTTATCAAAGTTAAAATTTTTCTTTGGCTATGGATGAAGGAAATGTGACTTAAGGCAAATTATTTATCAAGTTAGGTTAGACACCTAATAAATTGATAATATATTAATTTTGATATACATGGCTGTGACCCAGAAAAAGTAATTTACATTTGATCACAGAAATATATTTAGCATTTTATACAACAGGTCAGACATGTATTAGGGAGATCAATCCCATGTTATCTTAATGCCAATGTTATTTTAGAGCCATGTAGCTCTGTTTGCCTACAAAACCTACTTTAAATTGTACTTGTCTTCCTTCATTGTGGGTGTGCCAAGAGCCAGGCACACTAAGGAGGGAGGTAGTTTCCGTTTCTAGTTAGCTTTTCTTCTTGCATTCTGTTACATATGCCTTAAGAAATACAGGTTTAAAACTAGAAAATGTTCAAATTATTCTAGTTAACTTGTGATATTCACTTAGAGAACCTCAAAAGAGATTTTTACAATCCCAGGAAATCCCTAGCATTTTTCTCAAGTAGCTAAAATTGAACCTAAATCAGCGGTTCCTCTGTCCTAGTTTATTTCAATTCAAGAACTTTTGCAGCATGATTTATTATCATGTTGATTTTGTGTGTGTGGCTAAACTTCCAATCTATCTGCATCTTCTAAAATGTAGCAACTTTGAAGTCAGCCTATTAACTCAGTGTGAGGACAGGGGCCTTCATCATACTATGTTGGTCGTCAGTAGTATTCCTTAACAGGATGGAATATTTTAGAGGTTTTTTTCTTTTAATGTATGTACAAGGTTTTGTGACTCTTAGTTTTTAACTCTGGTTTCGATGATTGAGATTCCTTTCATGTGGTTCATGGTAACTGACCATTGGTTCATAATTTTTTAAAAACTTTTCAGGCGTACAAATCCATTTGGAGAATCTGGAGGAGGTACAAAATCTGAAACTGAAGGTAAAACAGACGTGCAATCTTCTTCTGTTTTAGAAATTCTCAGCCGTAAACTGTGAAGAATTTGTTGTTTACATTTGTTCTGCTTATGCTGTTTTAATGGTATCTTTACTTCACAATTTTCTCTTTTTACTCATAGTACACTTAAAGCAACAGAACTTAATTGGACTTAAGATTTTGTTTTTCACACAAAATTACAGAATATACTTTTGACCTCATAGTCAAAGTTTCAATGTATACGATATCCTTGAAGCTTTTCCCAACAGCTGTTTTCTTCTAATGCTGGAACATAACTTTTTTTTTTCCAGTAGCTTTTCATTTTGGTATAATTTCAAACTTACAGAAAAGCTATAAGATTAGTACAAGGATTCTTTTTGCTCAGAACCACCAGTTGTTGAAGTGTAACCTTTTGCTGTTTGAATTTGAGACCTTAATTTCCCTATAACTTGAATACTATAGTTAGGAGTTATTGCTAAATACTTATGCTAGGTTTATTTTTCACTGGAAAATCTAAAAGGAGGCAGTGTATTTTATTCTTTATGAAAAGAAATGTAGGATTTAAAAATACGTAATGTACCTTGTTCTGTCGTAGATTCTATTCTTCATCAGTTATTTATTGTCCGATTCCTTGGTTCTATGGAGGTGAAATCAGACGACAATCCAGATGTTGTTTATGAAACAATGCGCCAAATCTTGGCTGCCCGGGCCATCCATAACATCTTTCGTATGACAGAATCACATTTATTAGTCACTTGTGATTGTTTAAAGTAAGTAGTAACCTCTCCTTCAAACAACTATAGAAAAATGTTTACATTTCAGCCTAGTTAAAATTTGTTTCCCAAATTTTTAATTATTATTATAGGTTAATTGATCCACAGACACAAGTTACAAGGCTCACGGTGAGTTCTACATGTTTAAAGCTTTATTTTAAGTCTCTTTGTGCATATTCACATCTTACATTTTTGTAATAACCCTGATTCTTTATATTCAGATATAGTAGTATCAGTTATGATTGGTCTTAATCTGTTAAATAATTAAGTCTATGGTCATCACTCCAAAAAAGTTATAATTGAACATTCCATATAACTTAAAGAATCAGTGCACTCTGGTGTGATACTTAGTGTTTATCCTTTAGCTAGGGAGCATGTATTATACCCTAAAGAAACTAACAGTAGGAATTATAAGGCAAATATGATTGAGTTTATTTTATAATTATCTGTTTTGAAATAGCTGTAAGTATCTGCTCTTATTTAATTATTTAATAATATAGATAGTTTTTGTTATTGAATTTGACTTTGTAAAACGTGTTAATGACTAATAAAACAAATTCAATATTCAGCAACCTCTTACTCTGCCTGGCAATCCAAACTAAATATGATGTTATTTGTTCTTGGATTACCATTCTGTTAAGAAAAAAAATTGGCTCTAGTGTTCTATTTATGATATTTTTATAACTTAGCATATGAGTTTGTCATATATAAGAGTGCTGTGGTAATGGTTTGAAAAATCTCATGTTTGCTTCTGATGTTTTCTGTGGTAGTTTCCATTACCCAGTGTAGTTTTGTATGCTACACACCAGGAAAATAAGAGGCTTTTTGGATTTGTTCTTCGGACATCAGGAGGGAGAAGTGAAAGTAATCTGTCATCAGTCTGTTATATATTTGAATCAAATAATGAGGGAGAAAAGGTACGTGGCTATTCAAAATGTGTTTCTGTTGTGAAATATATGTCATAGTCAAAGTTCTTACTAAGATTTCTGGAAAAAAATCCCAGACTTTGCCTAGTCCAGCTGAGTTGCTTGACCAAAGCCTGTTGTTCTGAAGAGAGCTGAGCTAATGAGTTGGGCCTTCTAACTCTACAGACCTGTATGTTCCTGGCCATTGATAGCTGGTGCAGTCTTCTGGCCTCATTAACTTATCCTGCAAATGCAATGTATTCCCATAATCAGCCATTTTCAGATGTCTTCAGCTTAGAGTAGCATCAGCAGCTGCTTGCTTCGTTCTTTGCAGACCTTACTGTCTCAGTAATGAATTTGAGATAACAGGAAGTGGGTTACTTGAAAGAGGTGAGAGCTAGCCGTAGAAGCTCACAGCCTCTGAAGAAAATACACAAAAGTTTGATTTTGGGGCTGGAACATTCTTAAATCAGCTTTTGTTTGAAGTAGTGTATTATAATGAGTTATAAAGCTAGTTATATCAGCCATTTGGATACTTGAAATTATTACTTTAATGTGAGAACTGCATGAGTTTTTTCCTACTTTTTCTCCTTTTAGATTTGTGATTCTGTTGGACTGGCAAAACAGATAGCTTTGCATGCCGAACTGGTAAGAATCCAAGACACTTAATTATCCAAGAATTTTCACTAAAATAGTTTAAGTTCTTTCGTATTGGCAAGTAAATAAAATGATTTTGCTAAGCAAGGTTAATAGTGAATGCTGTTGCTGATACAGCATTTAGGATTTGCATAAATGGCTAACAAAAAATGTAAATTTTTGGTGTGCTTTCTCAATAAAAGCAAAAAATTGAAAGGTTACAAAGGTAATATTAATTGAAAAGTCTAAAATTTAAAGTATTTCATATTTAATTAGTTGTATTCATCTGTTCTTCAGGATCGTAGGGCATCAGAAAAACAAAAAGAAATAGAGAGAGTAAAAGAGAAGCAACAGAAAGAACTCAGTAAACAAAAACAAATTGAAAAGGTATGCAGTCCTAATGTCTGGATCTTCTCTGATATGATGTTTGTGAAGAGTTTCTTTAATTAAGCGCTGTGACTTTCAGATTTTAATTTCCAAATGAAGGTCTGTTTCTGCTTGGTCAGCCACTTCATAACCAGATGATTCATAGTTTAGCAGAAAAGGATGGCATCCATCTTCTGATACGATGTTCACATTGTAGTTATACTGACATGTGGTGTGACTTGCTGTTTGGCAAACATACCAGAACTTTCATATATCCATATTCCAATGGAAGTTGTCTGTCAAAGCAGGTTTTTTGAGACACTGTATATATATATATGCTATATATATTATAGATTTATTTATATGTAGACTTATATATATATATAGACATAGACTTATATATCTATATATATATAGACTTAACTGCCATTGCTGAAGGCCACATTGGCCTCTAGGAATATATATATATATATTTATAAATATTTAATGTTACCAGGGGTGTGAAATACATCATTGTCCGTCCAACAGGATAATTTTAAGCTGGATAAACTTCAGAGCAAAATCTGGAGAATGCATTAGATAGGTGATCCATGAGGTTGTAAGATAGGTGATCCATGAGACTGAAAGAGCCAGTTATGGGTTGTGGCAGTAGCAGTGGAAAAGAGGAGATAACTGTGGGATACTTAAGGAGAACAGATTAGCAAGAATTGGCAATGAATTGGATGTATGGACAAAGGAGAAGGAAGTGGCAAAGATGACACTGACGTCAAGGCTTCCTTGATAGATTAGGCTGAGGAAAGGTGACAACTAATTTATCAAGATAAATTGGACACAAATGGAGAGGAGGGCTGGAGATGGGGAAGAAAGGGAATGTGGAGTCATCCATTATGAGCCTTTTCCTGGCAAAAAGTGAGATAATGATGGCCTGAATGTGGTTATTGGCCCTAAAAATGGAGAAGAGGGAATTGTTGGCTTTTATAGGATTTCTGGAGTGACGCCAAAATTCACTTGGTTGTTGCATTGGTTGTGTGTAGCCTTTCTTTTTGATAAGCAGCCAAAATTATACATACATATTTATGACAGAAGGATTGAAGTGGCTCTCAAGTGTGTATTTTAACAGCATAGTTTTCCATCTGTTTGCAAACAATTAACTTAGTTTCTTTTTTGTCTTTTCCACTAGGACTTAGAGGAACAAAGTCGGTTGATAGCTGCTTCCAGTAGACCAAACCAAGCCGGTAGTGAGGGGCAGTTTGTTGTCCTTACCAGTAGCCAGTCAGAAGAGACTGATTTGGGAGAAGAAGGAAAGAAGAGAGAGTCAGAAGCATAAACTTATCCTTGTTTTTGGTTGATACTCCCCCCTTGGAATTTATTGATAATTTCTGTGATGAAATGGCACAAGGTAACAACTATGTTGAAATACCAAGGAGGAGACTAAAGTTTATATTGCTTGTTTGTTTTAACTTCATTTTTTAAAATAAGATTGACCTTGATGACTTAGGTTTGCATTCATTTTTTTCCCTTAAAAATAATATACTATGCAGTAACATCAAATTCCACATGTCTAAAATAAACCTGTTCATCTCCCTGAAGTAGATTGCTGACGAATTACACTTGCTTAAGCCTTTTTTCCTTGAAATTGTGAACTTATTATCTTGCATTGTAATTGGCTATGACGGTAAGAAATCGTTTATTTTTCAGCTTTAGATATTCATGGATGTGCTCCCTCTTTCATTAGAAACATTTTGCTGGCAGAGAGGAAGCTTATGACTGGATAGGTTTAAAACCCTTTATACAGAGAATTCTATAAGTTTGCAAATATTTTAACAATATTAAACGTGCAATAGGATTTTATAAAATAATTAGGACAGAGATTTTAGACTTAAGGTTTCAAATTGTGGCAGGTGGTACTGTTGATTTCAGGGCACGTTCTTGGATTGCTCCCATTTCTCTGATGTACTACTCCTGATGCCAGTGGGAAAAAAGCTTATGTGTCTTCAGTTCAAGATTGATATAGCCCTTGGCATTTTATTATCACATTCTTAGTTCTCAGGTTGGGACTTGAATTATTGCTGCAGAGCAGTTATGGTTAAAATAAGATTTTGGAATTTATCAAAATGGATTTTTTTTGTTCAAATACGTTTTAGATTAGGACTTAACATGTAAAGATATTGTTAAAAAATAATACACTGTATTTTCTGCATTGCGTGAAATACTTTTTATTGAAAAACAAGTGATATTTCAAAAGAAGTTCTATAACAAGTATGTTTCCTGCTTAAAGTAAAAATTCCCAGAGTTTAGTTTAGAAAATGTAATCTTTTAAATTTCAGACTGATATCCACGGTATTTTCATAATCCCATGTTTTGATAAAATACTAATCACCACTTTATATCCACGAGGGCAAATAACTAATATATGAGAATAGAATAATTTGCACTAATTATTGTAAATACTTGTACTCTTCAAATGAGTAAAAGGTCTAATTCCATGAAAGATTGAAAAGAAATTGAATGCTTGGTATAGGAGAGTTGACCAAGGAAGGATTTTAGCCTGGTGCCAAGGTTAAAATGACATTTCTCTACTGCCTACTTCTATGTCAAAACTTGATTATTTTTCTTTACTCTGTTTTTTAACATTGCTGATAGAAATTGTTCTTATGTTTCACATGTAAAAGTATATATAGACAAGTTAAATATATTGAATAAACTATTTTACATAGTCATACATTTAAAATTTTCAGGAGATTAGCCACTAAGACTAGTTTTACAAGGGAAAAAAGCCTTAGTTCTTTGATATATAGTTTCTTCTTAGTTCTGAATTAGAAATGGCATCTGTTCTTTTCTCAGTACAGTTTGGCTGTTTCACACTGTATATACACTGTTTTCTGTAGGAATGGGATAGATAATTATATATAGGATCATGATATTTTTATCCACGTGCCAAATGGGAATAATGATTACTTGATAATCATTATTTTGAAGCCCTATGTTACCAAAACATTTAGTTAAAAAGGTAGAAATTTATGGAATACTTTTTGAAAAAAGTTTATTTTGTGCTTACTAAAAGGAATGCTTTCACAATAGTTTGTGTATCATTCCTTTTGTAGAAGTTGAAATTTCTTCTGTGATCAGCACTTGATTAGTCATGGCAAGTCCTGCTTTTAAGACCTTTTTGAGAATTAGTTAAGCTTTCTGTTTCATTAAGTCTTCTGTTTATACTATTAAGTTGTCACCTCAGTTCAGATGAAACTTGTCACCTTACAAGGGTGGTCAGCATTAGGAGGCAGTTTTACTCGGCTGGTGCTTTGCATGGTAGCAAAGTGCTGCCCTTTGTTAGCACGCTGGGTCAAAGTAGGCTCAAGTTAAGGGTACTGACAGACTTATGGATGCTAGACAGACTTGTAGTTCCTTTTAAGTCATGTTTTGATAGGAATTTCCACAATAACACTCACGTCCATTGGTCAGACCAAAGCGCATTCCAGCCCCAAATAGAAGTCATGTGTGGGTTTAACAATTTTAGATGATTCGACTTCTGTTCCATAACTGTAGCACTATATGAACTATTCCATTACTGCAGATCCTTAAGCTTCAACATGAATAAACTTTCCTTTTTGTTTAAGAAGGCTGCCCTTGGGTTTCTGCATAATATTGAAGCTGATCTTTGTCTCTTTCCCCTTTGAAATCCTTTCTAGCTGTGGGATGCTTTGATGGTAATTGTTAGATTTTGGGTTATCTTTCTCAGATTCAAACTTACACTTAATGGTTTTTAGAAATTAACAAAACTGATTCCTTAAAAAAGAAAGTGAGTCTACCTAATTCTGCTATGCACTCTGCTATGTATATGAATAATACTTTTATAACTATGGTAATGAAGTAAATAAGTAGGAAACCTATTATTCCTTCTCCCTTTTAAAATTTTGGAAACTTGCTAACAAGGGACTGAAACTGATACCTTGAACAGAATCATCAAAGCCAGTCTAGTTTTTGCCATGTCTACAATGATTACTTTGTGTTTAATTTTAAAAGAATTCTCAGGCTCCATAATCTAGGAGTGGTAAATTTGTGTTACCTTTATGCTTAAGAAAAGGATAGTAGGGTGTGCATATCATTCTATGTAACATATAATCTTGTGTGGTAAAGGCATCTGAGTTAATTTTGAGTTATATATAGGAACTACAAGTATTTTAGATTTAAATCTTACTATAAATGCTACAGACCCTAAGAGCCTGTGTATTACAAAACCTTCTGCCACCTGAATTAATAAAATGAAAATATTAACATTGGTTTTGACAACAACCTCCTAGCATTGAAACTGTACTTTAAATATTAAAAAACACTAATTGTAGCAAGCAAACCTTTCATTTTATCTTGAGCAAGTTTGACTTACTCTTCTTCCATGAGATTTTGTTTTTCAACATTAATACATAAAGATTTTAAACTGGAACTATATTATACTTTTTAACCAGTCTCTTGTGGCTATATTCTTATGTAATTAACTTCAGTTAATATGAGAACTGGGGATTAAGTTATAACTAATGTGCAAAACTGCTTTGTATATTTGGTGATTTTGTAATGTAAGTGAATTGGTTAATTCTTATTTCACTGATACTATTAATCATGCAGTATACAATTAAAAATCATGCTACATTTCCCTTTAGAATTGGATTTGGAGAACTCAACTTTATGTAATGGTGGTATACATGTGGGGTGGAGAACTTATTTTTTCATTTTGTCAAAATGGGTATTCCCTGACATACCTTCAGGAAATATGCTGTTAGGAGATTTTTAATGTATAATAAAGTCCATGATTTTTGTACAGTCTTTTTTGTATGAAATATTTGATGTGTACTCTGAGTTTTATTTCTCCAAGTAATTTCAAAGGATGCTTATAAAACCGTTAGATTTTTTCTTAATCTGTGACACTATAATTACACATCTAGCCCCATTGTAATTCCATAACAGCTAAAATGAAAAAAAAAATGTCACTTATTGGGAAGTAATACTAACTCATCACTAGTGACTTTTTCTTTCTTTTAGAAAAATAGACTTTTCAGCAATTAACCTAGACATGTTACAGACAGTGTATACTTGCTATGTTTGGTCCTATTCACAGAAATTCCTGTAATTTAAAGGGGCAGGTTATTGTGTACTCTAGCTTAAGTGGCTTGGGCCTCTAGTTTTAATACCAATGCATATTTATCCCATGTGCTGTTTATAGTTTCCAAGTTTTTTCCTTCTCCTGGGAGTTTCTGTTCTAATTTGTTTTGAATTTTATAAAATGTATACACTTTTAGAATGTCCAGGGAGTGGGTGAAATTAACTTTAGAATTATGTAATTTATCTAAGTGTATGTATATCCTAAATATATTTGTATGTTGACAGACATATAATCCACTACTCACTTATAAACAGACACTAAAATTTGATGAAAAAAAATATTCATGCCAGCTAGTTCTGCAAATTTTTTATGTGAAAACTGTATCATTAAAAGTAATTTTAAGTCTCTGCTTACAGAAATGGTCTATATAGCCATGAATCCCTACATCAGAAAGAACTCATATAACTTCAGTTTCCCTAAGATGGACTATATTATGCTAAAAATATATAGTAAGAATAAACATATAAACATCAAGACTATAGCTGACTGGGCCTGTCGTGAAAATGGACTACATCATCCTGCCTCTCTGTTCTCCCTGTTGATGTGCCATCTAAATGCTACACAGAGGGGGCTGAATGAATGTCTTTTCAGTTTCTTTCTTCACTTTCCACATACAGAAACCTGTACTTGCATGCAGCATAGAATATATAGAAATAAAAATTTAAACTACCATCCTATAACTGCTTCAATCAGCGAGCCCCTTCTGTGTGTCCAGTACTGGTCTAGTAGGTTCAATACAGAAATCATGAGCCATGATTTATTTGAAAACATTTTAAATTTCTATTCCAGTGATCACGTTAATCAATAAATGATAACCCTTAGCCAGGGTTTTGTGGAAAGGAGGGACGCGTGTTTCCCATTAATGATGAAATTGCAATTGAAGGTTCTGTTGCAATTAACTTAATGATCCCACCTCAGTATTGGACTTTACAAGTGAACAGACGTAAGCTGGCCTTGGGACTTTTGCACAAGGACAACTAACTTCTAGGTCATGTGCTGGAGTCAGTATTTACTCAGTGCAATCACTAAGACGTTTTATATATGTACTTCTGTATAAAAAGGATTATTGTTAAGAATTATCTTTTAACAGAAGTGGCAGCTAATATTTTGACCATGTAGTAATGTGGATTCACATACTTTAATGTAAGATCAATACAGAGTTAGAACTGTTGTATTTCAGTTAATTGAAATTTTTACTGTTTGGGTTTTTTTTTTTAACTGCCTTTCAGAATGCTAGCCATCTGTATATTGAGAGGCTATGTTCAGAGCGACTTTTTAAAGAATGTAGACTGATTGAGAAATAACGAATCACATATAAGTCAAATTTTAAGAAGTACAGTTGCAGAATTATACCTTTTCATCCAAAATAGCTTGATTACCCGGTTCCTGTGAGAATCCCTTGTCCATAAAGGTCATATTCTTCATAAAGGACATATGCTTTTAGACGATTGGGTAACGGAAGAAATGACATGAAGACAGGGCAGCGCAAACGTAAACGTCCCATACACTTCCGGATCTTTAGGCGGCACAAATGTTTTAGGGAGCGAGGGTTTGCTAAAATGAAAGAAACAGGCACATTATCCAAAAGAAAAAAGAATTGCTTTATTTCTTAGTGATCTTAGGGTTTAGTTAGCAAATGTATTTTATACTTAAGCCATCAAGATTTTCATTTGCTATGACAAGACGGAAAAGTTATCAGGGAAACAGCTTTTAGCTTCTCATTGCAACCCTTCTTGTAGACGTGGTTTCAGTGCCACATCAAGTTAGAGTCCCAAGACTGGCATCAGTTGTGGGTCTCACCTGTGAGACCTAAAGTTCTTAACTCTGCATGTATTGACCCCCCATCCTGCCCTCAAGATCAGGCTAAAAACTAATGATCACTACCCAGGGGGAAATGAGATGAAAGAAATTCTTAATTTGACCTATGTGCTACTGTGAAAGAATTTGGTTTGAAGGGGCATTTGATATCCTCTACAAGCTTAGATCTTAGCTTTTTCTCATCTCTGTTTTTATTGCCATTTCATAGCTTTTAATTCCTGTGTCTACAGTGTTCCATAGGATCAGGAGAAAATTATTACCTACCTATATAATGTAGTTACCCAACAGATTTTATCTACTAGGAAATGGTAGTAAGTACAAATTAATTGTAGTTATAAACTAACATTTTTTAGATAGGAATAGTATTTTTCTTGGTTTCTTTAGGCAGAAGAGAAGAATGTTCTACAAAACAAATAAGAATACAATTAGTATATTTGTTAAGAATCTTCTACAAGAAAGATACTCACTCAAGATAAAATGAATTTCTGACCAGAGCCCCTGTTTTTGGAGCACAGCTTTCAACTTTGAACAGATCTGAACTTGATCAACATAATCAAGCATCACTCGAACGACCTTTCCAGAGAGATGTTGCAGCCATGACAAAGTTATTACTTCACAGAACTGAGGAAGAAAATCAGAACTATGAAAGTAAATGAAAAACGAAGTATTTGTGGTTTAGCACAGTAATCAAAAGAGCACTAAACTCAGAGTCAGGAACCAAGGTCTCAAGTTCTTCCTTTATAAACTAAGGTATTGAACAAGAAAATCTATTTCTTAGGTCTAACATTTGGAAAAATATTTACTGCTATGTCTTCAGAACTATGTAAGATGTAAAGAGGGCGTGAAAGAGACATAATAATATCCCCTTTGGTTGGCCATGTGGCTGTCTGGAATAAAGATGAACTTTCCAGCTTCACTTGCATCTAGATGTGGCCACCTAAGTTCTAACCAATGAGATGTGGGTGGAAGTGTGAGCACTTCCCAGAATGCCCTTAAAGAAGAGCAAGGTGTGTGCTGCTCCCTCCTGCCTGCCTTCCTGCTGGCTGGAATGTGGATGCTGTTTCTCCTGTGAATCAGGGAGCTGTCCAATTAGAAGGCTGTTTACTTTTGGCCTCTGTTTACGTGAGAGGGGAGTAAGCCATCTTATTAAAGCCACTTTTATTTGGGGTTTTCCATCATTCATAACCTACTCCCACCCTGATACTTAAGGGATATGATAGTTTCTGTCTTTAATTTACATGCTCTTACACAAGATGCCCATGTAAGAAGTCCAGTAATACTATGTGAAAAATCAGGAAATAATGCAAGATGATATATGCTAAATGCCAAATCTCACATTAATCATAACCTGAAAATAATAAATCATGCAATATTAAAATTTTGCCTTTCACTTTTCAGAATTGATTCAAAGTGCTTTCTCCACTTCATGTCATTTCTATTTTCAGATTTTAATATGAATTGAAGTATTTATAGTGCATCTACTGTGTGCTAAGCACAGATCTGTAAGCTGAGGAAAGTGGTGAACAAGAGCTTATATTCATGTATTTGTGGGGGAGACATAATCAGTAAAATATTACAAAGATAATTTCAGAAAGTGATAAGTGCTATAAAAGAAATGAACAGCATTATAAGAGAATGATTAGAGAAGGGAACTACCTTAGATACGATAGATAGGGAAAGGCCTCTTTGAGGAAGTAACACTTGAAATGAAACCTATTTGAAAAGTTGGGGGAAGCGCTCAAGTTGGGGAAAATAGAAGTGACTGATTAGGTAGGGGGAAAATAGGAGACTGTAGTTGATGATAGCCAAGGGAAAAAAGTCTCAAGGAGGGAATGGTCAATGGTATTTATTAGGATTCTTTTTTCATCAAAAGAGTAACCAAAGGAAACCATTTAACCAAATGTTAGAGCTAAAAGAGCCAAAAACCTAGGGGTAGAGGTATCAGGAACCCAGAAGCATTTTAGCTAGATAACTCATTTTTTCAAGAAAAAGCATAACTGGTGTATAAGACTGCATTCATTCTTCAAAACATTGCTCAGATGTTGCTTTGTGAAACTCTCTAGGTAGAGTTAAATCACTTTTTTCGCTGAACTGTTTCTGTACCATTTACATCTTTCTACTATTGTGTTTATTTTATTATAGATCATATTAAAATCTTTCCAACCATGAGATTCTGGAGTGAATGGATGGAGTCTTACCTATTGCTGTAGTTCAGGGCCACTGATAATGACTATATAAGGTGATACAGTCGTTACTGTGGACTTACCATAGTATCTTTGATAACTGTAGATGTCCAGCCTTCAAAAGTATAGAAAGGATGAACTTTGTCTCCATGAGGACAATCGAAGCATCGCTCTGTGTCATACCCATAATTTAACAGCATCCTGAGCATGACTTCATCTTTCAGTGTGTACTGCAGTGCTGATGGGAAATGTAAAGGGTTGACTCTACAGAAGTAATTGACGTTGGCCCCATGCCGCAGTAGCAGACTTATCAGCTCATAATTGCCCATCCTTAGGGCTATCTGAAGGCAGTTAACTGGGTCTTGATTAGGCAGAGCTCCAGCACTCAGAAGCAGCTTAACTGAAGAGAGGTCGCCATTTGATACAGCAAAATACAAAGCTGACTTCCTATGGTCATCATAGTGTTTGCGAAGTCTCTGATCTAGCATGAAATTTACGTCAAATCCAGCCTGGATGAGAAGTTCCAGGCATTCAGGATGTGCTCCTGCTGCTGCACAGTGAACTGGACTGATGCCACTCCGCTTAATGGCAGCAAAATCCGTAACTGGAACCAAAATCTTTAAAGCTCTGAGAAAAAATTTCAAAGTGCATTTAAAAATAGTTTTTGTTAGGCTGCAGCATTAACCTGTTCATGATTGTTTTATACTAGCACTGGATGGTATTAGTACTAGCTGGTATTTAGAACCCTCAGCCAAAAAAAAAGCATAATTCCTGCATCCAAAAGCTCAGATACCAACTAACACTAAATGAAACTACTGTCTAGATTATAAAACTCAGAATTAGCCTAGTCAGTGAGATCTGAAGCTCCCCATATTGTCTAAGGACCTGATAATAAAACAGTTTTATGTTTCTTCAGTGGCTACAGAAAATGCCCAACTTTACCACTCTCTAGCTGGTCAAGAATTTCTTATCTTTAAAAGGGGTGTTGGAGTTGTAGGATCAAAGATGAAGAATATAAAGTTCCCAGAAGCTGCTCCCCCCAAAAAAGTAGCTATTACTATTTCTATTGCAATAATGTGATTGAACTTACAACAAGTGGCCTCTGTCAGCTGCCACATGAATGGGCAGGTGGCCTGAATTCTTAGGGATGTTGGCATCAGCTCCATACTCTAGCAAGAGAGTCACGGAGTCTGGATTTCCTCCACTAGCGGCTTCAAGTAAGATAGAAGAAGAATCAGAGGCCTGACCAAGAGCATTAGCTCCTGAGAGAAGAAAGAGTCTTGTTATGCAAAGTCTTTTCCACCATATTGCTTAAGCATCCTTAAAAATACATCACCACCAGCACAAAGCAATTATTGAGCAGCTACTCTAGCAAAGCACTAAGAATCAAAGAAATAAAATATGTACCTCCTGCTCTCAGGCAGTTTCTAATCTAGTTGGGAAGGAAAACAATGGTGCAGTCTCTAAGTTATAAGTAGGTTGGCTTGCAGAGTAATTTTATAAGTTATTTGTTTGGAACTTGAAAATTCCAGGAGAAATAATTTTACAAAAGGTGGTTTTATTTCCCAGACCAGCCTACAAAATCACACTTAACTTGTAACACACTTATATATAGGATGAACTATCTCACCATGTCATCTAATGATGATGCTATGGTGGAAAAGGGCATTTGTTCTAACTTGTTCTTAGGGGGCTGTTCATAGTAAGAGACAACTGTAGTTGTTTTTAGTTGAAGCTGCGGACTGCTGATAGTTAAAAGGATAAATTATAGTACACTGTACATTAAGTATCATGAGTGGTGTGGATAGTAAGAGTACAGGTATAGGCAAAATGTCCTCCAGAAGATCTCAGGGCCAGGGCGGTGAGGGTAGCTGGGAAGTGAAGCAAGGAGAAAGGAGTTTTGGGTCAGTTGTGGAAGGCCTCTCAGTAAAATGGGCTTTGAAGAAAGAGTAGCATTTGAATAAACAAAAGGAAAGGAGGGCATTCTGGGCACATTCACAGCTCATATAAAAAAGATGTGACTTTTAATTTAGTACAGACTCCACAGTCATCAGAGTAGAGTGGCTGCCCAAGAACCCTATTCCTAGAATGCGTTAAGAAATGTCTAACAAGCCTCCATGTCATGAGTGCTCGCTGTGTGCTCGTTCCTTTATGTGCATAATAATTTCTAAACTTCACAACAACCCTAAGAAGTAGATGATAACATCTTCATTTTAAAGATGAAGAGACTGAGGATCCTTGAGGTTAAGTGCCTTCCCCAGAGACGGACAGCTAGTAAGCAAGGTGGTCAGGATTCTTGGGCAGGTGGGTCAGACCCAGGGCCTATTTCTACGATGCCATGTTGCCTCTAGCAATGCAGACTTGTAAAGTAATGTGCTTTGGAATCAGACAGATGTGGGTTCAAATCCTGGCTCTGCCACTTACTAGCTATGTCACTTCATGCAAATTACTTTGTAAGGGGGTTACCTAAGGGAAATGCTCACGCGCTGGCCTCACTGAGGTCAACGACGCTGGTTTCTTTGAAGGGTTAAGGATTTAAAATCTATTGCCTCGCCTCTTTATTTATATTTTAATCAATCATCTACACATAAGGTTACTTTTTCCTCAAAGATGAAGGATCCAGTGTTTTGTTATTCCAGCTAATGACTTTAGACATCTCTGATATCACTCATTTAAACATCTTACTTAAAATATCTTATGGCCATTGATTGGAAACTAGCCTTCCCTATACGATATAGACTTAAGTTTGTTCCAAGTCTTTGCAATATGGAATATTGGCGATCAGGACTATATCTTCTTAAAGAAAGAAAATACGGCTTCTGGACACAAAAAGGGAGGATAATAAAGAAGATAATTCTAATATTGGGACTTTACTAAATCTTGGTCAAGTTTGCTTCTTTGAAAAAAGCTTTAGATACTACATTGCTTCATCTAGCAGTGTCATCAGTGGAGGTCTCCTCAAAGACAATAAATGCCAAAGTACGCCGAGCCAAGGTCTCTGCCAGTTAAACCAGGATCTAAAATGGCCACAGCTACAGCATTGGTGGCAGGTGAGGGCGTGTTTGAAGGGAAGTGTTGCAACTGGTACCATCTCTGACCCTCACTTTCCTCAAGTGCAAAATGAGGACAATGCCTACCTCACAGAGTTTGTAGAAGATTATGAGGCAACATAGGTAGCTCAATGGCTGGTGCTTAGAAAGTACTCAAATATAAGTTGCCTTCCCCTTCTCTCAGAGTTTTGGTTATTACTAGAGGGGAGAACTGGGACCCAAAGAGAAGAAATTAGGAAGAATTTCTTAACAACTAAAGTCATCTGATAACACATTGGACTGCCTCATGACCATGACCTAGCTTAAGCAAAGACAAGTAGGGGATGTTGCAGGGTCTTTGATTCTATGAGTCTAGAAAAGGACAACACCACCAAAAAAAGTATTAAAAAAAAACCAACCACCCTCTTAGCATGGTCAGGGAACATTAAGTAAAAGAGGAACCTGCATCCTAGTAATTTTAGGAGAATTATTTCACACCAAATAAATTAAATCACTGACTATTTTAGGCTTTTCAGTAGTCAATATTAACACATACTTTTATCAAAGATTTATATTAGGCTTAAATAAAATGTTAACTTCTATTATTTAGAAGCTCTCCATGAAGAGGAGAATGCTTGGGTCACGTTACCCTTTGGTAGCGTACTGACTGTATAGAAAACCTTGCCTTTCTGCAGTAATATTTCCATGATTTCGGTGTGTCCACTCTGGGCAGCAAGAGCAAGAGGAGTGAATCCATAGGAGCTCTGTGGGTCAGGGTGTGCCCCAGAAAGCAGCATAAGCTTCACCATGTCCTGTCTGCCCAGTTTGGCTGCCTCATGGAGAGCTGTCCTCTCGTTGGCACACCGTAGATTGACATCTGCCCCATAACTAATCAGCAAGGAGGCCATGTCGTAGGAGTCATGTAGAACAGCTGGGAAAATACAAGTGAGGTGGGCATTATGTTCAACAGGAAATTGAGGCTAGAGTATCATATCAGCTAGTGTCCCTCAGTCTTCCTAAGGAGCTCTTCCTACCTACACCCACGTGCCAGCATTTTGTATTTAGGAAACAGATTGTAAAATGAGGCATATATCAAATAATAGTGTTTCACGTCAATAGGCTATTTGCTTTTCTATAAGCCATGACCAATTATTCATTATCTATTGGTTGCTTATGTAACTGAAAAACAAACATATAAAATTTTCATTTACCATCTTTATTTTCCCAAGAAAATGGGAATTTAAGTACCTAGCACAGACCTAGAAACACTTGTAGCTGCTTTAAATGAAGAAAACAAACATAGCATTAGGGGGACCAAGTTCACAAGCTCCGCTTCGGTGGCCCGGGGCTCATGGGTTTGGATCCTGGGTGCGGACCTATGCACCACTTATCAAGCCATGCTGCGGCAGGCATCCCACATGTAAAATGGAGGAAGATGGGCACAGATGTTAGCTCAGGGCCAATCTTCCTCAGCAAGAGGAGGAGGATTGGCAACAGATGTTAGCTCCGGGCTAATCTTCCTCACTACAAAAACAAACCAAAAAAACCAGCATTAGGAATTTAATTAGGAATTTATTTTTAAACTATTAGAAATTATTTATTAGGAAATTATTTTTAATAATTTTGTTAATCACATTTGTTAATCAAAACTCTCTAATAATTGGCTTTTCTGTATTTATGCTGTTGAGTCACATTTGGATGATGATCTTTAATCCTTCAAGATCCTAAAACACCTTAATTTATCTATCTCCCTAGCCATTTGCTAATTATTGGCACAGACTGTGTGTGAGGAATTTTGCTTGGTGCCAGACCCTGAATCAATATGAATTCTGCTCATAACCATTTATAATGTGCCATAGAAAGTGCTCTAATTGCTCTAAGATTGGAAATATAGAGTGCCAAGGGTGTTGGGTCTTTTTTAATTCGTTGAGCTGGCACTTAGTGTGCCCTTTCAAATTCAGGAAACACAGTTAATTCTGGTTCAATTAAGACACCATGCAAAATGATCAGCTCCTAATTGGGCAGAGATTCTGCATCAGGCCACCTCACAGGCGAGCTCTAGAAAGCCTCTTGAGGGTCAAGTACCCAGTCTGGTCACTTGGGACCAGAGTGGCAGTGCTACAACTATGCACAAAAAGCTGCCTTTGAAACATGTGGGCATGTAGGAGACTCAGAGCCACAGACTCTTCTCCAGAGACAAGATGTTAATTTACCTGTAAGAAGAGGAGAATTGCCTTCAAAATTCTTAGCATCTGGATTGCAGCCATTGAGAAGAAGAATACGGGCATTTTCTAAGAGGCAATTGCTGACAGCCAAAAAAAGTGGCGTTTCACCATTGTGGGTGGTTTGCTCCCACGCACTGGGTTTTGAAGCTGAAATAAATCCATTAGACCATTAAGATATAGAAATAAATTTTAAATTTATTTATCAGAGGCATCAAAAATGAGTTATAAAGGGAGTTTACCTTTCAGGGTTATTTCCAAAATGTTCTTATTTAATTGCACTGCAGCCTTATGCAGAGGAAGCCAGCCTATCCCATCTGCTTCATCAAAAGCAGAATAGTACTTGGTCAAGTGTGACAATGCATCTTCCTTACCTATTAACAAATCAAATGAGAACAGATTCACATTTGGCACACAAACAAGGCAGCCCATACTGCTGCTGAATTCCACCATCAAGGTTGGTATATGAGACAACAGAATTCTAGCACCACTTTTTCCCCCCCAAAGCCCCAGTAGATAGTTGTACGTCATAGCTGCACATCCTTCTAGTTGCTGTATGTGGGACGCGGCCTCAGCATGGCCGGAGAAGCGGTGCGTCGGTGCACGCCCGGGATCCGAACCCGGGCCGCCAGCAGCGGAGCGCGCACACTTAACCGCTAAGCCACGGGGCCGGCCCCAGCACCACTGTTTATGAAAGACAAATTTAAAGGGTAGAGGACAAATGAGCAGCAAGGCCTTTCATCTAGCGCTGCGCACCATCTAGGCCTGTGAATACCCACCATCTTGTCACATACAGAAAAAAAGTTCTGTCCATGGAGGAGCCCGGGAGCTCTTTGCCAAGTTGTGCTGAAGCATTTTCTCCCAGGAAAGGCAACCAGACTCTTGAAAAATCAGCTGTGGACCCCATACTGTTCAGCATTTAGGAGAACGTGCTTCTAGGCTTCCTGAACTTAGAGGGAAAAATGCTACCAGTTGTAACCATCACATCTTACCACAAGTTGAAGGGGATAGAATAAGAAGAGTACTTAACTGTCTCTATTGTTTCAACTATCTTCTTCCAGGCAGTGCTCACAAAGGAATGGAAGCTGCATAGGAAAAAAAAAATATATGTAATTCCAAAACTGAGGGAAAAACTAAGGCGTCTGATATAAAACAAAAGGAAGGGTAAAGGGAGTAGTAGTTAAGTAATTCGTATAAGATGAACTCTAATATGAGGCAGTGACTGAGGTTTACCAGAAATACTTCCAATAGTGTGGCCCTTAATGCGTTCTGGGGAATCTTCTCTCCCATGTCTGTTTCCCTTGTTAGACAGTTGGCTTCTTTACGGCAAGGACTGCGTGAGAGCCTGGATCACAGTGAGCCCTCAATCAATGTTTGGTGAATTGGATCAAACTTGCATAGGACTGAAATGTCACATTATCATATGGTAAAATTTAATGGCCACTCCATAATGTCAATGAGTCTAGCAAAAATTATGATTAAAAATAGTAAATAATCATGGTGTGAGTTTAAAAAATATTCTTGGTCAGAATTTATGCTCAGAAAACACCATTAGCAGTTTTTTTAAGTAATATTTTTATTAAAACATTTAAAAATAAAGTTTTAAAGCTCAACTTATGAATCATATTATTTTTAAATATGGTAAATAAGGATTGTCACCTTTCCATTATCTTTGATTATTCAGTGAAGCCAGCTTGAAGAGAATAAATTCCCTTAGACAATCTGTCCTACTTACAATTTGGTCAATTCTCTTAAACATTTAAAACTGTACTTAGAGATTTAGTATTGTATTAGTTTCCTGAGGCTGCTGTAAGAAATTACCACACACTTAGTGGCTTAAAATAACACAAATTTATTACAGTTGTGCAGTTTAGAAGTATGAAATGAGCTCACTGGACTAAAATCAAGATGTTGGTAGGGTTACCTTCTGGAGGCTCTAAGGGAGAATCCGCTTCTTTGCTTTTTCCAGCTTCTAGGGGCCTCCCACATGTCTAGGTTCATGGACCCTTTCCTCCATCTTCAAAGCCAGCAATGTCGGGCCACTACCCTGCCTTCTCTCGGGTTCTTTCTCCTCTGCCTCCTTCTTCCACTTTTAAGGACGCTTGTGATTACACTGGGCCCACCTGGATAATCCAGGCTACTCTCCCTATCTTAAAGTCAACTGATTAGCACCTTAATTCCATCTGAAGCCTTAATTACTTCATTGCCATGTAAGGTTACATATTCACAGGTTCTGGAGATTAGGAAGTGGACTTTTTTTTGTTGTACCGGGGTGGGGGTGGAGGGTGGCATTATTCTGCCTGTCTCAAGTATATTCTAGTTTCCTAATTCCTTCAAGTGCCAGCAAGCCTTCCTAAGTATCATAAAATTCTTGCAAGTCTAACAAATGAAATTTATAAATTTAGTCAATTTTAATATCTCTGAAACATTTCAATACTCTTAATCAAAATCTCTTACGCCTTTCAACCTAAAATCATGACTTCAAAGTCAATTACACAATGAACTTTTAAAATTTTAATCACAAAGTTAATATAACAGATAATCTAATGAACCCAATTTCTTTACAAAACTTTAACTATTTAAAGATTATTTTAAAGATTATTCCTAAATTTAACACAAAAGTGTAGGACTAGTATGGTAAAGAGCACAGACCCTGAAGCCAGGTTGCCTGGCTCTTCACTTACTAGCTCTGTGACCTTGCATAAGTCACTCAACTTCTCTGTGTCTCAGTCTCCTCACCTCTAAATGGGGATAATAACAGTACTTATCACATAAAGAGGTAATTAGAATTAGAATTTAAATGAGTTAATGATTCTGAAATACTTAAAATAATGTGGCATACAGTGATCATTCCATGAGTTTGTTACTTAAAAAAAAAATACTATAGTTTTGATGTACTTCAACTTCTCAGTATTTAATCATAAAATCTCTTGGGGTTAAAACACATTTATCCAGTTTTACCTCCCAGCAGACAAATAGAGGTCACCATCCGCAGCAAACAGGGTTTATCGCCCCTGAAAAACAATAGTAACTACTCAGAGGGCTGAGGATGCTGATCAGCCAGAGAGCATTTGACTAGGTGTGCTTGGCTGCAGACAGCCCATGTCCATGGCAATTCCCTTACATCACGGAGACACCCATGGAGTCCTTTTCTAGTGTTGTCATAACAGAACTCTGAATCCACACCCTTCAGAAGGGGTTAGTCTCTTTTGGGTTTAAGTTTACATAATTCCTCCTTTTGATTTGAGTAGATTAAATACTGGACCCTACCCCATCCACCCCACTGAGGTTGAAGATAACTTTCTATGTGTCTTGGTTGGATTTATGCATTTCCTTATCTCCTCAAACACAAGATGCATTTGAGTTCTGTAGCCCTTCATATCCTCATGTATTTCTTCTTTCTGATTTGCAGTCTGCATCTCCTCACCCAGGTTTGCTGCTAACCTCCCTCAACTATTTTCTTTACTGCCTAATTAAATTCTGGATTATTTCCAAATTTTTCCTTTCTGGTCAGGCATCATTTAATGATATTTAAATGACAGCTCCTTGGATTCTGACCCTCTCTCCTGTTTTTGTCGCGACACTAGAGTTGTGCTAATGACAAGTCTCAACTGTCGCATACATATACCACATTGCCAATGAGCCCATTACCTCTCATCCTCGAGTGCCTGCTGTGTATTTCCTGGCTTGTGACTATCCTGTAAACTCTGTTGAATGATGAGCTGGGTATCAAAGTCATCCTCTACCTCTTCATCACTGGTGTAATTATCCATGTGAAACACAGACCGATTTACTTTAAATTCAGAATGAATTAAAAATATTTTTCCAGCTGTGAAAACAGATTATCGACTGCTTAAAATTACCAATGAAATTCAGAAAAATACAAAATTTATAGGATAGATAAATGAAGAAAATACAAAATTTATAAAACAAAATATTCATTTAAAAAATTTTCCTTGGGCCAGCCTGGTGGCGCAAGTGGTTAAGTGCGCGCGCTCCACTGCAGTGGCCCGGGGTTCACCGGTTTGGATCCCGGGCGTGCAGCAACGCACTGCTTGGCAAGCCATGCTGTGGCGGCGTCCCATATAAAGTGGAGGAAGATGGGCACGGATGAGTTAGCCCAGTGCCTGTCTTCCTCAGCAAAAAAAAAAAAAAAAAAAGAAAGAGGAGGACTGGCAGATGTTAGCACAGAGCTGATCTTCCTCACAAAGAAAAAAAAATTTCCATAAACTTAAAACAGTTTTCTGAACTGCCACAGATTCAACATAAATTAGAAGTTTCCATGAGCAGCCATTTACTTAAAGCTTATTTAGGAAAAATTATCTTTCATATAAAACTTAGGTCAGTGCCATTGTAACTAGGAAAATGCTCATATTCATTTATTTTAGACTTGGCTTATGAGTTTTCCTCCGTGATTGTAGCACTCATCCAAAAGAACATCTTTCCTACACATAGTGAGTATCATGCTGAAAATAATATTTTATTTAGTTAGTAAACACAAAAAATAAACATGTTATGGGAATAAATGTACTATCATACTACAACATATAACAAGAATAGTGATAGTAAAAACCAATGTATTTTATTAGGCAATATCTCAATGATTTTAAAAGAACATTTCAGTTTTAGCATAGAATAGGTTTGATCACATACCAAAGACTTTTTACCTTTTGTTATATCCTTTAGGACAGCACTGAAGTTTTCACTGCTAAAGATTAGCAGGTCAGAATTTTCATTTATATTTAGGATCTCCACTCCCCTGTAGTTACCATTCCATTAATAGCTTTACTATAAATACTTGATCATAAGACAGTCTGGCACATTCTCCTTGTTTTTTACATGTGGTTTAGCTGTTTGGAAACATGATCTCTTTTCTTCACTGCTATATTCATTGAATTTAAAGGATTAAACATTTTATTCCTGGAATAAAATGCTTTTGCAGGGGGTTGGCCATGTGAAGTGAATGCACTCTCTTAAGACTTATGCACATAGCCACTGCAAACCAGAATCAATTTTCCACTTAAGAGAGGCCAAACGTTTTGCTCGGACCAAATTATCAAAAGTGACTGTCCCAACGGTCCTCATTCATTGGGTAGCTGCACCTACATTTTCTTTGGGTTACAGAGCTGCAGCCTAAAGTGTCCTGGGAATCCTAAGAAAGGAATTAACTCCACACAAGATAATAAAATTTTGGCTATAATTTTGTTTTGTTGAAATGTTTTGAAATTGTTAATGTATATTAATATTATAAGTGCATACTAAATAAGAATATTAACTATTAAAAATAATGAGGACACCACTTGGCATTTCCAATTAAAAAAGGAAGCAAATGCCAAGAAGCACACACCTCCTCAGGTATGTATGATTGCCCTCCGGCCATCTTAACTGCTTTTGTGTGTCAGCTTCACTGCTCTGAGTTTCCTTTCCTTGTCACAAGGGTACTGTGAGGAATAGAACTAATGTTTTAAAAGTGTGAAGTGAGAGGTTTAGTTCTGGAACTGTTTTAATATTTTCCTTATTTACAATTTATTTATTTATGTATTTGAAATGTTCGTGTATAATCACTTCAGGTAGGTGAGTGGAAAGTAAACTATTACTGAAGCTAAAGAAATGACTTAACAACACTTGTGAAAAGAGATAATTTCTGATATTAAATTTTATCCAATTAGTCTCCCCAAATCTGCTTTTCATATACATATCAAGCCAAAAAAAAGGAACTAAATAAAAATTTCAAAGATTTTTCATATGCTTCAAAGAAATATTTCTTTTCATGTTTTCCTTCCACAGGTGTCTGACTGTATTCTCAGGAGTCCATCCAGAGGCTGTTTCCAATCAGGAGTGGTAAGTCAGACAGGAGAACAATGCAAAGACCATGCACAAAGACCATTTAAAAGAATGACACCAAAATATTTGGTTTTATAATATATGTATATTCTGAAGTAAGTGAAAACAATATATATTTTTTTATTTCTTTCACATGTTTTCTTAATTTGTCCATCTTAGTCATCCAATTGACAAAGTAAAGCAACCCCACGCTTGATCCAGTGTTGAGTGGGTTGGTCTGTTTTTAACAACATTGCAATGACAAAGTTAGTAGAATGTCCTGTAGTGGAAAGAGTTCCTTTACGTTCACTTGTCTTGTAAAGGGGACAGACATAGGCATTCGACTTCACAATTTGAGACTTTTTAGCTTGAAAAAAAAAAAAGACAAAACATATTTATTTGATGAAGGAAAAAGAGCCACTAATACTAAAAGAACAACTATTTCTCTCGTGATAAAATGGCCAGTACTAAATCTAAGATCATGATTATGATATTTGAACATTTTAAAGTTGTGATTTTTTACAGTTGGTATATAATTGTGGTTGTGAAACAAGCAAGTGATTTCATATGGTGCATGATTTTATGTCTAGAGGACAGGAATTGATTTTAAAGTCCTGATCGCTTAGCAGGCATGAAAACACTCAAGCTGACTTGGGAGAGAAGAAGAAAGAGAAGGAGAATGTAGGAAAGAAGGAATAAAATACAGCATAGGTAATGGCAGAGACACAAAAAGAGAAACACAGCTGCTTAGAGCTCTACTACAAGAAACCCATAAATTAGAAGAAGCTGAAGTTACTATTTGTTTTCAGCAGGTTATTACTAAGAAAAACATACCAACTCCTACCAACTCACAAAAAGAATCTCACCCTACATACAATCTTTGAAGAGCCAGATATGAGATATTAGGAGTCTTTCTAAACTAAGGCCACATTTCTCATAGTTATAATTGAACTGCATTAATAATGAAAATACTTAATGGGTTAGGTGGTGATTGTGGGTGATTTGTAAATGTTTTCATTTATAGTTATTTGATAATAAAAAAATTAGAGAAGAAATAGAAAAGAAAAGAATGAGCCCCAGTTGTTCAGACTTGTGGAAAAATGATGATAGCAGGAGGGAAGGAGCAAGTAGCTCTCCCAGGGGGCAAAATTGACCTCTACCCCATGTGGCTTGCAATACCTATGCCTTGGGGCACCTTGCTAGCTCCTAGGAGTTTCTTATAGCCAGAAAACTCTAGTCGCCAGCTGGAGACTGGGTCAAGCCTATTTTGTCTGAGAGGGGTGCAAGGGCACTTCAGAATCAAAATATTGATGGGACGCTCTAGACTGAAAAAGTAGAAGTGTGGGGGAGGGGCAAAGAAAATGTTACATCCCATGGGATAAGAGCAAAAAGAGGCAGAATGATACTCCTAAAATAATGTAAATGCAACACAAAAAAGAGGGAACAATGTATTTCCAATATAAACATTGCCACTATTTATTGTAATTGAACAAAATCCTAATGGGTTTGAGCAGAGACTTATTTAGGGGAGCAGTTAAAAATATCTATCATTATCCTCCCTAAAACTCTAAGAAATTTTGTTAGATGTATATTTACTTGGCCTTATCCATATGATGGGCATCAGGTCAAACAGCAGTTTGGGGTATTGTTCAGCAAGCAATCCACTGTGAAGAGAAATTAACAGATGTTTATTAGAAATAAGATAAAATTTGCTTCTTAGAAATTGCTACTTAGATATTGTTTTTTAATACAAGAGGGGACCAGAGATACGCAGGAAAAGAAATGTAAAAAATAAAAACCCATAACAACAACAAAACCAAGGAAGAGGCAAGGAAGAACTGAGAAAAACAAAAGAAAATTATAGAAAGGCAATGTGTACAAACATTGGACCAATATCAATTCCTGCCATTTCTTAAGTACTGTCCATGAGGCAGACACTATGCTATCACATCTGACCCTCACAATGATCTTATCCCCATTCCTATTCCTATCTCACAGATGAAGAGTGGAGGTTCAGAGTGGTTGAGTACTTTTCTCACAGTAACACAGCTCTTGAGTGCCAGTGTCAGGATTCCTAGATCTGCCTATCTAGAAAATGTGGTTTCTTTTCCTTATGCTACATTGTTTGTTTGCTTGTTTGTTTGAAAGAAGGAGGGAAGGAAGGAAGGAAAAGATGAATACATATATAAGGAAAAGTAAGTTAAAAGAAATGTCAGTAGAGTGATGAGATGAAAAGTGATAGAAATAATCAAATGAGCTACGTGAAGCTAAGTCTCCTCATAGCCCTCTCTTAGAATTATCTCCATTTAGAACCACTTTCTTGCTCCTTCTTAAATGATTTCCCTGCCTCGGCCTTTAACCCTCTCTTGAGAGCATAGTCTAACCCTGACTCTGGAAATAGAGGACTATGCTTATTAATGGGATTGTTAAAGAGCAGGGCTTCAAGGAAAATAGTCTCTCCCCTTCTCTGTTACCCCTATATATTTTAAACAGGTATAGCATTGCTTAGTTTCCTGAGCTGGAAAGCCAGTATTTATTTTAAGTATGTATTTATTATGTCATAAAAATACAAGAAAAAGTTTTCTATTCACCAGTAGAAATGAGAACTTGACTGAAACTGCAACCTGTTTAAAATTGAGGCACTCCTACACATTACAAAATGGATGGTAACTTACAAAACAGAAGAAGCAGGAAATAATTTCAACTAGCTTTTCTACTAGTAAGATCTTTGAAATATTAACTAAAAATTGTTCAGGACCTAAAAATACTCACTCATCAATTGCTCCAGCCTGAGTAATGATTTATGGCAAGTAATGACTTATGGGAATACTTGCCATATTCCCTAGAAGAGGCCTTTTGGTTGAGGAGGAAAAAGGCAGCAGACAGCTTACCGTACCTGTGATTCAGCTACAAATGAAGAGGTCTTTGCAGCTGGAACTACTGACCTTGCTCTGTCCCAGCGCGCTCCATCGAGGTATAATCCGTGGATATAAACGCCATCTGCTGGTGCTGCCTCAGATGTATCAAAAGGAATAACCTGAAGGTAGAGGCACACACTAGTAATGATCTCCTCCCCAGACAACTTTGTCTCATAAAGAAAATATTAGCTAAATCTTCAGAACACATCCAGGGAAATTCTACCATATAATAGCTTGTTAAACTATACATTTTTTTCAGTAAAATATAAATGTAAAAATGTGTAATACAGTCCTTTTTGAAGCATTTATCAAGTTTTACTGTACCTCATATTAGTTTTTGCTAAAGTAGAAGAGCAGCATTGGATTATTTGAATTGAATATTGAGATATATAAAAGTTCTATCATAGAGATAGCAAGATGAATATTATATACTTTCTTCATGAAAGGAAAAGGATGGAAAGAAGTCAAATTGTTCATAACAGGCTATAAAAATATAAATTCTGCATATCCTCCTTGCTTAAATATATAACTTCGATATAATGATACACTGTGGCATTTAAGGAGTTACTGTACCTCAAATTCATATCCTAGTAAATCAATAGGAATGGTATATTTTCTGGCATAATTCTGCATAGCTCCAGTTAAAAAGGCTTGGGTAAAAAAGAAACCTGAGAGCCAGAACACACAGGGTTTTCCTGAATTATACCAGTCCTACAAAGGAAAAACAACATGCATTATGTTCATTCTTCAACTTACACAAGTGTCACCTGACATACAATTCCAGATTCTGGTTTTTGTGTGTGTTGCCTACACTTTACATCACAGGACACTCTTCCCAAACACCAAACACACAACCTATCTTGGCCCTCCTAATTCTTTTCCCTTCTAGTTACTCTTCTTGGAAAATACAAACGAATTTTAACATTAATCTGAATAAAACAAAGTTTGAAAGATTCAAATCTTCTGCAAAAAGCCAAATGTAAATTATTTGGGGATTTATTATATTACTTAATCCCACTCAAAAGCAACCATCTTTAGACATCTTACGCATTGTCTAACTATAGGCTTCATGTATTGATTCTGGTTCTTAAACCCCCTTCCTCCATCCTCACTGCCCCCACTCCAGTTCAAATATTCATGGTCTTCTTTCTGTATCAATGTGTACCTATTCTTGCTTCTTCCCTCTCTCTGCTCAATGCATCCAGTACAATGCTGCAAGAGTATACCTCACCATGCATGGTGTGGATCAGGTTTAGCATCTTGCATAATTCTTCAGTTATCTAGTACTACCCCATCAAATTAAAGTCTAAACACCTTCGTCTCCTCTTCAAGATACTTCACAATCTGACCCCAAATTGTATTTATAGCTCTATCCCTTTTAATTCCCCTTCAAGCATCTTATATTCTAATCAGACTACACTATTTGCTCGTCTCTTCTCTGCATTTGGTGTACATCTGTTGTTTTTTCTGCTTGTCTTAAAGTGACACTACTCCTCTATCCCTGTAGAGGATGAATCCTCCTACACTCAATCCAAGCACTTCTGGTGGTGGAACTCCACCTCCTGGGGTGGGCATATGATTCATGCCTAGCCGTTCATACCTCCAGTGATAGTCATTGATTCAGGAATGGACATGTGACATAAAGTCAGAGATGCAGAGACTCTTGCTGGCACTTTTGGGGAAAAGACTCACTCTCAACTCTCTGAAGTTGTGTGGATGTGAGGCCAGAATTGGTGTCGCTATCTTACGACCATCAGATGAGAACCTAACTGAGAATGGAGTTAACCCACAGAGAAATGGAGCCAAGAGATTAAGTGCAAGAGGCCAGAATCAGGTAACCATGTTTGCACCCCAGGTCAAGTCCCGCCTGGAGCCACCTCACCCCCTGGATTTTTCATTTACATGAGGGAACAAACTTTATTTTTGCTTAAGTCAATAGTTTTACAACAGAATCAATGCTAAATGATATAGTGCCTTTCATCCTACAGCTATCTCTAAGTCCTCTTCCTTTTTTCACAGTGTCCAAAAGCATTCATCCTTTAGACTCAGCTTGAATGCTACTTCATCCAGTAAACAAACTCTGCTTTCCTGAGCTAAAAGAACTCTCTCCCTTCTTTGAATTCCCAGAGAATTTTACATATTGGTCTTTTATGACACATCCCTTACTATACTTTATTAGTTTTTTCTTAGATACATAGATTATCTCCCTGTAGGCTATTGGCAAGTTGAAGGCAGGACTCATGCTGTCTTTTTATCTCAGAGAGCACACAACAAGGTGTTTTAGACAAAGTGGGATCTCAATTTACATTTGTTGAATGAACAGATGAATCAATAAAATGAACTTTGAGTGAGCAGCACACTAGGGGAAAAAGCCAGCTTTGCTTCCCGAGAGAAGAGAACAAACCACTGCTGGAGATGTTGCAACAGTACAAGCTATCAGATCAAGAAGAGGTAGAGAAAGAGATGGCGCTCGACAAGGGCACGAGCCAGGCAGAACCAGCACCATGCACAAGAAAGCTGTAAGAACCCAGAAAGCAAGTGTATGGAAAACTCCATTGCTCATTCCAGGATTTAGCCAAGAATATCATAAGTGTCTGGATCAGCTACTTGTATACAATCTCTGAATTAGCTACTATTGACTGGGTGCTTAGTACATGCTAGGCACAGTGCTAAGCGCTTTACATGCATCACCTCATTTAGTCTGCAAAATAACCCTGTGAGTTAGGTATTATTCCTCCCATTTTACAGATGAGGGAATTGGGTACAGAAAGATGAGTATCTTGCTCAAAGTCACACAGATACTAAGTGTCAGATCCTGAATTTAAACTGAGATTATAGCCAGTGTGCAAAAAGTTAAAAAAAAAAAAAAAAGGAAGGAGAAAGGGAAGATAAATAGGGTGAATGGTGAGAGACAGATGAGAAAAGATAGCGAACTCCAGACATCTCATTTGCTTAATTTATGAACTCTAAGAACCACTAGGAGGTGAAGTCAAGAGTCTAGGAGAAAGAAAGATGATGGGAAAACTGTACAGCTTCTGTAAGGGTAAGAGGACAATGGGGGAGATCTATTCAGGGGAAGATTTGTGGTGAAGGATGATAAAGGTGCCTAATAATGAGTGAGACCTTTCTTACTCATTCAAATGGAATAAGAGGAAATCCAAATTTCAGAAAGTAGAGAGTTTGATGTGAACTTTATATTAATAACAACAACAAAAAGACTTTGTCCTGGAGTCTGTCCCAGCTGGCACCATGCCAGGACCTCTCTAAGGGACCAAGCTAAAGACTCTTCAAGGCCCTTTGGGACAAAGTAATATATGGGAAATATAAGCAGTTCCAATGAAAGTTTCAGAAAAGTTTGGGAAATGAACCGGAGTGTAAAAAAACAAAGGAAGATTGTGGCAAGGGGAGGATGTAATTAACTATACATCA
Organism: Ceratotherium simum simum; assembly: GCF_057802395.1. Taxonomy (NCBI): domain Eukaryota; kingdom Metazoa; phylum Chordata; class Mammalia; order Perissodactyla; family Rhinocerotidae; genus Ceratotherium; species Ceratotherium simum. The sequence goes on from NC_141904.1 coordinate 57,652,351, forward strand.
GATGCTTTTGGTAAGGGACAGGAAGAGGCTGGTACCTAGAGGAAGAAGTCAAAGACATGTTGTAGATGTGGCTAGGAATCACCCAAGTATACACACTCTCCCGTATCAAATTAGCAAAGATAAAAAAACACTAATTACTGAGAAACAGGCACTCATATTCACTACTGATGGCGATAGAACTGAATTATTTTTCTGGAGAGTGATTAGGTAATGTATATGAAAAGCCCTAAAAATATCCAAATGGAATCAATTAAAGCATTAAAAGAATAAGGAAACACTGATCAAGAGGAATTTTTCTAGCAATACAAGGATGATTTTACACTTGGAAAACTAGTGATTTAATTCAGCACAATAATAAGCTAAAGAAGAAAAAAAAAAATCACATTACCAGCAACAAATGCCGAAAAGGCATTGATAAAATTCAATAATTTCTCATTTTACAAAAGAATAGTCCACTTTTACTGAAGGCTTACCACATACTACAGACTGTTACCCTATGAGATAAAAGTGCCAATCTTATGGATGAGGAAACTGAGGCTATTAAGTGGCAACTCTTCTAGAGCCTAAACACTTAAAACCCCTATTCTGTACTGTTTCTTTTTTTTTTTCCTGAGGAAAATTCACCCTGATCTAACATCCATTGCCAATCCTCCTCTATTTCTTTCTTTTTTTTTTTTTGGCTTGAGGAAGGTTAGCCCTGAGCTAATATCTGTGCCAATCTTCCTCTATTTTGTATGTGGGTCACCGCTACAGCATGGCTGGTGAGTGGAGTAGGTCTACACCTGGGATCCAAACTCGCGAACTCTGGCTGCTGAAGCAGAGTGCAACACTCAGCCATAGGACCAGGCCCTGTTTCTTTTGTTAAATGTATAATCTACACAAAAAGCTCCTATAAATTAATTTTTTAAAAAGTCCAAAAGAAAAATGGGCCTAAGAGATAAATAGGCAATTCACAGAAGAAAATACACATGGCAAGCACACATACCAAAGGAAGCACATGCTCACTAATAATTAAAGAAACTCAAATTAAAACAATAAGATATGGTTGACCTATCAGATTGGCAAAAATTAAAAAGGGATGGGAAAGCCTCCCTCTCCACATCTTCACAAGCCCTGGTTATTTTATGATTAGCTTCTACAGTGAAACAAATAAAGCTTTCCTGTAATAAAAAGGCAGCTGAACACTGAAAGGTCATATACCTATGTGAATTTCCAAAATCTCCCCATTCCCTACCCCCTCATAAACATCTACCATAGGATGGGGGCAAGCCAAGGAGCTGGGGAGGAAAAAGAGTGCCCTGGCCTATGCATTCCTGTGCCCTGAACATCCTTTATATGTGTGTTTTAAGGGGCCAGCGGTGGGTGGGGGGCAGGGGAGATTCCAAAGCACTCATCTTTTCTCTGGTTTTATGAGATAAGAGATAGGAAGCACTGATTTTAAGACAATGGGCAATTATTGATAAATCCAAGCCTCAGACTCTTTTTGTGATTTACCCTCAGTATTAAAATCACAAGACTGGGGCCAGCCTGGTGGTATAGTGGTTAACTTCACGTGCTCCGCTTCAGCAGCCTGGGGTTCACGGGTTCGGATCCTGAGTGCAGGCCTACACACCACTCATCAGGCCATGCTGTGGCGGCACCCCATATACAAAGTGGAGGAAGATTGGCACAGATGTTAGCTCAGGGACAATTTTCCTCAAGCAAAAAGAGGAAGATGGGCAAAAGATGTTAGCTCAGGGACAATCTTCCTCACCAAAATAAATAAATAAATAAAATCACAAGACCAAGTTTGTGGTGTCACAGAACCACAAACTTAGAATCTTCAAAACTATAAATGTCACTTATTAATGGGTTTGGGTAAAGTAAAATTTTAATTTTCTACTCAGTACTTTGAAATGTGTATAATTTTCAATATGCTAAAATTTTGGTTAGATCACCATAAAACTAACTAATCACATTCCATTCAACTCAGAGACATTCAAGTGACCATAGCCAACTTCTAATATCTCCTCAGTAAACCAAAAAATAAAATTATATATATATAATATATAATCTTTTACCTGTAAAAAGTTCAGCCGGGCTAGAAAATCTGTGATGTAACTTCCTAGGGGTTTAAGACTTGGGTATGATCGTTTGGCCCATATTTCTGGAACCTTTCCAATAAGCAAACTGCCAGAGAGTGCCTCCAATGTAGAATCCATTACAACCACACCCTTAATAGCTTTTTCAAGGTCCCGTAAAGTGTTACATATAGTTTTAATTAAACTGCAAGGAAAGAAATTGTCATCAACATATATATGATAGTAAATATCAATATACAGTCTTTCCAGAAGAAGAAATAGCTGGATACCATTCACAGCTTTGTGGGAGTGTTTCCCAAAGTGTGGTCACCTCCCACTCAGTAATGTAAGGTAATTTTAGATGATACTTGGATAAACATTTTTCATTTTCATCATTACATACATATTTTAAAATACAGAAAATAATACAACTAGCATACCAAAATTATTGCCTTCTGGGTATTATTGCTTAGTACCAGGCTAATTTAAGCAGAGAATGATTTAAGGAAAATATTAGGTAAATAATGCTAGAGGTGACAGGCAAATATGGAAAAAGTTACAAAGGTATTATGTAATGGCTGAAACTTGGGAAACACTGCATTAAACATAAAGTGTATATTTCATTTATATACTTGCAAATACTTTGCTTCCCACTGAGGCCCAAACTGCTAAGAACACCATAAATATACCTGAAGTGAGGGCTTTAGGCTAGAAGCCTAAGCAACTGAGAGATAGTATATTATTATATATAAATACATATGGTCTTTGTATAAGAAATATTGAATTAATTAAGGCATCATAGTGTTTTATTTTAAAATGTCAACAAGTCTGGAAACCCAAATAAACTTGGAAACACTTTAGAAAATTCATAACCAAATCAATTCTTCATTCATTAAGCCAGTATTGAATTGTAGAAAATTCAATTAAAAAATTCAAAGCGAGAGCCGGCCTGGTGATGTAGTGGTTAAGTTCGCGCACTCCACTTTGGCAGCCCAGGGTTCAGGGGTGTGGATCCTGGTCACAGACCTACGCACTGCTTATCAAGCCATGCTGTGACAGGCATCCCACATATAAAGTAGAGGAAGATGGGCACGGATGTTAGCCCAGGGCCAGTCTTCCTCAGCAAAAAGAGGAGGATTGGCAACAGATGTTAGCTCAGGGCTAATCTTCCTCACACACACACACAAAAATTCAAAGCATCATGAGGTTTGAATTTGTTTGCTCTCATGGGGTACCTAATTAACCTAGATTGGACTCAGGAAGAAAAGGGAAGTGTATATGTGTCAAGTGGCAGGAAAATGACTAAAGATGTGACTACAACAGGCGTAGTTAATGCTCATCCTGTCTTTAGTTCCTGAGGAGAATAGTAATGGATGGGTGAGAAATTATGATTAATGAATATTTTTAACCAGTAAAAGCAGATCTCTTTTTCATTACCATTTTTACATTATAAAAGATACCCTCACTTCTGGAGCAGACGGTTATGCAACTTTTAAAAAGAGAGAAAATTCTAATTAAATGAGAGGTTTTCATAATTTTTTCTTAAAATTTTAATTTAATACCGCGTCTTTTTTATCAACTTTCATTGGTTGCTTTCTGAATCACTGGGAATATAGATCCTTACTTGTTAAATCTTTCCATTTCTTGTACTAACACAGTATTCATGCTCTCTTCATATCTCACGGGATACTTCAATAGTGCTGTTTCAATGTCAAAATCATTTGGTAGCTAAGAGAATAGATTTTAAAGACCACATATTACTCTCAGAATGGATAATTAGTTTCATTCAGCTATAATATCACTAATAGCTAACACTAGCCAGTTACAACGTGCTAGGCATTGTGTTAACTACTTTCCATACATTGTCTCATTTAATCCTTAGCATACACTCTTAGGTGACCATTATTATCTCCATTTTACAGATGAGGATATTTAAGTACAGAGAGGTTTAATGACTGCCAAGGGCATACAGTCAAAAAGTGATCTGTTTAAATCCACAGGTCCAAGGCCCATGCTCTTTACCACAGGATATAGCACTTCACAGAAGAGATACATTTCTGAAAAGTTGTGTAATATCCTTTTGTAAATTGAATCTTATTTTCCATTGGTAAAACTGATACGCCATTTCATAATTGTTTAATATTTATTTCTAATCAATTATCAATTGGCTACAAATAGCTTAGCTTACCCCACTACCAAATAATTAATGTGTAAATATAGCAGGGTTCCAGAGCATAGAAAGAGAGAAGGCCATTAAGTGTCTGATTTCTATGAGGTACCTCAAAGATGCTTGAGAATGATGAAGGGGACTTTGGGACTGATGACCAAGCCCCAAGACATTGGAATTTACACTCCTAAAGGGGCAAAGAAGTTTCCCAATCAAGGAAGTCCCAAACTAAGAAAGTTGAGCTGCCCAGAGTATCCTGGGTGACGGTCCCTCAGTGCAAAAGAATTGTTCTAAGGCACACTAGGTGGTGTCACTCAAGGACCCTTTGGCTTAGCACAACCCCTTTACCTCAAATAAGTCCCTAATGCCACTGCCAGGTAACTTTCTGTTAAGGATCTTGTAAGAGCCACCATTCTGCAAGGAGATGGACTATGGGTCAGGTTCTGCTCTGTCAGAGTGCCTGACACTGAAATATGGGGATAATTATAGTATTTATGAATTTAGGATTTGTGAAGGTCTTGGGTCCATAATCTCTTTTGAAGTCCCCATAGCAGTTCTTTATTGAATTTATGACACAGAAAAAAGGGGGAGAATAAAGAGTATCATTCCACTTTACCTAGTAGGGCTAAGTACATTGGGCTGTATTATGGGGAAAAAAAAAAAAAAAAAAAGCTGTAGCTGCTAATTTAGTGCTGATCTTATCTCCTGATGCCTCCTTACTTCCTAAGGTATAGATTAAAAACCATGCAGTCCTTGAATAAGCAAGTTCAGATCATTTCCTCCATTTTTAAAAAGTAGGTCCATTATCTTTGTTTAGAACTGATAGTAAATCATACATTCATTAGCTCATCTACAGCTATAGTTACTAAGTGCCAGGCATTTTGCAAAGCACTTTAAATTCATGATCTCTTTAATGTTCACGAGAACTTTAAACAGTTGGTACTATTTTCATAACTTTACAGATTTGAAAACTAATGTTTAGAAAGGCAAAATATCTCATTCAAGGTCATAATGCTGTCAAACGGAGTTTTCAGATTGCCATTTCAGTACCATTTTGATTTGTATTATATTATAAGCAACATACTTTAAGTAAAACACTTACCTTGTTGAGAATATCTTTGGTAATTTCTAATAGAATCTGGTCAGTACTTCCTGAGGATCCTGTCTGTTTGGAGCCTCCCTGGGTGAGGAGCAAGGACTCAAAGAGGATTTTCGTTTGTTGAAGATCTTTGGAGATATCAACATTTTCATGTAATCCAAATATCTCAGGGTGTTGAGTAAATGGAAGTTTCTGCCAGAAAATAGATTAAGCAAGCATCACATTTTCACTGGATACATTAATTGATAAGGCAGACATGTACAGACCAAAAAGGTTAAAAATCAACTAAACATCAAACAACAGAGGAATCAAACTTTTCCCATTTTCAGTAATTACTAGAAACAAAAGATATTGAAAATTGATGGAAACCATAATACTTGTCTGACCCTATACCTTACTGAGGAATATTTTACTATTTGCTTTTTAGAAAAATCACACTTAAACTAACTCTATTTTCAGTGTCATCAGTTACCTTAATGAATTCAATGTATTCATCATAGGTGCCTTTGGGAGGTGCAAAATAGTTTCCACTAGGAGAAAACTTATAATGAGGGTTTTCAATTATGTGTGAATTATAAAAGTCGGCCAGCATGGTTAAGAGGAGACGTCTGTCCCAATCATCTGTCACTCTTCCTCCGTAGTTACACTCCCCAGTCAGGTAAGAGATGGCTTCAAATGGAATTGTATCATATTCATTTATAAATAACTGAAACAAAGGAAAAATGAAATGAGAAAACCCTTAAGTCTTTCACTTAATTTCCATTTTAAGATGGCATTAAATATCTATCTATCTATCTATCTATCTATCTATCAATCATCTATCTATGTATCTATAAACATAGAAGTGGGGTTGAAGGAATTATCATCATAGTTGTCTTTAGGTGACCTTTATGAGGTCCCATGTCATAAAGGCCATCCTCACTGCAAAGAAGCAGAAAAATATTAATATCTTGTGGTTGTCTAGTTGGATTAATATATTTGGTAAAATATGACAGAAATAATGGAAAAGTATTGGAGTTGGACAGACATGAATTCAAATCCTACCTCAATGGGCAAGTTGAGTTCTTAGCTTTGGTTTTCTCAAAAAAAAGGCTGGATAATACCAACCTTACAGGGCTGCTGTGAGGATTAGAATTTATGTAAGTAATGTGCCTATTTCAAAGTCTGAGTTAGTAGGAATTTATAGTGGATATTTATTCTTTTTACTCTTTTTTTGGAGGGGGGCTGCTGACCATCTGAATGTCTCACATTGTGAGTCTACAGAAACTGAAAAAGCTGACCACTCACTTTCCCAGCCTCCCTTACAGCTAAAGCCTAGGCCCGTGACCTGGGTTTGGCTACTCAGATGCATCCATCCCAGATTGAACTGGAGTTTAGTATAAAGCAAAGAGGCAGGAACAGCAAAGAATCTTTTTTGATGACATCAGAGGGCCTGCAGTAGACCAGTTTGTGTGACAGCTGTGTGAGCTGTGGTGTCTAATATTCAACAAGGGTAGAGGGGAGGTTCTTACCAGACATGGTATGATTCTGGATATGACTCTGGATGCCTTGGCTCTCCAGCCATCTTGGTGATTCTGTGACCTACCCAATATTCTTTCAATAAATTCCTTTTCTACTTAAAGTAGACAGCCTGTTTCTGTTGACTGATAGAGCTAAATTGTAGATTTGACTGAGTGGAGGAGAAGAGTGGAAGATAGTGAGGACCTATGTAAAGCCAACACTATGGAGAGCTCTGCAAAAAGGCAGAAAGAACCAGGGTCCTTGATGACAACACTTTTGCTGAATCAACCAACTCCACAGCCTGTCCTTCCTCTGTACTTCTTTTTATGTGAGATAAATAAGTTTCATTATGGTTTAAGCCAGTTTGAATGAGGTTTTCCATTATTTGTAGCAGAAAAAATCCAGATGCAGATAGTGCTTCATAAACCATAATTATTACTACTATCTACCCACCTATTTATTTAGTGGTGTTGGGAGAATTGCATAAATTATTCTAAGCAAAGAGAATTGCCTATGGCCTGATACACACTGATCCTTTACCAATGTTAGTTCCTTTCTAATTTTACCTGTAGTTGTTGAATACTGATGCGTAAGTCTGATTCATTAAATCCATATGGAATATTCCAACCAAGAGGACCAAATTTCTTTCTCTCTTGCACAAGTGCATGAAAAAAACAAACTCCAAACAGCAACTTCTCCCATGCCTTTAATATAAAAATTATATAAGAAAAAATTCTGATCATATTTCCATCAGTAAAATGAGACAAATCAATGATCTTTTTCATTATAAGATTCTATGATCATATAGCTCTACAAACTTCTATTTTAAAAAGATGTGCTATCTAAAATAATGCTTACTATAAAAAGTATTAATCTTATAACTTAATCAAAACCTCCAAAGCTAGACAAACTGCAATAATATTACACTTTATTAAAATGCAATAATTCTTACCAAATTATGGGAAAATTTACGAAAGTATGGGCTAATAATACTTGTTCATAGATATTTACAACTTCAATACCTGAATGTTATCCTGTAGACTCGTTGGCGTGTGCTTAAGACTACAACTGCAGAAGAATAATTAATCATTATGATAAGAATAAATCCCAATATATAGTTCCTGATTTTGTGACTTTCCATTTGGAAAAGGAAAGTGTTTCATTTTTGAAACCCTTGTTTATTTACTCTGTCCTGGCATCTTCATGTGTGTGATGTGTACCACATGTCACATATCATATGGACCTCTCACTAAGCCTGTGTTGGTGCTCTGGAGGATGGCTACCCATCTCTTTGTAAATTTCAAGTATGCTACCTTGATGGTTTAAGTTAGACCATCTCAGACATAGCTCCAAATGCAGAAAAAATCCATCCAGCTATTTTCATGTGATGCAGTAGTAGAAATTACTTCTATAATATTAAAATGCAGGTACACTATGGCTTTACTGAATAGCTATATTCTTGAAATGTCGTACATAAATCAAAGCATATTTAAATATACTGGATGAATGCTGTCATGAAACATTTAATAGGGGAAAAACTTTTTGGCAATGAGAGCAATAACCTAATTTACATATATTTTCCACATATTTTCACATAATGGGGTTTTCTTAAGGAAGTGATAATCCTTCCACATTTTTGGTCTGTGCTTGTGGGCCAAGAAGGCTCCTGCGGCATCAGAAAAATCTTGGGGACAGAAAGCAGAAAGATGCATACTTGGGGTGAGATGCTCTCAGCCGAAAATGAATCTGAACTCACAAAGAACTGCCTTCTACAGCTGTGGCTGAAATTAAATATGAGCTGAAGAGATGTGACAAGGGACATCAGAGGAATTGGCCACAGTCCTGTTATCTAGACTTTTTAAAAAAGAAACAGTTTATATGTCCTAAAAAACTCTTAAATATTAAGAAATATTTTCTTAAAAAAATCTTTTCTGAAGGCAGGTGTTTATTCGTTCTCCAATAAGCATTTTTTCCAACTAATTTCTGAATTATATTTTCCAGGGTACATTTTGTGACTAACCCAAGGGGGCAGCAGGATGCTGCCTTTTCTACCTAAAGATGATATCATCGACCCAGCATCAATGGGGTATGCCTTTTGGTTTGTTTTCTATGATGTGGTGCTGGTTTGTGTTGACTCATCCAAACTCCTTAGCAAGGCATATGAAGATTTTCACTTTTCACAGTCTTACCCCAATATTCCTTCCCACTCTTATTTCCCACCAGTTTCGCCAAAATGAGCTACTCATTGCTCTTTCGACAGCCTTGTCATAATTCTGTGCCTTTAGTCATATGTCTTGTGCCTACTTCAAATGTCACTTCCTCCATAAAGCATTTTTCAACTCATGGAAAAAGGGCATGTAAATAATAATATTAGCACTAATGAGAATTAATGCTCAGCACTGTACTAAAAGTTTTCTATGCATTTCACTTTTAATCTCTACAAAAACTCCATGAGGTAAATATTTGTACCTTCATTTCACAGAAGAGGAAATTGAGACTCAGAGAGTTTGTGGCTACCACAGAGCTTAGTCAGGATTTGAACTCAGGTCGTCTAATTGTGGTGCACGTGAATGCACTAAAACATATTCCCAAGCCCATTGTAAAACCAGTAGATACAACCAGCAAAAGACCTTCCTTAAGGCATTTAAGGATGAAGTGGTTTGTTTAGGGCAAAAGGGAAGTTATGACCTATAAAGAGATGTTTAGGAGTTGAGAGGAAAAATATTATCCTTGATAATATGGTGATTTATAGAAAATAATTCTGTATATAAACCTCTTAGTTGGTTTTTTTTTTGGTAAAAATATTAAGACAGCAGGGTGTATAGAAAGTCCAGAATGAGATTCAAAGTTTTAGTGTGACCTTGAGTTAATTCTTTACTTTTTTTTTAAATTGTCCTAATTCTAAGGTTATTAATGTTTCTATTTTATTTTGTAGTGCATGTATTTTCTTTCTTTCTTTTTTCTTTCTTTCTCTTTCTCTCTCTCTCTCTCCTGCCCTCTTTTTTTTCTTTATTTTTTTAGAGACCAAAAAGGGAAAAATGTATCAATGGAAAATTACTATGATCTAGTATACTAAGTCTTTATAATTAACAATTCACTAGAAAAGGTAAGTTCAGATGAATAGGTAGGTTTAGTGCTTTTTCTTTTGTTCATTTAACTAAGATTTTAGCCATAAAACATGTCCTCTCCTTTGCTACTCTGTTTCCTCTTATTTTTCCTTATCTTTTTTTAGTTCCTTCTTACTTTCACCCTCATTGATAAACAATTAGTGCTTGGCATCACCATCAGAATTTGTGTGTACGTATATGTGTGTTTGCACCTTTTCAGTCACTCAGCTTGTCTCTACTCAATATTCCCTGAATATCTAAAGATTGGTATTAACAATATTTAATTCTATTTGATTGCCACAAATACTCATTTTTATGGACCTTACACACAGTGGCCTTTGGATCAGAGCATTATATATTTGTGCCAATTTTGCTAAGATATTCTTTTTCTTTTTTTCACCTTTTTGACTCCCTTCACCTACTTCTCATCAGACACCATACCTCCTTCTGCATTCTACTAAGCTCTCTTTCTACCTAAAACCACCAAATATCCCCCTTTTCTCCCAGAGTTATGAACAAAATTATTGCTCAGAAGTAGGGGCAGACAGAAAAAGTATCAATAAGCAGAGAGAAACTAGCTGGGTTCTAAAGAATTCAGTCGTTTATCTTCAATATTATTCTTTTTCTAGCTCAAATAGACAATTATGATAAATAGCATGTGTTGGGGGCAAGGGCGGGGGATGATTTTTCCTTGGTACTGATGTTTCCTTCCACGTGGGGAGACTTCAATGTAACATCCTGGATTTCTGTATCCTTGTACTCACTGCAGGAGAGGAAACTAACCTATCTGACTGGTAAATTTGGGAAAAGTTAACCAGATATGCTTTGCTCAGCTTCTCCCTTTTCTCTCTTAGAAGTCAGTTTCCTGCAGGGAAGGAAGTTTTCCTCTGTTCCTCTGGGTGGATATATCTGCTTAATTCTGGGTTTAGTAATATGAAGCCCATTTGCTCACAGATATAAACTACATCTTTCAACCTAGTCCATATCAGCAATTAAGGTTATAATTTGGTTCCCATAAGTTTATACTTTTTTCTATCTCTTAACTGGTAAGAATTCAGGCAGAGAAAAGGAGAGCTATTTATTGGGACTCCTAAAGTCCCCAATACCTTGTGCAAAACTGTTTTACATGGATACATTGAAAAACATTATTAATAAGTCAAAACATTATTACTAGAATTTAAGTCCCATGAAGGTAGATTTTTTTTCGGAGGGGGATCTATTTTATTCTCATTGCTTAATATCTAGTACCTTGAAGAGTGCCTAACACACGTATTTGTTGAAAGAATGAATAAAAGATGTGAAAATAGATTGTTACTTTCGGGTCTTAATCAAACACACTATTGGACTTTGGTTTACAAACTAAGATACATTCATTCATTCAACAAATACTTTTTGAATGTCTACTACATGGGAAGCAGACAAAAACTATTGGGAAAAAATTATGAACAAGATAGGTACAATTACTGTCTTCTTAGGAAATGCCTACAGTGTAACATTATTAACTAAAATATTTATATTTCCATATTCTCTCACTATAAAAACATCTTTTAAAAGCTCCAGAGGCTGAATATTACCAGTTCCTTTCCCTGGCATCCATTAAAAAATTGAAGATCAGAAACTGGATCAGTGAGATATGATTGGAGGAGATTTAGCCGAAGTCCTGTGGGAGGTTCATTAGTCATTTTTACTCCATTCTGTAGAATTGTTACTGGGAACTAAGACAAAATAAACAGAGAGCATTACTCAAAATAACCAGTTCGAGTCCTAAAAATGCATACACTACTAGATTAAAAATAGGTATAACAGAGGACTCCAGAAGTATTTTTAAAACCTCTTAAGATTAAGCCTTAAAGCTTGACTAGGATATACAGTGTAACAGATAACTAAATAAATGTACTGAACTCCATAGGAAATAAACATACTTTTGGAGATGGATAGCTTGTGAGCCAAAGCCTAAAGGATGAGTTACAGACTTCAGGGGTAAAATCTTCACATATTTTCTCCAGTACAGGCATCCAGGAGACAGCAAGGTGACAATTCTGTAGGCAAACCCAAGTTCCTTCTTCTACTGCTGCTTTAATCATTTTTGCAGCAATTGGTCCTTGTCCCTGTCCCAGTGAAATAGCTTGAAATTTATTTCCAGACATAGCTTTATCATTTGCAAATTTCAGCAGGCCTAAGATGGCACAAAAAAAATGGTTTCACTGCCTACTCTAAAATTATAAAATATGCCTTATGTTTCAGTGGATAGGTATTTAATTGTGGGAAATTCTAGTTACCTTTCCTTATAAATACTGGATTTACTAACTGATTTACAATAATATGGACAAAAAGTGGACATTGAGCAAGATGATTTATTTATAATTTCTTAAAAGTTTACAGTATATGCACTTACTGGCCATGGGATCTGCTCCAGGAGAGAGCACAAAAATTAAGGGAATGGTGCAATTTGAATCCAAGTAACTCTTTGTCAAATCAAATGGTGGAGGCTCTACAAACTTTTTCCCTAGTTTGTCAGTTACATAATTTGTTATAGCTGGAGTTATCTGTTGAAGAGAGAAAAGACATGATCTTTAGAGTAATTTTTTTTTTAATTTTTTGTTTATTGCAGTAACATTGGTTTATAACATTGTAAAAATTTCAGGTGTACATCATTGTACTTCTATTTCTGCATAGATTACATAATGTTCACCACCAAAATACTAATTACAACCCATCACCACACACATGTACCGAATTATCCCTTTCACCCTCCTCCCTCCCCCCTTCCCCTCTGGTAGAGTAATTTTTATTTCACATAATGCCTTTGATTATTACTGAAAACCAACGAAGAGTAAAATATGAGTCTAATAGCCAAGAAAAGCATGCAGCATATCATAGACAAAGTGCTAATTTCCCCAATACATAAAAAGTGTCTATAGATTGATAGGACAAGAATGACAATCCAAAAGAAAAATGGGCAAAGAAGACAAACAATTTCTAGAAAATGAAATAGAAGTGGATCTTCAACATATGAAAAGATGCTCAATCTCATTCAACATAGCAGAGATTGCAAATCCTTCTTTGTCTCCTTTTGGTAATAGAACCCCCAGTTTTCCCAACCTTTCTTGCAGCTAGGTGTGGCCATGTGACTAAGTTTTGGCCAGAGGGATACAAGTAGAAATTATATATGGAGCAGAGTCACAAAACACAAAACAAGAGAAAACTGAGAAACACATCACAGAAAAGTACCAACCTGAAGTTGTATACAGAAATACAAGGAAAAAGAAATGGAAATATACAATCTTAAAACAAAAGATAAAATGGCATTATTAAGCCTCATATATCAATAATCACTCTAAATGTAAGTGGATTGAATTCTCCAATCAAAAGACACAGAGTGGATGGATGGATTGAAAAACAAGACCCAACAATATGTGGCCTCCAGGAGACCAATCTTAGCTCTAAAGACAAACATAGGCTCAGACTAAAGGGATGGAAGATGATACTCCAAGCAAATGGCAACCAAAAGAAAGTGGGTGTAGCTATACTTATATCAGACAAAATAGACTTCAAGCCAAAAAAGATAAGAAGAGACAAAGATGGACATTATGTAATGATAAAAGGGACATTCCACCAAGAAGACATAACATTTATTAATATATATGCACTAAACATAGAAGCACCAAAGTATATAAAGCAACTATTAACAGACCTAAAGGGAGAAGTTGACAGCAACACAATAATAGTGGGGGACCTCAACACTCCACTTACATCAATGGATAGATCATCCAGACAGAAAATCAACAAGGAAACATTGGCCTTAAATGAAACTCTAGACTACATGGACTTAATAGACATATGTAGAACATTCCATCCAAAAGCAGCAGAATGCACATTCCTCTCAAATGCACATGGAACATTCTCAAAGATAGACCATGTGTTGGGAAACAAAACAAGTCTCAATAAATTTAAGAAGATTGAAATCATGTCAAGCAGCTTTTCCAACCACAATGGTATGAAACTAGAAATCAACTACAAGAAGAAAACTGGAAAAGTCACAAATATGTGGAGACTAAACAACATGCTACTGAACAACTATTGGATCAATGAATAAATCAAAGGATAAATAAAAAAATACCTGGAGACAAATGAAAATGAAAACACAACATACCAAAACATGGGATGCAGCAAAAGTGGTACTAAGAGGGAAGTATATAGCAATACAAGCCTACCTTAAGAAACAAGAAAAATCTCAAACAATCTAACACTACATCTAAAAGAATTAGAAAAATAAGAACAGGGTGGCGCCATGACTTAGCGGTTAAGTACGCGCGCTCTGCTGCTGGCGACCCGGGTTCGGATCCCGGGCACGCACCGACGCACTACTTCTCCAGCCATGCTGAGGCCGTGTCCCACATACAGCAACTAGAAGGATGTGCAGCTATGACGTACAACTATCTACTGGGGCTTTGGGGGAAAAAATAAATATAAAAAAAAAAAAGAAAAAGAAGAACAAATGAAGTCCAAAGTCAGTAGAAGGAGAGAAGGAGGGAAATAATAAAAATCAGAGCAGAAATAAGTGAAATAGAGACAAAAAAGACAATAGAAAGGATCAATGAAACTAAGAGCTGGTTCTTTGAAAAGATAAAAAAAATTGACAAACCCTTAGCTAGACTTACTAAAAAAAAAAGAGAAGGCTCAAATAAATAAATCAGAAATTAAAGAGGAGAAATTACAATAGATACCACAGAAATACAAAGAATTCTAAGAGAATACTATGAAAAACTATATGCCAACAAATTGGATAACCTAGAAGAAATGGATAAATTCTTAGAATTATACAACCTCCCAAACTGAATCAAGAAGAAATAGAGAATCTGAATAGACCAATCACAAGTAAAAAGATTGAAACAGTAATCAAAAACCTCCCCAAAAAACAAAAATCCAGGACCATATGCCATCTCTGGTGAATTCTACCAAACATTCAAAGAAGATTTAATACCATCCTTCTCAAACTTTTCCAAAAAATTGAAGAGAATGGGACACTTTATGAGGCCAACATTACCCTGATACAAAAACCAGACAAGCGCAACCCCCAAAAGAGAAAATTATAGGCCAATATCCCTGATGAACATAGATGCAAAAATCCTCAAAAACATATTATCAAATCAAATACAACGATAAATTAAAAGGATCATACACCATGATCAAGTGGGATTTATTCTAGGGATGCAAGGATGGTGTGACACCCACAAATCAATCAATGTGATATACCACATTAACAAAATGAAAAATAAAAATCACATGATCATCTCAATAGATACAGAGAAAGCATCTGACAAGATTCCACATCCATTTATGATAAAAATTCTCAATAAAATGAGTATAAAAAGAAAGTACTTCAACATAATAAAGGCCATATACAACATACCCACAGCCAACATGATACTCAATGGGGAAAAACCAAAAGCTATCTAAAAACAGGAACAAGACAAGGATACGCACTCTCACCACTCTTATTCAACATAGTACTGGAAGTCCTAGCCAGAGCAATTAGGTAAGAAAAAGAAAGAAAAGGGATCCAAATTGGAAAGGGAGAAGTAAAACTGTCAGTATTTGTGGATGACATGATTCTAAATATAAAACCCCTAAAGAATCCACTAAAAACTATTAGAAATAATAAACAAATATAGTAAAGTTGCAGGGTACAAAATCAACATACAAAAATCTGCCGCATTTCTATACACTAACAACAAGCTAGCAGAAAGAGAAATCAAGAATACAATTCCATTTATAATCGCAACAAAAAGAATAAAATACCTAGGAATAAATTTAACCAAGGAAGTGAAAGACCTATACACTTAAACTATAAGAAATTATTAAAAGAAATTGAAGAAGACATAAAGAAATGGAAAGATATTCCATTCTCATGGATTGGAAGAATTTACGTAGTTAAAATGTCCACATTACCTAAAGCAATCTACAGATTCAATGCAATCTTAATCAGAATCCCAACAACATTTTTCATGGATATAGGACAAAAAATCCTAAGACTTATATGGAACAACAAAAGACTGCGAATAGCCAAAGCAATCCTGAGAAAAAAGAATAAAGCTGAAAGCATCACACTCCCTGATTTCAAAATATACTACAAAGCTATGGTAATCAAAACAGCATGGTACTGGGGCTGGCCCAGTGGCGTAGTGGTTAAGTTCACATGTTCCACTTTGGTGGCCCGTGGTTTATGGGTGAAGATCCCAGGCACAGACCTACACACTGCTCATCAAACCATGCCATGGTGGCGTCCCTTGTACAAACAATAGAGGAAGACTGGCATAGCTGTTAGGTCAAGGACAATTTTCCTCAAGCAAAAAGGGGAAGATTGGCAATAGATGTTAGCTCAGGGCCAGTCTTCCTCACTAAAAAAAACAAAAAAACAGCATGGTACTGGCAGAAAAACAGACACACATCAATGGAACAGAATTGAGAGCCCAGAAATAAACCCACACATCTACAGACAGCTAATTTTTGACAAAGGAGCCAAGAACATACAATGGAGAAAGGAAAGTCTCTTCAATAAATGGTGTTGGGAAAACTGGACAGCACATAGCAAAGAATGAAAGTAGACCATTATCTTACACCACACACAAAAATTAACTCAAAATGGATGAAAGACTTGAACGTAAGACCTGAAGACATAAAACTCCTAGAAGAAAATATAGGCAGTACACTCTTTGACATTGGTCTTAGCAGTATCTTTTTGAATACTGTATCTCCTTAGGCAAGGGAAGCAAAGGAAAAAATAAACAAATGGGACTACATCAAACTGAAAAGCTGCCACATGGCAAAGGAAACTATCAACAAAACAAAAAGACAACTCAGTAAGTAGGAGAAAATATTTGCAAATCATATATCTGTATTTGGATAATATCCAAAATACATAAAAAACTCACACAGCTCAACAACAAAAAAGTGAACAACCTTATCAAAAAATGGCAGAGGATATGAACAGATGTTTTTCCAAAGAAGATATATAGGTGGCCAACAGGCACATGAAAAGATGTTCAACATCACCAGTCATCAGGGAAATGCAAATCAAAACTACGGTGAGATATCACCTCATACCCATCAGAATGGCTATAATTAACAAGACAAGAAATAACAAGTGTTGGAGAGGATGTGGAGAAAAGGGAACTCTTGTACACTGCTGGTGGGAATGTAAATTGGTATAGCCACTATGAAAAACAGCATGGATATTTCTCAAAAAATTAAAAATAGAACTACCATATGATCCAGCTATTCCACTGTTGGGTATTTATCCAAAAAATGCAAAAACACCTATTCGAAGATATATGCACCCCTATGTTCACTGCAGTATTATTCATTATATATTCATTATTCATCATATTCATTATATATTCACTATTATTCATTATTCATTATAGCCAAGACTTGGAGGCAACCTAAGCGCCCATCAACAGATGAATGGATAAAGAAGATGTGGTATATATATATGTGGAGTACTACTCAGCCGTAAAAAAATTGAAATTGTTCCATTTGCAACAACATGGATGGACCTTGAGAGTATTATTCTAAGCAAAATAAGGCAGACATAGAAAGACAATTACCATATGACTTCACTCATATGTGGAAGATAAACAAAGAAACAAGCACATAGATACAAAGAACAAATTGGTGTTACCAGAAGGGAAGGGGGAGGGGGAGGGTGAAAAGAGAAAATGGGCACATATGTATGGTGACAGATGGCAATTAGACTTTTGGTGGTGAACACAATGCAGTCTACACGGAAGTCGAAATATAATGATGTACACCTGAAATTTATATAATGTTATAAACCAATGTGACCTCAATAAAAAAAAAATGGTGTACTTAACAATAGAATACCATGCAATTGTAAAAAAGAATGAGAAAGTTCTTTATGAACTGATAGGGAAAAAAGCAATATGCAAAACTATTTGTGTTAAAAATAAATGGAAAAAGAATTTGTTTACATGCACATGAAAGGATAACAAGAGGCAGACAATATTAATTGCCTGAGGGGAAGGAGGTTGAATGACTGAGAGATGGAGATTGGAGGTACATTTTTCACTGTATTCATATATTCATGTGATTCAAATTAAATTAAATTTAATTTAAAAATAAAAGAATGCTATTCATCAACATTAGCAGCAGAAAATAAGTACAAAGAGATATTAGACATTGTCATCTAAACGCCAAACAACTTTCTAAAGTTAAAACTGCAGGAATTCAATGAAAGGAGAAGAGATCATCACAGGCTTCTGCAGTCTTGGAAGGTTTGTGGAAAAGATGGGAAGGAAGGATGGAGTCATTATTCTATAGGTATTGAAAGACCACTGAAGGTTTTTCAAAAAGGGACTCACAATGATATAGCAGCTCTTTTTTTCTTTCTTTAATAATGTCACATGAACAATGATGAAATCTTTTTTATCCTTTCACCATTAACACCATGAATAGTTTCTATCTAGCACAGTAGATCTTCAGTATACATTTTTAAGGAAAGGGAGATGCTGAGGACACAGGGAACTTGCTCCCCATTACTCTACACTCTGGCCAGGGCCAATGCTCCCTGAGACGATGTAGCTGCAATCAAGTATGATAGTTTTCTATAGAAAAAGTACTTTGTTCCAGTAATTTAATCTAAGAAAAAGTCATAAGGGGTCGGCCTGATGGCGCAGCAGTTAAGTGCGCGCACTCTGCTTCGGCGGCCTGAGGGTTTGCAGGTTTGGATCCTGGGCATGCACCGACGCACTGCTTGTCAAGCCATGCTGTGGCGGCATCCCATATAAAGTAGAGGAAGATGGGCACGGATGTTAGCCCAGGGCCAATCTTCCTCAGCAAAAAGAGGAGGACTGGCATCGGATGTTAGCTCAGGGCTGATCTTCCTCACAAAAAAGAAAAGAAAAATCAGTCACCTATGGTATAATATCAAGCAGTCTAATTATATTTAATTGGAATCATGGGTGGAGTGGCAAAAAATATTTGAAGAAATAATGGCCAAAATTTTTCCCAAGTTGAGAACAACTACAAACCTACAGATCTAAGGAGCTCAATGAACCCCTCTGAGCATCTGAAATAAGGGTTAAAGAACCAAATAACAATAACTTTAAACCTAATACTTCACAAATGGCAAATTACCCAGGTTCCAAATGGAACACATTTGTCTTTTACCTTATCAGGTCTTAAGCACCGCAGAATTATTATTTTTTGTAGTTCATTTAGGCTCTTATCCATTGGTGCCGGAAATTTAGCATTGTGTGGCTCTTTACTGTCATAGATTTCCTGCCATTCATTTATATATTCATAAAAATGCTCCCTAATGGGAAAAAAAGCTTAATAGTTATTTTCTCATTGGGAAAAAATTTAAAAAGAGATCGTTGAACAAGAGATGAATCAAGATAGCTATAGAACCATTTAAAAGTCACTAGATTACAAACTTACCCATCATTATTCAATGCTAAGTCATCAAGTTTAAACAATACCTGAGTCCTTTGAAGGCAGGAAATTCACTTGCACGACAAATTTCCTCCCAGCTTTTATCCGGTAGCCAAGTTGGATCAGGATTTTTCTCAGCACTCTTAAGACTTACTCCTCCAGTTAAAAGAAACATCAGTTCCTGGTAGTCAATCTCTTTCCTTGCCCTGTATTCCCAAAATAAGAACTGCTGTAAATTGTTAATTTAAAAATTGAATGAGGTCCATTTCTGCTTCTATACTTGGATGAAATAATCAGCACTGACTTACCCTATTGCTATAAACAATTAGAAAACTGGACAAAATGAATGAAACAATTGTTTTTGGAAATTATACAATAGCCAGTACAGGATTGTGGTCCCTGAAAAAAGGGAGACAAACAAGTTGATCCCTATGATCGGTTCAGCAATCTGCCTAGAGGGGTTTTCCAGACCACAAAGCAGGGAGGTGATCAAAATCAAAGCTTGGCAGTACTGCTGAGTTGAAGAGACAGAGATCAGAGTTAAGGAAGGCTGAGGCGGCTGGAATTTGTGGGCGGAGTACCAGAGAGCAGAGAGATGTATGGAAAAGGGGCTCCAGAAATCTGCATAGGTATCCTCTTATTCTATTGCTAAATGCTAAGTCATATATGAGTAGGTTAAAACTCCAGGAGGCCAGGCAAAGAATACCTGGGGAGCTATAAACTGAGTAACTACCAGAGCTCACACAGGACTGGAGGTATGAGTTCTTGCCAACTAGAATTGAATCTTTGTTGAACACCAGAGAAATTCAGTGGTGACACCAGAGGAATCATAGCTTAGCAGTGAAGCTACCCTAACATTAGAATAAAGTTTACTCTAAAACTGCCATAAGAAAGCTTAAAAACAAGCCTTGAAAAGACCAAACTGACCCAATAGTAATTTAACTACTTGCAAAAGTAATCTAATGATCTTTAAAGGAATATAAAAAACTAAGCATTTACCAATGTAAAATTCACAACATCCATAACCAGGAGAAAAATCAGTCAATAGATACAGACACAGAAGTGATAGAGATGATACAACAAGCAGATAAGAATGTTAAAAGAACTATTATAAATATGCTGAAGGAGTTACAGCAAAACATGAACATGAAGAGAGAAATAGGCAATATAAAAAATAACCAATGCTACTTCTAGAGATAAAAAATACAAAATCTCGAAGAAGTGAAACTCTCACTATTTGCAGATGACATGATTTTAGATATAGAAAACCCTAAAGAATCCACTGGAAAACTATTAGGAATAATCAACAACTACAGCAAAGTTGCAGGGTACAAAATCAATCTACAAAAATCAGTTGCATTTCTGTATGCTAATAATGAACTAACAGAAACAGAGCTCAAAAAGATAATACCATTTACAATTGCATCAAAAAGAATAAAATACCTAGGAATAAATCTTACCAAGGAGGTGAATGACCTATACAATGAGAACTACCAGACATTATTGAAAGAAATCGATGATGACATAAAGAAATGGAAAGATATCCCATGCACGTGGATTGGAAGAATAAACATAGTTAAAATGTCTATATTACCTAAAGCAATCTACAGATTCAATGCAATCCCAATCAGAATCCCAATGACATTCTTCACAGAAATAGAAAAAAGAATACTAAAATTTATATGGGGCAATAAAAGACCCTGAATAGCTAAAGCAATCCTAAGAAAAAAGAACAAAGCAGGAGGCATCACAATCCCTGACTTCAAAACATACTACAAAGCAATAGTAATCAAAACAGCATGGTACTGGTACAAAAACAGACACACAGATCAATGGAACAGAATTGAAAGCCCAAAAATAAAACCACACATATACGGACAGCTAATTTTCGACAAAGGTGCTAAGAACATACAATGGAGAAAGGAAAGTCTCTTCAATAAACAGTGTTGGGAAAACTGGACAGCCACATGCAAAAGAATGAAAGTGGACCATCGGCTATCGCCATTCATAAAAATTAACTCAAAATGGATCAATGACCTGAAGGTGAGACCTGAAACTATAAAACTCATAGAAGAAAATATAGGCAACACACTATTTGACGTTGGTCATAGGAATCTGTTCAGATGACATGCCTACCCAGACTAGGGAAACTAAAGAAAAAACAAACAAGTGGGACTTTATCAGATTAAAGAGCTTCTATAAAACAAATGAAACCAGAATCAAGATGAACAGACAATCCACCAGCTGGGAGAGAATATTTGCAAAACATACATCTGACAAGGGGTTGATCTCCATAATATATAAAGAACTCACACAACTGAACAACAAAAAAACAAACAACCCAATCAAAAAATAGGCAGAGGAAATGAACAGACACTTCTCCAAAGAAGATATACAGATGGCCAATAGGCACATGAAAAGATGTTCAACATCACTAATCATCAGGGAAATGCAAATCAAAACAACACTAAGATACCACCTCACGCCTGTTAGAATGGCTATAATCACCAAGACAAAAAACAACAAATGTTGGAGAGGATGTGGAGAAACAGGAACCCTCAGAGCTGGTGGGAATGCAAACTGGCGCAGCCTCTCTGGAAAATGGTATGGAGATTCCTCAAAGAATTAAAAATAGAGATGCCCTATGACCCAGCCATCCCACTACTGGGAATCTATCCAACGAACCTGAAATCAACAATCCAAAGAGGCTTATGCACCCCTATGTTCATTGCAGCATTATTCACCATAGCCAAGAAGTGGAAGCATCCTAAGTGTCCCTCGACTGACGAGTGGATTAAGAAAATGTGGTATATATATACACAATGGAATACTACTCAGCCATAAAAAAAGACAAAACCGTCCCATTTGCAACAACATGGATGGGCCTGGAGGGTATTATGTTAAGTGAAGTAAGCCAGAAGGAGAAAGACAAACACTGTATGATCTCACTCATATGTGGAATATAAACCAACACATGGACAGAGAAAACTGTATTGTGGTTACCAGGGGGGTGGGCACAAGGGGTGAAGGGAGTCATATATATGGTGATGGACAAACAAAAATGTACAACCCAAAATTTCACAATGTTAAAAACTATTAAAACATCAATAAAAAAAACTGAAAGAAAAATTCACTGATTTCTTTCCAGAAGTACAGAAATGGAAAGGATTCATTACCAGTAGACCTACACTATAAGAAAAGCTAAAGGAAGTTTCAGGCAGATGGAAATTTGGATCTATATAAAAGAATAAAGAGCACCAGAAATGGTAACTGCGTGGGTAAACATAAAAGACTGTTTTCTTATTATTTAAGTCTCTTTAAAAGATAATTGACTATTTAAGGCAAACTAACAATGTGCTGTGGGATTTATAACACATGTATAAGTAAAATGAGTGACAACAATAAAAGAAAGGCTAAGAGGGAAGAGATGGAAGTATATTGTTGTAAGTTCTTATATTATATACATATGAAATAGTATAATTTTACTGAAAATAGACTGTGATAAGTTAAAAGGTATACTATAACCCTAAAGAAATCACTAAAATAATAAAAGAAAAAATTATAACTAATAACTCAACAAAGGAGATAAAATAGAAGCATAAAAAATAATTCAAAGAAAAGCAAAAAATGAGGAAATGTGGAACAAAACACATGGGCAAAACAGAAAACACACTATAAGATGGTAGATGTAAACATAACTCTATGTATTATCTTACTGAAGATGAGTGGTAGTGATTAAGAGATCAGATAAAACAAGCAAGATCTAGCTACATGCTATCTATAGAAATACAGTTTAAATATAAAGACACAAATAGGTTAAAAGTATGGAAAAATATATACCATGCTAACACTATTTAAAAGAAAGTTGGAGGGGCTATAATAATACCATACAAAGTAGATTTCAGAGCAAAAGATATTTCCAGGAATTAAAAAAGTCAAGTCAATTCATTAAGAGGTCATAACAGTCCTAAACATTTATACTTCTAATAACAGAACATCAAAACACAAAGCAACATTGCTAGAACTGCAAGGAGAAATTTCTATAGTTAGAGATTCCAAACCTCTCTCAATAACTGATTGAACAAGTAGACAGAAAATCAATGAGGATATAGAAGATATATAGACCAGCTTGACCTACTTGACATTTATAGAACATTCCATCCAAGATCAGAAAAATACACATTCTTTTCAAGGGGACATAGAACATTTACAAAGGTAGTCCATATTCTGGGCCACATAATGTCTCATTCATAAAATTTCTAGGATAGGAATAACTGTGGAGACAGAAAAAAGATCCGTGGTTCCCTGGGGCTGGGAGTAGGAGCAGGAATTGACTAAATGGGCACAAGGAAACTTTTTGAGATGATGGAAGTATTCTAAAACTGGATTTTGGTGATGGTTGCACGATTGTATAAATGTACCAAAAATCATCTACCTGTATTCTTACAATGGATGAATTGCATGATATGTCAATTATACCTAATAAAGCCAAAAAAATAAAAGGAATAAAGGAGATATCTATTGAGTGATTTCCATTTATATCAACAGAAAAAGGTGTACAATAGCATTTACAGTGTGTTACCTTTGTCTAAGGAAGGGAAATTTTTAAAAACATACATATATTGGCTTATTTTTACAATAATTTAAGCTTGGAATTAAATGGATGGATTTAGTTGCAGATTAGATGCACCTGAAGAGAGAATTAATGGGCTAGAAGAATAAAGCTTTGAGCGGCAAAGGGGATAGAAAATACAGATGAGAGAATAAAAGACATAGGGAATACATGAGAAATTCCAAGATACATGTAACTAGAAAAGAGAGAGAGAATGAAGAAGAGGCATTATTTGCAAAAATTATGACTATTTCCCAAAATAGTTGATAATAATCACAGATTCAAGAAGCCCTATGAATCCCAAGCATGACTAACACCCCCACTCCCCCCCCGCCAAAAAAAACCACTATTAGAAGTTTCATGGTGGTTATCTCTGGTGAGGAGGCAAAGTCTAGTAGAGATTGGGAAAGAGCACAAGAGAGAGCTTTTGGGATGCTGGTAATTTCTATTTCTTGGTCTGAGTGATAATTATATGGGTTTGTTCACTATGGTAATTCATCAAGGTAATACTTAGGCTTTATTTTTTGCTAAGTTACATTTCAATTTAAAAGAGTATGAAAATAAAGCACATCTGGCACATAATACTTAAAACCAAGGAAAAAAGATAATCTTAAAAACAGCCCACGATACAAAATGCCTTATTTTCATAGGAAGAATAATTCAAAATAATGGAAGCTAGAAGACAATGAATAGTTTCAAAGTGCTGAAAGAAAATTCTATATCAAGCAAAAATACCCTTAAAGACTGAAAGTAAAATAAAAATGTTTTCACACAGAAGAGAACTAAGAGAATTCATAATCAGAAGACATAATAAAGTACTAAAGAGTATTTTTCAGATAGAAAAATCCAAATTTCATATGGACACTTGAAAATGAAGAAAGGAACAAATAGCAACAAAAAGGGTAAAAATGTGAGTAATTTTAAATGAAGATTTATTGTATAGAAAAAATACATCTTGTAGAGTTTAAAATATGGAGAATATTGAAATACATGGCAACAATGGCAAATAAAAGAAGGGGTAAATGAAGTTAAAATGTTCTAAAGCTTTGCATGTCTGGGAAGAGGGTAAAAGTAGCAAATATAATTAGACTCTGGTATTTTAAGGATGCATGTTGTACTTTCTATGTTAATTACTAAAAGAAGAGCAAATGAGGGTACAACTACAAAGATAAAAGAGAAGGAAAATGAAAAAAATTAAAAATCAACTTCATAAAAATGTAAGAAAGGCACTTCTGGTTTCTGGTCTGGCACATAAGGAGGTTGGAAGTTGTCACTCTTGTCCTCACAACAAGAAAAAGGCTGAACAAATGGAAATTCAGCAACTCTTCTTTTTTTTTTTTTAAATTTTATTTATTTATTTTTTCCCCCAAAGCCCCAGTAGATAGTTGTATGTCATAGCTGCACATCCTTCTAGTTGTTGTATATGGGACAAGGCCTCAGCATGACCGGAGAAGCGGTGCATTGGTGCGCACCCGGGATCCAAACCCGGGCTGCCAGCAGCGGAGCGCGCGCACTTAACCGCCAAGCCACAGGGCCAGCCCATCAGCAACTCTTCTTAAATCTATCAGAGAATTGAGGTCATAGGACAAATTACTACCCCCAAAATTGGAGAGACAGACAGGAAGACAGAGAATCACAAATTATTGGAGTAGAAACTTTCAGGGGAACCAGTTACCTGGGAAGGAAAACTTAAGCTGTAATTGACAAATTGTTACCAGTTCAGTGTGGACAGGTTAGAGAGTTAAAACTTCAGGAGAAGCCAGTCATAGAGTGGCCTCTGCACTTTTGTAAGTTTTACCTCCAGGAGCCCTGCCAGGTTCTCACAGTGAAGATCAGAGAAAAATCCCCTACTGCTTCTGGCAGTGAGAGGGGAAGATTAGTCATTTTGAAACATGCCCAGAGCATCTGTTCTTCTTAACAAGGCCTTCCTTTAAGAGAGACTATTTTACCAGATCCTGGGGAGAGAGAAATACCCAACTCCAGCCCCCTCTAGGCTTCCACATAGCAAAAGGGAATACCCAACTAGAGCCCTCTCTAGGCTTCCTGTCTCACTTAAGAGGTAAAAATATCAGAAGTATTTGTTAAGATCACAGCCTAGAAGCACAGGCTCACTAAAAAAAGCTGAAATCTAATCATAGGACTAAAGAACACTTTCTCTTCCCCTACCCATTACCACCACATCAATAGGGATCAGGGGAACACAACTGAAAGAATTGTCTGTCTTAGACCTTATTTAAGAAGAAGTCTCTAGGTAAATCAAAAGACAATAAGGGAGGCAAAAACAAGGACGTCAGAAGAAATTTTAGCCTCTGACAGCTACAACTAGAGAAAACAGTAAACAGAGGCTACCTCCTAGTTAGATGCATAAAATCTTACATTAAAGGCCCATTTACCTCAGTTCTTTTTACCCAGTACACCATATCTGGCTTTCAACAAAAAAATTAAAATGACAAAAAACAGTTTGAAGGGACAGAGCAAGTATCAGAACCAGACTCACATATGTCAGAGATGTTGGAATCATCAGACTGGGAACTTAAAACAACTGTGACTAATATGCTAAGAGCTCTAATGGGAAAAGTGGACAACATAAAAGAACAGATGGTAATGCAAGCAGAGAGAGGGAAACTCTAAGAAATAAACAAAAAAAATGCTAGAAATCAAAAACACTATAAGAGAAATAAAGAATGCCTTTGATAGGCTCATCAGTAGGCTGGATGTGGCCTAGGAAAGAATCAATGAGCTTGAAGAAATGTCAATAGAAACTTCCAAAACTGAAATGCAAAGAGAAAAAGGAATGAAAAAGACAGAACAAAACACCCAAAACTGGGGGACAATTACAAAATGTGTAATATACACATAATGGGAACAAAAGAAGGAGAAGAAAGAGAGAAAGGAATAAAAGAAATATTTGAGGTAATAATGACAGAATTTTCCTAAATTAATGATAGACACCAAACCACAGATCTAGGAAGCTCAAATACCAAGAAGCATAAACACCAAAAAAACCTACACCTAGGCATAGAAAATCAAAGACAAAGAGAAAATCTTGAAAAAGCCCAAAGAGGAAAAACACCACCTTACCTATAGAAGAGCAAGGATAAGAATTACAATAGACTTTTCTTCAGATAGTGCAAAGAAGATAAGAGTAGAGTAAAATATTGAAAGTGTTGAAGGAAAGAAGCTACCAATCTAGAATTCTGTATCCAACTAAATTATCCTTCAAAAGAGAAGGAGAAATAAAGATTTTTCTCAGACAAAAATTGAGAGATTTGTCACCTGTAGGCCTGCCTTGCAAGAAATTCTTCAGAAAGAAGGAAAATTATATAGGTCAGAAAGTAGGATTTACATAAAAAAGGAAGAGCATTAGAGAGGGAATAAGTGAAAGTAATGTAAAATCTTTTTTCTTATTCTTAATTGATATAACAGATAATAGTTTGTTCAAAATAATAATAACAGCAACAATGTATTCCATGATGAAATATAACTAATGGATAAGTGAAATGAAATGGCATCAATGTTATAAGAGACAGGAAGGAATTGATAATATTTTGTTAATAAGGCACTTGCACTATCCAGGAAGTGATATAGTGTTATTTGAAAGAGGACTTGGATTAGTTATGAATGTACATTGCAAACTCAAGGGCAACCACTAAAAATTAAAAAAAAATAAGTATAATTGATAGGCTAAGAGAGGAGAAAAAGTGAAATCACACAAAATGCTCAATTAAAACCAGAGAAAGCAGAAAAAGAGTGGAAGACAACAACTACAACAAAGAACAAGGCCAATGGATAGAAAACAATAACACATATGGTAGATATTAATCCATGTATATAAATCCATCTATATCAATAATCACTTTAAACATCAGTGATTTCACTACAGCAATTAAAAGACAGAGACTGTCAGAGTGGATACAAAAAATAAGACTCAACTATATGTTGTCTATAAGAAACCCACTTTAACTATAAAAACACAGATAGATGAAAAGAAAAGGGATGGAGAAAGATACACCATGCTAACACTAATCAAAAGAAAGCTGGAGCAGAAAATCAGTAAAGACATAGTTGAACTAAACAGTACCATTAATCAATTGAATATAATTGACATCTATAGAATACTTTATCAAAAAATATCAGAATACACATTCTTCTCAATCTCATATGGAACATTCACCAAGATAGATCAAATTCTGAACCATAAAACACACCTTAACAAATTTTTTTTTTTTTGTAAGGGAGATCAGACCTGAGCTAACACCCATGCCAATCCTCCTCTTTTTGCTGAGGAAGACTGGCCCTGAGCTAACATCTGTGCTGATCTTCCTCCACTTTATGTGGGACACCGCCACAGTATGGCCTGATAAGCAGTGCATTGGTGTGCACTCGGGATCCAAACCTGGACGGCCAGCAGTGGAGCATGCACACTTAACCACTATGCCACGGGGCCGGCCCCAACAAATTTAAAAGAAGGGAAATCATACAAAATATGCTCTCAGACTACAATGGAATTAAAATAGAAATCAATAATAGAGAGATAGCTGGAAAAATTCCAAAATACCTGGCAATTAAACAACACAGTTCTAAATAATACATGGGTCAAAGAAGAAGTCTCAAGAGAAATTAAAAAATATTATGAATGAACTAAAAATGAAAATACAACTTATCCAAATTTGTGGGATGCAGCAAAAGCAATACTCAGAGGGCAATTTATAGCATTGAATGCATTTATTAGAAAAGAAGAAAGATCTAAAATCAATCATCTAGGCTTCCACCTTAGGACACTAGAAAAAGAAGAACAAATTAAATCCAAAGTAAGCAGTAATGAAGAAATAATAAAAATCAGAGCAGAAATCAATGAAATTAAAAACAAATCAATAGAGAAAAATCAATGAAACCAAAGGCTGGTTCTTTGAAAAGATCAATAAAATTGATAAACCTGTAGCCAGGTTAACTAAGAAAAAAAGAGAGAAGACACCAATTAGAAGCATCACAAATGAAAGAGAAGCCATCACTACTGATTCCATTGACAACTAAAAGGATTATAAAGGAATATTATGCACAACTCTATGCCTACAAATTTGATAACTTAACTGAAATGGATCAATTCATTGGAAGACACAATCTGCCAAAATTCACACAAAAGGAAATAGATAATCTGAATAGACCTTGTGTTAGTCTACTTGTGCTGCCGTAACAAAATACCACAGGCTGGGTTGCATAAAGAATGTAAATTTATTTTCTCACAGTTCTGAAGGCTAGAAGTCCAAGATCAAGATTCCGGCCGATTTGGTTTCTGGTGAGGCCTCTTTTCCTGGCTAGTAGACAGCCACCTTCTCACTGTGTCCTCACATGGCCTTTCTCTGTGCGTTCATGGAGAGAGAGAGAGAGCTCTGGTGTCTCTCTCTCTTTTTTTTTAAGGACATTAATCTGATTAGATCAGGGCCACACTCTTCTGACCTCATTTAACCTGAATTACTTCTTTAGGGACCCCATCTCTAAATACAAGCACACTGAGGGTTAGGGCTTTAATATATGAATCTGGGGGAGACACAAATATTCAGTCCATAACAGACCTATTTCTATTAAAGAAATTGGATCAATAATTAATAACCTTCCAAAACAGCAAGCACCATGCTAAGTTGAGATCTGGAGAATTCTACCAAACATTTAGGAAGAAGTTATACAAATTCCTTGCAATCTCTTCCAGAAAATAGCAGAAGGAATATTTCCTAAATCATTTTATAAGGCCAGTATTACCCTAATACAAAACTAGACAAAGACAATACAAGAAAAGAAACCACAGACCAATATCTGTCATGAACATGGATGCAAAAATCCTCAACAAAATATTAGCAAATCAAATCCAACAATGTATAAATATAATTATATACCACAACCAAGTGGGATTTATCTAGATATGCAAGCCTAGTTCAACATTCATGAATCAAATGATGTAATCTATCACATCAACAAGCTAAAGAAGGAAAATCACATGATCATATCAGTAGATGCAGAAAAAGCATTTGACAAAATCCAATTCTCTTTCATGATAAAAATTCTAGCAAACTAGGAACAGAGGGGAACTTCCTTAACTTGATAAAGAACGTCTACAAAAAACCTATAGCTAACATCATACTTAAAGGTGAGAAACTAGAAACTTTCCCACTAAGATCAGAAACAAAACAAGGATGTCCCCTCACCACTTCTTTAAACATCATACTATAAGTTCTAACTAGTACAATCAGATAAGAAAAAGAAATTTAAAAATGTATAGGTTAGAAAGGAGGAAATAAAACTATCATTTTTTTGCAAATGACATGACTGTTTACATAGAAAATTGACAAAAAAAACTAACAAAAAAACTCCTGGAACTAATAAGTGATTATAGCAAGATTGTAGGATACAATGTTAATATTCAAAAGTCAGTCACTTTCCTATATATCAATAACAAACAAGTGGAATTTGAAATTAAAAACACAATACCATTTGCATTAGCACCCAAAAGAATACTAAGAAATACTTAGGTATAAGTGTAACAAATTATATACAAGATCTATATGAGGAAAACTACAAAACTGTGATGAAAGAAATTAAAGAAGAATTAAATAAATGGAGAGATATTCCATGTTCATGGATAAGGAGACTCAATATTGTCAAGGTGTCAGTTCTTCCCAGTTTGATATATAGATTCAATGCAATCCCAATCAAAATCCTAGCAATTTATCTTGTGTATAATTGACAAACTGATTCTAAGGTTTATGTGGAGGGGCAAAAGACCAAGAATACCCAACACAATACTGAAGGAGAAGAATACAGCTGGAAAAGTGACATTACTAGACTTCAAGACTTACTAAGCTACAGTAATCAAGACAGTATTGGTACAAGAATAGACAAATAGATCAATGGAACAAAATACAGAGCCCAGAAATAGAACCACATAAATACAGTCAATTGATCTATAGATTCAATGCAATCCCAATCAACATCACAGCAAATTATTTTGTGGATATCGACAAACTAATTCTTTTTTTTTAATTTAATTAATTAATTTATTTTCCCCCCAAAGCCCCAGTAGATAGTTGTATGTCATAGTTGCACATCCTTCTAGTTGCTGTATGTGGGACACGGCCT
This sequence comes from Ceratotherium simum simum, assembly GCF_057802395.1. NCBI lineage: Eukaryota > Metazoa > Chordata > Mammalia > Perissodactyla > Rhinocerotidae > Ceratotherium > Ceratotherium simum. The sequence continues at coordinate 57,683,483 of NC_141904.1, forward strand.
CAGCATGGCCGGAGAAGCGGTGCATCGGTGTGCGCCTGGGATCCGAACCCGGGCCGCCAGCAGCAGAGCGCGTGCACTTAACCGCTAAGCCACCAGGCCGGCCCCGACAAACTAATTCTAAAGTTTACTTTATATAAAGAGGCAAAAGACCCAGAATAGCCAACACAATATTGAAGAAGAAGAGCAAAGGTGGAGGTCTGACACTACTTGACTTCAAAATTTACTATAAGGCTAATAAAATATACTTACTACATCAAGTAACCAAGACAGCGTAGTACTGAGAAAAGAATAGACAAATAGATCAATGATACAGAATAAAGAACCCAGAAATACACCCATATAAATACAGTCAACTGATCTTTGACAAAGGAGCAAAGGCAGTACAATGGAACAAAGATAGTCTTTTCAACAAAAGGTGCCGGAACAACTGGGTATCCACGTGCAAAAAAAATGAACCTAGACAGAAACCTTACACCCTTCACAAAAATTAACTCAAAATAGATCACAGACCTAAATTTAAAATGCAAAACTATAAAATTCCTAGGAGATAACAGAAGAAAATCTAGGTGACCTTAGGTATGGCAATGATTTTTTAGATACAGCACCAAAGGCATAATCCATGAAAGAAAGAATTGATAAGGTGGACTTCATTAAAATTTAAAACTTTTGCTCTGCAAAAGACACTGTCAAGAGAATGAGAAGGTAAGCCACAGACTGGGAGAAAACATTTACACAAAACATATCTGATAAAGGACTGTCATCCAACTCAACAATAAAAAATGAACAAATAAACCAATTAAAAAATGGGAAAAAGACCTAACAGACACCTCATGCAAGAAGATATAAAGATGGCAAATAAGCATATGAAAAGATTCTCAACATCGTACTTCATTAGCAAATTGCAAATTAAAATGAGATAACACTGCATCTATTAGAATGGTCAAAATCCAGAACACTGACAAGACCAAATGCTGGCAAGGATGTGGAGCAACAGGAACTCTCATTCATTGTTAGTAGAATGAAAAACGGTAAAGCTACTGTGGAAGACAGTTTCTTACAAAACTAAAGATACTCTTAATACAGGACTCAGCAATCACACTCGTTGGTATTTAACCAAATGAGTTGAAAACTTATGTGTACACAAAAACCTGCACACAAACGTTTATGGGAGTTTTATTCATAATTTTCAAAACTTGGAAGCAACCAAGATGTCTTTCAGTAGGTGAATAGATAAACAAACTGTGGTACATCCAGACAATGGAATATTATTCAGTGCTAAAAAGAAATGAACTATCAAGCCATGAAAAGATATGGAAGGACCTTAAATGCATATTATCAAATGAAAGAAGCCAATCTGAAAAGGCTCTATTTCTTGACTGGGGTGGTACTTACACAGATATTTGCTTTGTAAGAATTTATTGAACTGTACATGAATATTTTCTGAATTCTTCTGTGTGATCTAAATTTTTCAAATCAAATAAACATTAAAACATCAATACTATTGTAGAGAAATATGTGAGTAAAATCATGAATAAAGCAGAACAAAAAGATGATACTCTTCTGTGAAAAGTCATCTTTATCAATTAGACTTTCCAGGCAGGTTTTTAAAATAAATAAATTTTAAAAAAAGAAAGTAACTTACAGAAGAAGATTGGCACATAATAAAAAGGAAAACAAAAGCTTGTCCTTCTCAAAGAGTGATCGGCATATATTACAATATAAGTTGTATGTGAAGTGGTCATTTAAATATCGTAGGCGCTTTTCCAAAATTTTGGATTTGTTACTGAAAGGTTAAAAAAAAGGAAAATATATTGAGTCAAACAAAACTAAGAAAAAATAAGTAACATATGAATTAACATATAAGTTCTTTTTATTTTATCAAAGTAGCCACTGTTAAAAATACGAAACTACAGACACACACACACACACTCACACACAAATGAGTGCAGGTAAAACTGGTGAAATCCGAATAAGCTCTCTGAATTGTACCAATGTGAATTTCCTGGTTGTGATATTGTACTATAGTTATGCAAGGCGTTACCACCGGAGAAACTGGGTGAAGGGTACATGGGACCTCCATGTACGGTTTTTCATATGTGTGACTTCTTATGAATCTATATGTAAAAAACAGGGTATAATTCTATGAGAAAATTAAATATGGTTTACACCATCTCTCTATTTTTAAAATTCTAAATTTCGTATTGTACTCCAAAATGACTGAAAACAATCAGTTAATTAAAAAACATCTATTGAATCTCTCTTAGTGTGAGGATCCATGCTGAGGAGGGAACTGTAAGAGACAAAGAATTATGAAACATTTATCTGCCCCAAAGAAGTATGAATCTAGGTCAAGATCTATACATTTAAAAAAAATATGAAAAGTCAGAAAACATATGGACAAAAGTGATTACTTAGGTGGAGTTATGACTGATATTTATTTTCTTCTTTATACTCTTATATGTTTAAAAGTTTTGCAATAAGCATATATTGCTTTCATTTTTTTAATTCAATTTTTTTCAGTAATACTTATGAGAATGTAGGATGATACACCCATTCGGGAAAAGTTTGGCAGTTACTTTAAAAAAAATAAACAAGCAACTACCACAAGATCCAGCAATTGCGCTCCTGGGCATTTACCTCAGAGAAACACAAACTTAACGTTCACACAAAAACCTGTACATGCATGTTATAGCAGTTTTACTCCTAATAGCCAAAAATTAGAAATAACCCAAATGTCCTTCAAGAGGTGAATGATTAAACAAACTGTAGTACATCAATATCATGAAATACTTCTCAGCAATAAAAAGGAGCAAACTATTGATATACCCAACAACTGGAATGAATCGCCAGAGAATTATGCTGCATGAAAAAAGCCAATCCCCAAAAGTTACATACTGTATGATTCCATTTATATAATATTCTTGAAATGACAAAATTACAGAAGTGGAGAATAGATTAGTGATTGCCAAGGGTTCAGAAGAAGGTGGGGATGGGAGGGAAGTGGGTATGACTATAAAAGGGCCACATGGGGATTCTTGTGGTGATGGAAATGTTCTGTATCTTGACTGTATCAACATCAATATCCTGGTTGTGATATTGTACTATAGGTTTTCAAGATGTCACCATTAGGGAAACCGGGTAAAGAGTACACGAGATTGCTGTTATTATTTCTTATAATTGCATGTAAATCTACATTTACCTCAAAATTAAAAGTTTACTTTAAAAAAGTAATACTTGGGTCCATGGGAATGGGATGGAAGGCTAGCGGGTAGTAACACTTCTCTAAGCAGACCTTTTTGTACAGGATTTACTTTTGGAGTCATATTTATGGTTTATGTGCTCAAAAATATAATAAAACCAAGGGGCTGGCCCGGTGGCATAGTGGTTAAGTATGCACGTTCCACTTCGGCAGCCCGGGGTTTGCAGGTTCGGATCCCGTGTGGGGACCTACACACTGCTTATCAAGCCATGCTGAGGCTGGCGTCCCACATATAAAATGGAGGAGGATGGGCACAGATGTTAGCTCAGGGACAATCTTCCCCGAGAAAAAGAGGAGGATTGGCAACGGATATTAGCTAAGGGCTAATCTTCCTTACCAAAAAAAAAATAATAATAAAATCAAAATCAACAAGGATGAGGGGAAAACACTAAAATGAAATACAAAAATAAATAAATGAACCTAACTGTATTTCACTTGAATAACATCACCTCACTGAAGGGGGAAAAAACTAACCCAAGTAACTTTTGAATATAGTTTTTTTGTGTCTAAAAACAAAAAGACTGTAAGTTTCTGTGTGAACATATGCATTCAGTTCTCTTCAGTATATACCCAAGAATTTCTGGATTTGCTGGAATTACTGGATCATATGGCAAATCTATATTTAATATTTTGAGGAACTTCCAAAATGTTTCCAAAGTGGCTGCACTATTTTATAATCCCACCAGCAGTGTATGAGGGTTCTGATGACTCTACATCCTTGCCAACACTTGTTATTGACATTTATGTCAATTCCTCAACTTGAATCTCCTCCACTGTGTGGATTGCGTAAATTCAAATTCCAAATCCCAAGTGGAGAAGCTTAGGGATTTCAATCACTCAAGAGACTGTTCAATTCAGTCACTCAAGAGGGATTGTTCTACCAAGAGCCTATGTAGAACATACAGAGTAGTCTCAAATCATATTTTTATTCTACTTAATAAGTACAGCAGTTACTAAATACCAAAGATTATTATAAACACTTTACAAATATTATCTTTTTAAATTCTCATAACAACTCTAAAAGGTGGGTACTATTATTATCCCTATTTTACAGATAAGGAAAATTGAGGCAATTACAGAAAGGTTAATTGACTTGCCTGTATTCATGCAGCTAGTAAGTGGCAGAACTGAGATTTAATGACTCCAAAATCTGTGTACATTCATTAATTGATTAAAGTGAAAATATCTAGCAAATGATTAGAAATGTGGGACTGAAGCTTTTTAGAGACCTCAAGGCTGGAGAAAGATATATTGGAGTTGTCAGCAAAGATAACTCATGTGCCTTATTGAAATAGTTAAAAGAGAGGAGAAAAAAGAACTAAAACTAATCCCTCTATGCCTAAATCTTGAGTAGGATTTAAAATAGGAAGGAGGTTTGCTTTCTCTCTCTCTCTTTCTTTCTTTTACTTTTCCATAGTCTTAAATGTTCTATAATGAATATGTATTACATAAATATTAAGAAAAAAGTTATATTTTTTAATGGAAAGGATGGTGAAAATTCAACCTAAGGAGGATGAATGAAACTAGAGAATGTTTACCTGTCATGAATAGAGTTGATATAAAGGTTCACAAACCAGGTGAGAGAGTACTGGTACATGGGATCAATGTTAGCCAGGTCTGCAATGCTAAAGAATAATACTGATGAATGTTTAGCAATGGGTCTATAGCCTTCTCGAGACTCTGCTATTTTGAGTTCTGTTTTTTCTGCAATCTAGAAGAAGAGAAAAATTAAGAAAGAGGAAATGTGTTTTAATTATGTATTTTTCATATAATGGAGTTTATATTTAAAAAAACACACTCTCCCAACTCAGTGACAAAATTATAGAAGCATAGTTTACAAGAAGGAGCTTTATTATGCTAAAAGCTAGAAAGAAAGAAAGGGAAATGAAGGAAGGAAAGAACTGGGAGGGAGGAAAGAAGAAGAAGAGGGGGTGGAAAGGAGGAATGAAAAAAGAAAAAAAATAGCTGTACAGATTAAAGGTGTGATTACCCACCAACGATCTCTTTCTTATTTGAGGAATACCAGAGCTGGCCATTTGCTTATTCTTTGCCTGAATCTGACATTTGTCTACTATAGTCACTCACTCTCTTTTATTTTAATAGCTCTTTTATTTTAATAGAGAGGGAGAGGGAGAAGGAGAGAGAGAGCAAATGTGCACAAGTGTATGTTTAAGGTGCCAACATGTGTACCAGAACCCAGCACAAAGTCTGGCAAAGTAGGTATTCAGAAATATTTGTTGGATGATGGTTTTATACATTAAGAATACCTTTTTTCAACTACTTCTCCTATGTGTAACTTGGTGTAGATATTCAACCCCCAAAGAAAAAATTTCTCCAAGATAACAGCTCTTCAACTGACAACTCAATCTGATAGGTTGATATTCTATAAGAAAAATGTGTAGAGCACTTTTCCAATCCACTCTTCCTTCTTTGGAAACACTGTCCACAGACTCTGCTGAATGAGTGCGCCTATGTGGTCATGTTTGTATTGAATGATCCTGTTTGTAGCTGATTCAATCAGGTGGTAGGGATAACTAGACCCAAGATAAGCTAATCAATTTCCTCCCTAGAGAATTAGAACTTCAAGAACCTCAGAAACTGAAGTCAGGTAGTACTGGGCATTAGTGCTAAAAGGTAATAGGACCAGAGTTGATTTCTACGTGCAACATGAATGTACTAAGGAAGATACAAAAGCTTTACAGAAGACATTGGTCTCCAGGTGGAGCAGAGAGAAGCACAAATGAGGACTACACAACATTAGAGAGAGGGGGAAAGACAAAGAGCACAGAAACTTAATACTTTCCATTCATTCTTGAGGCCTGTATGTACCTCCTATAATTGGGAAAATAAAATATCACCTTGTATCTTTCTTATTTGAGCCAATTTGAGTGGGCTTCTGTTCCTTGCAAACTTTCCCCAAAATTATACAGTATAACTATAAGTAAGTTTTGAACCTCTATCTTGACTATAAGTAAATAAAACAAAGTTATCAACAGTAGAAATTAATGACATTTTACGAAAGTACATGCACCCCTGTGTTCATTGCAGCCTTATTCACAATAGCCAAGACTTGGAAGCAACCTAAGTGCCCATCAAGGGACGAATGGATAAAGAAGCTGTGGTATATATACACAATGGAATACTACTCAGCCATAAGAAACGACGAAATCCAGCCATTTGTGACAACATGGATGGACATTGAGGGTATAATGCAAAGTGAAATAAGTCAGAGGGAGAAGGCCAAATACCGTATGATTCCCTTCATTAAGTAGTAGATAATAACAACAATAAACAAACACATAGGGACAGAGATTGGATTGGTGGTTACCAGAGGGGAAGGGGAGAGGGTGGAGGGTGAAAGGGATAATTCGTTACATGTGTGTGGTGATGGGTTGTAATTAGTATTTTGGTGGTGAACATGATGTAGTCCATGCAGAAATAGAAGTACAATGATGTACACCTGAAATTTTTGCAATGTTATAAACCAATGTTACTGCAATAAAAAAAAAAAAAAAAAAAAAGAAAGCATAATTTTAGTATTCCCATTTAAACTTTAATTTTTTTTAGCTCAAATGCCTTTTACTATTAATGGCAATAGCAAGCAAAAACAATCAGCAAATATTGTTATTATTTTTAAACAGTGAATAATAAATAATTTAACTCAGTTTCCATGGCTTGATCTGCAGCATATTTATAAATAGTGCAGATCATTTATAAATCTGCACTATTTCATCCTTAGTATGAAATGCTAGAATCAAGAAATATAAATATGTTTTTTGATTACCATTAATAGTAATAGCTTAAAATCAAAGAATAAGACATTTTCTAAGAAATAAACATTGAGAGTATATGATGTTAAGAGAGGAGAATTCATTATGCTTAAAAATTTCCTGGGCTGTCATATTTATATATACTATACTTTCCAAGAATCAAAAAGAGTAAACTTCAGTCAAGAAAAATTTGAGGGCAGGGAAGGCTTTAAAACCTATAGAATAAATTCTTAAAGTTTTGTTTGTGTTCGTTTAATCTTATGGGTTAGCATGAAAGGAAACAGCAGGTTTTAGACTATGTGGAGGAGCTTTCCTCTACATTGGGTAGGTGGAATAGAAGTCAGGGCCAGATACAGAGCACGTTTTGGATCAAAATGTATAATGAATTTAAAATTATGTTCATAATGATCAATGGGACCCAGTCAGAAAGACATTACGATTTATTAAATTTCTGTTTGTAAGACAAAGTACTTGAACCAATAAATACTTATATTTCCTTTTCTCCTTGTGTCTTAATAGGAAATAAGCTGATAAATGCTTCCTATCCTTTCCCCCTTTTGAAAAAATAGTGTGGCAAGATGACAATGAGAAGCTGGTTCTGCTCTGATGGACAGAAATTGGGAAGGGAGACATAGAATACCTCAGCCACGGTCTCCAGATGGGGGGCTACCATAGGATATTACTCTGAGACACTACTCCTTTGGCTCCCTCAAAACAAAAACAAACAAACCAAAAACAGTACCAGTAAGAGTCATTACCATCACACTCATGAAAACCAAAAGCCATCCCAAGGAGAAGGGTGCCTAGACCTTTTGAAAGTCCTCTACCTCAGAGCTGGAGTACTTGGGGTGGAGAGCAGTGAAAGGAAGCTGAGCAATTAGTGCAATTTCTATTTTGGTTTCTTTTCATTTTTAAATTACCGCAATATTAAGATGTGCTTAATTCATTGAGTGGGCCAAGGAGGATTGAAAGATCTGAACATCAATAAAGTTAGCCTACAGAAGTCATTCTGTAGTATCATTTAATTGTGTGATCTTGGGCCTCAATTACTCTTTCTGGGCCCTAGTTTTCTCAACTATGAAGTGTAAAAGATGACTTATAGTTAAGGCCTCTGCCACCTATAACATTGTAGGATCCTATTTTAAAAAAAGATGTAATATAAAAATACCATTTGGCTGTATTAGATAAATAATTATTCATAATTATTGGTTGTGGACCACTTGTCTTGCTCCCTCCACTTGCCACCCCCAACTCATACCTCTCTACCTGACAAACAAATGACAAGGTAATGTCAGAAGAATATCCTTATTAGTTCCTAGACCCACTTACTGTCCAGTTAACCAGTAATTATCTCCACACACCTTAAGCTCCAACCAGGAACAGAGGTAAGCCAAATTCTCGAACTCAATTTTTAGGTAAAGAATCAACTAAAACTTGAATGAACCTGACTAACTTGCCTTACCTATGCAAAAACGTATTTTTAAGACTTTCATTCTAAATGTATTTCTTTTGTGTATAGATACCATACAGATCAGATCAGGTTTTGAATAATTCAACAGTAAGAGAGATTCTCTCGTGAGTTCAAAATTAGTTTCTATGTTTTGGTATTTTATGAATTCTTTTTCTTTTCCAGTAAGCCTAGTACATCACTTTCCTCAGGGACAGGGAGCAAATTGGAATCTTAAGAATCAAAATATTTCTAGGATTCTTTTTTCACCTGCTGTTTCTTTGTTATCTCATTGGACATCATTTTAGCAGAGTCTAAGACTTGAATCGCACTTTCATCTTCTAAAATGTTCCCTTCTGAAGATGATAAAGTTTCTAAAATTTTTTCCTCTATATCTTTCAGTTGTTTCTTATTAGCTGCAGACTGAAGAATAAGAGCATTTCGTTCCTCTTCTAATTCTGGTCTAAAAAGATAGAAACATTTAGTCTAAATTTGCAGTATTTTATCTAAATTCATATCTAAATATTAGATATCACAATTTTGTAGACATTTAAATAATTTTGTAGACAAGTAACACAAACTAAGATGATTAATCTCTTTATCCTAACCTAAAGAAAAAATACTTTCACACAAAGTAATTTGAGAAATTCAAGCCAAAAAAAAAAGCATAAATTGTATATATGTAAAATGTGGCAATATTATCCTAAGTATTTTCTTATTTCATTAACATCCTATATATAAGTTTTGAACACATTTTTTATTTTATCCATAGCATACATTCCTAGGAGTGAAATTTTTTGGCTCAAACAATCAGATACAAGTCGGAAGCCATGGAATTTCACCTGAATCCTACTACCCATACTAAGAACCTAATATAACATGGTTGGCTTATCATTTATTATGGAATGGCTATTTTAAAGGATTATATAATTATTTAATTTATAATAACAAAATATAATATTTGACAAGGCTTTGAAATAATCACACAACAAAAGTATTAATGGCTTACAAATATTCCTTCTAGACCATCTGGAAGCATCTAAGAAAATACATACCTCGAATGATTAAAGCGGAGGGAGTCAAGATGGCGGCGTAGGCAGACCCTGAGCTCACCTCCTCCCGTGGACACAGCCAATTTACAACTACTCGTGGAAAAATTACCCCTGAGACAGAACTGAAAACTGGATAAGAGGAACTCCTGCAGCAGCGGACAGTCCTAGCTGGGGTAGAAGAGGCAGAGACTCCCTTCCGGAGAGGAAAAACGCCGCCGTCACAAGCCGCCAGCTTCACGGCCGCCGGGAGCAGCTCACAGGTACGCAGCCTCCCTGGAGGCGCGGGGTCCTGAGCCGGGGAGCGCCCCCGCTGGGGGCATTTTGTGGACCCAGCACAATCGAGACCAGCGGCATAATATCTGACTGTGCCTGCTACTAAAGCATTGGGGAGCACCCCCAGAAAACCCGGTTCACAAAGAAACTAAAACTGGCTCTTAAAGGGCCCACACACAAACTCACCCGTTCCAGAAAGCATCCTAAAATCACCAGAAAGAAAGGTGCACAGTGCTTTGGTGACAAGAGACTCACCTAATAGGCCCTGAGTGCATCTCGGTGAGGGGTGAGACCTCTCCAGGGACTGGGACATTGGCGGTGGCCATTGTTGTGGCCTGGTGTGAGCGTGCTGACACAGACGCCATTGGAGTTCTCCCTGAGGCCTGCTAGCCCAGGGTCTGCTCCACCCGCTAGAGCACCGATTTAATCCAGCTCAGCCAGGGCAGGCAGCCCACCCTAGAGACTGGCCCCACCCAACAACAAGCCCTCAGGCAACGTGTGGGCCTGCATAGATTGGTGACTGGATTCTCTGCAGCCTGGCAACTGAGCCGACTCGAGCGGGCAGGGTGTGCACAAGGAGCGGGTGGAGAGTGTGGGGCGGTGGCGGAGTGTGTGGGGCTCCCGCCGTGGAGAGACTGGGTCCGCTTGGGGAGGTCGGGGCGCTCACACGGGGCAGGACTGTGTTGACTGTGTGTGTGGACCTGTGGGCAACAGGGCTTGTCAGCTGCAGAAGACTTGTGCTTCTCAAAGACCCACATAGGAGGTTTGCCCCACCTTCCAAAGCCTGAAACAATTGGGTGCTCCTGTGCCTGAGGCCAGCTCCACCAAGCTGCAATCCTCAGAGAGCTGACAAGAGACCTAATAGGCTAGAGGCTTACAGCAATTGTAAGGCCCTGAGCCTAACAACCTGCCACGCTGGGGGCCTACTCAGTTAAAAGAAATACTGCAACACAAATATGGTATTAGAACTTACAGCCAACTGTGCTGGGGCTCCCCACACCTGATAAAGAGACTGAAGGGCCCACAACAACTACAAGCAGCTGAGTATTACAACAGCTGGCCAGGAGCATAACTCAGCCTCCCTGGGCACCTATAGGGAGAGCTAACAGGCCACAATAGAGGGACACACGTAGCCCACATAGGGGCCACCCCTGGAACATTGAGAACTGAGGGAAGCACACTGGAAGCCTCCTAAGGCATCACATACATAAGGTCACCTATCCAAGAGCAGGAGACGTAGCTGACCTACCTAATACATAGACACAAGCACAGGGAAAGAGGCAAAATGAGGAGGCAAAAGAATACATTCCAAGTAAGGGAACAGGACAAAACCCCAGAAAAGGAACTAAGTGAAACAGAAATGAGCAACCTACCTGACAGAGAGTTCAAACTAAGAGTGTTAAGGATGCTCACTGATCTGGGGAGAAGAATAGATGAACTCAGTGAGAATGTCAACAAAGAAATGGAAGATATAAAAAGAACCAATCAGAAATGAAGAATACAAAACTGGAAATGAAAAATTCATTAGAGGGACTCAAAAGCAGAGTAGAGGATACAGAAGAACGGATCTGTGAGCTGGAAGAAAGACTAGAAGAAATTACCCAAGGTGAACAGTAAAAGAGAAAAGAATTAAAAAGAGTGAGGACAGTCTAAGGGACCTCTGGGACAACATCAAGCGCACTAACATCCGTGTTATAGGTGTCCCGGAAGGAGAAGAGCGAGACAAGGGGGCAGAGAATCTATTTCAAGAAATAATAGATGAAAACTTCCCTAACCTAAGGAAGGAAACAGACATCCAGGTACAGGAATCACAGAGAGCCCCAAACAAGATAAACCCAAAGAGGCCCACACCAAGACACATCATAATCAAAATGTCCAGAATCAAAGATAAAGAGAGAATCCTAAAAGCCGCAAGAGAATGTCAAGTTACATACAAAGGAAACCCCATAAGGCTATCAGCTGACTTCTCAGCAGAAACCTTACAGGCTAGAAGAGAATGGCACGATATATTTAAAGTGCTAAAAGGAAAAAACTTACAGCCAAGAATACTCTACCCAGCAAGGTTATCATTCAAAACGGAAGGAGAGATCAAAATTTTCCCAGATAAGCAAAAATTAAAGGAGTTTGTCACCAAGAAACCAGTGCTACAAGAAATGTTAAAGGGACTGATTTAAGGGGAAAAGAGAAGACCACAAATAGGAAAAATTATCTTTTTCCATGATTAGAACGTAATGGATACAAATGCACAAAAAAGAGGTTAGATATGATATCAAAAACATAAAAGGAGGGAGGAGGGGAGTTAAAGAGTACAGCTTTCAGACAGAGGTCAAACTAAAGTGACCATCAATTCTGTATAGAAGAAGTAAGGAACAGAGAAGGACTACTAAAACACTGAGGAAAAAAAAAAAGTTAAAAAATGGCAGTAAGTACATACTTATCAATAGCTACTTTAAACGTCAATGGACTAAATGCTCCAATTAAAAGGCATAGGGTGGCTAACTGGATAAAAAAACAAGACCCATATATATGCTGCATACAAGAGACACACTTCAGACCTAAAGACACTCACAAACTGAAAGTGAAGGGATGGAAAAAGATACTCCACGCAAATGGCAATGAAAAGAAAGCTGGGGTAGCAGTACTCATATCAGACAAAATAGACTTTAAAACAAAAACTGTAAAAAGAGACAAAGAAGGGCATTACATAATGATCAAGGGAACAATCCAACAAGAGGGTATAACACTTGTAAATATCTATGCACCCAATGTAGGTGCACCTAAATATATAAAGCAATTATTAACAGACATAAAAAGAGAAATAGACAGTAACACAATAATAGTAGGGGACTTTAACACTCCACTTACACCAACGGATAGATCATCCAAACAGAAGATCAATAAGGAAACATTGGCCTTAAACGACACACTAGAACAGATGGACCTAGTAGATATATACAGAGCATTCCATCCAAAAACCGAAGAATACATGTTCTTTTCAAATGCACATGGAACACTCTCCAGGATTGATCACATATTAGGCCACAAAACAAGTCTCCATAAATTTAAGAAGATTGAAATAATACCAAGCATCTTTTCTGACCACAACGGTATGAAACTAGAAATCAACTATAGGAAGAAAATCAGAAAAGCCACAAATACATGGAGATTAAACAAAATGCTACTGAACAACGACTGGGTTAACGAAGAAATCAAAGAAGAAATCAAGAAATACCTGGAGACAAATGAAAATGAAAATACTACATGCCAGAATTTATGGGATACAGCAAAAGCGGTTCTAAGAGGGAAGTATATAGCGATACAGACCTATCTCAACAAACAAGAAAAATCTCAAATAAACAATTTAACAATGCACCTAAAGGAACTGGAAAAAGAAGAACAAACAAAGCCCAAAATCAGTAGAAGAAGGGAAATAATAAAAATCAGAGCAGAAATAAATGAAATAGAGACCAAAAAAACAATAGAAAAAATTAATAAAACCAAGAGCTGGTTCTTTGAAAAGATCAACAAAATAGACAAACCTTTAGCTAGACTCACCAAGAAAAAAAGAGAGAAGGCATAAATAAGTAAAATCAGAAATGAAAGAGGAGAGGTTACAACAGACACCTCAGAAATACAAAAGATTATAAGAGAATACTACGAAAAGCTATATGCCAACCAATTCGACAATCTGGAAGAAATGGATAAATTCTTAGAATCATACAACCTTCCAAAACTGGATCAAGAAGAAGTAGAGAATTTGAATAGACCAATCACCAGTAAGGAGATCAAAACAGTAATCACAAACCTCCCCAAAAATAAAAGTCCAGGACCAGACGGCTTCCCTGGTGAATTCTACCAAACATTCAAAGAAGACTTAATACCTATCCTTCTCAAACTCTTCCAAAAAATTGAGGAGGGGGGGAAGCTCCCTAACTCATTCTACGAAGCTGACGTTACCCTGATACCAAAACCAGACAAGGACAACACAAAAAAAGAAAATTACAGGCCCATATCACTGATGAACATCGATGCGAAAATCCTCAACAAAATACTAGCAAATCGCATACAACAATACGTTAAAAAGATTATACACCATGATCGAGTGGGATTTATTCCAGGTATGCAGGGATGGTTTAACATTCGCAAATCAATCAACGTAATACACCACATTAATAAAATGAAGAACAAAAATCACATGATCATCTCAATAGATGCAGAGAAAGCATTTGACAAGATACAGCATCCATTTATGTTAAAAACTCTGAATAAAATGGGTATAGAAGGAAAGTACCTCAACATAATAAAGACCATATATGAGAAACCCACAGCTAATATCATCCTCAATGGTGAAAAACTGAAAGCTATCCCTCTAAGAACAGGAACCAGACAAGGATGCCCACTGTCACCACTCCTATTTAACATAGTATTGGAAGTCCTAGCCAGAGCAATCAGGCAAGAGAAAGAAATAAAAGGGATCCAAATTGGAAAGGAAGAAGTGAAACTGTCACTATTTGCAGATGACATGATTTTGTATATAGAAAACCCTAAAGAATCCACCAGAAAACTTTTAGAAGTAATAAACGAATATGGTAAAGTTGCAGGATACAAAATCAACATACAAAAATCAGTTGCATTTCTGTACACTAACAACGAAGTAGCAGAAAGAGAAATTAAGAATACCATCCCATTTATAATTGCAACAAAAAGAATAAAATACCTAGGAATAAACTTAACCAAAGAGGTGAAAGATCTGTACACCGAAAACTATAAAACATTTCTGAAAGAAATTGAAGACACAAAGAAATGGAAAGATATTCCGTGCTCTTGGATTGGAAGAATTAACATAGTTAAGATGTCCATACTTCCTAAAGCCATCTATAGATTCAATGCAATCCCTATCAAAGTTCCAACAACATTTTTCACAGAATAGAACAAAGAATCCTAAAATTTATATGGAACAACAAAAGACCCCGAATAGCTAAAGGAATCCTGAGAAAAAAGAACAAAGCTGGAGGTATCACACTCCCTGATTTCAAAATATACTACAAAGCTATAGTAACCAAAACAGCATGGTACTGGCACAAAAACAGACACACAGATCAATGGAATAGAATCGAAAGCCCAGAAATAAACCCACACATCTATGGACAGCTAATCTTTGACAAAGGAGCCAAGAACATACAATGGGGAAAAGAAAGTCTCTTCAACAAATGGTGTTGGGAAAACTGGATAGCCACATGCAAAAAAATGAAAGTAGACCCTTACCTTACACCATGCACAAAAATTAACTCCAAATGGATTAAAGACTTGAATGTAAGACCTGAAACTATGAAACTTCTAGAAGAAAACATAGGCAGTACGCTCTTCCACATCGGTCTTAGCAACATCTTTTCAAACACCACATCTGACCGGGCAAGAAAAACAATAGAAAAAATAAACAAATGGGACTACATCAAACTAAAAAGCTTCTGCACAGCAAAGGAAACCATCAACAAAACGAAAAGACAACCTAACAATTGGGAGAAGATATTTGCAAACCATACATCTGATAAGGGCTTAATCTCCAAAATATATAAAGAACTCATGCATCTCAACAACAAAAAAACTAACAACCCAATTAAAAAATGGGCAAAAGACCTGAACAGACATTTCTCCAAAGAAGATATACAGATGGCCAACAGACACATGAAAAGATGTTCAAAATCACTAACTATCAGGGAAATGCAAATCAAAACTACAATGAGATATCACCTCACGCCTGTCAGAATGGCTATAATTAACAAGACAGAAAACAATATGTGTTGGAGAGGATGTGGAGAGAAGGGAACTCTCATACACTGCTGGTGGGAGTGCAAACTGGTGCAGCCACTATGGAAAACAGTATGGAGATTCCTCAAAAAAGCAAGGATAGAACTACCATATGATCCAGCTATTCCACTGTTGGGTATTTATCCAAAGAACTTGAAAACACCAATTTGCAAAGGTACATGCACCCCTGTGTTCATTGCAGCGATATTCACAATAGCCAAGACTTGGAAGCAACCTAAGTGCCCATCAAGGGACGAATGGATAAAGAAGATGTGGTATATATACACAATGGAATACTACTCAGCCATAAGAAACGATGAAATCCAGCCATTTGTGACAACATGGATGGACATTGAGGGTATAATGCAAAGTGAAATAAGTCAGAGGGAGAAGGTCAAATACCGTATGATTTCCTTCATTAAGTAGTAGATAATAACAACAATAAACAAACACATAGGGACAGAGATTGGATTGGTGGTTACCAGAGGGGAAGGGGGGAGGGAGGAGGGTGAAGGGGATGATTTGGTACATGTGTGTGGTGATGGGTTGTAATTGGTATTTTGGTGGTGAACATGATGTGGTCCATGCAGAAATAGAAGTACAATGATGTACACCTGAAATTTTTACAATGTTATAAACCAATGTTACTGCAATAAACAAAAAATTAAAAAAAAAAAAAAAAAGAAAATACATACCTCTCCTTTGCAACAACAATACCTAGTAACTGATCTTCAAGTCCTTCTGGAGTTATCATGAAATTGAGCAAAGACAGCTTTGTAGCCAGCTCTGGCATATAATGTGGATTTCTCAGTTTTGTGGTGATATAAAACTTGAAATCAAAGGAATACTCAATAACGACCTCACCAAGTCTGATGCAATCAATGCCACCTATATTTCAGAAAACAAATGTATAACTAGTAAGCCAAAGTTACATAGCCCCTCCCCCTATGTTAAGGCCTTTCTTAGGTTACAAGTAAAGGGTCCTAAAGTAATTTAAAATAGACTACAATTGTGACAAAAGTCACAGACACAGAGGCAAGTAAGCAACTATACAGCAGGACTCATTTATTCTGAGGTACTATACAACCTTTTTCTCTGGTTGTCACAGAGGCTTCTAAATCAGGATTTCTTTTGATCTTACTTCCTCTATCAATTTTCAATCATGATTCCAAAATTATTTGTATATGACTAAAGCTTTTAAAAGTACTAGAGTTTGGCAGAGATAAAATTTTTATAAGCAGAAAGATATAAGGTGGGCAATGTTTACCTGAAGTTAACTCTGGTCCACATCAACCATCACTATTCATAATAATGGACTTTGTGTGGTCCATAGTCACAAGATAAAGGAATTTCAGGCTGGCTTCAATTTCTTTATGTTCTCTACCGAACAACAGTCTAGATAACAGTGGTTAAGGCACTGAAGGGAGGGCAAGGTATTTATTTTAGAATATCTGACCAAAGTTCATTCCTCATACTTATTCCAAATTTCCTTTCATGCATAACAATGATACAGAAGTTCTGAGTTATTAACATTATTATTAAAGTTATGTAGCGGTTTTCTTGCCTCAAAGATAATCCAATCATCTTTCAGTTCTATCAACTAATATTGACTTCTACCTTGTTTAAAAGTTTGTCTAAGTAGTAAAGGCTCCAAAGATGGATCTAGTTCTTCGCCAACATTTTCTAACAGAAGTGGAGTTCCAAACTGAATAGAGTTTTCCAGTGTTCTCATATAGTCTGAATCAGATAGCTTAATAACACCGAGCTGATTTTCTTTCTCAGAGTTTTTGATCCACTTATTGGCTTGACCCTGGGGGTCAATCATTAAAGGCCTAGAATATAATGAGAAAAATTGAGGGGAATAAATAGATGTTGTGATTTCTTTAAAATCAAGTAGTTTAAATAATAAACATCACCATCAATCTGTACAAATAGAAAGTGTTTCATATACATTATCAGGATAATCTGCTCAAAAGTCCTATGAGAGGGGCCGGCCCGGTGGTGCAAGCGGTTAAGTGCGCGCGCTCCGCTGCGGTGGCCCGGGGTTCCCCGGTTTGGATCCCGGCTGCGCACTGACACATCGCTTGGCAAGCCATGCTGTGGCGGCGTCCCATATAAAGTGGAGGAAGATGGGCACAGATGTTAGCCCAGGGCCAGGCTTCCTCAGCATAAAAAAAAAAAGAAGAGGAGGATTGGCAGATTTAGCACAGGGCTGATCTCTTCACAAAAAAAAAAAAAAAAGTCCTATGAGAAAAAAGTGAAAGGAGTTTTATTCTCATTTATTTTTGAAATGAAGAAATTTGGTCTCAGGGAGTACTTTGCCCAAGGTTCCAAGGTTCCAAATCTAGTTCAATGTCACAAGTAGGATCATGTGATCCTGTAAGCTCTGTTCTTTCCAATATAGCACATTGTCTTCATGGTAATTCTAATATATGATATCTGTTAACATAATATGAAAAATAATCCTACCTATTTGATAAAAACTTAAAATAATAGATCTACTAGCCTATAATGAATTTCTTCAGATTATGAGTAGAACTATAAACTAAGTTTCCAAGTTTAGCATGGTATATATTTGAGATCTATTTAGGAATTTTTTCTATGTAAGTATGGTAAAAACTGTGTGTTCAAGAGCATATGATTCATGGTTTTAAATATTTAAAACATTATGTGCTTTCCTCTTCCTCAGTGATGATGCTGACTGTCCTAGGTTCCTTTTGTATTCAGTACAGTGCATTAAATTATCTTTAAAATATATTAGTACAGAAAGGGGAGCTTTTGTCCCATGTCACTTTGGCTTTCCCAGACATTCTGTTTCAACAGCTTCTAGAGATAAAATCCCCTTTCCCCTTGCCTACAAATAAGCTCTTTAATCAACTACTTCCAGATAACTCTGTTCTTATTTTCTTTCCTTTCCAAAAGACAAAACAATCCAAGACTAGCTGACTTGTTTTTTTCTTTCTCAGCTCAAAATGTGATGAAATCCTCCTGAAAGCACAAAAAGGTCCAGACACTAGTTAAAATTTACCTTTGCTATCACAGCAAATAGAGGAAAATTGTTCCGAAAATGAGAAAGTTATTTTGCACACAACTGCTTAAAAGTTGCCTAGTAATCAGACTAGATGCTTTTAGTACCTTTCAAGGCCCTATTTAAGGGACTTTTGTTCTTCCTTATGTATCCTTATTGGAAAAATACAGTATTTGCTCATTCTCTTGCAAAAAGTAACAAATTATATAAATTAACATTTTAATGCTAATTAATGTTCTTGGTAATACTTAAATCAATGTTCTTGGTAACACAATAATTAGAGATTCTTGCTTATTCTAAAAGAAATCCAACTCCTACTTAACATAGGCTTATGTGAGTATTACAAGTACAATCGGAAAACTGAGTTGTTGTGTCTATCAGAGAGAAAAGGCCATGCCGTGGTATTTGTATTCCAAGTGTACCTTACTATGGGTATGAAAGGAATGCTAGTCTACATTTGAGATCCTTGGGCAGTCTGAAGAATACAGCATTATCCATCTATGCTTCTAACAAAGGCATAGGTAGTAATTTTGGGGGAAACAAAGCTTTGCTGTTAAGTAGCCAGAGTGACGTGTTAATAAACAATAATAAAGCAGCACAATAAGTATTTTCATCATGGTTTAAAAGTAAGCAAAGTACGAATTTAAGATTTAGATACTAAAATGAGGTATTTGAAGATGATAATTATAAAAAACTAACATTTATTGAGCACTTATCATGTACTAAGCACTTTCTCACAACATTTCTATGAGGTAGGAATTATTATTATCCCCATTTACAGATGGGGCACCTGAGTGAGGCATTGAGAGGTCAAGTAAGTAACGAAAATCTCAAGATAGAAAAGTGATAGAGAAAAATTTGAATCCAAATATCCTGACACCAGAGTCTGCACTGCTCTCCACCACTGCACAATATTTTAAACAGAAAAATCTCTAGAAATTATGAGCAAACACAACAAGGACCGATTAATTATAAATTATGGCTCCAGCACATGACTGGCTCAATAACCTAAAAATCCTCCTGCCACCTAGTTCTGGTGTATAAAATATGATATTTTAAAAATACATAGGCGATATGCATTTAAAAGATACACACAGGGGGCCGGCCCGGTGGTGCAAGCGGTTAAGTGCACGCGCTCCGCTGGGGCAGCCCGGGGTTCTCCGGTTCGGATCCCAGGCGCGCACCGATGCACTGCTTGTTGGGCCATGCTGTCGTGCTGTCCCATATAAAGTGGAGGAAGATGGGCATGGACGTTAGCTCAGGGCCAGTCTTCCCCAGCAGAAAAAAAAGAGGAGGACTGGCAGATGTTAGCTCAGGGCCGATCTTCCTCACACACACAAAAAAAGATACACACATACATGCATAATACATACATATAGAAAAATGAAGGTGCCAGAAATACAGACAAAATTGAATTCCAGAACAATAAGTGTGTGACCTGAAATGACAGCTAGCCTTGGGGAGAGTTCAGTTCTAATAACCTAAGGGCTCCTTGAGTCCATATGGGGCGGGAAGTTGGAACAGACCCCTGTATTAAGCTTAAACCCACAAAGGGCTTAGTGAAATCATAGAAAAAATCTAACTCTATGCATAAGGAGACAAGAAGGGAATGTTTTTCCTGTCTCACCTCCAGCTGGGAAGGTACCCTGAGAATCTGTAACCATGGATCTATATTTCACTCAGGTTTAGGGTGCAAGTTTGCACTTTCTATGTGACCCAGGAAACTCCACGCTGGGAAATTAACATGTATTGGGCCAATAATACTCCTGGGAATCGTGGAAGAAGTAAGGAGAAAACACACACTATAGCTGGGGCAAGAGCAAAAGAAAAACTCAACCCCTGGTGGGGAGGCAGGAAGATGTCTTGAGCTAAAAACATCATACCTTTACCAAGCAGAGATCTCTTACCCTAGGAGATGGGTGGGAAACTCCTGTTCAAGACCAATCACAGGTAGGAGGCAGAATTTAGCTGTCATAGGAAGGAGGGGCAGAAGGGATGAAAAAGTCCTACCCTGAAAGCCCATGGGCACAATGCCTTCCTAAGACTGAGTAAGAATCAGAATAACAGAGAACTCCCACTCTGCCCCCAAAACCACCTAACAGAGTACCGAGAAACAGCAATCTCCAGGGGAAGAGCAAAAATGTAGAGAAAGACCCCCCCCGTGTCATAAGCATTCAGGAATGGTTGAAAGCTGAAGGTAAACTCTAATACTGAGAAAAACATTCCAGAACCTTAGCCCTCATTCTGAGTATAGACCCAAAGCTAGATTAATTTGAAGCCTCTGAACTTTTTTTTGAAGGTCTCCTGAACTTTACCACAGCAACAACAAAACCCAAACCCAGTTCAACTCATGCTTAGATTGACTCAAACATCTGCACTAATGATATCATAGAAGAGCCACGCCCATTTTCAAGAGTTAATATCATTTAGCTCAGTCCCTATTGTTAGATCCATGACATCTGGCATTCAATCAATTATTATGAGATACTTAAATAAGCAAGGGAAAAAAACTCCACAACATTCTCAGGAGACAAAGAAACTAACAGAAACAGACTCAGAGATGACACAAATGTTGGAAATATTAGACAAGAATTTTAAAAATAACCGTGATTAAAATGTAAAAAGGCTAGTGGAAGAGATGGACAACATGCCCGAAGACATGATCTTCAGCAGAAAGATGAAACTGTAAGAAAGCGTTAAATGCAAATGTCAGAAATAAAAAAATATGATGTCAAATCTAAAGAATTCCTTTCACAGAGTGTGTGTAGACTCAACACAAAGGAGAGAATCCGTTAATATGGTTATTAACTTGAAGATAGTTTTATAGAAATTACCTAGACTGAAACTCAAAAAGAAAAAAGAGTGGTTAAAAGCAGAACAGAGCATCCAATAGCTTTGGGACAATATCAAAAATACTCACAAATATAAGTAATTCCAGAAAGAGAAGAGGGAGAAAATGAAGTAGATCTGAGAAGCTCAAAGAACCTCAATCAGGAAAAATATCAAGATAAAAACACACATATATACATACACACCCCTAGACACATCATAGTCAAACTACTGAAAACTAAAGATAGAAAAAAATTTGAAGGTTATTAGAGGGAGGAATAAAAGACACATTACATAAAGAGGTACTAAAATCAGACTTAGAGCAGACTTCTCATCAGAAACTACAAAGCCAGAAGCAATGGAGTGACATCTTTAAAGGAAAAAAACAAAACCAAAAAAACCCCTCAAAATTCTCAACGCAGAATTCTAAACCCAGCAAAAAATATCTTTCAAAATGAAGAGGAAATAAAGGAAAAAAAGCTGTGTGAATTAATTGCCAACAGACCTGTACACAGGAAGCATTAAAAAAATATTCTTCAGGCAGAAGAAATATGAAACCAGATAGAAACACAAAGAAATGAAGAGGTACAAAAATAGAAAAAAAATGAAGGCAAATATAAAAGACATTTTTTTCTTACATTTAATTACTCTAACAGATAAATTACTGTCTAAAGCAAAAATGGTAACAATGTATTGTGGGATTTATGGCATATGAAAAAGTAAAATATACAACAGCACAGTAGATAGGAAAGAGATATTGGAACTCTACTGTTGAAAGATTCTTATACTATATGTATAGTAGTATAATATTATTTGAAAGTATTCAGTGATAAATTAAAGATGCATATTGTAAACTCTACAGCAAACACTAAGAATAGGGAGTGTATAACTAATAAGCCAATAGTGGAGATAAAATGGAATCATAAAAAAATTCAGTTACTCCAAAGCAAGGTGGAAAAAGAAGATAAAAGGAACAAAGAACAGATGACACAAATAGAAAAGAACTAGCAAGATGGTAGATTTAAATCTAAATGTGTCAATAATTCCATTAAGTATAAATGATTTAAATACTCTGACTACAAGTGAGAATTATGTCAATGATATCTCAATTTTAAAAAATGGAAAAAAGGTCATGTAACTCCCCCACCCCCATTTAAAACCCTCAAATGGTTGGAAATGTTCTGCATCTTGATTGTGGCAGGGATCATAAGACCATAGGCCCTAGTCAAAACTCATAAAACAGTACACCTAAAAGGGGTGAATTTTACTGTATATCAATTATACTTCAGTAAACTTGACTTAAAATTTTTTTTAAAAGGTGAGGAGAAAAAGACATTTTCAAACCAATTCACGAGTCCTCACTAAAAGGAAGACTAAAAGGACAAAGGTAGCGTTACAGATCAGTGAGGAAAGGAAGGATAACTCAATAAACAGTGCTGGGGTAAATGGCTATCACTACAAAAAAATAAATAAAATTAGATCCTTCCCTTTCATCACGTCCAAAGATGCAAAAAGAAGCAAGCGTCAGAGTCCAAATAGTAAAAGTACACTGCCTTCCCAGCTCATGATTCTTTCTCTGAGAACTACACTCCCTACGTCCAATGCCCACGTTTGTTACTCTAATGGCTTGGCCCTCAGCCATAGGTGACTAGACCTAGGGGGGATATTTGTCCCAAGGTAGGCCAATCAGATTGCCTCTCACAAGAATTTCAAGTTGGACTTGATGGTTCTGGTTGGTCTATATTATTCAACTGATGTGTTCTGTGAACTTAGGAACTGAGCTTTCTGTAGTGAATCGCCATGTGCACAGAGGAACAGAGTCAGCGTATCATCAGAGACAGATTAGTGAAGCAGCTGTGCAGAGAATAACACAGAAAAAATCCTACAGCCTGAGAGAGAGAGACACCAATTTTCACCTTCCAGAGGCCTGGCCGCCCAATTTTTCTCTGAGGCATGCTTAAGATAGTCTAAAGTGGGTAACCAAGAGTGAACACTAGCTACATTACTAGGTTTTGCTGCCGGGAGGTACAGAGAGGAGACTAAGCCTTGTGGCCACTTACGTTGGGGTCAAGAAGGATGACAGCCATAGATGACCACAGTGGGCGCAACTGGCCAGAAGCAAAGTCTGGGCTATAAGGATGGAGACTTATCCTTCAAAACTTACTCAGTTGCGGCCTATTGATCAGCTAGTCCAAAAATAACAGGCAGAAAGGGTAACTCAATTGGAATACTACTTTATTAGAAGAGTCAGCTTTCTGCCAGAAAATGACAGATTGTTTTCCTCAATTTACATACAACCCTGAAACCTCTGATTTCCTTGAATTTCAGCTAAGACTTATAGATATCCCAACAGCATTTTCTGAACTGTAATTTAAAAAATCTGAATGGCCACCAAATGCATGGAAAAGAGTTCTAAAACAGAATTAATGAAGACTCAGGGTCTAATATTCTGTTAAATAGAACTTTTCTTGCTCTACCAGAGAACACCTTTTTTCAATAGCCTAAATATACTTTCTCAGATTATAACAAATTTTACTAATTGCCTAGAAGTTTCAACCTAAGGTTGTTCACTCTCAAGTAAAATTTTAAGTAGATAAAATATGATTACACACATTCTTATTTTATTAAAACAATACTATCAATATAAAGGAGACCTAAATGTCTTGAAGTATCTAGTAAGATTTTCAAAGAACATAAACAAACAATAACTCAAACTTTCAGAATGTAAGATTTCCTTATATATTTAAAGTATCTCATACTCCAAAAGAAGACTAAAATTTCCATTACAATTTTAAAGGTAGTGAATGTGATATCCTATTCCACATTTTACTTAACATAGTAATTAAGAACAAGAATTTGGAAGTTAAATTGCCTGTGTTCAAATTCTGACTCCAACATTTATTAGCTCAGTTATCTTACTAAATTTCAAATTACTAAATCACTCTGGGCCTCGATCTCCTCATCTGTAAAATGCAATAATAATAATAATACCTAACTCATAGGAGTTTGTGAGGATATAGGGCACTTACAACAGTACCTCATGAATATAAGATCTCAATAGTATCTATCATAGCATGTTTGAGTTACGGTCCCATGAAAAGACTTTTAAAATTAGATGACAACATGACTAAATAACCATTTATAAGAACCTATTTCTCAGATGAGAGTAATTTCCCAAGTTTTTCAAAATGATGTAAATAAAAGGATAACAATTAAAACCTTTGGAAAGTTTATATAGTTATCACACTATCACTGATAGCAATTGGAAAAGATATCCGTGAAATTGCACAAATTATCAAGTTGTGGTATCTTGAAAATGGGTAGAAATACCTAGTTAAAATAAGTACATTGAATAGCCAAAAACTAGAAACAGCCCACGTGTCCATCAATAGAAGAATGCATAAACAGTGATATGTTCATACAACAGAATACTACTCAGCAACAAAAAATAGGAACGTTATGCTGTGTGGAAGAAGCCTTACACAAAAGAGCACATACAGTATGATTCCATTTATATGAAGTTCTAGAAGAGGCAAAACTAACCTGTGGTGGAAAATAATCAGAATAATAATTTCCTATGGTAGGGTGAGGGTGGGGATTTACTGGGAAGAAACATCAAAGAACTTCCTGGGTGTTAGTCATGTTCTGTATCTTGATAGAGGTTTGGGTTGCACAAGTATACACTTTTGTTGGAACTCATTGAATGGTATACTTAAGTTTTCTGTATTTCATTGTATGTGAATTTTACCTCAAAAGAAAACAAACAAACAATTATTGAACTTTTAGTTAACGATATGCATGCTGAAGTATTTGGGGGTAAGTATATCCGTGTCTGCAACTTATGTTGAAATGCATCAGAAGGAATGAGTTGATGGATGGATAGAGGGAAGGATTAATATGTGATAAAGCAGCAAGAATAATGAAATGTTAACTGCAGGATCTAGGAGGTGGTAGTGATATGGGTGCTTACTCTAAAATCCTTTCAAATTTTCTCTATGTCTGAAAATTTTCAAACAAAATAGTTGAAAAATAAATACTTGATGTTCCTTACCAACGCCTGGAGTTACTAACAATCACTCCATTATCTACGGAGAAGGTATCTGTTGGTAATCCAGCAATATTCCAAGCTCTAATTTTTACTGGATCACCCAGAGTCTTACTCAATGAGAACTCCTCTGAACATGGGATTTTTTTCTCCTGTAAGAAATAAACAAATATCTGATATTTTCTTTCATCTTGTTGATTGAAATATTTTTAAAATTAAAATATTGATTTATTTGTCATTAATATTATTTAATAACTCTAAGGAACAGAAAAAAATTGAATTAAAAATTGGACTATGGAAGTATTTTACTGATCAAAGAAGAAGGAAAAAAAGAAAGACCCCATATTTTCAGTTATTTCTTCCCTTCTCTGTCCTTATTATCATCTTTTCCCCAAAACACCATAACACATACTTTGAATGTTCTAAAAAGAAACTTATGAAATATAAAACCATTACCTTGCACAACATGCTCCAATTTTCTGTACTTGTTTGTCGAAAGGCAGAAGTAAAAGCACCAAGGTAGGCTATTACTCCTGCTGATACTAAGACATCACCAGTCAAATTTTCATATACTATCTGAAGATCAGCAGCAGCTTGAGACCATCTGTAAGATCAAACAAAGGCAACAGACTCACAATAGAGAATAATGGAAGACAGTAATTGAAAGGGCAAGGGGCTTCTAGTCCAAATTCTATAACAAAAAGCCATGAAATGTTGGGCACTTCCTTATCTACAAAATGAGGAGGTTGGGTCCCTTCTAGTTCTAACATGCTATAATACATATCTATGTTATACCAATGACAATCCATCTTTCGTTATCTGAATATTAGGCATTTCTTGCAGGACTTGACCCTTCAGAATAAGCAAAAACAATAAAACACAAGCATTTTATCTAATAATTTTCTCCAGGATTATTTGGTCTAGTGGCCATGTTATCTGTTTCAGTATTTATTGTTAGTCTGTAAAACATAGGAACATTTGCAATTCATTACCAAAAAATATATTTAGGTCGCATAGAAGCTGACATACTATTGCTAAGGTTGATATTTTTTACATTCAGTGAAACCTTCACAATAAAAAAGTACATTCCAAAACCATCTAATCTGCACTGCAAAGTATTGTCAAAGGCATATTAACTTTATCATGTTATATATTTAACAAATATAATTAATAAATGAGATAGCTAGCTGGCCAGTACAAATAAATAGATTAGAATAAAGCTAACTGGCTTTGTTAGATCAAGCCAGTTATATCTTCTTAGAAATAAATTTTAACAAAGTGAGCCATATATCTACTACTCCCCCCTAAACATTTTATTATGAAAAATTTCGTAATTTTATTATGAAAAATTTTGAAAACATAAAATCGGAAACAATTGTACAATGATCACCTACATACTCACACTTAGATTTAAAATTATCACTTGCGTTATTTGCTTCTCTCTTTTTTTTTAAACATTTGAAAGCAAGTTCCAAACACGATTCTTGACATCGATATTCTGTTTGGAGAAACCTGGCCAGGTGTCTTGTAGAATGTCCCACATTCTCAACCAGGCATTTTAAAATCAGTAATCATAATACCCAAAGAAAGTCACATATTCAAGCCTGACATTCTTACATATTGTTAAAATGAGTAGAAATCTGACCTCGATTTTTCTCCACCTAGTCCTCCAATTAGTTTTGAGGCTCTTTCAAGTTTCTTAGCACAGAGTTCCACCTGGTCTTCTAAACGAGCCTTTTCCTCAGTTTTCTCCATAAATGTTCTTTGTAAATTTTCCAAATGATGTTCTACTTCTGCCAGTTCTGCTCTCTTCTGATTCAAAAGCTCCATTATCTCAGCTAAGGACTTCTGAGCTTCTGTTAAGCGGGCTTTCTTAGGAGCCACTACCTATTTGGGAACAATATACGCAGTTGTGATGTGTTGTGATGTGTACTATGTAAAACTGACATCTATGTAATCCTTTACAGCTATTATGAATTTAAAATGTATATTTATTACTATAAGTACACTGATTAATTATAACAATAAATTATACAAAATAAACATTTTGCCTTAAATCTTACATCTATTTTTATACACAAAGTAAAATATATTTATATATCGTATAAAATATAAAAACCATTCTGGACTAGCAAACTGTCATCTATAAAATAGATAAATTATTCGGGACTAACAAAATGTCATAATATGTAGCAAAAATGGCACAATATGCAGCAAAATGTCTCCAAATAATGAGAAGTTGCCATTCAACTGTTGCCAAAAACAGAAAAACACGTAACAGGACTTATAAATGTGCTTTTTTTTCATTTCCAAGTCTGTGATCTTCCCAGTCGCTGGGGCAGACATTTGCCTTGGGAGGATTAAGACTCGTGATAGCAGAAATACAAAGAGAAAGAAAGACTTGACATTCAGTTTCACTATCAAAATTGAATTTTCCTTAACAAATCTTGAAAAGCCACATTTTGTAGAGAGACAAGGGATTTTCTAAAGTTCTTATTTTACTATTCTCATTAGTATATCAAGAATGGGGTGTGGCTAACTTTACTATTGAGTGTACTATAAGCCATTGATGGAAAGAATTTAGAAGACCACCAAAGAGACCACGTGCCAGTTTGAAAGAAGGGAGACCTAAGTCTTCCGGTACATTGCCGTGAATGAAGCTGAAGGCAAAGAGGGAAGAGGGAGGCAAGGTACCAGATACCAAATGTCCTGCCTTCTCTTCCCTGGGCTGAAATCCTGAAGGGAGAATGTGTTAAATAAATAGAAAGCGGGACGCTCCACTTGCTACTTTTGACTTCAGAGGAGACCTTGCTGGATACCTCCCTTCAACACTTCCATAACAACATGGGGCAGTTGTATCAGAATTAAAATGGCAGTGTGGAGGTGTGGAGTGGGAAGTCAGGAAAGAACCTGAATGCTGGGTTCTTTGTAGAAAAGAAAGAAGATTCCACATGCCTGGTGGGACTTGTGGACGTTAGCTGAGTTGAGAGCTCACAGATCTGCTAAGAGACTACTATGCGGAGGGACAAGATGTTCAATGGAAGGACATATCAGATAAAATTAATTTTATTTCTTTAACAGGTATATACAGGTCTACTTCCCTGAAACTAACAAAGTTCCTCTCTCTCTACAGGCACATGCACCTTATTAGGAATATCTTCCAATTGTTATAACCTGATCATTCATTCTATACTCTGAGGTTATTCCAAACACATGCTACCATGTTTTTTCATCTGCCTTTTTATTTATATTTCCTGCTTCCCTGGGTAAAATTCTGTAAGCTAGGCAAGGCCAGTGTTTCCCTGGTCCCTTGCGAGCCAAATTTACAAAATGCTCTTAACCATTCTCTGCTCTCCCAAGAACTTGGCCTCAGTGGGTACTCCATAAAAAGTTCCCCATCAATGCATGCCATTGCTTAGGGGATCTTTCCATGCTCTGCCTCTGAACTTTCCTAGATCCTCTTACTTCTGACTCTCTGAATCAATTTTTTATTCTACCACTTTAACCTTGATGTTTTGGATTTTTCTCTGTTTTTGCCCTTCCCTCATCAAACTCTAATTCTCTTTTGCCCCAGATCCCTATAGCTATAGGTCAGTCTGGCTAATTCCAATGATCATGCCTTCTCCCAAAGCAATACCACTCACACTAGCCCCAACCAGGTTATGTCATACACAAGTATTCTCTCATCTACAAGGTACTCAATCAATGTCTGATGATTATGCTGCAGCAGGACAAATTATTTCTAGTATCACTTTTAGAAACTTCTTAACTAGTAAATATATGCATAGATTTTAATTTCTGGGACTATTTCAATAGAAAATGGATATGCTAATCCTCAAAATACCTTTGCGACTCTGTCATACACTTCCATAGCCATGATCCACTTACACAGACCCTCAGCTGCAGAAGAAGCTTTAGCAATCTTATGGGGGTCAAATTCAGGGTTTGTTAAGTATTCACCTCGAATCTTCTGCATAACAGTCACCTATACAACAAAGATTTTGATCTTAAAATTTCAACATATATCATACAATCATATGATGAAAAAATAATCACACATAGTAAAAAGATTTGTATAAAAAGTTATGTTGTCTTTAAAAACCAAAGTCAGTACTTAGAGATAATTTTAAAATAAGCATAATTGTAGCATAAACACAAGTCATTTGTGAGCAAAATACACAAGCTTATTACAGATATTGAGGCAAGAGGTTTCTTCTAAAAAAATTAAAAGATTTCTGTGGATTGGAAAACATGGAAACAAGGGAAAAGAACAACAAAACATTAATAAATAAATAAAAGTTTGGATCAAAAAGAATGCATTGTACTTTTTTATCTCACATAAATTTATGTATCAGATTTATTAATAAACTATTATAAGAAGACAGAGAACTTTTTCATGTCAATAATACACTAAAATTGTAATTTATTAAATGACTTTCAATGGTCTGAAAGAGAAGTGGTTTTATGAATTATGAGAATTCATAATATAGTCATTAATAAATATAATATTCTTTATCATTTTAATCCTAAAAATGAAATATTTTCTTATGTTTTACATAATATTGCATAATGTTCAAGATCTTATACATCCTGGCAAAGTTACATTTATAGAAAAAAATCCAATGAAACTCACTGGAATGTTGTCCTTGTCATATTCTCTCAAATCTCTTAAGAAATTCATATCTCCCAGAAGTTTTTTGCTAGGTCTCCAGTAATCTAATACCTATAAATAAAATTTATGGAAACTTATTAAATGTACAATTAAAGATGCTCGATGTAAAATTTTTCTTCTTGAAGTTTAAGATAGATTATCCAGA
Organism: Ceratotherium simum simum; assembly: GCF_057802395.1. Lineage (NCBI taxonomy): Eukaryota > Metazoa > Chordata > Mammalia > Perissodactyla > Rhinocerotidae > Ceratotherium > Ceratotherium simum. The sequence continues at coordinate 57,713,811 of NC_141904.1, forward strand.
GAAACTATATACTTTCAAAATATCAACTTATATCTCCTTAGAAATGAAGAGCCTCCTCTCCTCAAGAACATGTTAGGGGCCGGCCTGGTGGCATAGTGGTTAAGTTTGTGTGCTTTGCTTCGGCAGCCCGGGGTGCATGGGGTGCATGGGTTCAGATGCCAGGCATGGACCACACAACACTCATCAAGCCATGCTGTGGCGGCATCCCCCATACAAAAAAATAGAATAAGACTGGCACATGTTAGCTCAGGGACAATTGTCCTCAAGCAAAAAGAGGAAGATTGGCAACAGTTGTTAGCTCAGGGCCAATCTTCCTCACCAAGAAAAAAGAAAAAAAGAGAACATGTTAAACATATCAAATATTTAAAATATGAACATGAACTTATAAATTTATTATAAAAATTTAAACATTGAAAGGCAAATAATGTGATTATTTCTCTTTAGAAAACAAGAAAAGCAACTAACAGAAACACCATTACAATTTCATATAAGAAAAAATATTTTTATTTCAATTTTTATTTTCCTTTATTCTTGACTCTTTCAAATCAGAAAGGTAGTGCTATAGACTGAAAGTATGTGTCCCCTTCCCCAAATTTATATGTTAAAACCTAGTCCCCAATGTGATAGTATTTGGAAGTGAGGTCTTTGGGAGGTGATTAGGTCATGAATGGAATTAGTGTCCCTATAAAAGAGACCTCAGAGAGCTCCCTCCCCCTTCTGCCACGTGAGGACACAGCAAAAAGACGGCCATCTATAAACCAGGATGTGGACCCTCACCAGACACTGAATCTGTTGAAGCCTTGATCTCGGACTTCCCAGCCTCCAGAGCTATGAGAAATTTCTGTTGTTTATAAGCCACCCAATCTATGGTAATTTGTTATAGCAGCCCAAATGGACTAAGACAGGTAGCAAACATTTTTCTTATAGACAACCTCCTCACCTACCTAGACTCCCCAAGTGAAATAAACAAGAGAAAGCTGAAAGACTAAGATTACACATTGCTCTGCCAGTTAGTTATAAGATAAAGTACATGGTACTTGTGCTAGTAAAAAATGTTAAATAACTAGCTGAACATTCTTTTTCCTACTTCCAGAAGCCTGATAGGGGTGTGTGTGTATGTAAATAAGAATAACTTGGTAAGGTAAGACACTATTTATTTTCTTTATTATCTGAATAAAGGATAGAATGGCCAAAAAAAAGAAACCCCAATTCTCCAATTCAGGAATTCAAACCTAGAAACTGTAAAAACCTGAAAAGAAAATAAGTCTATACACTAATTTAGAATGGATGTTATGCCTTCTTATTTAAGGGATATAGCCTTGAATAATAATTATAATAATAACAGCTAACATTTATTGTGAACTTACTATTTGTGAGGCCATATACATAAGAGCTTTATATGTATTAACTAATATAATCCTCACACTAATTGTGTGAGGCAGGTACCATGATAATCCTCTTTTTACAGAGTTTCACAGAAGTTAAGCATCTTGTCCAAGGTCATACTGCTAGTGGGGTCAGGACTTCTGAATATAGACATTCTGGTTCCAGAGCACATGCTTTCAACAACTTCACTACACTGCTTAACTCAGCAGAAATTTTTGAATGCTCAGAAACAACACCTATACAGTTATATATCACATTCTTGAGAATCTTAGCTGGAAAAGCACAGGTATCTCAGTGTTCCTTCAGTCCTGCCCCATGACAGTAGGGAATCCTGCATAGACAGAAAAGGAGATGGAAGCAACTGGAACCATATTTTTCTGATGCTATCTGTTTTAGCTTTACCTTGGAAAAAATATAGCTAGTATTTTCCATAGTTTATTCTGAATCCATTCAATCTAGAAAGCAATGTTTCTTCCTTGGACTGGGTACTGTTGACATTTAACTTGATAATAGTTGCTGTAAAGTGTTCTGTACATTCATGAATATGATTTAAATCTGTGTCTAGTTATTACCTTGCCTCCAGTTCCTGAAGGATCTGAAATTTTTTCTGGTTTTATATCTTTCATGACACAAACAGCAGCCATAACTAGTTTAACACCAGATGGAGGATTCTTCATTGATTTCACAATTGTAACATCAGCTGGCTAAATCAAAAGAAAACAGGATATCTTCAGAATAGTTTATCTTTAAATAATGAGAGTTTTTAAAGTAATATTGGAGAATAACAAAAGCATCGATTTTCATTTGAAATTGCAATTGTTTTTCGCTTTGCGTGGTTATGAAAGAATTAACAAAAGAGAATTTAGGACAGATTAAGACCAATGGTTCTCAAATGTTTGGGAGTTCATAGATCTTTATGAGAATATGATGACAGCTAAATGAACTCTTCAGAAAATATATTTTTGCACATATACACAAAATTTGCATACAATCACATACCAAGCCAGTACATAGAACCCAGGTTAAGAACCCTAATTTAGACAAAGACTTAATTCTATATTTGCTTATATATAGTATTAGTTTTACTCCCCCAAAATTAAAGAAGAGGTAGGTCCCAATTCCAAACTTATTTTTTATAAAGTATATATTTTTATTACAGACACAATAGATTCACTTCATTATCCACTTCAATATCCTTCTGACATCCCTTGCAATTGCTGGAAAGCTAACAACTATATATCTTAGTTTCCCATGCAACTAGAGTTGTGAGAGGTCATTAGCTTCCACCATCAGATCACTTGAGTGATACTAGAATTCAGACTGAATAAGTAGAGAGATGGGTAGGGCATGAGGCATCTGCTTTGCTGATATGGATTACAGTGGAGGTGTTATGGCTCTGTAGGAAGGCTCTGCAGGCTTCCAACTCAGAGGGATCATTCCTCTGGTAGACTATTTCCAGTTTGGCTTTTTAATCATTCCTGGAAGGTCAGCCTAGGATCTGTTTCCTCAGCTCTTCCAACAATTCTGTAATCCCTTTACAAAATTCCCTAAAGAATCCTTGTCTGCTTATACTAAAGAGAGTCAATTCTGTTCTCTGCAATGGAACCCTAACTCATATATTACAATATTTGATACCAGGAAGGGTACAAGCAACAGACTCTCAATGAAAGGAGAACCTAATATTTGAAAGGTTTGAAGACATAAGAATCCTGTGAGAATCAGGTGATGGAGTGCTGAAAGTCCGTGGTACACAGCGATAAAATAATTACTTAAATTAGTGCTCATGGTTGACTAGAATGGAGTGTCTATTAAATCAGTCTTTTCAGAATGATTGGCTGCTGTGATAAACATCTAAGGAGAAAATGAAAGAAGACCATTGGGTAGCATGTGGCTTTTAAATGTGCCAGAGAGCAGACAGGAAGAAAATAATAAGCTCAGAGTTTTAAATTCCTGGTTCACAGCATAGTGAGAGCACTAGGAAGTTTCTGTAAATAGAAACTTAACCCTAAAATAACCTTAGGTCTTATAACTACAAGACTGATGTAACTGAAAATCAGAAAAGAGTTTGATCCTGTGGGATGCTGAATTACCCATAGGTTGGGCTCACTGCCTTGTTAGGTATCTCACATGAAAGTTAGGGCATTGGTTAGGAAAGAAGGCAAAGAATGGGGTTTGAATATCCTCAACCACCACACTACACTGAGCCACTCTAGTCAACAGAAGTTGCCTCTCCTGCTCTGTTTGGTGAGATTGTTCTGGTCTTGCCTAAAGACTATAAAAAGTTATATACAACACAGTATAATGCAGACAGGTGCCACCCACATCTGTACTAGAAATGATCTTTAAGTTTTCCTGTACATGCACGTCCAGGAGGTTGCAGAAGGGTAGCTCCACACTCTGTTTATCATATGCTTCCTGGTACAAGTACAGAACCATTTTGGCCTCTTAGAGACTGTTTGTTCCTGTCTCACTGGAATATCCTGAATGAAAACTATAAATAATATATGAAAAGCAAAAATATAAGATAACAGTGTATCGAAGAGGAACAGTTAAGAGGCAAGTTCCCTTTGACTGGACAAAAACAGTATAATACCACCCACTGAAAAAGAACTACACCTAATTAACCAAGTACCTGTACACAGTTTTACTTCGTTGATGAGACACAAGGTAGGTAATTCACACACTTGCCTTTAGTGTATCCAGTGCAGACAGAGCTGCTTCTAAGGCTGGAATCGCCTCAGCTAGGTCACTTTCACATTCATTTTTCAGAGCTTGGGCTTCTTCAGCCTTTCCACTGGCTATCTCCTCATCTAATTTCACAAACTTTCTTTTTGCTTCCACTTCTGTAGACTCTATCTCAATAATCTAAAGAAAAGAAAGAAAAAATAAAGACAATTCCTCAAACATTCTATTACTTTCTCCATCTTAGAGACAAAAGAATGTTTAAAAATTAGGGAATCCAACATATCATTTTGAAGAGTAGAAAGGCCCAGGATAAAATGAGGAGAAATGCAAATACATGTGACCTAATTTGGTAATAGGCTTCCTACCTCCCTTCAAAAACAACAGAACCCACATGGGACCCAATGAGACAGCCAGTCAATAGAAAAGAGTAAAGTCCCTAAGATCTAGCGGCAGAAAATTAAGCCTTATTTTCAAGGCTAATTTTATATAACTCAATCGCCTTCTGAAATTAATTTAAAAAAAACATCCAGGGTACCTTACCTGCATCATATGTGCATTTTCAATTTTAGCTTCCTCCAATTTGGGCTGTAATTGAACAAGCTCCATTTTCATTTCACCAACCTAAATAGACAGTTCGTCATTAAGTTTTCCTAGCTACAAAAGCTACAGAAGCCAAACACAGAAAATTGAAACTTAAACATATTATAAGGTATTGGGGCAGAAAATCTTAACTTTTTCTTCCAGTTCTTTACATGATAAACAAAACCCATGAGAGTGTGGCCAGTTTTCTTTACAAAAGACTTTCTCTTCCTTGAGTATATGACAGGGCAGTGGGAGAATGCAGTTGCACCCATGGAAGAAATGCAGATAGAAAAGAAGGTGTCGGCTCAGGATATGTCTATTATACTATATGCATGGTATACAATGCATATGGACCACCCAAACCTCTGTTGCTTATATTGAACTAATGCTTATAAGTATTACTAGCACTTGATTCATTTAATAAGTCAACACAAACTTATTATATTCTCTCCAAATGCCAAAAAATTAAGAATAAAACAAGATGTATTTGAGTCTGCGTGGTCTGGGCAACTTAGTGAATTTCTCTAAAACTCACTTTACTCATCTGTAAAATGAGAATCATAAAAGTGTCTACCTCATGGAGTTATGATGAGGAATAACTGAAGGACTCCATGTGAAGCACATAACACAGTGCCTGGCACATAATATATTCTCAATAAGTTGTAGCTTTTGTTGTTATTATTTCTTATATTTCCCATTATATATTACCATTTGGAGCAGTTCATCAAATTTACCTGAGACTCAGCAAAAGCTAACTTGTCAAGCCCATTCACATATCGCTGTTTTGCTTCCATGACAGCTTGTCGCCTCTTAGTCAAAAGCTGTCGAAATGAGGCAATAAGTTCAAGATAAGAAGTAGCAGTAACATAGTTATGTCGTCCTAACTCATGCAAGAACCTAAAAGAAAGGCAGATAACATATCTTACTATAAGTAATGGGTTTCACAAAGTAAGAGGTAAATTCAACATAGCATTAACAACAGATATTTAAGAATAAAGGTTAATTTTACTTAGAAGCTGCTGAGTACTTGAACTTTATAAAATTCTAGAATTCTACACATAACTACATCCTAATTTCTTGTCTGCAAAATATCAAATAGCAATGATATATTTAAAAAGCACAAATCAACAAAGATGTGTAAGATAGGTGAACTATAGCAAGAAAGATATAGGCCTTTTTACACGTTTCATAAGCCAGGAGGATCTAACCCTAAGGGATCCAAGATATTGTGTAAACTAGGCGAGTGCAGTAGGACAGGGGATTGCAGATAGGACAGCAAGGACAAGTCATTCCTCGCACATGTGCGTCACATGTCAGCTGAACAGGGTGTGACCAGAAGTACAAGACTACTACACATACACATGGAAGCAATGATATTTCCACGGCAAGTATGCAGAATAGAGCCCACTGCGTGGTGCAGCTGTCCAAGCCAACCATGGTAGCTGGCTGTGTGACTCTGGATAGGCACTTGGGTTTACGCACCATTGAAATGAGGATCTCAGAGCTCCTATGAGCACTTGGGTTTATACACTTCTGAAATGAGGATCTCAGAGATGAACAGAAGTAAAACAGATACTTTTGAGGTATCCACAGCCCAACAACTAGCACCCCTTATCTGAGAACTTCCATCCAGTGCCCCAGCAGCAATATTTGTTCTATAAAACTTGCCACCCTAACCACAGCTAATCAGACCAAGGTTGGGCACTAGATACAAATGAGACTAATCATATTTTGGAATAAATCTGGAATATAGAGCTGGAAATAGCCAATAAGTCTCTGCCTATAGCTGGAATTGCAAGAAGTAAACTTGAGAATCGAAAGGCAGCCAGTTTCTCCATGTGCACCGGGAAGTAGAAAATTCAGTCTGCAAAGAGCAGGAAGAAAGCAGATGCCCAGAGCGGAACAGGGAGGAGAAACAGAGAAAAAGCATTTCCAAATTTAGGGTGGCCTCCTAACTCCTGCTTCCAGCCACATCTGAGATCCAGCTGTATTCCTTCCCTTGAGCTTTCCAAAACACCTCTGTATCTTTATAATAAATTCCCCCTTTTTGTTAAACCTAGATCAAGTAGCTTTCTATTACTTGCAAGCTGCGGGTCTTAACTAATTAAATGATCAGAGAGATTTAGAAGACATAGACATCCTATTAAAATTTTGGGCTTTCACAAAAAGAGATGATTTAAAATACAAAGCATTATTGTCACTTTAAAAATTATTAATATTAACCTTTCTGAAAGATCCATAACGGAAGTGTGAAAGTGTTTGCAGATTAGAACTATCTCTTGTCTTTCAACCGTAGTAAGCTCCAGTGTTTCTAAGAATTTCACAGCTACAAGTTCAAGGGCATCTTCGGGCCATGGCTAAAAAGAAGAAAAAGAAAAACTTATGAAATTTAAGAAGAGTAGTCCCACTCCAACTATATAAGTTAAGTGTCTTCCTATGCAAGAAGAATTTGGAGTTGAGAAAATTAAAACTTTAATGGGGAAAATAGAATTAGGGGGATTGAGGTCAAAAGTAAACCTATGAAAAATCTAATAAATATTTTTATATACTAAAATTGAAGATAACATGATATAGAGAAAAGTCAACGAAACTTTACATATCAAAGGTATACTACACTGCTTTCCTAACTCTTCCACTTGGACCTCTAGTAGGCATCCCAAATTTAGCATGACAATGGCAGAGGCTGCTAGCTGCCCACCTAATACCTATCAGCCCCTTTTCCTTAGGACTCCAACTTTATTCTAGATAGCAATATGCCCAGCTAAAAGATTAGATTTCCTAGACTTCCTTGCAAGTCAGAGTGGATAATGACATATAAGCAGTTGTTGGCTGGGGACTTCAGCAAAGACTCTTTAGAGGGTTACATACACCTGGCATGTGTCCTTTTTGCCCTACTTTTCATCATTCTACTTCTTGCCTGGAACACAGATGTGAAAATTGGAGCTCCAGTAGCTACCTTAGACCATAAGATGAGTGAGGGTGGAAGCCATAGGCTAAGGACAGTAAAGAAGAAAGAACTTGGGATTCTGATGACTTTGTTAAGCCACAAAAGCCTCAGTCTACTTCCCTTCAGATTTTTTTCACATGAGAGAAAAAAACCCCTACGTGTTTAGTTTGGGTTTCTGTTACTAACAGCCCATCACAACTCCTAACTGTTATAACATCCAAAGCTGAACTTTCAATTTTCTTCCTCACAAATTAGCTTCTTCTCCAGTCTTCCCCATCTCAGTGAAATGGTTCCTTTGCTTTTCCTGGAATATGCCAAGCATGCTCCTGCCTCTGGGGCTTTAAACTTGCTGTTGCCTCTCATTAGAACCCTCCTCACCTAGATTTCAAGGTTCACTCCTTCACATCTCCACGCAAATGCCAACTTATCAAGTTCTTCTCGGAGAACTCTTTCTAAAACAGCATTCCTTCCCTCATTACTCTTTCCCTTATCCTGAATTTTCGCCTTAGCACTTACCAATACCTGACATATATTAATTTGTTCATTTGCTTATTGTCTGTCTCCCCTGCCACTAAAATGTAAAATCTATGAAAGCAAAGACTTTGTTTTTCTTACTGCTGTTATCTTCAGTGCCTTAAACAGCACATACCAATAAATATTTATTCCAGGAAATAATTTATGTTAAATGACTAATTAATTTTCACCTGCTCATTAGAGTATTTTCCAAATTTCCTTTCATTTAGATTCAACAAGATGCTTGTAATTTTTTTCCTTTGAAGCAGACAATATGCATTTTAAGATCAATTTTTTTCAGCGTCTAGCCCTCTATTCTAGTGAAATTCAAACTTTTTTGATCAAACACTCCATTAGTAAGAATGCCAATTTATGCATATTTGCTATTGTAAATGTATTATTGTACTAATATATTTTTTAAACCTCAAAAGAGGCTTCTAAAGACTTATTATTAAGATCAGTAAATTTTTGTAAAATGCCAGAACAAGTGTCATATGACTTATACATCATCAAAAACATTACAAAGGTTTATCTTTATTTTCTGAGTGCTTCATTTTTAATTATCCTGCTAATCATGAAGGTTTAATACTTTCTGTAGCAGTTAGAATGTTTATGGCTAAAGCGAGAAAAACTAGTCTTACTGTGTCTTCAAACAAAGGCAACGTAGCATTGTGTATGAGAAGTTCAGGAGCAGAGTATTTCCAGAGTTGTTTAATATAGAAGCTCAACCATGTCATCAAGGATCCAGTTCTTTCCATCTTTTTGGTCTACCATTCTCACTGCACTTTATTTCAATCTTGGGTTTGTCCCATCACAGTGGCAAAATGACTGCTGCAGCTATGGACATTACATCCTCAAGCAACAAGGGTGACAGACAGAAAAGGCCCTTTTCCTACCATTTAACTCTTTTTAGAAAAAAACTTTTCCCCGAAGCTCCCCAGCAAACTTTAACTCAGGACCCACTGGCAAGGAATGGGTCATAAATAGGCTCATGCATAAACCAATCAATCATAAGAGGCATGAGAGCACCAATATTGACCTAGACCAACCAGGAAACAATCCCTGTGATACATGGCTACATGGGGGGTGATTTCCCAAACAAAATCAGAATTCTGTCAGCAAGGATGGAGTGGAGAGAAAATGGCTGTTGATAGGTAACCAATAGTATCTCCTATGTCATCATAAGCTAATATTGCAAGGCATGATACACTCTGGGGATAAAGTTTATTGTTTAAACAGTCGACATAAATCCATATTCCAAATAGCCTTCGTAAATTTGTTTTTACCAATGTCTTGTCAGATCTTGTTAAGTAGTCATTGTTTTTGCCTCATGATGTGGCTAACACAGAGCTCAAGCTAGCTCATGCTAGTTTATGCCATTCTCTTACTATCCACTTACAACTGCCTTATATCTTCAATTTTCAGTTCATTGCAGGAATCCCTCAGGGTACTCTGCATACCGTCTATGACACATGGCTTTTGACACAGAAACTGAGTAAAGATATATGAAATATTTCATACAAAAACGAATATTCCAATAATTCCTTCCTTTATTCCCTGAGTAGTTTTGGCACCCTGGTAAGTGTATACCCTACTTTAGAGACTAGAGATCTATACAAAAAGTCAGTGCCTTCCTGATCATGTGACACATAGTGATTTACACCCACTTTCTGAGTTTCACAGATATATACCTAATACATTCTATTGGTTCCTAATACACCCCTCCTCTATGTAACTAATTCATTTTCATACTTCAGAGATTCACTGTCTTAATAAGCACACCTTTGCACGCCAAGATTATGGCTCTTTTATATAATCGTGACTGTTCATTTGCTGACTGCCTTTTCTGTCTTCTAGTCTAGAGTGTGAGCTCCTTATGGGCATCACATAGTCTTATCAATCCCTGGCACCAAACACTATGCCTGTTATTAGAATAAGTGATCAAGAAACACTGAATGTATATTAATGTAGATTGAGTACGAGTTCAGTAAAATTCCAAAAGATTTAGTTGCCCCCCCCCACAAAAAAATTACAAACCTGAAACCAGTCAATGGTACAGCAATTGATGAGGGATGGGAATTGTCTCAAGCGATTTCGAAAGGCATCTCCAATGGGGCTAAAGGCCACTACAACATGAAGATTATCTTTGCAATGATTCACAAAGAAAGCAAACAGGGCTAAGGGACTAAGTTCATTGTGTTTATTGCCAGCCTGAGCTACAGGACGAACACCCTAGAGAATATCAAAAAATAAAAAGCTCGTAAATAAAAAAATAGATAAGCTGGTAATGAGGTTAGTAAATATTGGAATTTTAAGAATTTTTATTACTCCCCCTGTAAATATCTTTAAATTTTTGTTTTTATATCAATAGAATGGCTTTCATATATTTTGTACTTAGAAGACTTCTTCCAACACCATAGTTCTATAATTTAAAAACAATATCTGCCAAGAATTTAACTTATAAAGATACTCACAAAAAGTTCACCAAGATATATGTATAGGACTACAATTCAACATTGTTTTTAAGAGGAAAACAATCTAAACAACTAAAGCATCCAGTTAAAAACATAACACATCCATATATTGTAATTTTACACAACTGTTAAAAATTATGAGGTATATCAATTTATGTGCTATGGCAAGATCAGCAAGATAAAGTAAGTGAAAAAAACTCAAAGTGTGCAAAGTATGTATACTATGATCCTCTTTGTTAAATTAAAAATATATAGGTGCATATGTGTGAGTACATGCACATCATTTTTTGTGTGTGTGTGAGGAAGACTAGCCCTGAGCTAACATCTGTTACCAATCTTCTTTTTGCTGAGGAAGATTTGGCCCTGAGCTAACATCTGTGCCCATCTTCCTCCATTTTTTTAATATATGGGAGGCCGCCACAGCATGGCTTGATGAGTGGTGCGTAGGTCCACGCCTGGGATCCGAAACTGCAAACCCTAGGCTGCCGAAGCAGAGCGTGCAAACCTAACCACTACATTACCGGGCCAGCCCCACATGCACACCTTTTTATGGAAGCAATAATGAACAACTATTAATTGTGGTTACTTTTGGTGAGATGGACTTAAGGGAGAGTGTGAGAGGGAGGCTTTCATTTTTTATTTTGGACATTTTTCTTGGTTTATATCATTCTTTTTTTTTTTTCATTTTGGACATGCTTATGCCATTTAAATTCTCTAACATTATTCTTATAACATTCTTATTTTTAAAAAATGTCAATAGAGTTGTTTGGTAATGAGATTATGGGTCACTTTTAATTTTCGTTTTTTGTATATCTGTATATGAGAATGGCATTTTACAAGAGGTTAGGCATGATGGTTCTGGAACCAAACTTCTTGAATTCAAATCCCAGCTTGCACCTTATTACTTATGTGACCTTGGGGCAAGTTATTTAACCTCTCTGTAACTTAGTTTCCTCATCTGTAAACTGAGGAAAAGAGGCCCTACATCAGAGGGTTGTTGAGGGATCAAATGAGTTATTATGTGAACACTTAGAATAGTTCTTGCCACATAGGTAAGTACCTGTTAGCTTTTATTTTATATCCTCCCTGTCTCCTTGTTCAGAGCACAAAATGTTCCATCGTCAAGAAATTATCTTATAAATAGATCTAAAATTTTTTTGATAGCAGATATAGGGAGTTCTTACAATGATCATATAATTTCTGTTGTTACTTCAATAAATTTAGTTCTAAAAGAATTCTCTACTATATAGATATGTTCTGCTTTATATGATAGCTATATCCATGGAAAACTGTAAATTAACTCTTTATATACATTCTGACAGTAATTCTCAAATTATAATTATTATAATCAGTGTCAGTCTATGAAATTATGTTTAGATGGTCTACCTGCATTAAGTCTGAGTTAATAGTGGGACATTCACATAGAGAAAGGTAATACATGGCTGTAACCGTAGAACAAGAATTCAAGACAGGACCAGGATGGCAATATAAATATAAGACTTATTTATACAGAAATAATAATTAATGCTTCTAGAGTGGATAAGCTGTCTGTAGGACAGAGTAATACCCCCTTGCACACACATATACTTTGGGAGCAGGACTGTTTCTGGGGAGCAATAAAAAGAGGAGTTACTGAAGAAGTAATTAGGGAGATATGAAACAAACTGAGTGAAATTTCACAGCAGTCAGGGAAAGCAGAGTTTAAAAGAAGAAATGATGAATTATGTCAAAAATGAATGAGAATTTTAAAAAGGAACTGAGAAAATATCACTAAATGTAGTAAATAAGAAGTCACTGCTACATTGAGCAAGACAGTGCAATAATTTAATTCTGCAAGGAGTGCAAAGGGAAGAGTAGGAAAACGTAATCTGGAAACGGAGGTCTGAGGCTGGAACTCTGATGCAAGTCAGAGAGATGTGCTGAGTCAATAAAAGGTGCCTTCTAGGCAGTGCCAGGGCCAAGCTATAGAGGTCAGTTATCAAGAGTGAGGTTTAAAGTACATTCTCTGTCAGAGGGATGAAATAAGCGAAGTCCAAGGCATGGTCTTCAAAGTGGGATGTACAGGATGGTGCAGAGTATAGAAAGAAAATAATAGAACTTCTTTCATATTACCTTTTATATTTTAAAAAATCAGTATAAAGGAAGCAGAAACAGGGATGCATTTCAGAACCCCTGAATTCTGGCCACAGCTATTTCCTTGTGGATAAATTGATATGGTGTTCCTAGGCTTGGCTGGAATATGAAGGAAAATTCTTAAGGCCACTGGTGGATCATACCATAAAATAGCAGTGAAGCAATGCAAAAGTTTTGTAGCAAAGTGACGAGAAGAAAAGATAAACAATAGCTAAAGTCAGCAAGAAATCTAGCAAAGCTTAGGAAATCCCACTCTCCAAAGGTGGCTGATTATTCCTTGGATGGGAGTATGGGTGATGAATTTATCCTATGAATTAGGACAATCACTATTCTTCAGCAGCTTTGGCCACATTCTTGACATCGCCAGATAAAAGCCGAGAACTTGGGATCTTTTTTTTCCTTTTCTCCTTCTCCACCTCAGGCTATGAACTGGTAATGGTACCATGTACTAAGGACTTTCTAAGTGCCTGACACTCCATAAGTGCCTTATTTCATTTGATTTCAGACCTCACAACAACCCTATCACTGGAGGCTGGAATGAAGCATCCAAGTGTGAGTAATATACTCTGTGGGTAAAAGTAGCTATGGTAACAAGAAAGAGGAAATTACTAGCAGAGATCTTGTGTGGGAAGATCTTAGAAATGGGGGACCAAGGACAGGACATCTGAAATACTGTGTGCTTCACAATTATATTTTTTGTCAATTAAATCACAAAGCATGACTGTCTGATATATCAGAATTGTTAAGACAAGTATTTTTTTTAAATTTTATTTATTTACTTTTTCCACCAAAGCGCCAGTAGATAGTTGTACGTCATAGCTGCACGTCTTTCTAGTTGCTGTATGTGGGACGCGGCCTCAGCATGGCCGGAGAAGAAGTGAGTCGGTACGCGCCTGGGATCCAAACCCGGGCCGCCAGCAGCAGAGCAAGCGCACTTAACCGCTAAGCCATGGGGCCGGCCCCAAGACAAGTATTTTTATTAAAGCTTTTCAAAAATTTACTAACCAGTGGTAAACCATAAAAGTTAATCAAGTAGTGTTTTAAAGCTATGTCTTCTCATATTACTGTAACTCTAAGACATGATTTAAAATGTCTAATCACTCAAAAAACATGCTAAATAAGATCAAACAGATTAAACGTCCATCATTATGAAAAAAGGAATTATAAAATAAAAATTCTGTCTCGAGAAAACTGTATGGTGGTTACCAGGGGCAATGGGGGTAGGGGGTGGGCACAAGAGGTGAAGGGAGACATGTATATGGTGATGGACAAACAAAAATGTACAACCAAAAATTTCACGTTATAAACTATTAAAACATGAATAAAAAAATTCTGTCTCATAACTATAATAGAAGCAATTTAAAATTCAAAAAACAATGTATTAAAATGATATATTTTAGGGGCCGGCCCTGTGGCTTAGCGGTTAAGTGCGTGCGCTCCGCTACTGGCAGCCCGGGTTTGGATCCTGGGCATGCACCTACGCACCACTTCTCCGGCCATGCTGAGGCGGCGACGCACAAACAGCAACTAGAAGGATGTGCAACTACAACATACAACTATCTACTGGGGCTTTGGAGAAAAAAAGGAGGAGGATTGGCAATAGATGTTAGCTCAGAGCCGGTCTTCCTCAGCAAAAAGAGGAGGACTGGCATGGATGTTAGCTCAGGGCTGATCTTCCTCACAGAAAAAAAAAAAGATATATTTTAAGTTTTTAATTACCAAAATACACTGCACAAGCTATATCTTGAAGAGCAGAGAAAAAGTTTCAAGGTAAGAAAATTTCTGTGCTGGGAGTAGCACTCCCTAAAAAGCATTTACCTCCATCACTTCTTGTTTTTCATCGGCTGCAAAAATGTTAGGTACTTCTCCGGTATTGAGTACACTGTCAATATCCTCTAGAAAAGCTTCCTCTTTAATCTGAGTGTCCGTAATTAGAAAGACTGTCTTCTGGCCCCTCATGCCCACATTCCTTAATAGAACCTTAAAATAAAAATATACTTATAAGCAGAATGTGGTGGAATCTGTTGTTTTTGCTTTCCCTCCCTTTCGCCTTCTTACAATAACAAGATCCAATTTTAGAGTAGTACGTCCTCCCACTTCTGGTGGGGCTGTCAATCAGGGCCTTCATTTCTCCCATCCCCTGGGTGAAAGACTCCAACTGGTAGAGTTTCCCAAGCCCCTAGACATAGTCATTGATTCAGAGGACAGCATATGATTTAAGAGGGCCCAATCACAGTCTTACTTCAGGGACTGAGATGCACTTGAAAGTAGAAAGAATCTCTGTCATTCTGAGATGGAGGATATAAAGGCCAATAATCTAGAACTGCTAGGGGCCAACTGTATTGCCTCATGGAATGAGTCTGCTCAAGAAGGAAGACAAATGAAGGAGAGCAGAGCCAGGAGACAGAAAGAGTAATTACTGAGGACTTAATTTGAGCCTTTTAATTCAGCCATGTCAAATGCCTCTCTACTTCTGGACCCTTTAGTCATGTAAGCCAATAGCTCCATCTCTTGCTTATGCTAGTTTGAGCTGGCTTTGTTTTGTTTTGTCAATTGCAACCAAAGATTCCCAACGAATATAAAGTTATGGACTCAGTGGTATGCTGGAGCTGACATTTTTAGGATGTTAGAACTGATTGTTAAAATTTCAAGAACTTGTGAGCAGATTGTTAAATACAGCCAGCATTAAAAATTAAATTATATAAACTTATAATTAAATAAATTATATTAAAAACAAAGGTAGCATATACATAAATCTCATCACTTCCTTACTATGCTATGGTGGTTATTTAAATCTGTTGTATCTATACAGTAAAATATCATGTAAGGGTGTTCAAACATATAACGCTTCTCACCTCTGTTTTCAGTGACATCATGTTGATAACTTTAAATTATCCATGGTGGGAATTTTTAAACCACAGAAATTGGCAAATCTACAAATCAGAGGTTCCCCTCTACCCCCTGGAGAGTTGGTTGTTAAACATTTGTCAGCGTACCACTGGATATATTTCAAGTGAAAACAGCATTACTACTTCTGCAAATAATTTTTAAAATAAAATTCTATTTCAAAGTCATATCTTTTAAATAAATAATATCATTTAAATAAATCTTGAGTTTTAATATTATACAAACTATGTCTTTTTTCCATTTAAAGCCATCTTCCAATATGAAGGCTGTTGTGTTCCTAGAAATAATTTTCTATCATCAAAACTAGGGAAGCTAGCTTTTAAAGAAGTATTATATCTAATCATGTCAGGTTTATAATTATTTTTGTAGTGTTTCTTTTTATAATTATTAATATTATAGAAAAATACAATATAAATAAACAGATTTAACTCTTTTCCGTAAGCATTGCTATATTTAAAAGTCATATGCAAACATACAATGTGTGAAACTGTTTCCAAATAGAAAAAGAGAGTTAACATTTTCAAAATACTAACTATATGCCAGAGATATTACAAGAACTTTACATACATTGTATAATTTAAACATAATAACCTATGCAATAGGTGGTATTATCTAAATTTTACAGATGAAGAAACTATGGAGTGACACCAGCAAAGTGACAGACTAGAAGTTCTGGGCTCTCATTCTCCCATGGAGACACCAAATTAGCAATGTACAGACCAAAATACCTCTGTGAGAACTCTAGAAACTAGTTAAGGCGCCACAGCATCCCTGCAAGTAAAACAGAGAAGAGACAATGGAAGGAGAATAAGAGAATTCATTGCATTTTTCTCACCCTAGCCTTCCACCCCCAGCATAGAGTAATACAATGGGGAGAATAGCATCAATTCCTAGCTTTTCCCTCAGCACAGAAGGAATAGAGGAGAATTTGCATCTGGCATTCTGGTTTGTCTGGGGGCTGCCTGAGGGACTGATTTCTGTCTTTCTTGACTCAGGGCACTGATGGGAACAGGTCCTAGTTTGGCTATGAGGTTGGAGGCCACCAAAAACAGAGGCAAGTCCCCCAGCACAATGGAGTAGCAGAGACTCTGAAGTTCCATGGGAAGGTGCCATGGGGAGCAAGAGATTAAGGGCAGAGGAATAGAACAGAAACCAAAGCCAAAAGCTCCTGAGAAGAAACAGGAAATTCAGGTGCCAAAAGCACCTGTATATGCTAGAATAAAAGTACATACACAACCCCAAAGAAGATGCATGCTCAGAAAAGTTCTAAGAAGTCCCAGAACCTCTAGCCATGCTGATTGGTGAGGTTTTCCCTCATCATGAAGCCAGTCCATAAAGACTGGGAGAGGTGGCAGTTTTCAACTGCTCAAAACTCAACAAAAGATCAGAAGGCATACAAAGAGACAGGGAAACATGGCCCAATCAAAGAAGAAAAAGTAGCTCCAGAAACTAACTCTAAAGAAACATATTTATGAACTGCCTGAAAAGAAATTTAAAATAGCTGTCTTAAAAAGCTAAAAGAGAATACAGATAGACAACTAAAGGAAATCAGGATAATAATTCATGAACAAAATGGGATTATCAACAGAGATAGAAACTATAAAAAATAACTAAGCAGAAATTCTGGAGCTGAAAAATACAATAACTGAAGAGAAAAATTCTCTAGAGAGGTTCAACAGCAGATATGATCAGGCAGAAGAAAAAGTCAGTGAACCTAAAGACAGGTCATTTGAAATCATTGAGTCAGAGGAGCAAAAAGAAAAATGAATGAAGAAAAGTGAACAGAGCCTAAGGGACTTAGGGGATACGATTAAATGAACCAATATATGCATTATGGGAGTACCAGAAGGAGAAGAGAGAGAGAAAGGGGCAGAGAACTTATTTGAATAAATAATGGCTAAAGACTTCTCAAATCTGAGGATAGAAATGGACACACAAATTCAAGAAGCTCAACAAACTCCAACTAGGATAAACCCAAATAGACCCACACACCAAGACATATAATCAAACTGTTGAAAGTCCAAGACAAAGAGAGAATCTTGAAAGCAGCAAGAGAAAAGCTGCTTATCATATACAAGGGAGCTTCCATAAGATTAGCAGCATATTTCTCAGCAGAAACCTTGCAGGCAAGAAGGGAATGGAATGATATATTCAAAGTGCTGAAAGAAAAATACTGTCGACCAAGGATACTGTATCTGGAAAAACTATCCTTCAAAAATAAATAAATTAAGACCTTCTCAGATAGAAAAAAAAGCTGAGAGAATTCAGTACCACTAGACCTGCCCTTCAAGAAATGCTAAAGAGAGTCCTTCAAGTTAAAACAAAAGGATGCTAGACAGCAACACAAAGCCATACAAAAGTATAAAGTTCTCCAGTAAAGGTAAATATATGGACAAACATAGAATTCTATATGATTGTAATTTTGGTGTATAAATCCACTTTTAGTTCTTGTATAGAATCTAAAAGACAAAAGCACAAAAAAACTCCTATAAATCTGTGTTAATGGGTACACAATCAATAAAGATGTAACTTGTGATATCAATAACATAAAGTGGGGGGGGCAGATGTAAATAAGTAGAGTTTTTGTATGTGATTAAAGTTATCAGTTTAAAATAGGTTGTCATAACTTTAAGATGTCTTATGTAATCACAATGGTACCCACAAAGAAAATATCTTTGGAATATACACAAAAGGAAATGAGAAGGGAATAAATGCATGTCACTACAAATAATCAACAAAACACAAAGGAAGGCAGTAAGAGAGGAAATGAGGGACAAAAAAAGCTATAAAACATACAGAAAACAAGTAACAAAATGTCATTAGTATTCCTTTCCTATCAGCAATTACTTTAAATGTAAATAGATTAAATTCCACAATCAAAAGACATAGATTGGCTGAATGGATAAAAAAACAGGATCCAATGATGTGCTGCCTATAAGAGACTCACCTTAGACCAAAGGACACACATAGGCTCAAAGTAAAAGGATTGGAAAGATGTTCCATGCAAGTGGTAACCAAAAGAGAGCAAGGTGGCTACACTAATATCAGACAAAATAGACTTTAAGTCAAAAACTGTCACAAGAGACAAGAAACATATAATAATAAAAGAGTTAATTTATCAGGAAGATATAACAATTATAAATATTTATGTACCAAACAGCAGAGCTCCTAAATATATAAAGCAAACGTTGACAGAATTAAAGGGAGAAATAGACAGCAACACAATAGTAGGAGACTTCAATATCCCATTTTCAATAAGGGACAGAACAACTAAACAGGAGATCAACAAGGAAATAGAGAATTTGAGCAACACTGTAGACCAACTGGACCTAACAGGTATATACAGAACACTCCACCCAACAACAGCAGAATACACATTCATCTTATGCACACATAAAACATTCTCCAAGATAAATCACACGTTAGGACACAAAACAAGTCTTAACAAATTTAAGAAGTCTGAAGTCATATCAAACATCTTTTCTGATCACAATGGAATGAAACTAGAAATCAATAGCAGAAGGAAAACTGGAAAATCCACAAATACATGGGAACTAAACAATATACTCTTAAACAACCAATAGGTCAAAGAAGAAATCACAAGGAGAATTAGAAAATTTCTTGAAACAAATGAAAATGAAAATCCAAGATATAAAACTTATGGGATGCAGCAAAAGCAGTGTTAAGAGGGAAGTTTATATTTGCAAATGCTTACGTTAAAAAAGAAGATCTCAACTCAACAACCTAATTTTACGCCTTATGGAACTAGAAAAAGATGAACAAACTAAACCCAAAGCTAGCAGAAGGAAGGAAATAATAAAGATTAGAGCAGAAGTAAATGAAATAGAGAATAGAAAATTAATGGAAATTAGAATTGATTTTTTGAAAATATCAACAAAATTGGTAAAACCTTAGCTAGATTAAGAAAAAAAGAGAGAAGACTCAAATAACTAAAATCAGAAATGAAAGGGGACATTACAATGCATGCCACAGAAATTAAAAAGAATTATAAGAGAATACTATTAACAATTGTATGCCAACAAATTGTATAACCTAGAAGAAATGGGTAAATTCCTAAAAACGAATGAAGAAATTAAACACAGAAAGATTTAGTAACATGCCCAAGATAATATAACTAACAAATCATGTAGAGCAGGAATTAAAACTGAGTTTGCCTAACTTCAAAGTCCATGTTCTTTCTACTATAGTATTCTGCTTTATAAATCTGTTAGTTCATTTGTTAGTAAATGTATCAAAAATTTCCCTCTAAAGTGAGAGCTGAAAAAGAAAAATGTAATTTTTCCTCCCATGTCTATGTAGACCTCTTTGACATCAGCTTGGATTCTAACGTTTCCACCTGCAAGTAGCCAAGAAAAGCTCAGTTCTCTATGCTAACTTTTAAGATGTAGAAATTTAGTGTGTGAGGGTAAGTGAAAGAGAAAAAAGTCCAGCAATATTTCCCTTCCTTTTTTTCACTTCGGGTCATCTCTGCTCTGGGGCCTGCAGAGCCCTAGGCACAGGAGGATGGGGCCCCAAGTATACACTCCACTATACTATTGGTTACTGGGAACAGCAACACAGGTCCAAAGAAGCTATTAAGATTGGACAACAGTAATGACATCATCATTATCACTGAGATTCTTATTTAACAGTCTGCTGGAAAACATACATTTATCTGAAATAAGCCTTCTCTGAACTAGAATAAAGATATAAGCAGTGGCAGCAGTGGTAACAGTGTGGTGGATAAGTTATAAATCCTGCTCTGCTGTGTATACCTTCCCTCAACTTGTTTCCTCATCAGTAAAACACAGAGACAACCATATATGTTGCATTGAATTGTTGTGCCTATAGAATGAGATTATGTTTGTACTCAGAACAGTGCTCAGCACACACAGTAACTGCTCTATGGATAATATTATCATCATCATCACCAGTGTATTCAGTGCACAGTTATACAGGCTGGCTCTCTCTTCACAGGTAAAAGGCGGCACTGATATTATTTTAGACACTGCTCATAATTTTACCTTCAGATCCTCTCTCCACTCATTCATACCATAGCTCTTAGAAATTTCTGGTTGGAAAATCTGCATTTTTGCCATGGATGTAGCCAGACGAGTTAAAGATTGACGACCACTTCCTCCAAGTCCAACAAGCAAAGCATTTCCACCAGACTGCTTTAGAATTCGACATATTCGCGATAAATGTTCCAGTACATACCTACGAAACGTCAATATTATTATACCAAAAAATATGAATGCAAATGTATATTTACACATAACTATCGTTTTACTTTCCTAGAAGGATGGACTTTGCTGTCCCATATGTTACTATCCAATGTTTTTTTTTTTTAGGATGTGTTTTGTTTTTGTGTGTGTGTGTGTGTAAAGAAGATTGTCCCTGAGCTAACATTTGTGCCAATCTTCCTCTCTTTTGTATATGGGACGCTGCCACAGCATGGCCTGACGAGCGGTGTGGATGTCCTTGCCTGGGATCCGAACCCGCGAACCCAAGGCTGCTAAAGCGGAGCGCGCGAACTTAACCACTATGCCACCAGGCTGGCCCCTCTATCCCAATTTTAAAGAGGTAATCATCAAAAAGTGATTTTTTTCAAAAGCAGTTACAATTGGATCATTTGATGCAAAGAAAAACTGAAGTACAAATTCAGGAAATGTAATATACAAATTATAGAAATAAAATGAAATTGTAACTGCTTAGACTGGGAGTGTATTATTGCTTTTACTAAAAACACTTCTTCAATCTTTTAATACTAGGATTGGGAAAGAGACTGAGCCTCACTAGTGTTAGGGAAATTAAAATTAGAGCCACAATGAGACACCATTCCACTCTCCTTAGACTGGCAAAACTTACCACGTCTGAAAACCCTAATTGTTGGCAAGGGTGAGCAACAATGGAAGCTCCTAAAAAAAATAGTCATTTTTGAAGATACTTTGGCAAAACTTAGTAAAATAGAAGATGCTTACATATCATAACACCATAATTCCACTTCTAGGAATATAGCCTAGAGAAATTCTTACACATGTACCCAAGGAGACTTCAGTGTTCAAACCTTTTTTATAATTGCGAAAACTAGAAGTCAACTAAAAGCCTATCTCAGAAGAATGACTACACTGTTATATTCTACAATGGCATGCAATATAGTAATAAAAATTCATTTTTTTGAATCTCACAAACAATATGGAATAAACCAACTTGCAGGAGAATGCATACAGAATGATACCATTCATATGAGTTTTAAACATGCAAAATAAGACTGTGCATATATGTTTAGGAACACATATGTGTAGTAAAAGTCCAAAGAAACACATGAGTTTCTTTTTACTCCTGAAGGCTATGATGGGAATGCAGTGATTCAGGGACGGTTGGCTACACAAGGGACTTCAAATAAATTGCTAATATTTTATGTCTTAAGCCAGGTGATGGGTACAAGGTTATTCACCATATTTTTCTTCATATTTTTTTGTACATTTTAAATATTTCACAATAAAATCTTACAAATAGCAATTTCAACCACCAATACCAAATGTAGGTACCTAAAAATTACAAGATTCATTCTTGTTTTGTGAGTTTGATTATACTCATCTAAGCATTGGTCCACAATGTCACTAAAATGATGAATATTTGGAATTTCAATATAGACTCGATCGTCTCCTTCAAGGTCAGGATTCATGTAGTCGCCAAACATGAGATTTCTTAAGTCCTCTTCAGTTACCTATAGAATGGAAATCAACAAATTACACAACTTAAAAATTTTTGTAAAATAAATGTAAGAAAATGTTATACAAAATTTTGTTTTGTCTGTGTTATAGGATGATTATCAATTAGATAATGCTTTTAAACATTAGGGTAATAAATAATATACTTGTAAAATTAATACCGCAATTAAATTATATCCTTAGGAAATAAAAAGAAAAGAGCTTTTTGCTATCATATTAAGTTCCCCCTGCCCCCAGAGGCTGGAGAAATCATTCTCAGTGACTCTCATTTATAGTAATTACTAAGGGATGGTCACCATGTTAAGCACTTGATATCTATTATATCATTTAATCCCTATCATGTAAGGTTTTATTCTTTAAATAACTTCTATGTTACATACATAATTCCTCTGAAGACAAATCTTCAGGAAAGTTAAAAGAATATGATCATTAAGAAGCAGTAGTATTTTTTAAAGATAAGTTGATTGTAACAATTCATGCTATTGTACCGTTTTAACTTAATACGTTTTTAATCACTAAATACACTCACTGGTGCATTCTCTTTCCTCAAATGTGAAAAAATACTATCAAATGATTCTTTAAAATGGTCTTTTATAACAGCTTTGGTTAAATTGAACAGCCAGCATCGATCATCATCATTAATGAGGCGATCATAAAACACTCGGAGAACCTCATGCACAAACAGACGGGTCATAGTGTGCTTGCTCTCCACAGCATCTCTTTCAATGAGTAAGCAGCCCTGGATGACACGTGAAAAATCCCGCAAGTTGAAAGTGTAATGAGACTTTGTGGGAGTGGGCAAAAGACTTTCCATGGATCGTTTATATATCTGAATATGAAAAAAGCAACAAAGCAAAAATAAAATGCTTATAATCAGCAAAGCTATGTAACAAATAGTATATTGTATAAAATATTTTATTTATCCTATCAGGTTATTTTGGCTTGGAAAATTGTATAGTACTAAGCCTAGCATGACATATATCTATCTATTTTGGTTTATAGCACCCAACCAGGGATCATGAAGTTGAAGGTACTTAATATTATCTGATTCCATCCAAGCCCAAGAAGTGAAAATACTTTTATTTCCCAATTATTATGGTTATTCCATTTAAAGGTTAATGACCTGGGATTAAGTAGTTAACAAAAACTTTAGTAGAAAGTGATATCAGATAACTCATTCTGAAGCATTCCAAATGAAGACGAGGCTGAAACAATTTCCTTTTGACTACCATTGACTTCAAAACAAACCAGAGTGTTCTCTCCCTTTCCTTCTTTCTCTTATTTTCTCTCCCCTCTTCTTCCTTCTATCTTAATTGGCTATAATATGCAAATGAAGTATATTTTTACTATATGCTAAATTCATCAAAGGAAGTTTAATATTCTCTTTAAGGAAGGTAAATCAAATCTTTTATGATATAGCCTGAAAAAAAAACAAATAAAGTTGTTTTTTATTTATAAGTGTTCTAGGATTCATCCCCCCTTCCCTAACCTCCACACATGGTAGGTCTATAATGCTTCAGAGACAGAAAAAAAAAAAAGATCGCTTCTGTATCCCATTCTGCCTGACCAACTCCCCCCTCTTTCCAGGAGATGCCTGACATATAAATATATTTTATAAGTAAAAGCACTTTGCTGTATCAGAATAAATATAGTGATTACAATTTACTATCTCTTTGTTCATAGTTTCTCTATTTTAACAGAATAAATTTTCCACTGGAACAAGGCGAGAAGAACTTTAGAAAGACACAATGCTCTTGGAAACTGATGGAATGATTCTAAGGAGCTTTTTGCTTCTGGTTGCAGTGAACTCCACTTTTTCAAGGCTCCAGAAAGCTTAGTTCAATGAGATTATCACTGACTTACCTTAAATACATATTTTCCTTTTACCATTAGCAATGAGGCTGGCTCCAGCCTCTGAGCGGAGCATTATTATTACCTTGAATAAGTTAAGAGCTGCTCTTTGGCCATATGGGCAGTCTTGTTTTCTGTTCCTACTCTTGTATTTCCTTATTATTATTTTTTCACTGCTACTCCTAAGTTATGTCATCTGGCTAAAAATAATGTATTCATAAGCTGCTTAAGTTACTTTTTTTTTTTTTAAGACAAACATGAAGAAAGGGAGGGAAGAGAAAGAAAAGAAAATCAATAAATACCAGACAGAGTAGGAACCTAACAATTAGGAAAACATCTATGATGTGGCAGATACTGGTTCTGGATGATTTCTTTATAACAACCTTGTGAAATAAGTATTATCTCCCATTTCAGTGATTAAAAAATTGAGTTTCTGGAAGGTCAGATTACTTGCTCAAGGCCATATCATTAGGAAATAGCAGTCAGGGCTCAAACCCAGTTAGAGTCCCTCATTTCAAAGCCTATGATCTTCCTGTTCTCAAGGCTTCTTAACAGCTTCTGTGACACTGAAGACCAAAGTAGAGAAATACATAATACCAAAACATTTTGTATTGCATTATTTGCTTACCTCCATAGTCCCACTGACAATTTGGTTCCCAATCAAAAAATATTCTGGAGGAAATTCACGAGTCCTAAAGTAGAATGCTACAATTGATGAGAAGATTCGAACCATAGTTTCATCACTAAAAGTATTAATAGTGCAGATGTTGAAATGTCGAATAAAACGGGGAGTGACTGGATTTCTTCCACCACCTGGAGGGCCCATGGCAGCAATCAGCTCTATGTCAACCAATGTGATTTTACTTGTGTCCTTAAGGTCATACCTTGAAAGCACATAAAAATTCCAAAACAATCAGTTATAAAGCCAATAAGATGGACTGAAATGTAGATACCCTAGTAACTTAATTTGATTTTAGCTTGTCTAAAAGGAAGAACTTTAGATAATGCTTGGAGTAGGAGAGGACTTTTTTTAAGGATTCCTTTAATTCTTTTATTGAGGTATAATTGACACATTAGTTTCAGTAGGTAGTGTAATGATTTGATATTTATAATATTTGTATATATATATTGCAAAGTGATCCCCACAGTGAGTCCAATTAACCTTCATCACCATATATAGTTAGAAAATTTTTTTCCTTTGATGAGACCTTTCAAGATCCACTCTCCTAGCTACTTTCAAATATGCAATACAGTATTAATAACTATAATCACTGTGCTGTACATTACATTCCCATGATTTATTCATTTTATAACTGGAAATTTGTTCCTTTAGACCCACTTCACCCATTTCACCCACTCCCCACCCCCTGCCTCAGGCAAGCACCAATCTGTGGAGAAAACTTTTTTTTTAAAGCAGCATTCTATTTCTCCTTTCAGTGACACTGATTCTGTTGCCCAGATTCTGGGTCTCTAGAATGTCCTTTCCTCATGCCCTTCCCTTTCTTTCCTCCTATTCTTCTTTCCAATTAGACTCTCCGCTTTTCCTCTTCTCACTCTAAATCCAGAAGCATGGATGAGAGATCAATCTTGTTTGTAGTTGGTTATAATTAGGGTGACCATACGTCCCAATTTTCCTAGGACAATTCTGGTTTGTGCTTGTCCTGGAGTAATTATTACTAACACTCCCCTTTTACTCTCAGAAATGTTCCAGTTTGAACAATAAACTATATAGTCATCTTACTTACCGCAAAGTCCTGATTTCTTTTTCTCATCTCAAATCTTATCTTCAGAGCACATAAGGATGTCTAAATAGTACCTATATACTTTTGTTATATAAAAAGGGACCCATTAGGAAATAACAAAGCTCCAAAGAAGTTTTAATCAGAAAGGAGTTTATAAATATCTCAATTTAGTTGGAACCACTCAGAGAGAAAAGGTGCCTATTTCTAACAGGCCATTAAGTCTTTTAATATTGAAGTTCTTACAAAAAGCAGAGTGGGAGAAATCTATATAGCCAGTCCTTAGTCTAATAGTACCCTAGAGAGTATGAAAATATGACTTGGTTTTTGGCAACAACACTAATAACTGTCAATAGGGGACTAGTTAAGTAAATTATGGCAAGACCCACACAACTAAATAGTATTAAAAGCCAATAAAATGAATGCGACAAATAATATGGATAGGTGTTCAAGATCCATATTTAAGTACTAATAAGTTGCAAAACATTATGCATAATATGAGTCTATTTTTAAAAAATAAAAATTTATTTATATAGGAAAAAACCTTGGCGGAATAGAGAATACACTATTAACAACGATTATCTCCTGGAGGCTGGATCCTAAGGGCCTGCAGCAATAATGAAAATGTATTAGCTTCAAAATTAGTCTACCCTTGCCTTGAAATAAAAATCATGGCATACTGGGGATTAGGAAACTATATTTAAGAGGAGGAAATGAAGAATTATTAATCCTAACTAAAAGATACACTGTCTTGTGTGTTGGAAACTAATCATATCATCATAAAATGGGGTGGAGGGAACGGAAGAGTTATCTATGAAATTGCTGTCAAAATCAAGCCATCTCAAAAATATGGTAGTCCCAAACAGTCACAGAAAATATAGAGAATTTAAAACGGTAGAAACATAGGGTACTGATTATGGTTACTTAGGTTGGAGACTACCCACAAGTTCTCAGCGCTGGTAGAATGGTACTTTGAAAGATGCAATCTGTAAGTTATTTTCAATAATGGAAAATAATAGTTGAAAAGGAAAGAATATACTATATTATTGAATAAATACATTTCCAATACTAAATTATTCATCCCAGTTACCTAACTCACACATTCAGAAGAAAGAATAGTATAAAAAGGTATAGAAAAGTCTTCCAAAAATTTCTGTACTGTATAGGAAAATCTGAGCAACCATTTTCTTCCATAAATAATTTTTAAAAATGTATTATTTTGATGTGATAAACTAAAAGAGAACAAAAAATGACCTCAGCATGGCTAATTAAGACTTCAATTAAATAGTTACCAATTTCCACAGTCGAAAAATTGTCGTAATAATTCAATAGGAGGTTGAGCTCCATATTTCTCCAATGCAGGCATATTCATGTCATCTATAAAAATTATACACTTCTTTCCCATAGGTGGTCCAAAAACTCCTTTGCGTCTTTTATCCAATCTAGCCATAATAATGTTCTAAAATATAAAGGAGAAATAGTATATTTAAAGCCATACTTAACACCAGAAGAAAAAAGAAGGAATTTAACAGTCCAATTATGTAAGGAAATAATGCTAAGCAGCACTATGTGTGTGTGTATTTATTTATCCATTTTTAGGGTGATATCAAACTTCATATTCAATATCATTCAAAGAGCATTTATTGAAATCCTTCTATGTGCCAAGAATTGTTACATACATATATACTTATATATTTATATTATATAATATATTCCATAATTATATATAATACTGTATATTATAATATGTAATATATCACATATATTATTATATATTATATATCATATATAATCATATATAATAATATATGTGATATATTGCATGATTATATATAATATCATATATTATATTGTGATATTATGTATGTTATTATATACACACAAAATATTTTCCTCATTGGATACCCCAAGATAGCTATTAACTTTAACTTAATATCTAAAAGTGGGGGCTGGCCTGGTGGCGCAACGGGTAAGTGCAGGCGCTCCGCTTCAGCAGCCCAGGGTTCGCAGGTTCGGATCCCGGGCGCACACCGACGCACTGCTTGTTAAGCCACGCTGTGGCGGCGTCCCGTGTAAAGTAGAGGAAGATGGGCACGGATGTTAGCCAAGGGCCAATCTTCCTCAGCCAAAAAGAGGAGGATTAGCATAGGATGTTAGTTAGCTCAGGGCTAGTCTTCCTCACCAAAAAAAAAACCAATATCTAAAAGCGTAATAAATTTGTAAGATTTTGAAGTTAAGGGAATTAATAAGTCTATAAGCTTAAAACAACGGAAATGAGCCCCATAGGTCAGAAGAGAATGGACAGACATAAATTTAGGAATGGATGATAAAAATGGTGATAGAAAAGGTCCGATGCAGTACTTTCATCTGGGCACATTTGGGGGTAAAGGGTGGGCTGCACAGCTACATGGTGCCTGTCACAGAAAGTCATACGATAGTCCATGGTTCGAAAGATCTTTCACTGTCAGAGCCTCAGTAAGTAGTAAATGTCCCTAGGGACCATTTAGGAGAGTCTAGAAAGAACAATCCAAAGTTCCCTCTCTCTCTCTGCCACCTCCCTTCTCTTATACTCCCTTCTCCAGTTAAGAAATCAATTGTTCCTTCTTTCTGGGCTTGAAAAAAAGGTGATGAAGCTCAACAATCCAGTATTAACGCAAAAATGTTCTCTTGAACTTTTGTCCTTAAAACTTGATTTTTAAAACTTGTAAAACCAAAATAAAAGTTTTGAAGTTTTATTTAAATCCATAGAAGATTTACACAGCTACTCATTTAATATATAATTTTATACACTAATCAAATAAGGTAAAAAAATTCATAATTATAGACTCACGTTTCCGGCTTTAAACTAACCTGAACCTGGTTGGCACTGGTCCGTGCAGAGAAATTAACATAAAAAGGAAAGTACTGGTCCTTTTCCAAGTGATTCATTAGCTTATCCTTCACATACACTGATTTTCCTGTACCCGTTGGACCCACAAAAAGCAGTGGCCTTTATGAAAACAATGAACATATCATTCAAAAGAGGGAAAAGTCAGAGAACATTTCTACTAAAGGAGGCTGGAGTTAGTTGAAAATATAAATAATAATCAAATCATCCTCATTTAAAAATTCACATTTTAATCTATTGTTGTTTCATGAAAGACTGGTAAAAGTAATGACTGGCACATATTTTTGCTTATTGTTACTGAGACTTTAATAGTAACAATCTATTATTTGAATACATGTAAATTGCTACATGCAAAAAACACTCATAAAACAAGTAATAACATGCTTAACTTTCACAAAAGAAAATCAAAGTTTGCCTCCTCAGAAAAGTGCTATATTCGTACTTTCTAGTTAGAGATACAGGCAAGCAGGTGCAGCGTAGAATAGACTATTAAGATGATGACAGTAAGACAGGTTTACACTGTTTCACAGTTATCTCAATAGTATAAAGTTTTTGTGAGAAACTAAGTGACAGTGAATTTTAAAGCTAATAGTTCTGTATACCAGTTAATAGCATTTTAGAATCAAGTCAGAGTTACCAACTGAAAAGACTTGTCTACAAGCAAACTCAAAGAAATTCTCCATTCAGTGAGGCCTGAAGCAGGGTTTCTCATTCTTGAGTGATCACAACTAATTTTAAAGGGAAAATAATCCTATGAGTTTATGTTCACAGAACTCTGGGGAATCCCAGTTTGAGCAATACTGAATTAAAATTAAATACTGTCACTTTGAGTGATAACTTGGCACCACACTAAATACCTAAAGACAAACACAAAGGCTGGCACTAAAACTGAGCAGCAGTATTCAGTTACAGTGAATCATCTAAGTGACCCAAATTATGCTAATATTAATTTTTAAAATTATCATTGAAGCATAAACATAAAGTTAAAATTCTGTTAGAACTACAGTGACACCTGAGAATTCATCTACATGTCCCAGTCTGAGTAACATTCACCTTATGGAAAACTAATTATTAAAATAATTTTATTAAATAAAATACTGTTCTTAAATTGGGATCCATAGACCAACTGAAGAAATTCTTAGGCAATATTCAGAGAATCTGTGAACTTGGATGACAAAAGGTTTTATCTTTACTTTCACTATCCTTAACTAAAACGGAGCAATTGTATTAATAGTACCTGTGTCTTCGTCATCAATTGAAATCATAGATATTATCCTAAATATGGCAATTGTTACAGATATGTTAAAAATATCACTTACACCCATTACTTTTTCAAAATTATGATAGTCATCATACCCATGACTAGATCTTATTATTTAATGTGTTAATAAAGAAGCACATATATTACTACAATACTCAAATTTGTTCAATATTTAATAAATATAATTCAATATGTGATTTCCTTTGTAATCCTATGTTTGTACTTATTCATTTAAAACCATTATTCTGACAAATGGTTCATGACACAAAATAACTCCTATAATAGTTATTCCCCAGAATTGGCAAGTGCCTTCCTTGCCCAAGAAAGTTCTTAATATTAGCCTTTAAATGCAAAAATGCAACTACAGGTACAAAATAGGGATAAAATAATGTTCCCTCATAAACTATTTGTCCTGTTTTTTTAATTAAGATAAAATTGTCACAAAATTCACTTGGGAACAGGTTTTTTATCAAAAACAAATAAACCATGACATTCATGCATATAATGTAAGCTTGTGTAGTTGAAAAAGTATTAATGATAAATTATGCCTAATGTTTTAAAAGAAAAATTAACTACAAAAATGTTACTAAGAAAGCTGGTATGGATATGCCTCAGGTACGTGGTAGGCTTTTGATCAGTTCCATGTACTGTTTTTTGATGTGCTCTTTTGATTTAAGTCTAAGTTTTTCATGTTCATCTTAACTGGCATAGGACATATTTGGAAAATGCTAAATATACTGGGAGAATGTGGATCATGTTTAGTCTGATACCTCAGGAATGCAATGAACCCTTCAGTAGAATGCATACCTTTTCAACAATAACACTGCAACTGACTTTTTGTCTGTTGTTACAAATAAAAGAAATATAAGGTGGCTTATGAGGCAAACAAAGTATGACAGAAAAGGCTTTGGAGTGGGCAACAGGAAACCTGGACTCTAGGCTTGCCACAAGTAACAGATGTCACTGTGGACATGCCAATTAATTCCCCAGGGTCTCAGTAATCTGAAGATGGATGACCTCAAAATTTACTTAAAAAATCCTATGATCCTATTGGAATGGCACTGTTGTATTTAAAATACATGTTTATAACAGAGTCCTTACTTTGCATACGTAATACTCAAATCCATTAGAAATGTATATCTAATGGTGTCCATTGTAGGGACTATGATATCTTGAATCCTGATACGTTTATCTCCTAAATTAGTACTTTTAATTAATTCATTCCAATGGAGCCAGCGACCTCGGTTTTTCAACTACAAGAGAACATAAGTTTTAAAATATTATAACCATGCACTAGATATCTGAAAGACTCTTCTTAACACCCTGTTACATTTGTTTTTAAAAACTTTAACCTTTTCCCCTCCTTATTATGAAATATTATCCAAAATAATGTATATAACATTTTTAAGTCATGAAGCAGATCAATAAGCATCCCTGAATCCACCACCCAATTTAGGAAATACACATTTTTCTTTAGATTAATTTTTCTTTTCAACGATAACCTGAAGAACTTAATGAAATTTAGTTATCACAAATTCATCATATCTAGAATTTCAGATATTTTTGCCTCTATGTCTTCATAATACTCTAATCTTCCCCAAACGCCTTCAAGATGTTCTTTTGATATATCAAGTATTTATTTGGGAGCCACTCTGATGTGATCCAAGTTACAATTTACTGGACTTTGGCTTCATGTTTTCACATTTTTTGTGTGTGTGAGGAAGATTAGCCCTGAGCTAACATCCGTTGCCAATCCTCCTCTTTTTGCTGAGGAAGATTGGCCCTGGACTAACATCCATGCCTGTGTTCCTCTACTTTATAAGGGGCACCACCACAACGTGGCTTGACAAGCAGTGCCTCGGTCTGTGCCCGGGATCCGAATGTGCGAACCCCAGGCCACTGAAGCAGAGCGCGCGAACTTAACCGCTATACCAAAGGGCCGGCCCCTATGTTTTCACATTTTAAAGTAAAGGAGCAATAATCTAACTAGAAACAAAATATCAAATGAACTCACTATATTTTTTCCTTTAAAATTATTCTCTTCTGCCTTTTGATCCAGGCTGATATTCAGCCAGGACATACTGGCATTGTTACAATATTGAAATTCTTCTGAACCAGAGGCTAAATAGCTGCTGTCCTGACACCCCTGAGTGCCTCCCTAATCTATCCACCCCGCCCCACCACCCCCAACCCCCCGGCCATTATCTTCCTCTTCAGGTAGTCCTGCCCTTCCCTGGAGATCCCGAGGCCTCTCACCATCAAGCAACAAAAGGGTTAATAACTGGCAAAGTAGGAGGTCTCTTGGACTCTGCTCCAGTGTTATGGCTGGCATCTAAGAATCTTTTCCTATTTTCTAGCAAATTATATATGTATATGGTGTGTGTCTGGATGGTGGTAATTTTGCAAGTGTGGGGAATGTTTTTTCAGTAATGCATATTCTTTATTTTTTTAGGTTTTAGCTTTTATTTTTATCAAAGTTATACATGCACATATTTTAGAATCAAAAGTTTTACAAGGTTAAGAGAAACAGCAGTTTCTCACTCTCATTTTCTCCTCTCCAGCAGCCACTACCTTTACCTCTTTAAGCTGGATATTTTGGTATTTACCTCCAATTCTTAATGAATACTCTTATGTTATCACCTCTTGATTTTCTAGTTTTAGAGATTATTTTATTGACTTCCCACTGTGACTAACAAGGATGAAACTCTTTCTGGTCATATTCTTAAAATTCAGTGTTCACATGGTTTTGGGGAAAGATTTCTGCACTGGCAGTCGGGAGAGCTGGGTTCAAGTCCCGGCTCTGTTAGCCACTTGCCTTTCTGGGTTTGCTTCTTTATCTATAAATCTTGAGATTTTAGTAAAATTGCAATTAAGGCTCTATCCAGATCTTATGGCTCTGTGAACTGAATTGAATCAAATGACTATTCAAATACTTGCTGTTTAAAAGAATCTTTTTGTGAATTCTTTTTTAAAGTGGAGAAAATAGATTTAATTTAAATCCGAAATTATAAAATATTCTTAAAGTTTATCTATACTGTCCACAAGTTATAGGAGGAGAAACTAAAGAGAAAGGACTAAAATGCTAACCATAGGAGTCAAAATAACTCTAGGATAGGAACCTTGTTTTGTCTGTCGATCCAAGACTTTGTGTTTTATAGCTTATCATAACAAGCATTTTATATCATACCTCATACATGTAGTCATAGACTAGGCCTTTTTCATCAAAGTGGCATTCCCATTTACCCACAGAGTCAGGCACTGGGTTGCTTTCATCTTTTCCCAGTATGATTAATCGTATGAAAGTATCAAAAACAATGCGACCATCTGTATCACAACTTCCTCCAATGGACCAAATCAAAGAAAATATGAAGCAAGCCTGTTGGTTAAAAAAAAATAAGGTTAAACTAATTATTTAAAAGAAATTTTTAACAAATTAACCAAAATTTAACATATTGAGTCCTGGTTAACCTACTTAGAAAAGGTCAGATTTATAAATAAAGTGAAACGGAACACAGCTAAGTCACATAAACAGTCATTTCTCTGGCACTATCTATTTAAATTTAAAATGTCCATGCCAAATGATGTAGGAATTTCTCTTTTAGGAGTTTATCCTCAAATATATTCCCATCTGTTAAAATGATGTATGTATAAGAATATTCACTGTAGCACTGTTTGTGATTGCAAAAGATCAGAAGCAACCCAACTGTTCTTCAATAGGGGTCTGCTTAATTGGATTATGCTACATACAATGGAATACACGTAGTTGTTAGAAAAGAAGATACCTCTATAAGTACCGATATGGAACAATCTCCAAGGTATACTATGAGAAAAGATGCAAATCAGTATTATAGTATGTTAACAAGTGTAAAAATTGTATATGTATAAAAGAGAGTATGTGTCAAATACCTCTAGCAGGCTACATAAGGCACTGGAAATAGTGGTTGCCTTGAAGGTGGCTGGGGGACTGGTATGGATGGAAAACCTACTTTTGCCTTATGAATTTTACTCTGGGTACATGCCTTATCTAGCTAAAAAACCTATCAAATATATTTGAAGAGAGAGAAAATTTTCAACCAGGTATCAATCTATATCATTCTCTAAAAGTGATTCTGAACTGTTTAAAAATTTGGAGGAGTTTAGGTTTACCAACAGAATGAAAATTTTCAGGAAGTATATAACATGAAAGTTATATAGGTAAACTATTCCTAGGATACTTCTATCTATAAAAAGGTAACCCCGATAGCTATGGAAGAATATTAACAACTAGTTCTGTGAAAGGCAGTTCCAACCTTAGGGAGAAAACAGTATACAAATAAACGATACTTCAAACATGTCTGTTCAATTTCTTCTAAAATAGGGGGAAATAAACACAAAAAGGGAGGAGGAAAGGAAGAGATTAT
Organism: Ceratotherium simum simum; assembly: GCF_057802395.1. Classification (NCBI taxonomy): domain Eukaryota; kingdom Metazoa; phylum Chordata; class Mammalia; order Perissodactyla; family Rhinocerotidae; genus Ceratotherium; species Ceratotherium simum. The sequence continues at coordinate 57,748,310 of NC_141904.1, forward strand.
GGTTAGCAGGGAACCCTGGAATGTGAGATGTCTGAGGTAGAAGACTTTCTGTGGCAACAAGGTGAAGGGAAAACAATGGGAGGGAATTGCTATCACCACAGTGTAGAAGTGAAGGTAGACTGAGTAGAAGAGATGGAGGCACTTACGGATAAGATGGTGGATGGGAAAGTACCACAGACCAGGGAAGAGAATAACACATTCCTTCCCTTTGGTTCCTTTAGGGTCATGTTCTCTGGCCTTTCCTGACCTCTAGACATTAGCTAACCTGAACCACTGACTCCTCCCTACCTATGTGATCTATGGATTCTGCCAGCAATGCTCCACCTAGCTGGGTGGCTGTCTGCTCCTGGTCTTTTGTAGCCAGCTTGTTGCAGTCTACATCCTGGCTTAACATTAAGACAGTCAGTTCACCTAAAGTCCATACTGGATTAATATTAAGTCACCTCATTAAGTGTTTATCAAATTGTTCTTTCATAAATAATAGAGTAGTTTTGGTTCATTCTGACATATTTTATTTCCTTTGAAGTATTTTTTAAATCAGAATACCAAGTCAGGGCAACTTTAATGCCTTCAGCTATTCTTTTGGTGCTCACCAAAAAACAGCTCTGGATCTTATAATGTCTTTCTCAATACAAGTATCATCTGCCAGAGGCATATTTTATTCTGTAATTAACAACCACATTAAATATAAAACCAACCATAATCCAAACACGAAGGTGCTTGCTTGTAGGATCATTTTCTATCACATCACAGAGTAACATTTCAAAGAGGCGTGTGAGAGATACAACCACATTGCTATCACTTGTAGGAATCAGTTCCTGCCAAGTAAAAAGAATAAGATACTTTTCTTTACTTTCACCTTATTTGGAGAATACAACAAGATAAATGTTTCATTTAAAAAACTGACAAAAGCATACATGGTTCCCATAAGGTCTTTATAACATTTAAACTTAAAGAATTTAAATTGTAGGCTTGATAAAAACATCTCTCAAATATTTTAGTTTAGCATGTTATATCACACAATTGTTCATAACATATTCTTATTCTAAATTCTCTGAGAAATGAAAACTAGCTACTATAAGATAACAAATAATGTTCTCAGGATAGCAGAAATGAAGTCTCTAACAGCTATTCACTCATCTATTTATTCAACAAACATTTATGAAAAACTTACTATATACCAAGCTAGGGCATATGGGAAAAAACCACATGATCTCTGAAAAGGAGTGATATTGAAATTAAATAGACAAAAATAATATGGTATAATAATGACATGACAGAGGAAGTCCCAGGGTGAGGGGAGGCTACTAGAGTATTTGGGATAAACAATTAGCTGAGACCCAGGGAGCAGGACAAGGAGGGAAACGGGAGAGAAATAAGTCAAGGAAGGCTTCCTAGATGGAGTAATAGTGGAGCTGAATTTGGAAGGAAAATGAGTTAGCCAGGTGCAGAAGGGAAGGATGTTCAAGGCAGGGGAAACTACATATACACAGAAATGGAGATGTAAGTGGACACAGAGTATTAAGGGGATTCTGTGGGATATGAAAATAGGGTGTGAAAGAGGAAGGGCAAGAAATAAGGCTTGCAAAGCAGACAGGGGTCAGATCCTGAAAGGCTTTATAGACTATGTTAAGGATCTCACACTAAGAGGAATAGGGTTCCAATGGACGGTTTTACGTAAGGGAATACATGGAAAGAATTTGTGTTTTGGAATCTTCATTCTGATAGCAGGATGTAGAAACAGTGGATTTGAACACCACTATAGACCAAATGGACCTAACAGACATTTACGAAACTTTTCACCCACCAGCAGAAGAATATACATTCTTCTCATGCTCACATGAAACATTCTCCAGGATAGGTCACATTAGGTCACAAAACAAGTCACCAAATTTAAGATAGAAATTATATCAAATATCTTTTCCAATAACAACAGAATGAAACTAGAAATCAGTAACAGCAAGAAAACTGGAAAATTCACAAATACATGGAAACTAAATAACACACTCTTGAACAACCTCTGGGTCAAACAAGAATTCAAAAGGAAAATCAAAAAATATCTTGAGACAAATGAAAACAGAAACACAATATACCAAAACTTATGAGATGCATCAAAAGCAGTATTACCAGGAAGTTTATAGCAATAAATGTTTACATTAGAAAAGAAGAAAGGGGCTGGGCCCGTGGCTTAGCGGTTAAGTGCACGCGCTCCGCTGCTGGCGGCCCAGGTTCGATCCCGGGTGCGCACTGACGCACCGCTTCCCCGGCCATGCTGAGGCCACGTCCCACATACAGCAACTAGAAGGATGTGCAGCTATGACATACAACTATCTACTGGGGCTTTGGGGGAAAATAAATAAATAAAATTTAAAGAAAAGAAGAAAGATCTGAAATAAACAACCTAATTTTACAGCTCTAAAAAAAGAACAAACTAAAGCCAAAGTTAGCATAAGGAAGGAAATAATAAAGATCAGAGCAGAAATAAGTCAAAAAGAGAATAGAAAAAATTGACAAAACTAAGAGTTGGTGTTTTGAAAAGATAAACAAAATCAATAAACCCTTAGCTAGATTAAGAAAAAAAAAGAGAGAAGACTCAAATAAACAAAAACAGAAGTGGGCTGGACAGTGTCAAGATGGCAACACAGGCAGACTCTGAACTCACCTCCTCCTGAGGATGCAACAAATTTACAACTACTCTTGGAACAATTACCCCTGAGAGAGAACTGAAAACTGGATAAAAAGAACCCCCACAAGGCACAGTGCTGACTGAGGTGGAAGAGGCAGAAATTCCTTTCTGGGGAGAAAAAAGCCACTTTCAAGCCACGGCGCTTCACAGCCAGCTGGGAGCAATCTTAAGGTACAAAGCGTTCCCTGGAGGAGTGGGGGATCTGAGTGGGGTAGCAATACCACAATAAGCAGCTTTTGAACCCAGCACAAATGAGACAAGTGTCATAATATCTAGCTTTTCTGGCTATTAACTACAACAGGGAATATTCCCAGAAAAGCTACCAGGCATAAGGGGAAAAAAAGCCTGTTCTTAAAGGGCCCATGCACAAATTCACCTATTTTGAAAAGCAACATAAAATCACCAGAAAGAAAGGTGTCCAGTCCTTTGATGAAAAGAGACTCACTTGATAGGCTCTGAGTGTATCTAAGTGAGAGGTGGGACCTCCCCAGGGACTGAGACATTGGCAGCAGCCATTATTGTGACATAGTACAGGCGTGCTGACATAGATGCTGGCAGACGCCATTGGAGTTCCTCCCCTGGTCTGTTAGCCCAGGGTCTTCCCCACTCACTAGAGCACCAATTTAATCCAGCAGCCTGCCCTAGAGACTGGCCCCACCCAACAGCAAGCCCTCAGGCAACTTGTGGACCCACATAGGCAGAGTGTTTGGAACCTCTGCAGCCAGGCAAGCGGGTCTGCATCTGTGGGGCAGGGTGTGCATGAGGGGTGGGCCTGAGCTGGTGGAGTGTGTGGGGCCTCTGCAGCAGAGCGATAGGGTCCACTTCAGTGGGTCAGGGCATGCACACAGGGCAGGACTGTGTTGATGGGGTGTGTGGCCCTGCGGGGGGTGGGGCTTGTCAGCTGCAGCAGACTTGTGCTTCTCAAACAGCCACATAGGAGATCAGCCCCACCTTCCAAATCTTGAAACAATTGCGTGCTCCCATGCCTGAGGCCAGCCCCACTCAGCTGCAATCCTGAGAGAGCTGACAACAGCATTGCTAGCCAGAGGCATACAGCAACTGTAAGCCCCTGAACCTAGCAACCAGCCATGCTGGGGGCCTACTCACTTAACAGGAAAATTGGAACAGGAATGTGCTATTAGACCTTGCAGCCAACTGTGCTGGGGCTCCACACACCCGATAAAGTGACTGAAGGGTCCACAGCAGCCACATGCAGCTAAGGGGCCAGCTGGCCAGGGGGACAGCCTAGCCTCCCTGGGAACCTGCAGCAAGAGCAACCCTGCCACAACAGAAGGACACATGTAGCCCACACAGGGGACACTCCTGGAACATTTGGAACTGGTGATGAGAGGGAAGCACACTGATGGGCCTCATAAGGCATCTCTTACATAAGGCCACCTCTCCAAGATCGGGAGACGTAGCTGATCTACCTAATACATAGATATAAGCACAGAGACAGAGGCCAAATGAGGAGACAAAGCAATATGGTCCAAATAAGAGAACAGGACAAAACCCCAGAAAAAGAACTAAACAAAATAGAGATAAACAATCTACCTGACAAAGAGTACAAAATAAGAGTTGTAAGGATGCTCACTGATCGCAGGAGAAGAATGGAGGAACTCAGTGAGAACTTCAACGAAAAAGTGGAAACTGTAAAAAAGAACCAATCAGAAATGAAGAACACAATACTGAAATGAAAAATTCACTAGAGGGACTCCATAGCAGAGTAGATAATACAGAAGAATGGATCAGTGAGCTGAACGAAAGACTATAGGAAATTGCCCAAGCTGAACAGATAAAAGAAAAAGGAATCAAAAAGAACAAGGAGAGTCTAAAGGACCTCTGGGACAACATCAAGCATACTAACATCCCTATTATAGGTATCCCAGAAGGAGAAGAGAGAGACAGAGGGGCAGAGAATCTATTTGAAGAAATAATAGCTTAAAATTTTCCTAATCTAAGGAAGGAAACAGACATCTAGGTACAGGAAACATAGAAAGCACCAAATAAGATAAATCCAAAGAGGCCCACACCAAGATACAGCATAAATAAAATGTGAAGAATTAAAGATAAAGAGAGAATCCTAAAAGCCTCAAGAGAAAGGCAACAAGTTACAAAGGAAACCCCATAAGGCTATCAGCAGACTTCTCAGCAAAAAACTTACAGGCTAGAAGGGAGTGGCACGATACACTTAAAGTGCTGGAAGGAGAAAACCTACAGCCAAGAATACTCTACTAGCAAGGTTATCATTCAGAATGCAAGGAGAGATAAAGAGTTTCCCAGACAAGCAAAAACTAAAGGAGTTTATCACCAAGAAACCTGTCTTACAAGGGATTTATTTAAGTCAAAAAGAGAAGACCACAAATAGGAATAAGAAAATTATCAAAAAAAAAAGGCAATAAAATCACTGGTAAAGGCAAATATACAGTAAAGGTAGCAGATCAACCACTTATGAAGCTAATATGAGGGTCAAAAGACAAAAGTACTAAAATTATCTATTTCCATGATAAGAGGGTAATGGATACACATGCACAAAAAAAGAGGTTAGATAATGATATCAAAAACATAAAATGGGGGAGGAAGGGAGTAAAAGAGTAGAGCTTTTAGCAAGTGGTCAAACTAAAGAGACCATCAACTTACTGTAGATTGCTATACATGTAGGTTATTATACATGAACCTCATGGTAATCACAAACCAGAAATCTATAATAAATACAAAAAAAAATAAGAGAAAGGAACCCAAACATAATACTAAAGAAAGCCATAAAACCACAAGGGAAGAAAGAGAAGAAGAAAGAAATAGAGAAGACTACTAAAACACTCAGAAAAAAAGTAACAAAATGGCAATAAGTACATTCTTACCAATAGCTACTTTATTTTATTTATTTTTTTTTAAAAAGATTTTATTTATTTATTTATTTTTCCCCCCAAAGCCCCAGTAGATAGTTGTATGTCATAGCTGCACATCCTTCTAGTTGCTGTATGTGGGACGCGGCCTTAGCATGGCCGGACAAGCGGTGCGTCGGTGCGCGCCCGGGATCCGAACCCGGGCCGCCAGCAGCAGAGCACACGTACTTAACTGCTAAGCCACGGGGCCAGCCCTCCAATAGCTACTTTAAATGTTAAATGTCAATGGACTAAATGTTCCAATCAAAAGGCAAAGGGTGGCTGATTAGATTGAAAAAAAACAAGACCCATATATATGCTGAATACAAGAGATACACTCCAGACCTAAAGACACTCACAAACTGAAAGTGAAGGGATGGAAAAAGATACTGTATGAAAATGGCAATGAAAAGAAAGCTGGGGTAGCAATACTTACATCAGACAAAATAGACTTTAAAAAAAAAACTGTAACAAGAGACAAAGAAGGGCACTATATAACACTTGTAAATATCTATGCACCCAACATAGGAGCTCCTAAATATATAAAGCAATTATTAACAGACATGAAAGGAGACATAGACAACAACACAATAATAGCAAGGGACTTGAACACTCCACTTACACCAATGGATAGATCATCCAAACAGAAGATCAATAAGGAAATACTGGCCTTAAATGACACACTAGATCAGGTGGACTTAAGAGATATATACAGAACATTACATCCAAAAACCGAAGAATATACATTCTTTTCAAAAGCACATGGAACGTTCTTCAGGATAGATCACATATTAGGCCACAAAACAAGTCTCAATAAATCTAAGAAGATTGAAATAATACCAAGCATCTTTTCTGACCACAACAGTTTGAAACTAGAAATCAACTACAGGAAGAAAATAGGAAAAGCCACAAAATGTGGAGATAAATAAAATGCTACTGAACAATGATTGGGTCAACAAAGAAATCAAAGGAAAATAAAAAACACCTGGAGACAAATGAAAATGAAAACATGCCATGCCAAAATATATGAGATATGGCAAAAGCGGGTCTAAGAGGGAAGTTTATAACAATACAGGCCTACCTCAATAAATAAGAAAAATCTCAAATAAACAATTTAACAGTGCACCTAAAGGAAATGGAAAAAGAAGAACAAACAAAGCCCAAAATCAGTAGAAGGAAGGAAATAATAAAAATCAGAGCAGAAATAAATGAAATAGGGACTAAAAAGAAATAGAAAAAAATCAATGACACTAAGAGCCGGTTCTTTGAAAAGATAAACAAAATGGAAAAATCTTTAGGTAGACTCACCAATAAAAAAAGAGAGAAGGCTCAAATAAGTAAAATCAGAAATGAAAGAGAAGAAATTACAACAGACACCTCAGAAATATAAAAGATTATAAGAGAATACTATGAAAAGCTATATGCCAATAAATTGGAAAATCTAGAAGAAATGGATAAATTGTTAGAATCATACAACCTTCCAAAACTGAATCAAGAATAAATAGAGAATTTGAACAGACCAATCCCTAGTAAGGGGATGGAAACAGTAATCAAAAACCTCCCAAAAAATAAAAGTTCAGGACCAGATGGCTTCCCTGGTGAATTCTACCAAACATTCAAAGAAGACTTAATACATATCCTTCTCCAACTCTTCCAAAAAATTGAAGAGGAGGGGAAGCTTCTTAACTCATTCTACGAAGCCAACATTACCCTGATACCAAAACCAGACAAGGACAACACAAAAAAAGAAAATTACAGGCCAATATCACTGATGAACATCAATGCAAAAATCCTCAACAAATCCTACTAGCAAATCGAATACAAGAATACATTAAAAAGATCATACACCATGATCAAGTGGGATTTATTCCAGGGATGCAGGGATGATTCAACATCTGCAAATCAATCAACATGATACATCACATTAACAAAGTGAATAATAATCAAATGATCATCTCAATAAATGCAGAGAAAGCATTTAACAAGATACAGCATCGATTTATGATAAAAACTCTGAATAAAACAGGTATAGAAGGAAAGTACCTCAACATAATAAAGGCTATATATGACAAACTGACAGCTAATATCATTCTCAATGGAGAAAAACTGAAAGCTACCCCTCTAAGAACAGGAACCACACAAGGATGCCCACTTTCATCACTCTTATTTAACATAGTATTGGAAGTCCTAGCCAGAGCAATCAGGCAAGAAAAAAAAATAAAAAGGATCCAAATTGGAAAGGAAGAAGTGAAACTGTCACTATTTTCAGATGACATTATTTTATATATAGAAAACCCTAAACAATCCACCAAAAACCTTTTACAAATAATAAATTAATATGGTCAGGTTGCAGGATACAAAATCAACATACAAAAATCAGTTGTGTTTTTATACACTAACAATGAAGTAGCAAAAAGAGAAATTAAGAATACAATCCCATTTATAATTGCAACAAAAAGAATACAATACCTAGGAAAAAATTTAACCAAAGAGGTGAAAGACCTGTACACTGAAAACTATAAAACATTGTTGAAAGAAATAGAAGACACAAAGAAATGGAAAGATATTCCATGCTCTTGGGTTGGAAGAATTAACATAGTTAAAATGTCCATACTTTCTAAAGCAATCTATAGATTCAATGCAGTCCGTATCAAAGTTCCAACGACACTTTTCACAGAAATAGAACAAAGAATTCTAAAATTTATATGGCACAACATAAGACCCCAAAAAGCCAAAGGAATCCTGAGGAAAAAGAACAAAGCTGAAGGTATCACACTCCCTGATTTCAAAATATACTACAAAGCTATAGCAATCAAAACAGCATGGTACTGGCACAAAACCAGACACACAGATCAATGGAACAGAATTGAGAGCCCAGAAATAAACCCACACACCTATGGACAGCTAATTTTTGACAAGGGAGCCAGGAACATACAAGGGAGAAAGGAAAGTCTCTTCAATAAATTATGTTGGGAAAACTGGACAGCCACATGCAAAAGAATGAAAGTAGACCATTATCTTATCTCATACACAAAAATCAACTCAAAATGGATTAAAGACTTGGATGTAAGACATAACACCATGAAACTTCTAGAAGAAAACATAGGCAGTACGCTCTTCGACATCAGTCTTAGCAGCATATTTTCTAGTACCATGTCTGACCAGGCAAGGGAAACAATAGAAAAAATAAACAAATGGGACTACATCAAACTAAAAAGCTTCTGCACAGCAAAGGAAACCATCAACATAATGAAAAGACAACCTAACAATTGAGAGAAAATATTTGCAAACCATGTATCTGATAAGGGGTTACTATCCAAAATTTATAAAGAACTCATACATCTCAACAACAATAAAACTAACCACCCAATTGAAAAATGGGCAAAAGATCTGAACAGACATTTTTCCAAAGAAGATATACAGACAGCCAACAGGCACATGAAAAGATGTTCAACATCACTAATTATCAGGGAAATGCAAGTCAAAACCACAATGAGATATCACCTCACACCCGTCAGAATGGCTATAATTAACAAGACAGGAAATAACAAGTGTTGGAGAGGATGTGAAGAAAAGAGAACTCTCACACACTGCTGGTGGGAGTGCAAACTGGTGCAGCCATTATGGAAAACAGTATGGAGAGTCTTCAAAAAATTAAGAATAGAACTACCATACAATCCAGCTATTCCACTGCTGGGTATTTATCCAAAGAAAATGAAAACATGAATGCATAAAGATATACGCACCCCTGGGGTCGGCCCCATGGCTTAGCGGTTAAGTGCACGTGCTCCACTACTGGCGGCCTGGGTTCGGATCCCAGGCGTGCACTGACGTACCGCTTGTCCAGCCATGCTGAGGCGGCATCCCACATACAGCAACTAGAAGGATGTGCAACTATGACATTCAACTATATGCTGGGGCTTTGGGGATTAAAAAAAAAAAAAAGGAGGAGGATTGGCAATAGATTTTAGCTCAGGGCCATTTTTCCTCAGCAAAAAGAGGAGGATTGGCATGGATGTTAGCTCAGGGCTGATCTTCCTCGCCAATAAAAAAAAAAAAAGATATACGCACCCCTATGTTCACTGCAGCATTGTTCACAATAGCCAAGACTTGGAAGCAACCTATGTGCCCATCACAGGATGAATGGATAAAGAAGATGTGGTATATATACACAATGGAATACCATTCAGCCATAAAAAAGGATGAAATCTGGCCTTTTGTGACGACATGGATTGACCTTGAGCATATTATGCTAAGCGAAATAAGTCAGAGGGAAAAAGTCAAATACTGTATGATCTCACTCATAAATAGAAGATAAAAACAACAGCAAACAAACACGTAGAGACAGAGATTGGACTGGTGGTTACCAGATGGGAAGGGGGAAGAGAGGAGAGTGAAAGGGGTGATTAGGCACATGTGTGTGGTGATGGCTTGTAATTAGTCTTCGGGTGGTGAACATGACATAATCTACACAGAAATTGAAATGAAATGATGTACAATTGATATTTATATAATGTTATAAACCAATGTTACCTCAAAAAAAAGTAAATAAAAAAAAAAAGAAATGAAAGAGAAGGCATTACAATGGATGCCTCAGAAATAAAAAGGATCACAACCTACCAAGACTGAATCAGCAAGAAACAGAAAGCCTGAACAGATCAATAAGAAATAAGGAGATTGAAGTAATAATCAAAAACTTCCCAACAAAGAAAACTCCAGGACAAGATGACTTCATGGCTGAATTCTACCAAACACTCAAAGAAGAATTAATACCAATCCTTCTTAAACTCTTCCAAAAAATAGAAGTAGAGAGAATACTTCTCAACTCATTATTACGAGGCCAGCAAAGACACCACAAGAAAAGAAAACTACAGCCCAATATCTCTGATGAATATAGATGCAAAAATCCTCAATAAATACTAGCAAACTGAATTTAACAACACATCAAAAAGATTATACACCATAACCAAGTGGGATTTATTTCTGGGAAGCAAGGTTGATTTAACATATGCAAATAAATCAGTGTGACACACCACATTAACAGAATAAAAAATAAAAACCTCATGATCATCTCAATAGATTCAGAAAAATCATTTGACAAAGTTCAACATCATTCATGATAAAAACGGTCAATAAAATAAAATATTGAGGCGATTTACGAAAAGCCCACAGCTAAAATCATAATCAGTAGGGGAAAACTGAAAGTTTTTCCTCTAAGATCTGGTTACAAGGCAAGGATGCCCACTCTCACCACTTCTATTCAACAACAAGTACTAGCAAGAGCAATCAGACAAGAAAAAGAAATACAAGGCATCCAAATCAGGAAGGAAGAAGTAAAATTATCTGTTTGCAGATGACATGATCCTATATAGAAAAGCCTAAAGACCTCAGCAAAAAAAAAAAAAGAAAAAAAAAAAAAAACACCTGTTAGAACTAATAAACAAATTCAGTAAAGTTGCAGGATACAAAACCAGCATATGAAAATCAGTTGCATTTCTTTACACAATGATCTATCTGAAAAGGAAATCAAGAAAACAATCCCATTTATGATAGCATCAAAAAGAATACTTAGGAATAAATTCAACTAAGGAAGTGAAAGATCTATACACTGAAAACTATAAAACATTAATGAAAAAAATTTAAGAAGATACAAATAAATGGAAAGACATCCCATGTTCATGAATTGAAAAAATTAACATTGTTAAAATGTCCATACTACCCAAAGTAATCTACAGATTCAATGCAATCCCTATCAAAATTCCAATGGCATTTTTCACAAAAATAGAAAAAACAATTCTAAAGTTCATATGAAACCACAAAAGACTCTGAATATAATCCTGAGAAAGAACAGAGTTGAAGGCATCACACTTCCTGATTTCAAATTACATTACAAAGCTCTAGTAATCAAAACAGTGTGGCACTGGCATAAAAACTGACATATAAACCAATGGGACAGAATGGAAAGCCCAGAAATAAACCCAAGCATATACAATCAACTGATCTTCAATAAGGATGGCAAGAATACACAATGGGGAGAGGATAGTCTCTTCAGTAAATGATGGGAAAATTGGATATCTAATGTAAAAGAATGAAATTGGACCCTTATCTTACACCATACACAAAAATCAACTCAAAATGGTTTAAAGACTTAACTGTAAAACGTGAAACCATAAAACTCCTAGAAGAAAACATCAAAAAGCTCCTTGACATTGGCCTTGACAATGATTTTTTGGATATGACACCAAAAGGTAAGGCAACAAAAGCAAAAAGAAAAACACATGGGACAACATCAAACTAAAAGCTTCTACACAGCAAAGGAAACAATCAACCTATGGCTTGAGAGAAAATATTTGCAAACCATATATCTGATAAGGAGTTAATATCCAAAATATATAAGGACCTCATACAATTCAATAGCAAAAAAACTAATAACCCAATTTAAAAATGGGCAAAGGACCTAAACAGACATTTGTTTCCAGAGAAGACATAAAAATAGCCAACAGGTATATGAAAAGGCATTCAACATCACTAATCATCAGGGAAATACAAATCAAAACCACAATGAGATACCACCTCACACCTGTTAGGATGGCTATTATCAAAAAGATAAAAGATGACAAGTGTTGGTGAGGATGTGGAGAAAAGAGAACCCTTGTGCAATGCTGGTGGGAATGTAAATTGGTCCGGTCATTATAGAAAACAGTATGGAGGATCCTCAAAGAACTAAAAATAGAACTACCATATGATCCAGCAATCCCTCTTCTGGGTATATACCCAAAGGAAATGAAATCAGTACCTCAAAGAGATATCTGAGCCCCCATGTTCATTGCAGTATTATTCACAATAGCCAAGATTTGAAAACCAAGTGTCCGTTGATGGATGAATGGATAAAGAAATTGTGGTATATGTATACAATGGAATATTATTCAGCCTTATAAAAGAAGTAAATCCTGCCATTTGCAACAACATGGATGAACCTTGAAGATACTATGATAAGTGAAATAAGCCAGACATAGAAAGGAAAAACCACATGATCTCACTTATACACAGAATCTAAAAATTGAATACATAGAACCAGAGAGTAAAATGGTGGTTACCAGGCATAGGAGGTGGGGGAAATGGGGAGACATTAGGCAAAGGGTATAAAGTTGCAGTTACGTAAGATGAGTAAGTCTAGAGATCTATTGTACAGCATGGTGACTATAGTTAATAATACTATATCAGTACTGGAAATTTGCTAGGAGAGTAGATTTCAGGTGCTCTCACCACACACACACACACACACACACACACACACACACACACAAATATGGTAATTCTTTGAGGAGATGACATGTTAATTAGCTTGACTATAGTAATCATTTCACTGTGGATATGTATATCAAATCATCATGTTATATACTTCAAATATATATGATTTTTATTTTAAAAAAATTAAAAAAATAAAACCCCAAGGGATAAACATACACACACACACACAGACATACCTGAGTACAAGTATAACTAAGGGAATCTGAATAAGATTAGTCAATAGAATCAATGTCAACATCCTTGTTGTGATATTATAATATAGTCTTCTAAATGTTACCATTGGGGGAAATTGGGTGAAGTGTCATGAGATCTCTCTATAATTTCTTACAACTGCATGTAAATCACTAATTGTCACAATAAACATTTCAAATTTTAAAAAGTGGATACTAAATGTCTAAGGAGAAACTGATTTTGGTTATTTATCCTACCTATGTGACTTTAGACTTAAGTTGAACAGAAACTAAAGAAACTTGAATGAGTCAGAGAACTACAGTGTTACCTTGCACTTTTGCTTACGAAGCCTTAAAGTGGGTGGTATTAACCAGTCAAAAAGTCCTTTCAGAAGAGCTTGATGATTTGGTTCTTGTAGAGGTCCTTTCAGTGAATTCAACCATGAAGACACAAGTGGTTCCCATCCTAACTGTGAGGGTTCCAAATAAATCATGCCACAGCGGCTTACAGTGGCAGGCTAGAGAAAAAAGACAAGTTTTCTTTTTCCAGTGTTGCTTTTACATTAGTAGTACCTGAAAGTTATTCATACTTCTTCGCATGACGTAAGGCCCCTCATGATCTGGCTCCTGTCTTCCTCTAGAGCCTCACACACATTATACGAAACTATTTGCAGTTACAGTTCCCTGGACATGTCATGGCTTCTTGACACATCATCTTGTCATGATTTGGAATGCCTGGTCCCAACCAATCTCCCTGGAGAAGTGTTACCCCTCAAAACCAGATCAAACACTCAAACATTTTCCATGGTCCTCCTCTATGCATTCCCCTCTTAGACGCTCATCTCCTCCATATTCTTAGGGCACTTACATGTAGCTCTATATTGGGATTATTTATTAGTATGCTTCTCTTCCTCCCTAAATAAGCATACACTGTGTCTTATTCATCTTTGTATTCCTAGTGCCTAACTCACCTTCTGACACATAATAAAAAATACTTATTAACTAAATGAATTAATGAATAAATGAACAAATAAACAAATACTGTTATATTAAATTATGAACTTACTGAAGCCTGGGAAAGGTCCATTGCTTCAAAGATGAGGCTCATTTGAGGAGACATCTGAATGATTTCTCCACTCATAAGGCAAAGCTAAAGGCAATTATTTTTCAAATGTTTATTTTAAAAAATCTCAAACTTCTCAGATAAAAATTTATCCTATTTATAAGATAATGTATATCCTGTGATATAATGAATAAGTATTAGAATGGAAGTCAGAAAATTGTAATTCTAGGTTAGTTCTGTCAATTACTTACTACGTAAGCAAATACATAACATCTCTGAGTCTCAGCCTCTTCATCTATAAACAGAGAAAATTTCTCTCTCATAGAGTTGGGGAGAGAGGAACTACATGACATACTGCAAAAACTGTAAAATCCTATATGAATCTCAGTTTTTGTTATCAATAAAATTACATGAAATACTTCTGATTTTATAAAGTTGTCAGAAGACCTTTTTATTAAGAAAAATAGATAATAGTATGAACATTCAATAACCATCTCCTAGATTTAACCAATGTTAACATTTTGCCGTATTTACTTCATCTTTTTTTTAAGTATTTTTGAAGAGCATTACACATACCATGGCATTTCACATCCAAATATGTCAATATTCATCTCTAAAAAATAAGGACTTTTCTATATAATCACAATAATATTATCACATCTAAGAAAATTACCAATAATTCTTTAATATCATCTAACGTTTAGCCAATACTCAAATTTCCTCAGTTGTACCAGAAATGTCTTGTCAACTGATTTATTCAACCCAAATTCAATCAGGGACGATGTATTGTGTTTGGTATGTCCCTTTGGTTTCTTCTTTTTTGTGTGTGTCAGGAAGATTACCAATGAGCTAACATCCAATGCCAATCCTCCTCTTTTTGCTGAGGAAGATTGGCCCTGGGCTAACATCCATGCCCATCTTCCTCTACTTTATATGGGACACCGCCACAGCATGGCTTGACAAGCGGTACGTCAGTGCGCCCCCAGGATCCAACGTGCAAACCCTGGGCCGCCAAAGCGGAGAGCACGCACTTAACTGCTATGCCACCAGGCTGGCCCTTCTCCTTGGTTTCTTCTAATCTAAAACATTCCTCTTCAATTAAATATGTAAAAAACTGAATTTATCAACTGCTTCCTTTCTGCCAAATTCCTTTCTTACCCATTATTATTAAAGCCATCCTATCTTCTCAATCTCCTTGACTTCTACCTTTGGAATTATCATTAACCTTCAATAATTTTAAATAATTATTATGAGTTATTAATATTCCAAATTAATTTCATTACTAAGTCTTTTAAATTCTTCCTCTTCATTTATTTTTCAATGTTTCTTCTCTGTTTCTACAATCACCACTCTAGTCCCAGTTTTGCCTCTCTTTAGCTATATGTCAACAATGTGGCCTTTAACATTTCTGGATCTGTTTCTTACCTGTAAAATAAACAAATGGTCTAGAACTGGAATGTCCAATATGCTAGCCAATAGTCAGGATACCGGCTTAAGACAAGGTTGACATGAGGAAAGCCGTATTGCAGAAAAGAAATCCTATTGTAACTTTGAATGACCTCTGACTAACTAACTCAGCCAGATATGCACCCTCCAGGAGATCTAACTGCTCTGTAGATTTGACGACTTCTGCTTGTGCATGTACCTCCCAGCTGTGATAAGATGATAACTTTGTTCTTTTGAGTTCCTTAGGAATGTGATGACCCCCAAACAGAGAATCTATGCTAATAGACATCATCAATGAAAACTGAAAGATCTGGTGTGGCAACTCGCAGTCTGTAACACAAGAAGGTCAACATTCCTCACCCCCTCCCCTATAACCCACCAGCCTATATAACTGTTGTAAGACTTTGTGCCCCTTAAGATGGTTTTTTTTCAGACATTAGTTGGCTATCTTCCCTCTTGCTAGCAAGCTGTAATAAAAAAGTCCTTTTTCTCCTACGACTTTGCCTCTTGACTATTGGCATGTCTTGCGGCGAGCAGAAGGCCCCACGTAGACAGTAACAGTCATATGTGATTATTTATATTTAATTTTAATTCATTAAAATTAAATAAAATTTAAAGTCAGTTCTCCAATTGCACTAAACCACACTTCAAATGCTTAATAGCCACATGTGACTAGTGGCTACCTCACTGGATAGTGCAGATATTCCCATCACTGCAGAAAGTTCTATTGGACAGTGCTGGTCTAGAATACTTTTAACTTTCTACCAGATTATTTCAGCAAACATTCTGCTACTCACTACAAATTTGGGAGTTGGAGTCAGCTTTCTCCTCACTCTCCCATCCTGTTTCCCAAATACTTCTACTCCACCCTCCAGTACAACCCTTGCTTCTTGAACAATCCCTGCTCACTGCTGTCGCTCACCAGCACCCAAGCATTAACCATCGTTAGCTAAAGCCTTTGGTGTTTCGCTCAATCTTTCTCTACTATAATTCTGGACTGATCCAGTGTTCATGAGGGGGAGCATTTCAACACGGCAGTCTCTCGGATCCTTGACCACCTTGACGTCACTTACTTTTCCCCTACTCCACTCCAGCCATCCATTTTATATACGGGGGACCTTCTCTCCTGAAAAACTACACAATTCTGAAATACTAAATTCAAGCAACCCAGTCTCTGCACGCAGCCTCCTATTCATCCAGCTCTCTCACTCACTGACTCCTACTACACTTGCTCTTCATTTTCATACCCCTGTTGTTTTCACTTCCCTCATTATTAAGCAGCTTCTGTTCTATGGTCTAGTACTTCTGCCATTCTCATAGCAATATCTTTCAAGTCTTTCTGTATTTCCAGTCTAGCAACAGTATCTACACGCATACCCATGTTGCTTAGACTGGTAGAGAAAATCTCACAAAGGCAGACCTTGGCACTACTGCTAATAACTCATGGTGTTCAACTCAATCAGGTTCTCAATAATACTCAGATATGCTTCTATGTTTTCCTAGGCAGCTCTCTTTCTCATTTTCCATAATGGCTAATTCAAATCTTCCCCTTTCTCCTCAAGTGTGCAAAGAACCAGGGCCTACCCCTTCACAAAGAAAAAACAAATCATCAAAAGGATTCACCTTCAGATTTCCACTATCAAATCCATAGATTCACCTGTATCTATCCCTATCCTTTCCTGCTTCCCTCTCATCCAATATGAGACAATCCTTCCACCTGGCTCTGAATCCTTAGACTTGATTCTACTGATTAACCTCTCTCTTCTGAATCATCACTACTTCTTGTCTGTTTACTTTCCCCTCTTAGCTCAATAAATATGACTGAATAAAGGCAAGAAAGAATATGAAAAAATGACCAACCATCTATGATAAAGTACTAGAGTATATGTTTGAACGCTACTTAAATTAATTTGCTTATTTAGTAGTGTAGTTATTTCATGTAAGTATGAAAATAAATTGTGATATATTCATACAGTAGAATACTAATACAGCCATAAAAAGAATAAATAAATCAATAAAATGGAACTACAACAACGTGAATATCACAGATAATATATTGACCAACAGAAGGAAAATACTGAAGAATATGATTCCATTTACGTGAAATTCAAGAACCAGCAAAATTAATTTATCACAGTAGAAGTCAGAATAGTGATTGCTCCTGGGGGAAGGTGTATCGATTGGGAAGGTACATGAATGAACCTTATAGGGTACGAGAAGTTTTACACATCTTTATTTAGGTGATGGTTATGTGAGTGTACACATATGTAAAAAAAAATCAAAATTTAAACTTAAAATTAGTGCACATTTTATACTTTATGTATGTTATCTCTCAATTAAAAAAAATACTAGAAGACTTCCATTTTCCAGTTCTTTTGTATATCACACAGCTTCTAAGGTAATATACCACATATAAGCACCAAAACATTCAATGTTTTCAAAAAGGAATGAAGCTCTTTTATTTTCTCCTAAAATATTAGTTTAAAGTTCTGTAAGAAGCCAAAAGACTGGAGTCACTTAACAACCTATTATCACCTATTATATTACTATGCCTTTCTGCTAACACCTTAGTTTTAATACAATATATTTTCAATTCTATAAAAAAAATTAAGCAAAGATTTGCTACAGCATAGTTTTCATTGAAAAGATAATTTATAAACTTTTCAACTTGCCGCATCCTTTATTTTAAACATATAGTCCTAGTCGATTAGTTGTTAACACATAACATTGCTTAAGCATATCTGCATATGCTTTGCTTTTTTAAATTGTGGTAAAAAACATGTAACATTAAATTTACCATATTAACCATTTTTAAGTTTACAGTTCAGTAGTGTTAGGTATATTCATATTGTACATCCGTTTTGCTTTTAATCACATGATTTACCTTTTTATTATCATCCAATACTGTGTTCATGCTCTCTATCCACAAAGTGTCAATGGGACCATCAAATACAACCCATTTCCGGTCAGGTGTTTCTGATAAGGCAAATTCTCTAAAAGTATTAGCCACAATACCATCAGTCCACTGAGGAGGAAAAAAGGCAGAGTCGGAAAGCTTCCTTTATAAAACTATAAAGTGATAATAAGAAAACATTTCATATTTCTTGGTTTAATGTGCATTGTCAATAAGACTGGAGAATGTTTATACTATAGATTACCTCATGAGACACTGGGTCAAACTGTCCAAAAAGTTGGCCCATAGTAATGGATTTGGGGTTTACGGTCCTATAAACGACCTTTTCTTCCTCTCCATAGCCACGTTCATTCATAAGAGTTAGAGTATCAGCCAGCATATGCAGAACTTTTGTCTTAGCAGCAAAAGGCTCTCCAACTAACATAAAACTATTAAAGAAAAGAAACAATTTACAATAAGATTCTAAAAAATAATTGTAAATTAAATTATTTGCCTAAATACTGTTACTCCAAATTTTACTCTATGATAAATTATATGATTACTACATATAATTTTTGAAATTATATGAATTTTTCTCAGACGTGAGGAAAATATATTTAACTTCTGAACTGGTTGATCTCTAAATCAAATTTTCTACATTAATACCATTCTCTATAAAAGAGAATATAATAAAAAATCTCCAAATGAAAATGAAAACTTAACAATTGTATACTCTTAAAATAAAATAACAACTTGGAGTCGCCTAAGGAGAGGAGTGGGAAGGATTCCCTTTCCTCCAGTTTTCACTTGCTAGAGTAATTATTAGTGCTTTTTGCCAAATACTTCTGAATCTCCTCTCTCCTGGCACATAGTAGGATTCCTCTCCCTCTCATGGAAATATTAGGTGACTAATGAGTAATAAGTGGAAATGATGAGTGTTACTTCCTAGCAGGGGATAGATAGTTGCCAGGAAGGGACCTTACTGAGCTCTCTCTTTTCCCTCTAGCACAGCTGTGACCCACAATGTTGAGACGGTGGCTGCTCCAACAGCCTAGGACCCTGAGTAATTATTATGAGCAGAACCTCCCTGTTAATCTATAATGGACATAGCATGAATGAGAAATAAAGCTTTATTTTTTAAGTCACTAAGATTTGGGCACTGATTGCTTCTACAGAATAACCTAGCCCATCCTTACTGACAGAAATTGGTACCCAGAAGGGGGAAAGTATTCTTGACATAATAAAAAAGACTAAAATAAATGGCATTGGCTTAGAGGCCAGGTCGTGGGTGGCAAATTAACTGTTATCAGAGGCTAAAAGACTGGCAATTAATGTTACACAATGATGAAACATTTGGTAAATTTATCCCTTGTGATAACCTGGAAGACAGATAATATACCTAATGAAATTGTAGTTTTAGGGGAAAATGATAGTGAACAGAATATTATTAGTATATAATGGCAGCTGATGGCTGCATTTAACAAGAAACTACAAGAAAGAAACGAGCCCAGAAAAAAATGGCCAGTTCCAAGCAGGAATGAAAGAGAAGAGAGGGAGTCTAGAAATTCAGGAACTTGCAGCATTGAATGAAGCAACTTATTCTTATCTCTAATTGGTAAAAGATAAATTGAGAAAAACTTTGAACAACAAAGATCTACTCAGCCTAGCATCAAGGATCAAATTAAAGGTAGGGCCATTGTATCACTTTATTAAAACCTAAGAAAGATTAATATGGTTCCCAGTAATCATTTCAGAAGGATAAAATAATTCAGGGAAAATAGATTAAGGGTGTGACCCCCTCAATTAAGCCTGATAGTTTAAGGATACTACAAGGAAATTCAGAAAGGTATGACTTAATAAGGACTGCAGTTGTGGCTACTGGCACCCGGAGGTGCCTGGAATCAAATAGATAAAAAGCTTACTAAGGGGGCTGGCCCTGTGGCCTAGTGGTTAAGCTCAGTGTGCTCCACGTTGGCAGCCCAGGTTCGGTTCCCAGGAGTGGACCTACACCACTCGTCAGCAGCCATGCTGTGGCAGTGACCCACGTACAAAATAGAGGAACATTGGCACAGATGTTAGCTCAGGGTGAATCTTCTTCAAGCAAAAAGAGGAAGACTGGCAACAGATGTTAGTTCAGGGCAAATCTTCCTCAGCAAAAAAAAAAAAGCTTATTAAGTTTTTGAGAGAGTTTACTGACAAAGAAACCACATGTGTAGGCTAAAACACATGTGAAGGTCCAAGACTTAAAAAGGATCCTTGGGTATTGGATGCATGAGTGTTGACTGTATTATTCTCTCTATTTTTACATATATTTGAAATTTTACATAATATGAAGGTTTTTACAAAAAATCCTGCCTTTAAAAAAATCATGACCTTTGAAACCTCAACTTTCTATAGGTAGGAAATAGGCTAAAAACATTTCTCAGCTCCCAAAGATGTTTTCTCTATTCTCCACCTCACATGTGACCAGGAAAAAAAATGGAAAGACCTCTCAGGAGGTCGAACCAAGGTCCATGGAGAACAGTTAATTGGAAAGCCCCTCCCAGGAAGCAAATCAAGCAGAAATGGATCCAGGTTTTATGTGGCTTTAAGTTTATACAATTGGTGGGGGAGGCTTTCTAAGGAAAAAAATTGTAATTATGAATACCAAATGTCCACAGCCACTTTAATGACACCCTGTACAATAAATTATGTATACAAAATGATTATAACTCTTTGGAGGGGCCCCTGCAAGTGAGAGAACACGACGTTTAAACTCCATTAGTTTCACAGTCAATCTACCTCTGGAATTGGGACCCTCCCACACGCCAGCTGGGTTTCAGAATTGCTACCAACCAGTGTCGGCTGTGTCGCCTATTCTTCAATTTCTGAGTGAGAGTGTTAGCTCTGATAATCCTGTTCTGGTAAACCCACTACCATAATACTGTGTGCGTGGAGGGCAGATAACTTGTCTTTCTAGTTTATAGGATCAAGAGGAACAACTTCCAAATCTGATATAGAAACTATCATGCATCACCTAGATATCCTAAACTTTGAGTCTGTTCATTGATTGACTGGAACATTTAGGCTGTCTTCCTGGGAAGGGAAGAGTGTATTTCACGTGCAATGAAGGAGAGTGAATAAAATATCTGATGACCAAAAGGGCAAATTGTGGTGGTCATTAGTGCTACCATCATTGAACGAGCACTCCTTACCAATCTTTGTTAGGCCTGTAGCTTGAGGGAGAAATAAACCTTTGTTTTTAAGCCACTGGGATTGGAATTCAGGGGTGGGGAGTGTTTGCTCCCTAGCCTACCTAGCATACAAAGTTTGCTGAGTCTTTTGGTTCACAAATTTTAGTTGTTTTAATAGTTCAATTAAAAAATAGCATCTAACTATGGCAGACAATGATAATCTACAATCTTACCCATGTCTAACAATCATCATTTCATATGTCTGAATCATTTTTTCAATAAAAAATTTAACAGGCTGAAGATTATGTACTTTGCAGGCTTCATGAGCACATTCCAAAAATTCCTAAAATAAAAGAAAAATAGAATGCATTTCTACAAAATGATATTATAAATCATGTCATACATGCCTTATAAATGCACTTTTCATTTAGAAATAAGAAAATTGTATCTTCTTATATTGATAAATTATTTCTTAAAGCTTTATTTTTTTAATTAAAAGGAGGAACAAATAGAATTAAAATACTTTAAAATATTAGTATTCCCTATTAGAAGTTATTAATGATCATAGCACCATGGTATTGGGTGTATGCTGCATGAAAAAAAAAAAACCTCCTTTTGATAGTGTTTTGCAGAATTTCACTTTTGGTTAAGATATAGAAGGACATGCCAAACAATCCTTCACACTGTAGTAAGTAGAAATAAACAGAGAGGCTAAAAAAATCATAGAAATTTTAAAGATACAGGAGCACTTTGGAAACAAATAAGCCTAAAGAATCTAAATTTCAGACAGAGATGACCTTTCCTAGGTGAGCACAAATCAACAGCTAATTTTGCCTTTGCAGTTTCCAAGTGCAGACATAGGTGGGCACTGGATTGGACCTGCTATAGGCAAAGGGACTTCGCTGAAGTAAGGAGAATCCAACAGAGATTTTAACGGTCATGTGGGTTTGTGTGACAGATTTGAATCAGGAGGAGCCTCAAACACAAAGCCGGTTCTCCCCACTGCCTATGCTTTTGCTGAGTGCGAGGTAACACAAGAAATCAAGGGCTTAGCTGGAAAGGCATATAGACACCTTCTTAGTCTTGGGATGCTTATATGCCAAAATGCTGCTAGAGGGAGGCCCCTATAATATAGCAGGAGAATTCTCACTCTAAAGACATTTGAAACCAGAGGTAAACTAAAGCTCAATGCTTCAACAAAACTCTGGCTTAGGTCAACTCCTGATTGAACTGATCAGCAGCTCAATCTAGCTATATGACAAAGGAAAAACATGGTTTTTCTGCAGGAAAATGCTACTAATTTAGCCTCTACAACTATCTTATACACAATTTTTAACATAAAATCAAAATTTACAAGTCACGAGAAGAAACAGCTGATGATGAAGAGAAAAAACAGTAAATAAAACAAACTCACAGATGACCCAGATGTCATAATTAGCAGACAAGAACATTAAAATAACTTTTATAAATGTATAAAATAAAATAGACAATATGACAGAAAAAATTGATGAAGAATTTAAGCAAAGAAATGAGATCTGTTAATAAAACCAAACTGGACACACTAAAACTGAAAAAATAAAATATGTGAAATTAAGGATTCATTGGATAGGCTTGTCAGCAGACTGGACAAAGCTAAAGAAAGGATCATTAATGTCAAAGACAGGTCAATAAAAAGTATCCAAACTAAAGCATAGATGATAAAAAATAATTTAAAAAAAAACAAAAACAGAGAATAAGAGACATGTGAGACAATAGAAAACAGCCTAACATACATGTAATTGGAGTCCCAAAAGGACAGGAGAGAGAAAATAGAGCAGAAGAAATATTTTAAAAGATAATTAATGAGAATTTTCTGGAGAAACACATCAATCCACAAAGTCGAGAAGTGCAGCAAATCCCAAGCAGGATAAATACAAAACAAAGAACACTAGGCATATAGTCAAACAAGGAAAGAGAGAAAATATTAAAAACAGCCAGAGGGAAAAAATACATTACATTCAGGAAGCATAAATAAGAAAAAAATCTGACTTCTAAGCACAACAGTGAAAGCCACGAGTTAATGGAATAACATCTTTAAAATGATGTAGGGGTGGGAGCATACCCTGCTAATCTAGATTTCTATATCTAGTGAAAATATTTTTCAAAAATGAAGGCTAAATAAAGACATTTTCAAACAAAAGCTGAGAGAATCTGTTGCCATAGGACCCACATGCACACAAGGAATACTAAAGGAAGTTCTGAATGTTGAAGGGAAAAGATTCCAGATGAAAGCACATATCTGCTGGAAGAAATAAGAAACACTAGAAAGGACAAATATGAAAGACTATTTTGTTTTTCAAATACTAATACCTAAAGCAAAAAATAACAATGCATTATGGAGTTTATAATATAACATGGGTGGAAGTAAAATATATGATATCAATAGTATTATAGGCAGGGGTGAGTGGATAATGGAATTACATCATTTAAAGTTCTTGTATTGTTTCTGAAATACAAACTTAAGGGAAATTGTAATAAATCAAGGATGCATATCGTAATCTGTGAAGTGACCACTCCAGTCAAACTAAAAAGCCAACAGAGATTAATGGAGTAATAAACATTACCTGAAACCCAAAAGAAGTCAGTAAAGGAAAAACAAACAAATACAGTACATATTAAAAAGCAAGATAGTATAGTGAGTAGTATTTTTTTTCCTATGGCCCCAGCTCGCCTCAGCTTGGCTGCAGGCACACGGAACTGCTCAGCTGCGTACCTCCTAGCACTGACTCCTAGCAGTATTTTTCAAACTGGAATCTATGGATCCATGGATCTATTGCTATATTCATGAGAGTACAAGAGTTCTCCAAGAGAATGTTAAAATTTTGTATTTTCATTTTGATTCAAAAAAAGTCATATTAGCATATCCTGAATCATCTTGATAATCACCTGTGGTTTAATACAAAAATATGTATGGTTTTTGTCCCTG
The DNA here is from genome assembly GCF_057802395.1 of Ceratotherium simum simum. Lineage (NCBI taxonomy): Eukaryota > Metazoa > Chordata > Mammalia > Perissodactyla > Rhinocerotidae > Ceratotherium > Ceratotherium simum. The sequence continues at coordinate 57,772,902 of NC_141904.1, forward strand.
GGTTCCTGGCACAGGAGCATCTTTTGTTATTCGTAATGAGCAATTTTTCAATCACACGTGAGTTTATGCGATTGAGGTGACTTTGGGTGGGGACCCTAGATAGTCTCAGGATGGCGCCCAGTCATCAGAAAGACCCAGTGGTTAGAAGGTTGGAACTTTCAGCCCCACCTACCAACCTTTGGGGGAGGAGTTGGGGAGAGCCAAAGACGGAGCTCTATAAAAACTCTTGAACAGTGAGATTCAGGGAGCCTCAGGTTTGGTGAACACATCAAGGTGCAGGGAGGATGACACACCCTGAGAGGGCATGGGAGCTCCATGCTGCCACCTCCCATACTTCACCCTACACATCTCTGCCATTTGGCTGTTCTTGAGTGGTATCCTTTATAATAAACCGGTAAACGTAAGTAAACTGTGTTCCTAAGTTCTGTAAGCTGTTCTAGCAAATTATCAAACCTGGGGGCAGGGCGTCATGGAAACCCCTGATTTATAGTTAGTCAGTCAGTATAGGTGGCCAGGACTTGAGATTGCTGTCTGAAGTGAGGGGCAGTCTCGTAGGACTGAGCCCTTAATCTGTGGAGTCTGACACTCCACAGAGTTCGTGTCAGAATTGAATTGAATTGTTGAACCCCAATTGGTGTCCAGAGAGTCAGAGAATTGGTTGCTGGTGTTAGAAAACACTCTATAATCACCTTAATCTGATACTGCCATAGGATCTGTATTACTATTTGAGTTTGAAGATTAAAAAAAAAAAAAAAGGACAGAAAGTAAATGATGCCTTTAAGCCAAGTGATGCCTTAATGATATAACAGCTCAAACACAGAAAAGTTTTTACAGTAATATCAAAAGAAAGAAGGGGTAGAAGAACTGAATCATCACACAGCAAAAGGTGGTTTATGCATGCCGAACTCAAAAGAACCTTCACTGTACATTTTACCATAGAAAATGCCATTAAGTGACAATTTAGTTTCAGCCACACATTATCATCTATCACATTAAATTGAGATTGGTGTTTTGTCTCTAATTAATTTTAAAATTTGTTTTGATTTTACACTATATAACAGCAGGCACTTATTCTTATGTGTACCCATGTGTACGTCTCATTATAACGTCTATAATTTAAATGAAAGTGGAAATGGCTTGTTTCCTTTTTAAAAAAGTCAGCATATTACTTAAATTAGAGAAGCAAATCCTTATGTTAACTATAGGATGTTTTGCCACTTTCAGTTTACCACCTTTTCTATCTGCTGAAGTACACGATAGTATTATAGTATACATAGGAGTAAGTATCATAAATCACATGATAGGAAGTAAAATACTTATACTCTTAAAATGAACATTATCTTTGACCGGAATCTTGTTAACCTCGGTATCATATAACAGAAGATACCAGAATTTACTCATTCTTATTAAGTAAAGTGGCCAAAATAGGGGTTTATCCTCCAAACAGAATAATTTCACCCATTTAATGAAACTTTGAAAACTATTAAGTCATCAAATGAATTTATTTTCAGAATAAGTTATTCTCACAGGTTTACTTACATGATAGTCAGCTTCAGGAAGTTTAATACCAGGAAATAAGTCACTAGTTATTCCATTAAATAAGGGTATATCATGTGATAGAAACTTTGGTTCATTTACATCTTTAATTGATCGAAGAAGCTAAAATCATACAAAAAGTGCAATATAAGTTAATTGCCAGTATTTGCCCACCCAGCCCCCCGCCCTGCCAAGAATCAGTTTCTTTTACATTGCTCCATGGAATCCCCATGCTAAGTCAATACTATGCTTATCAAGCCAAAAGGTTCTGTATTCATATAAAGTATAATGAATAACATAACCCAAAAACTATCATTTCATTCCCATCTAAAAAGGCTCAAGCAATAGCTCTCCTGACTGCCTATAGTTCCCGATCAACTTTGCTAAAAGAAAATTGTCTTTCCACTGAAGCTTTCACAATGTCTGTATTTAATACTTACAAGTACATCTTCATTTTCATCTGGAAATTTTAGTTTTAGGTTTCCAGCAGCCACTAAAACTGCTTTTACTGCTCGCATTCCATAGTCATAATGAAATTGTGATGAGAGTTGCTCTGAGCAAAGCCTGTAGGTCATTACTATCTTCACAGACAGAGGTTTTGCATTCAAAAATCCATAAGAGTAGAGGGAGATTTCTGCTATGAGGGCATAGTTTGGAACCATCATAGCCACTGTTCTAAAAAGAACCTGAAGTATACAATAAATGAAACATATTATTTACATTACGGAAATCATTTTTAAAGCTGAACATAAGCATCCAAAGATAATGTGTTGATATTCAAGTTTATTGCCCAAATGCAGCACTTTTTCATTAACTCCATAATTCTCTCAGTAGCACTTTTTATGTACTTTAATATTTTTTAGATGTCTATAAAGTTTTTAGAGGTTTTATTTACCTTATAGCAAATGGAAAAATAAATGGGAGATTACAAATACATGTGAGAAAATTATACCATTTTGAGTGTATTATGCTGTTACTTTTGCTTAACAAATTTACACTCTTAAAAAAATTACCTTAAGATTGTCTGGCAATTCAGAACGTCCTGCATAGCCAGGATTCATGGTAATAGCTACAAAACAGTTTGGATTGAGCTTTAGCTCTGTCCCTTCAAAAATAAACTCCTCCAGCTTCTGCTGAATGGCTCTCTGAATGCAAAGGATCTGTTGAGCTACCACTGACAACACTTCCAACTCAATTCGATTAAATTCATCAAAGCAAGCCCAAGCACCAGAAGAAGCCAATCCTTTAAAAAACTAAGGACAAGAAAAAAGGAGATGATTTTTCTTAAGAAAGGGCATCATTGTTAAGACAAATATTTAACCTTTTAAGTCAAAATTGAAAGTTAAATTTAATAAAAGCTCCAAAGATAAAAACGTCTTTACCCTAAATCCAAGGTTCACTTACTGCTTAAACCACATTCAAATAATGTTTAAACATGAGTTTGCTTCAGTTTACCCAGTTAGACCTAGCTGTAAGTTTGTAACATTTAAAATGTAATTTTACCTTTCCCATTGCTATATAATCTAGACCATCTGAACAGTTGAACACCACACACTGAACAGCAAGAGCTTTAGCCAAATCCTTGGTGGTTTCAGTTTTTCCTGTGCCTGCTGGCCCTTCTGGAGCACCTCCAAGGTTTAAATAGAAGGCACCTATCTGAAAAAATATATAGATGTGAAAAGAAATCCACACTTAACTGAAAAAAAACCACAATAGATGATTGCTTATGAAATGTATTTAGTCTTATTTGTAGCTTCAGAGGCAGTAATACGATTATATTGTTCAGTTAATTTTTAGCACACAATTTTCTAGCTGAACAAAGAAAAAGCAGTTTAAAGGGTCCAAAAAAGTGAAAATATATCAAAGTCTCCTTATCTTCTAATACTTCATATGTATCCCATTTGCCTTTAAAAACAAAGAGAATCTAGCCTTAGGTGTTAATATTTGGTCAGAAAGGTTTAATTAGAAGTGGTTGTGGAGGGTCCGCCCCGTGGCTTGGCGGTTAGGTGCGCGCACTCTGCTACTGGTGGCCCGGGTTTGGATCCCGGGCGCGCACCAACACACTGCTTCTCCGGCCATGCTGAGACCGCGTCCCACATACAGCAACTAGAAGGATGTGCAACTATGACGTACAACTATCTACTGGGGCTTTGAGGGAAGGAAAGGGAGTAGGATTGGCAATAGATGTTAGCTCAGAGCCGGTCTTCCTCAGCAAAAAGAGGAGGATTAGCATGGATGTTAGCTCAGGGCTGATCTTCCTCACAAAAAAAAAAAAAAAAGAAGTGGTTGCAGAGATGATTGTAGAGATCAATAACAATCTCCATGGCTAGCTGCAAAGAGAGTAAACACCTGAAAGTGAATGTTATAAATGGGGGCCCATCATTGGAACAGAAACAGATGACTTATTATTTAATTTTGTCTATGATTCATCCTGGCTATTGCAGTCCACCCTTGGTATGTTCTCCATTTTCTCCATTCCCTTAACCCTGTTCTATACTTCTCTTACCAGTAGTATCATTTTCTACCTTGCATTACAGTTAACTATGTACATTGTTTTTTCTCTCAGTTAGTCTTTAAGCTCCTTAAGAGCAACATTAGCAGTATCTGAATTCTCTCTGGGTCCCCACAACTAAAACAGTGGCTGGAAATTTTTAGAAGCAGGTAAATTACAGTCAACTCCCTCTAACTACGGAGTTTGTTTTGTGCAAACCACTATGAGTTTGCAAAGCTTAACTCCTTTTAGAAAAAACAGGGTTAAGAGACCAAGGTTGTACATACGGAAAGGCAGGGGGTATATGGGAACTCTCTGTACTTTTTACTTAATTTTGCTGTGAACCTAAAACTGCTCTAAAAAAATCAAGTCTATTTTTTAAAATAATAAATAATAAACCTATGAAAATCATATGTTCACATTTACTAAAATGAAAAAATAGAGACAGCTCATTAAATAAAGGCAATATCAATGATATTTTACCCATCTTAAATTTATAATAAATGTTATACTGTTAATGTTCATTCACTTGATTGCTGGAAACCTCAGGCTCTCCCTTCTTTACAATTTCAAGAAAATGCTTACAAATGTGTTCCTTTTATTATGGATAATATATATACTAGGAGACTTTTTTTTTCAATGTCTAGTGTTGTATACAAGTGTTTAATGTGATTCTGATTTTACAACTCAAAGTTGTTAGCTTCTACCTTACAAGTATTCACAGCTGCTGATTTCACTGAGGTCCCAGATAAGACATAGAAGCTTGAGATTCATTTACTCAACAAATATTTAGGAAGTAACTATGTACTTATTTACTACTAGAGGAGACAACAAGACACACAAGATCCCTGGCCTCCGGTAGCTTTCTGAGAAAGTAAAGGGTTTGGTGAAACATTTTATCATAGATGCATTGGCACCCTACCCAGATTCCCTTTACTGGCCATTGCATCCATCCCCCAATTGCTAAGAGTGTCAGCTACAAATAGCTCACAACTGTTCTTCTCTTTTGAGAATTGTACTCAACTAATAGCTTGTCAGCAAATACTGTACCTGAAAGCTTGCTCACACTCCTAACCCCAGGGGTGACCCATAACCAATGACAATAAAGGGATATAAAAGCCAGACCTCTTTGCCTTGAAGTGGGGTTCCTCCGTGATGCCATTCATGCTTCAAAGCTCCCCGTGAGATCAGGCTAAGGCCATACATCTGTTGAAACCACATCTTTGCTTAGCTTTTTCCCCTGCTTTCCTTACTTCCTTACAGGTTTTTACTGAGAGCATTCCCTAGTAAATCTAGGGAATCTAGTAAATTTGCCCAAGAATCCCCATTTCATCTCTGCTTCTAGAGATCTCAATCAAAGACACTATAATTTTACATACTCAGCACAGGTGGATTGATGTTTCTTGACGTTCCTCCTCAATTCCCAGGCAGGGTTGCCAGATTTAGCAAATAAAAATATAGGCTGCCCACTTAATATTTGGGACATACCTATACTAACAAATTATTCATTGTTTATCTGAAATTCAAATTTACCTGGGAGTCCTGTATTTTATCTGGCAACCCTACTCCCAGGGTTTGCTTGTTTGTCTGTTTTTATAATTTTAGCTCTATCTTCCATAGCTTCCCAACACAGACCTCAGCACCACCCCCTACATTTCAGTTCTCTCCTTCCTATTTAACAGAACTAACTTGGAATTCTAAGGCCCAAAGGTACTTTTCTCATCTTCCTGTCATCTCTCCCAAACCCCACTACAAAAACTGATACCATTTTCAGAAGCTCTGGTTTTCTCTTTAAATCCCTAGCACCTTCCTTTTTCTAATTATCCCCAATGGTAGTGACTCATGATTTTCAAACATTAGAATTCACTCTTGTCTTCTTCAAAAGCACCCAAAAGTAAATATTCATTACCACAATTTCACATAAAGAGAATTTGGGATTAGGAAGGGATAGCCATATTCAACTATTACAGATAAGAGAATAAAATGAGGATAGCCAGGTTACATTTGGACAAGAAAATGACACCACTCCAAAAAGTAATCTTTAATGTGTGAATTAAAATAATTTAAATACATACCAATGTTCTGTAACACCTGTCGGTTAGAGGAGTAATGACGAGTCTAGGTGAGTTACCAAGATATTCATAAGCATATTTTACATTGCAATTAATGATACGAACTCGAGCATTCTCATATTCCCAATAATATCGAAGCTGAGCAAGCCACTGGAAATCTGTATCATGTGAGACACCTAGAAAGAATAAAGTAAAGCAAGACACATAATCCTGAAATGGAAATAATTTGAAAAATAGGTATTTTATCATCTTTTATAACAACAATATTAAAATAATCTGTTTTCCAATTTATAGAAAAGATCATGTAAAATAAATTCTGTTGAGAGAAAAAGACATATAGTATAAGTCTTTGTTTCTAGAAGCTATTGATATATTACCTTTAATATATTAAAGAAAAAAGTCACATACCCATATCAATCATGTCCATGACCACATCTCTAGCATGGACATCAATAGTAACCAAAGCCCCCAGAGTGATCCTGGTCTGCTTCGACAGTTTTCCTCTTACTAGCTCTACAATATCATTTAGCTGACTCTGAAGTTCCTTGTAGTACTTCTTTAATCCCTACAAAATAAAAAAGCAATTACCCTGAGGTTATATAGTACCTAAAACATGTATTTTATATATTTACTCTTCTACAAAACAATTCTGATTTCATAATGTATCTCAACATAGAAATGAATTAGAGAATAAAGTGATTTTGTCTAAGCCTAGTAAAATATTAAGAATAAGTTTTCAGAGAATTGTATAATTTTAATACTACATGTAGAAATTGGGAGAAGACTGCCTTTGCAAAGAGTAGATAAGCTAACTAAGAAACATAGTAGGTAGAAAAGAATGTTATGTAAAATCAAATAATGCTTTACCTCCGTCCCACCACTTATAACTTCCTGTGTTTCAGAAGTCCAGAACATTTGAGAAACACAAAGTACAACTTGGCCAGGCCACTCTCGAACCCAGTCTCTTCTTGCAGATTCTGGATAAGCCTGAATAATGAAAATGCATCTCTAACTTTAAAAGATTATGAAAGGAAAAAAAAAAAAAGCTAAATGTCTAACAATAGAGAAGGGCAATATTTGGTACATTTGTAGACTAGAATATCATATAGTCATGAAAAATTTTAGATGACTATTTAAAAGACAATTTTTTATAAATTATGATTATATTTTTGACATATTTGTTTGTTTATAAAAGAATGAAAAGATGAGTACCAATATGTTTAATCAGTTATCTCTGAAAGAATTTGATTGTCGATTCTCCTGGAAGTTGATTTCTATATGATTTTTATGTTCCTTTCCTGTGGGGAGTTGTCAAGTTTTCTATATAGAATACATACTAATGGGCCGGCCCTGTGGCTTAGCGGTTAAGTGCGCGCGGCGCTCTGCTGCTGGCGGCCCGGGTTCGGATCCCAGGCGCGCACCGACGCACCGCTTCTCTGGCCACGCTGAGGCCGAGTCCCACATACAGCAACTAGGAAAATGTGCAGCTATGACATACAACTATCTACTGGGGCTTTGGGGGAAAATAAATAAATAAATAAAAGAGAAAAAAAGAATACATACTTACTTCATCATAATGAAATTGATAAAATTTTTTTACAATTTTATTAAATTGTAAAAAAAAATCAGCCTAATAGATTATGTATATTGATGCCAATATTTAATGGAAAAGGAAACTATACAATCTAGTGGAAAAATGGACTAGTAGTTAGAGCCCTTGTATTAACTATCCATAGCTTTTCCAAAAACATGTATGAGCAGAGTATATAATTTGAACAATTATATAATATTTTTATGCTGAAAATGCATTTAAGTGGATTTATTGGGGGCAGTTTTAATCTTTTAAAAAATAACTTGCTTCAGAAGTGAATGGTAATAGCAGATCCAAATTATAAATTTAAAAAAACAACTGCAGAACAAACTTTGAAGTTGATGCTAATTGAAACTATATTTTTAATACAATAACACCATCTTAGATATAAGAACATTAAACATAAGATATAACTATATATTATCATTAAAATGCATTTTATTAGTAATATTTAGAAATAAATGCAAATGACAAACTAAGGCTGAGTTTCAACGAAGGCTGAGTTTCAAAGAATGGGAGCCATTACTAGGTACATAGGAGGTAAATTTCTATACTGATTAAGGAAATATTTTCACAGATAATGTTGATTCTTTCCTATGTGTTTTAGTTTGTTTAGAATCATAAATAGAAAAAGGAAAGAAAAAGTAAAAATTTATCTGCAGGGGGGCTGGCCTGGTGGCGTAGTGGTTAAGTTTGCATGCTCCGCTTCAGCAGCCTGGGCTTCGCAGGTTTGGATCCCGGGCACGGACCTACGCACCATTTATCAAGCCATGCTGTGGCAGGCGTCCCACATAAAGTAGAGGAAGATGGGCACAGATGTTAGCCCAGGGCCAATCTTCCCCAGTAAAAAGAGGCAGATTGGCAGTGGATGTTAGCTCTGGGCTAATCTTCCTCACAAAAAAAAAAATTTATCTGCAGGAACATTGAAGCTGAACAGAAGAGCCACTGCAAGAAGATGAGCTTCATAGGGCTCTTGGTGAAGGAAAAAGGATACCTCATTCATGTAAAGTGAGTTGCTGGATATAAGGCTGAAATGCCTTTTAAAGTGATTTTTTTACTACACAACTGTTCCTTTGTGGTCCTAAAGGCACAAATATACTAAAGTTTATTATTCATGATTAGGTTAATTGGATTAGGATAAGTGAGGTACATATAGTGTCTAGGTGTTATATTTCTTTCAAATATTATATATCCTTTAATGTATGCTCCTTGAATGTTTGTTCATCTCATTTCAAGTTTTTAAGTAATTTTTAAGTGTAAACAGCAGTAAGTGAGCTAGATGACGCATTTAACACTCACGTCTGAGGTTCTTTCTGATCTTAGGGCTTTTACACAGGATACCTAGATGCTCTCTCATTTGCTCTTTACCTAGTTAATTCCTACTTACCCTTTGGCTCTCAGTTTCAATTTCACTTCCTCTAAGAGCCTATCACTAGAACACTCCCTACCCCATCCTAATTATATACACCTTATTATTATTTCTCATAACATCTTTTTTCTTTTGTAGCGATTAATCACATATTATCAACTCATACTAATATTATTTTAATAATTATGTTAGAAGCGAATAAAAAGGGCCGGCCCCGTGGCTTAGCAGTTAAGTGCGCGCGCTCCACTACTGGCAGCCTGGGGTTCGGATCCCGGGCACGCACCCACGCACCGCTTCTCTGGCCATGCTGAGGTCACGTCCCACATACAGCAACTAGAAGGATGTGCAACTATGACATACAACTATCTACTGGGGCTTTGGGGAAAAAAAGAAGGAGGATTGGCAAAAGATGTTAGCTCAGAGCCAGTCTTCCTCAGCAAAAAAAGAGGAGGATTAGCACGGATGTTAGCTCAGGGCTGATCTTCCTCACAAAAAAAAAAAAAAAAGAAAGAAACAAATAAAAAGTAAAGAAAATAATAAATGGTTTAAAATAGTAAGAACTTTAATTTACTGATACCCATTCAAAACCTCCTAAAAGAAAGCATTTACAGAATATAGGGTATACATTGAATCCTAGGAAACGCACCAGTCTGGCTGCAGCGATCACATCATGAATACTCCGGAGCATTAAATCTTCCACTTGAATGAGCCACTTTTCCACAGCACCTCGTGCTGCAGATGTGGAAATAAGTGCAATCAGCTCCACTCGCTCACCTTCAGAGCTATACATGGCCTTAATGTCCAAATTGGGAAGGAACTCCAATTTAGCAATGCCCTCAAAGCATTTTTTTAAATGAGGCTGAACTCTAAGTGGATCTTTGGTCTCTGACAAAATCTCTAACATTTCATCATTTGATAAGAAGAAAAAACTACAGAAAAACATGCAAATACAAAAGTTTTAGTTATAATTCATCACACCTCAGAAAATGCTTTTGATTATAGTACAATGGGTTATCCATCATACCGAGGGAAGAAAAGACGTTTTTTTTCAAGATATGCATTAAGCCCTTTCATAATTTTCTCCAAAAGTTCATTGCAGTTCTGCAGTTTTTCCAATAAACCTGTTAAAGAAGTAGCAGCAAGAACCTGAAAGAGACACAATCGTTCAGGTCAGCACTTATATACCAGATATAAGACCTAAACAGTAATCTATATAATGTCAAAAATGTTAAAATGTCAAAAGGTTTATGAAAATTGTCATGAAATGTTTTTGTAATGTAATGTGAAACTATTAAAATTCAATAAATCATAAATCTTCTCATCCAAGGATGCTAGTTACAAATGAGAAGTTATGACTGTCATGCATATTTTCATTTCTTCTATAGTCTTTTGAATGATGTCGGAAGAGTCTATTAGGTTGGTGTGTGATTTTTTACGTTTACAACTGTCAACTATAAACTTAACTATCTACAGTATGAGTTGGCAAACTACACTCCAAGGGCTAACTCCAGCCTGCTGCCAGTTCCTTTTTTTTTCAGCTTTATGAGGTATAATTAAAAAGTAAAAATTGTATATATTTAAGTTGTACAACTTGATGTTTTGATAAACATATAGATTGTGCTGCCAGTTTTTGTACGGCCCATGAGCTGAGAATTATTTTTATACTTTTAAAAGTATAAAATACTTTTTATACTGAATATAAAAGTATAAAAGTATAAAAATTTTATACTTTTAAAAGTATGAAAATATACTTTTTATACTGAAATATAAAATGTATATATATTTAATATAATATATATTATATATTATATATAATATAATATAAAAAATTTCTGAACAATTAAAAGAATAATAATATTTCATGGCACACGAAAATGTCAGCATCCATCAACAGTTTTATTGTAGCACAGACACACCCATTCATTCACATATTATCTCTGGCTGCTTTCTTGATACAACGATGACAGAGTTGAGTAGTTGCAAAAAGAGACTATCTGTCTCACGAAGCCTAAAATATTTACCATCAGGCCGTGTGCAGAGAAAATTTGCTGACTCTGATCTGCAAGAAATCATGTCTCACAAATGTTCTAAAGTCAACGTACAAGGCTAAATCCTTGAAACTCATAAATTTCAGTGTACCATTGACTCTCAGTAAGTCCAGCACAGCTACTTTTTCATCTAGCATTGAAGTCACTTACTTCTTAAATTGAATACTAGATTTAAAAAAAGCGGACGCGGGGCCACCCCGTGGCATAGCGGTTAAGTGCACGCGCTCCGCTGCTGGTGGCCCAGGTTCGGATCCGGACTCGCACCGAAGCACCGCTTGTCAGGCCATGCTGTGGCAGCATCCCATACAAAGTGGAGGAAGATGGGCACAGATGTTAGCCCAGGGCCCATCTTCCTCAGCAAAAAAGAGGAAGATTGGCATGGATGTTAGCTCAGGGCTGATCTTCCTCAGCAAAAAAAAAAAAAAAGTGGATGCGTATCTATGAACTATGCATACTATGTTATGAAAAATACATTGTATGTTTTTCAACATTACAATCTCACTCAACAAGTGCTATACTCACTAGGAGAGACACACAGGAAGGGAGACCAACTGAGAGAACTGCAGATTCTTTTTTCCCAACACTCCCAAGCATTTAGAGTCATTGAGTAGAATGTCAGGTGAATCATTTACACTACTCATTCTCTCTCTCTCTCTCTCTCTTTCACTCTCCATTTTACCTTATTTTACTATTTATTTTACAAGAGGAGGGGAGCAATGAGTATATATAGTAGAAGTCAAGTGAGTTAAATGTACATTTTAAGCATCTCCACTCTATATATTAAAGAGATATAAGCAGTGTATCTTATGAATTGAAAAGTAAAATTATTTTAATGCTTTCTCATATTTTTCTGAATTTTCTAGTTTGTATACAATGAACAGGTTTTATTTTTGTAATCAGAAAAAAAAGAGCCAAATGCTTCTTTAATAGCCAAAAATAAAGTTTCCCCTTTATTTGTAAGAGAGAAAACAAACACTTCACCTTTGGATCTTTTGCACAAAACTTCATAATATCCCTCCAATGCCTGTCTACTGTCTGAAACTGATGGCCTTCTTCTGGCATCTGATGCATGATATCCTCAGAACAAAAAATGGGCTCCAAATACAGCCACTGAGCCTGTACTTTTAGCCATTCATCAATTGTTTCTTGTATTCGAATCAAACGGTCCTCCCAGGCCTTAATGAAAAGCATACTGTACTAAATTTCAGTTATTAAAGAAAACCCATAAATTATAGCAAGGAATATTTGTTAGAAATTTACTGTTATTTTTAAATCAATGCAAAACAGCTTAAGGTCACTTATGGGTATCTCACAGGGGCTTAGAAAACCTCCAAGAGGTATGAAGTTTTCCTAAAGCATTGGAACTCACAATTGGAAATGACTGTAATTATTTAGATCAATTTCCTAATCTCTAGGTGAAACATCCCAAGTCTGAAAAGCATCCAGGAATATATCCTGCTCTACACCAGTGGTTATCAAGCTAGGGGCTATTTTGCCCCCCACCCCAAGGGACATTTGATAAGTTCTGGAGGGTGTGAGGGTGCCACTAATATCTAGTGGGTAGAGGCCACGGATGCTGCCAAACTTCCTACGTGTACAGGACAGCCCCCATAACAAAGAATTATTCAGCCCAAAATGTCATTAGTGCTAGGTTGAGACACCATGTTCTACATCAACACAATTTGGAAAAAAAAAATAAAAAACAAAAAAAATCTTCTTATTCTCATAGGTCTAGAATTGACAAGATATTTCATTAGCTGAAGATCATTCATATAATCTCTCTTGGGTTCTTAAATATGTGGCCGAAGGTACTATGTATCAAGAGATTAGGTTTCCTATTTTTATTGTTTTAAAACATCTAAGAGGGGCCGGCCTGGCGGCACAAGCGGTTAAGTGCGTGCGCTCCACTGCGGCAGCCCTGGTTCACTGGTTTGGATCTCGGGCGCGCACCCACGCACCGCTTGTCAAGCCATGCTGTGGGGGCGTCCCATATAAAGTGGAGGAAGATGGGCATGGATGTTAGCCCAGGGCCAGTCTTCTTCAGCAAAAAAGAGGGGGATTGGCAGATGTTGGCTCAGGGCCGATCTTCCTCACAAAAAAAAAAAAGATCTAAGAGAGTTTTTAAATTCGTCTTGTAATTTCTTCCTTTGTTAGACAAGAAATTTCTGCAAAAGACATAATATCTTATCAGGAAAGGCTAGGCCAGCCTGATTCATGGGAAAATGTGCAGCATTATGTCCTTTTGGAAGAACACCATTCTTTGCCTTTTCTAAATATTGAGAGACAAGGTCTTCTATAAAAACACTATTTCTGTTCAAATTAAAATAAGACTGCCTTGGTTTGGATACCAGTTCTGTCATTTATTAGCTGGGAGAACTTGGGTAAATTACCTATGCCTTGGTTTCCTCATCTATGAATACATATAGTAACGGTGCCTACCTTGAAGCTTGGCTATGGGGATTAAATGAGTTAATAAATGTAAAGCCCCTAGAGCAGTATCTGGCGTATAGTTAGAAATCTATACATATCAGGGGAAAAATCCATTTCTTGTTTTTTTCCCATTTTATATAGTCCCCAGTTAGAATTTTGATACTACCTATATAGTAATTAGTTATTATAATTTGTTTGCTTTCTGTATTTACCCACATCAACTACAAGGATTTGAAATAATCTTATAGTCTCAAATATCATTTGTTTTTCTCAAGTGGAAAATAATTCATTAATTATTCTAAAAAACCCTCAAGCTAGTTGTTCACTAATATAATTAAAGTATGGAATGCAGAACTTCACTATAAGTTACAAGAACATAGTATGAAACAGGGTCTGGGCTGTCTAAAGTTAGCAAAAATAATACCAACTGTTTTCCTTCCCAGTCTATCACCGTCATTGGAGAAGACGTTTTTAAGAAAACATAATTTTTTCTTTTCAAAGTCATTAGATTTAATGTCTCAGATCTGTTCTATATAGTTCCACATTAATCTTTTAATATCTGTTCCTGTATTTCACCAAAGCTATCCAACAAACTGACTAATTTCCACAAGAGCATATATGTAATAAGATTGCAATTTTTATAAATGACCAGGAGCTTACTATCATATTTAACATACCTTAATCTCTTTTTCAAATGGTTTGATGAAAGGTGAGCCTCTCATTGTTTGAGTTTTTATAATTTGATCATCAAGGAGAGCCTGAATCTCATCTACTGAAGAAAGAATACATACTCCAGTATCACGATATAGATTTATATGAAAAGCAATATCATCCCAAGTTCCTATCATTGTATGCATGGCTTTCTCTAATGAAAATTCCTAAAAGGGAGGAAAGAAGAAACAATGGGATGGTGAAGAAATGATCTTTTTCATTATGTTGACTTTCCCTAGTGAATTCAGTAGCCTTTGATACCATTACACAGTCAATTTCTTAAGATAATCTGTGACTACATTGTAAATGTCTTTAAGTTAGAAAGGTTTTTTAAACAATATAAAAATTCCTAAGGAGAATGATAAAGCAGTTTTTAAAAATTTACTTGCTATGAAAACTATTGCTGTCAGTATTAAAATAGATAATAGAATAAAATACCTGCTGGACTTTCTCTGAAGTGGCTTTTCAGAAGTGTATAGTCTGAGAATGCTTGGTGTGTATTTCAAGAACCCTAGAAGGCCATATTTATTTTGCTACATCACACACACATCACATGCCACACACACATCCACCCAATATTCTTAATGGAAAAATTATGTATCAAGACTAGCATATCACCCATGCATACCAGAATGTGGCAGAATTAAGAAGAGGTCAAAGGAGCCATTTCTAGTCTGGATTCAAGACAAGGAAGTAGTATAGAAGCACACACTTTATGGAGAAAAAAAAGAGTAGTCTTCTATCATTTTCTCCCATCTCCTCCCATTGCTATCCAGTACCATATATTCAACCACCACAAAAACTATGATTACTTGATTAACAAACTCATCACATAAAGTATTTCAGTTGATCTTCAAATTTACCTTGCTTGCACCTGCACTTATCACTTCAAATTGTTCCAAGTATGGTGTAAGGTTTAATTTCAAAACTTTTCTCATTGTAGTTCCAGAGTCTGGAGTCAAGTCATAGCCTACGATTTCTGATATCTGCTTCCAGTGACGTGCTCTCATTCCTGGATTGCACAGGATTGAGACAGTAGGGATATATTCCTAATGGTGAAAATATAAACAATAATGAGTCACTCATTTGACTTCCATACACATAGATTTTATAGATGAAGCTTTGATAATATAAAGATTACATTTCATGAAATTATTTAATATATTTAATGAGTCCAATCAAAATCCCATTTAGATTTGGAGGGGTAGAGAAACTAACAAAATTATTCTAAAGTTCATCTGCACAAATAAACATGTAGAAATAGCCAAGAAAATTATAAGAGTAAAAAAGAAGAAGGGTAAATGTTCCATAAGATATTAAAGTATATGCTAAAACTATGGTATTATTATAGAAATACAAAGTTGTTATATGTATTATATATAGAAATATATACTATAACATAACATAATATAAGATATAGTTATAAGTACACACACACACATAACATGAATGGGGAAAAAGTCTGCACCAAAATGCCAAACAAAACTTTTGTTTGGAAATGAAAATTAAATATTTAACAAAAACATTTAGTTCAATATTCTTGATATTGACATTAGAATATTTTCTTTAAAATCAGGAACAATATAAGAATTGCCATTATTACTACTTCTAATCAACACTGTATTAAGTGTCTCAGCCAGTGAAGTAATATAAATAAATAAAAGATATAGGGAAGAGAAATTAAAAAAAAACTGACATTGTTCACAGATTATTGTCTATGTACAGTGGCTGGATATTAAATTAATACAAAGAAATTAAATAGAATTTCTATATACCAGCCACAGATAGAAAACATAATTAAAGTCAATTTATAAGAGCAACGACAATAACAAAATAAAGTACCTAGGGATAAATCAAATGAAAGCCATGCAAAGCTATTTTAGAGAAACTATATAACTTTATTAAAAGGTGTTAAAGAAAATCTAAATAAATAGAGATGTATACCATGCACTGATAGATGTACACCATGCACTGATAGACTCATTATCATACAAGTGAAAAAGGGTTATTATTCAAAATGTATTATAAAAATTCCATAAATTAACAATAAAAACAACACAACCAACAACTGAATCAATGATCCAAAAAAAAGAGTCAAAAGGCATAAATAGGCATTTCACAGAAGAAATATGAAAGGCAAGTAGAATGTAAGTACTATGAGGGCAGGGATTTTTGCTCATATGACTACAAGTAGGAAAATCAATCAATTAGGTAAGTAAGAAATAATATATAGCAGTGAAAATGAAGGAACTACAGTTACACTCAAGAACATGGATGAGTCTGAGAAACATAATGTTGACTAAAAAAAATCAAGTCACAGAAGACTACATATAGATGATGTATTTTTATAAATTATTATATACAAATGTGATAAAACAGAAAAAGCAAGGGAATTACAAACACAGAATTTATGATAAATTTATCTTTAACCGGGACTAAGGAGATAAAATGGGGAGAAGGCATATACAGAGAGAAGCAACAGCATTGATAATCTCCTAATCTCAAAAAGAGGGAAGGGTTCATGGATGTTCATTTTCTTGTTATACTGTGTAACTTACATACATGTTACATATATTCTTCAAGTATTATATAATTAAAATGTGTTAAGAAAGAGAGAGAAAGTAAGAATACTTATCATTTCCTCTTTCCAATCCAATTCAAACCCCATCAAAATCATGCTTACACTTCTGGTCACCTCCTTAGTTAAGCCTTACCTGTTCTCCAAATGACAAAATTAATTGCTCCATGCCCTTCCTGTCAAAGGATACAACTATCCTCTACCTATGAATTTCTTCATCTGCCTTGTATTACAACCAGATGTTCACAGCCTATTCCTCTTACCACATTGCATTCCCCTTGAGGGGCAAAAGTCAATTTGAGTGACATAGACAATAAAAATATTGAACTAGAAGACTCTAGCTAATGTCAATATCCACGCCAGTTAGGCAAGAAAAATAAATAAAAGGCATTTAGATTGGAAAGGAAGAAGTAAAACTATCTCTATTTTCAGATGACGTGATCTTGTATATAGAAAATCCTAAGAAATCCATTTAAAAACTGTTAGAACTAATAAATGAGTCCAGCAAGGTTGCAGAATACAAAAATCAATGGTATTTCTATAAACTAGCAATAAACAATCCAAAATTGAAAGTAAGGGAAAATTCCCATGTACAATAGCATCAAGAAGCATAAAATACTTAGGAATAAATTTAATAAAAGAACTGCAAAACTTGCACACTGAAAATTACAAATAATTGTTAAAAGGAATTAAAGAAAACCTAAATAAATGGAAAGACACCTCATGTTCATATATTGGAAGAATCAATATTGTTAAGATTGTGATACTTCCCAAATTGACCTACAGATTCAATGCAATCCCTATCAAAATCCTAGCTTCCTTTTTTTTTTTTAAGGTTTAAAATGCATTTGAATAAGTTGATGCTGCATTACTGCTCCATTTCTCAGAAAAACTCCCAAGGTATCAGGAAAAAATAAAGCACGGTACACCAGTAAAAAAAATGAGCACAGCTAAGAGCTACTGTCAGATCTTTAGCATACAGCAACCTTGTTCCCAAGATTGTACTAGACCTATCAAGAAAAGCTATTAACAGCAATATCATAGACACAAAATGGCCATTCCTGGATTGTCTTTTACCCAAGAAGAATGTGGAAGTAAGTTAACACAAGATTTTTTTAAAGATACATTAAATGAAAATTTCTAAGAGATTTCATGTCTTCCTTAGGACATAAAGGGATCTTGTATGGGAGACAACAGAACCTTATGTATGTGACCTCTGTGAACATCTGCTTGAACTCTCATGTGGGAGTGAATGGAACCATGGGTCTGTCATTAGGGGATGTTTGATTTTTGTGGTATATGTGGCAGTGTCTCTGGGTTTGGGGGATATAAAAATGAGAAGGCGGGCTGGCCCCGTGGCTTAGCGGTTAAGTGCACGCGCTCTGCTACTGGCGGCCCGGGTTCGGATCCCAGGCATGCACCAATGCACCGCTTCTCCAGCCATGCTGAGGCCGCGTCCCCCATACAGCAACTAGAAGGATGTGCAACTATGACATACAACTATCTACTGGGGCTTTGGGGAAAAAAAAAATGAGAAGGCAAGTAGAACAGAATGCACAAAGAATGGAATGATTAAGATTAATAGGGCTCTAACCGGATCCATGTTGCCATGGTTCCCCCTAGGTCCTCAACAATCACATGACACTTCAAGAATGCACCACATACATTTGATCAGTTAAAAAAATATACCACACAGAACTGATTGTTAAATACCACCACCCCGCCCCCTGCCCTCTGCTTCCAGCATACTCCCTAGGGTAGTACAGGCAGGGAAGACCTAATTATTGGGAGGAATTTCTAACACTTCCAGGGTAGAATTCTGGCTAGTCTGGAAAGGGCCCTTCTTTTAAGAATTTTTGGAAACCAGACACTGCAATATTAGTATCAGCAATGTCTGCTTGGAACAAATTCAGCTCCAGGAGCTGCACAGTTGAGTACAGCAGGGGTTCCACCAATTGCCTCAGTTCCTTCCATTGTAGCAGCTTGTCCAAAGCATTCAGTTGTGGGTGGGGTCAATCTCCAGGTTCCATCAACATCATAGGGGCAGGTCCTGGTGGAGCTGGAGTACCAGCTGGCACAGAGGTAGGTGGCATGGCACCTCTGTTGTTTATGCCCATAGCACCTTTCATAGCCATCTGGCCCATCCAGGTCTCTAGCATCAGAGAAGGTTCCCTTGAATCCTTCCTGCTGTCACTGCACCATTTTTTCCTGTTGCCGCTGCATCTCTTCCTCATGACGCCTGTGCTCCTCCTCCAGCCTGAGCTCCAGTTGATTTTGTTTTTGCATGTCTTGGTTGTACAGCTCTTCCATCCTCTGAAGTTCTTCTTGAAGCCTCATCAAATCCTGCCTCGTTAGCATGACCTGGTGCTTGTGGTGGGCAGCCCCCATCTCCATCTCCAGTTTCTCATGAGCTTCCTTGATGTTGAGGCCCACTTGGTCTTGTTGCTGCTTCTCTATCTCAATGAATGCCTTCCATTGCATCGGCATACTCATGTTTAAAGGTGCCAGGCTGTGCAAATCTGGGTGGCTGCTCTCAATCCTTGTCAAATTGCTAGTTCTTTATGAGCAACTTCTCTGGAAGTCTCTCTTCGTCATCTAACTGGTCCATGGGCTCCACAGTCACAGGCTGAGGAAATGTGGTTAGCAGTCAGGAGCCTTTACTGCATTTGTCCAGAGCTTTGCCAGCAGCTGGCTTCCCTGAGAACTCAACAATGCCTTCTACTGAGGGCCTTCTTCAATCATCCATTATGATTATAGCCCTCTCCACCTGCCCAATATAGAAAAGGCTTCCTTCAGCAGTTTGTTGGATGCATACTGAGGAAGGTTTTGGAACATAAAGGATGCACTATAGCCAGCCAAGCATACATTCAGCTGCTTTCTGTGGAGTAGCATGTTGTCCAGCTCCACTTTGGCAATCTTGCTAGGGTTCATGTTTCCAAGCAAATAAAGATGAAGCCCTTGTCCTTACAAATGAAGGCTTTGCCTGCCTTCCCATATTTCTCAAATAGTTTCCGCATTTCCTCCTCAGTGATGTCAGAAAAAGAGATGGCTATGTTGGTTGAAAGTCTTCTCTCCCGGTTTCCTAAAGTTTTTTAGGGCAACAATCAAGCCTTCATTTTGGCTGTTGGCCTATTGCCCATTTGCAGGTATTGGCAGTGGCAGTGGCTGCTGCTATTGCTGCTGGTGGTGATGCTAATGATGCTTCCTTGGAATACGGCTTTGCTTCTCCAAGTTAAAAGTTTCACTGCACTGCATTTTTGTACCCCTCTACCAACTGTTTTCCCCTCAGAGTAATGGTGACACTACACGGCCTCCACCATCGCCTCAACTGCCTTTTTTTTTCCACAAATTGACAAGCTGATCATAAAACCCATATGAAAATGCAAGGGATCCAGAATAGCCAAAACAATCTTGAAAAAGAAGAATAAAGTTGGAGGATTGACACTTTCCAATTTCAAAATGTATTACAAAGCCACAGTAATCAAGACAGTATGGTGCCAGCATAAAGTTATACATACAGATCAATGGAACAGAACTGAGAGTCCAGAAACAAACCCTCACATATACAGTCAACTAATTTCCAACACAAGTGCCAAGACAATTCAATGGGGAAAGAATAGTCTTTTCAACAAATGGTGCTAGGACAACCATATATTCATATATCCTACCCCTACCTCACATCACATACAAAAATTAAATCAAAGTGCATCAAAGACCTAAATGTAAGAATTGAAAGTATAAGATTCTTAGAAGAAAACATCAGTGTAAATATTCATGGATTAGGCAATAGTTTCTTAGATATGACACCAAAAGCACAACCAACAAAAGAAAAAATAGATAAATGAGACATCATCAAAATTAAAAACCTTTGTGCTGCAAAACGTACCATCAAAAAAATCAAAGGACAATCCACAGAGCAAGAGAAAATTTTTGTAAATCATGTATCTGATGAGGGACTTGTATCTAGAATATATAAAGAATTTCTACAATTGAATAATAAGAGACAAATAACCCAATTTAAAAATGGGCAAAGGATCTGAATCAATATTTCTCCAAAGAAAACATACAAATGGCCAATAAGCACATGAAAAGATACTCAGCACCATTAGTTACCAGGTAAATGCAAATCAAAACCACAATGAGATATCACTGAAAAGACAGACAATAACAAGTGTTGGCAAGGATGTGGACAAGTTGGAACACCCATGTATTGCCAGTGGGAATGTAAAATAGTTTGGAAAACAGTCTGGCAGTTCCTCAAAAAGTTTAACATAGAATTTGCCATGTGACCCTGCAATTCCACTCCTACATATATAGCTAAGAGAAGCAAAACATATGTCCACACACAACTTGTACATGAATATTCATAGCAACATTATTGAGAATAGCTAAAAAATGGAAACAATGCAAATGTCCATCAAGTGATGAATGGATAAACAAGATATGGTATCCATACAATGAAATATTATTCATCAATAAAAAAGAATGAAGTATGACATGTTACAACATGAATGAACCTTGAAAACATATGCTAAGTGAAAGAAGTAAGTCACAAAGGCTACATATCATATGATTCAATTTAAATGAAGTGTCTGGAATAGATAAATCCATGGAGAAAGAAAGTAG
This sequence comes from Ceratotherium simum simum, assembly GCF_057802395.1. Taxonomy (NCBI): domain Eukaryota; kingdom Metazoa; phylum Chordata; class Mammalia; order Perissodactyla; family Rhinocerotidae; genus Ceratotherium; species Ceratotherium simum. The sequence goes on from NC_141904.1 coordinate 57,794,354, forward strand.
ATTAGTAGTTGCCATGACCTGGGAGGAGGAGGGAATAGAGAATGACTACTAATGGTTACGGGCTTACTTTTTGGAGTGATAAAGATGGTCTAAAATTAGATAGTGGTGATGGTTAGGCAACTCTGAATATTCTAAGAAACCACTGAACTCTACACTTTAAAGGGTGAATTTTATGGCATGTGCATTATATCTCAAAAAAGCTATTGTAAAAAAATGCAAGCCAAAAACAAAGGAAAAACAGTAAACTAATGATAAAATTATAAGTACATAATTTTTTTTCAGATATGAAAGCAATCAACTGACATTACCCAACAAGAACTTTTTTTCCAGAACCATATTATAGGGCACCAGTTCCCAAAATTTTGGGTTCACAACAGATGTTAATAAAAATTATTTAAAACTTGGGGAAAAAAGAAAAAACCAGGTAAGTGGCATGTCCTTTCAATGTCATATGGGAAACAGGGCCACCTCAGGAAAATTTAATTGTTTAAACACTGTATTTTGTTCAACTCACTGTTTACTACTTAAAGTCCCAGACTTTGTGAAATGACATGTTAACTCATAGATTTTTGTCCAGTAGAAACACAAGTAATTTCTGTCTAATAAAAAAGATAACTCCAAGGAAAGATAGGGAACTGCTATTTTTCTTATCAAAGTTTTTAAAACAATTTGACTATCCATCTGTATAACTTTGATTAAAGTATAAACTTTAAAAAAAAATTTTAAAAAAAAGATAACTCCAAACATTATGGTTTATTGGCCTGTATGACATTAACCAGCCTTATATCAATACTAGCAATCTTCTTCTAACATTCCTTTATTAAATTGCCTATAAATACTCAGCTCCTCAAATGTTCTTTGAATCAGCCTTACCATCTTAGTGGTTCTCTCATTAATTAATAAGTAGAATAAAATATTTGACAGGTTTATTGTTATCTTTGTATGACAGTCATGTTTTCATTTTTTTGTACATAATAATTTAACAAAGTAAATTTTTTAAAAATTTGAGGACCAGAGACCAACCAACTTTTTATTTTGATTAGCAAGGGCTTTGTTTTTAACCTTCCATTTGTTATCACTATCATCTATTTTTGCCTATCATCATATTCCCCAACATTCATCAGAATATGATATAACAGGTACTCAATAAGTATTTGTTAAATAAATGAATTTTTAACACTTAAAAAGTAGAAAGAATATACTCTCAAAGTGAATATATTTAGCCTCATTAAAAATTCAGTAGAAAGTGAGAGGATGGAAGAAGCTGAATGTATGGTACAGTCAGCCTGTGTGGAAAGCATCTCTGTAAGAGGCTGGAGAAGAAACAAAAAGCTAATTCCACTCAACTGCTCAACAAGTGTTAATTACCTAGCACATGCACATGTTAACCAGGCTCAGTTCTAGTCACTGGGGATACAACAGTAAACAACAAAAACAAAAAATCATTATATAGTCCTTATTTTTCCTATTTTGCCATTTACCAGTAAAAACTTAATCATCAACTATCATGGTCCATTGCTGTGGATTTATTTTTTAATAGTATAAACTCCCTGGGGGCCAGCCCAGTGGCGTAACGGTTAAGTGTTCCTCTCCCATTTGGCAGCCCGGGGTTTGCAGGTTCGGATCCCGGGCGCGCACAGACGCACCACTTGTCAAGCCATGCTGTGGCGGCATCCCATATAAAGCAGAGGAAGATGGGCACGGATGTTAACCCAGGGCCAATCTTCCTCAGCAAAAAGAGGAGGATTGGCAGCAGATGTTAGCTCAGGGCTAATCTTCCTCACCAAAAAAAAAAAAAAAAAGTATAAACTCCCTGTAATATTAGGAGAAGGGTCCCTAAAACTCTCATGGTAAAAAGAATATAAGGAAAAGAACATTAGAGGGAATTAACTAAAAATGAATATGTGAAATTCCTTATTGACTTTTCTACTTTCACTTACAAACATTTATTTAGCATCTGCAATGTCCTAGTCATTATTGTTAGTGATTAGGATACATCAATAAATTAAACAAAGATCCCTTGTACAAACTTCCAGTTATAAAATAAATAAGTCCTGGGGATGTAATATACAGCATGGTGACTATAGTTAATAATATTGTACAGTCATGTGTCGCTTAGCGATGGGGATACGTTCTGAGAAATGCGTTGTTAGGCAATTTCATCATTATGCAAACATCATAGAGTATACTTACACAAAGCTATATGGTATAGATTACTACATTCCTAGGCTGTATGGTACTAATCTTGTGGGACCACCGGCGTATATGTGGTCCATTGTTGACTGAAAGGTCGTTATGCAGTCAGTGCATGACTGTACTGTATATTTGAAAGATGCTAAAAGAGTAGATCTTAAAAGTTCTTGCCACAAGGAAAAAAATTTGTAACTATGTGTGGTGACAGATGTTAACTAGACTTATTGGGGTGCTCATTTCTCAATATATACAAATACCGAATCATTATGTTGTACACTTGAAACTACTAAAATGTTATATGTCAATTATATCTCAATAAAAAATAAAAGAACATTGTAGGCAGGGGTGACAGCTGCAGCAAAGGCCCTCAGGCTGGAGGAACATGCTTGCTTGTTTGAGAAATGAGGATGGGGGACAGTTGTCAAGGTGGTGAGAGCATATATTGGTATAACCCCTATGAAAGGTAATTCGACTATAGATTTTAACTATTTACCCTCCTGGAATTTACCTTGCAGTCACACCTTCATACACATGAAATTTTATACCAATATATAACATTGTATAGATGTAAAAAAGAATGCAAAAGCTCCATATCCGATGAGAAAAAGTCTCCAAGACAAATTAATCAAAACAAAGGAGGAAAATTATACATATACTATGCTATATTTTATGTAAAAAGAGGGAAGGGTAAGAATACATATTCACATTGTTATATGTGAAACCAAACTCTGGAAGTATACACAAGAAAGTAATAACATTGATAACCTGAGTTACATGGTGAGAAACATGAGAAGGAGATTTTTCAGATATATCTTTTTATATTTTTTAAACCATGCAAATATATTAAATATTGAAAATAATTTTAAGGAGTTACTTAAAAAAAAGTTCAGGCAGCTCATGGAATCTCAGAGTGCTAGACACAGAGAAGAACAATGCTCAAATTCTCATCACAGAGTTTGCACTCTGAGCATGCTGACAGTGGAAACTACCACTACCACTTGAACCACTGCCACTACTGCCTTGGGAAGTTGGATGCATTATTAACTGTCACAAAAATTGTTATTATCATCTCTTTATAAATGAGGTGACTGAGGCATGAGAGGCTAAATATCTTGCCCAAGATATGCCACTACCAAGAGCAGAATTGTGATATAAACTTAGATAGTGTGACTCCAAAGCTTTCCCAACTAACTGCCACCCTGCGCTACTGCCCTTAGTAGAGGCTAACTGGTCTGTCCTAATAATTTTTTACCCTCTTTATACCATTATAATTAGTCATTATTGTCTTTTCTATTTGTCAAGCATTGTTGTATGAAGAGATTGATTTCGATGACTTCATCAGGAAAGAATGAAACGTGAATTCAGTAATAAATCAAGTTTTCTAGATTCAACTTTGGTTTTGCTTCCAATCTTTCTATTTCTCCTCATTAGCACTTGATGATGCAAATAGCTCTACCAGAGCTTTCTAAAATGTCATTAAATGTTTTCATACCTTAAAAGTTTTTATCTGCTCCATTACTGTAGAGCACATAGTAATAGTAGGATTCTCTTTTGGTTCTTCTTCAATTTTCTCTTCTTCCAGATGTCGTTTTTTTGCTGCCTTTCTTTTTTCTTGTAATTCCTTCTTTTGCTTCATTTGGAAAAATTTCAGTGCCTTAAAAATTTCCCGGGAAAACTCATCTACATCAGCTTCCATGCTTTCCCCATTAAGGTCCAAAAACCCTCCATCCATCCACCTGAATTGAAAGAAAAAATAATATTAAACTCAGACACTTTCGGAGTTTGAAGGCTTAGAGATTCTTTTAGGCTAGACCCCTCATTTTATAAAAGAAACAACTGAGTGCAAGAATGGTTAACAGTTTTTCTTAGTCACACAGGTAGAGCTGATGGTAGAGAGACAAGACTAAAACCATCATTTCAGCCATGCTGCATGTGCTAAAATATGTATCAGACTGTAAATGGACGACTAGTAGTATCCAAATAGAATGCAGATTTGACTCCATACTTCCAATTTTTAGTGTAAACATTAGTCAAAATAATTTATTGCATAAAAAAGTGAATTAACTCTAGAAAACCCAAATTAGACTTCAGATATTATATTAGTAAGGTTAGGGGGTACCTTAGCAACATTTGATGCTTCTCCTGTGTGATACTTGGTTTTCTTTCAAATAGATGAATAAGTCCAATTTTAAACATTTGGCCAACAACAACAACAAAAATAAATATATGTTTTACAAATCCTTTTACACCATTTGCTTAATTTTTATCATATCATTAGAAATTACCGTTTTTCTGTTCGTTGCCACTTCAAAACTAAATTAAAAAACTTCTGATAGGGCTCAATGTTAACTTTTAATTTATCCAGTTCAGGATATTTTGTCAATTCCCATTTGAAAAGTTCTTCTTCTTTATTAATAAACTGAACTGCTTCTTCAGATTCCTGAATACGTTTTTGTAGTTGTCTTACATCTGTCACATACTGAAAGCAGATAATTTTTTATCTCAAGAAATATGCAAGTAATGTTATAAAAATAAGATTATACGATACTGCACAGCCTATGTCCTTGCATTTATACACCAACTTTAAATATCAACTTCACAACATTACTATGAAAGAGAGCAAATGTATGGTTATGTCCATTTTACAAATAGAAAACTAAGTCATAAAAAAGATCACATAAATAAAACCAGTTCCAGGGCCAAGAGTCGGGTCCCTGCTTGCCATAGTAAGAATATGTTTTTCTATATTTTTAAATTTATGCAAACGTGTCCTGTATTAATCTACAAGCCTGCCACAGCTATTGTCTTGTATATTTATCAGACCTGTTGCATGCGGTCCAGTTCTGCAAATTCTGCAAACTCTTCCATGCGGCGTGATTCCTTTTCTATTTCCAAAATCAGTTTCTCTCTCTTGGCTATTAGCTCAGTTTCTTTTTTATGTTTAGCATTCTCAATGAGCTTTTTAAAAGACAATTTGATTATGTTAATTATTTTATTACAAAGGAAAGAGTTCTCAAATTAGAAATCTGAAAGATTTGTATAGTAATAAAAACCATCATAGAGGGCCGGCCCTGTGGCTTGGTGGTTAAGTGCGCGCGCTGCAATGCTGGTGGCCCGGGTTCGGATCCCGGGTGCGCATCGAGGCACCACTTCTCCGTCCATCCTGAGGCCGAGTCCCACATGCAGCAACTAGAGGGATGTGCAGCTGTGACATACAGCTGTCTACTGGGGCTTTGGGGGGAAAAAATAAAATAAATAAAATCTTTAAAAAAAAAAAAAATCATAGAAGTAAAAATGAGTATAAAAATAAAACACTGACTAATATTAAAATGCAAAGAATAATAAACGACAAAGAAAAAATTTTGCAGATCTCCAAAGTGACTATAATAATTCTTATTTATTAATTAGATACTTTAACAGATTGTGGGATAATAGTAAAAGCTACCATTTATTGAGCATGTGCGATGTGTCAAGAACTATTAAACACCTTACCTACATTACCACAGGTATTATTATTATTCTCACTTCAGAGACGAAGAAATTTAGACTTATAGAGGTCAAGAGACATGTCCAATGTCACAAATTCATAAAAGTCAAAATCTGGATTAGAACTTTGGTTTATCTGACTGAAGTCCATGCTTTTCATTACCATACCATCTCACTTCCCAATTTAGGAGAAACTGGTTTACATTAGGACTTTTTCAAAATCTGAACTATATTCAGTCTAATATAAAATCCTAATCTGCTACTTCTTATCTCTCTGATACTGGGCAAGTTACTTAACTTCTCTGAGACTCATTTTTCTCATCTATGAAATAGGGAAAATAGGAACACCTGGGATTTTTGTGAGTATTAAATTATTTAATAAATGGAAAGCACTTAGTGCAATGCTTACTATTATTATTATTAATTTATATAATAGTTCTGACTTCTTAATGTCAGTTTCACTTCCTACAGACCCTGTGAGTTAAGCCTAACACCCTGACCTAAGCCTGCAGGGCCATAAATGTTGCTAGCCCCAAACTCATATTGACACATGAAGTTACTTTTTTTTTTTTTTTTTTTGGTGAGGGAGATCAGCCCTGAGCTAACATTTGCCAATCCTCCTCTTTTTTTTGCTGAGGAAGACTGGCTCTGGGCTAACATCCATGCCCATCTTCCTCCACTTTATATGGGACACCGCCATAGCATGGCTTGACAAGCGTGCGTCGGTGTGCGCCTGGGATCTGAACCAGCGAACCCAGTGGATCGTGCGCACTTAACCGCTTGCACCACCGGGCCAGCCAGATGAAGTTACCTTTTAAAGGTAGATGGCAAGTATGTATGAAAATTAAATAAACACTGTGCTTAAAATGTCAGAATACAAAAATATACCCCGAAAAATATATTTACCTCATCATTTTCATCAAAGATGGGATTTATTTTCCAAGGCCACATAAGGACAGCTGAATTTAAAGCTAAGTCTTCTTGAGGAAATAGAAAAACATCTAAAAAGTAACTCATTCGGCGTTTGGATTCCTACAAAAGAACCTCCAGATATAACACATCATATAGAAAATCTAAGGCATTATGAAAAAGAGAAGAACCAACAACAACTTCTAATACTCTTTCAAATTTCAGTTTGACTCAGATTATTACCTATTTCATGTCATCCAAATTACGTGGGTATTTCAATAGCTAAAGGATTATTTATTTGGCTTTATACCACACAATTGCAGACTTCTATTCTGGAAATACAGCTTTTTAAAAGTTTTCACTTGCAGTTGACTTAACATAAAGGTACTATTGGTCCTCCTGGTATACAACTGAAAAAGGTGACCAAATATGCGGAACCCTTTAAACTTTTGATTTTAAAAGGATTTTATATTTCTTATTCTTATGTATTTATTTATTTTTGAATCTTTGGTGACAAAGATTTTAGCAGCTTTTGTTTTGTTTTGCAACTTCAGTGACATTACCACCTTTTTTGCCTACACTTAGCATATAGCAATTGTCCAGAAGAGTTTAGGGGTGAATGGCAAAGAAAAAAAAAAAGGCTTTAAAACCAATAGATTTACCTGAGTAGAGCAATTAAATATCTTTACCCCTATAGCTTTCATTGATCCATATGCAGTGTTGTAATTTTTTAAGAATTGAAATACAGATTCAAAGGCTAATTTAAGGTTTTTGGTTTGAGATATGTATATGATGTGTATATATACAATATGAAAAATGCATTATATACATATTATATTGCATGTAGAAATATAACAATAAAACTTGATCCATGTAAAAACAGTATGGAGATTCCTCAAAAAATTAAAAATAGAAATACCATATGACCCAGCTATCCCACTACTGGATATTTATCCAAAGAACTTGAAATCAACAACTGAAAGAGACTTATGCATCCCTATATTCATTGCAGCATTATTCACAATAGCCAAGACGTGGGAGCAATGCAAGTGTCCACCAAGGAGATGTGGCATATATATAAAATGGAATACTTGGGGCCAGCCCAGTGGCGCAAGCAGTTACGTGCGTGCGCTCCCTGCGGCGGTGCAGGGTTCGCCGGTTCAGGTCCCGGGAGCGCACCGGCGCACCACTTGGCAAGCCACGCTGTGGCAGCGTCCCATATAAAGTGGAGGAAGATGGGCACGGATGTTAGCCCAGGGCCTGTCTTCCTCAGCAAAAAAAGAGGAGGATTGGCAGATGTTAGCACAGGGCTGATCTCCTCACAAAAAAATAAAATTAAAATAAAATATAAAATTAAAATAAAATAAAATAATAAAATGGAATACTACTCAGGCATAAAAAAAAGACAAAATTGTCCCGTTCGCAACAACATGGATGGACCTTGAGGGTATTATGTTAAGTGAAATAAGCCAGACAGAGAAAGACAAACACTGTATGATTTCACTCAGATGTGGAAGATAAACTAACACACAGAGAGAACAGTTTAAAGGTTACCGGGAGGAAGGGGGTTGGCAGGTGGGCACAAGGCGTGAGGGGGCACATTTATATGGTGACTGACAAATAATAATGTACAACTGAAATTTCACAATGTTATAAACTCTTATGACCTCAATAAAAAAAACTGATCCATGTAATTAATTATATTAATAGATTAAAGGAGAAAAAGCATATGATGGTCTCAATAGATGCAAAAAAAGTGTTTAATAAAATTCAACATCCATTCATAATGATTTTAAAAGAAAAAAACTAAAAGAAGAGAACTTACTAATCTGATAAAGGTATCTATAAAAAACCTAAAGCAAATGTCATACTTAATAGTGAAATCTTGAAAGCTTTCCGTTTGAGCTTGGGATCAAGATGACTGCTATTCAACATTGTACTAGAGGTCCTAACCAGTCCACTGTAGCAAAGAAAATAAACAAGGTTTGGAAATGTGTAATGTTTGACGAGAACAAAACCAAAACTCATTATTTGCAAGTTATATGATGGTATATGTACATGTTTGAAAAGAATCTTCAGATAAATTATTAAAATTAGGAAGAGAAATAAAAATATATATAAAAATTTTAAAGTGAAAATTTTTAAATAAAAAAAAGAAATTTTAAAAATTAAAAATTTAGGGGCCAGCCTGGTGGTGCGGTGGTTAAGTTCGGTGCACTCCACTTCAGCAGCCCAGGGTTCACAGGTTCAGATCCCAGGCGCAGACCTATGCACTGCTCATCAAGCCATGCTGTGGCTGCGTCCCACATACAAAATAGAGGAAGATGAGCACAGATGTTAGCTCAGGGCTGGTCTTCCTCAAGCAAAAAAAGGAAGATCGGCAACAGGTGTTAGTGCAGGACCAATCTTCCTCATCAAAAAAATTAATCAATTAATTAAAAATTTAGTGATAGGTATTAATTTGTATATAAAAATAAATTTTATATCATGGCCCAAAGTATAAAATAAATATCTATGAGTCCATACTGATATAAATAAACGACTGAATAAATTAATAAGTGGGGGAGAAGAGATAAATCTCCCATGTAGAAGAATTCCAAATAAATTATGTAGCTACTGCACTGCATACAGTAACTTCCTTCCAAAGAGGACATTATGGAAAGCGGGAGAAAAAGAGTGGAGAGACCTGATAAACAATACTTCAATTAGGTCAGTGTGGTATTGATACAAGGATAGACAAAAAGTCCAACGTAACAGAATAGAACGCCTTAAAACAGACCTGCACGTATATGGACACTTGATATATGATAGAAGTGACACTGCAGAGCAGTAGGGAAGGGATAGTTTCTTCAATAAATACATATTTTCCCATCTATATGAAAAAATAATTAAATTAGGTCTCATATCATTCACAAAAATAAGATTCCAGGAGGACTGAAAACCTAAACCTGAAAGGCAAAACTAAACAGCTTTTAGAAAAGGATACAAGAAAAAAAATCTTAATGACTCTGGGTAGGAAAGAATTTCTTAAACAAGACACAGACAACACTAGCTATGAAAGAAAAGATTCCTCCATCTGATGGCATCTGACTTTTGTTCATCAAAACACCATAGAAAAAAGTTAATGTAAATTACAGAGTGAAGGAAAGGATACCTATTGACAGTATATTCAAAACTGCTACACTGAACAATACACTTAAAAATGGTTAAGATGGTAAATTTTATGTTATACACATTTTATCACAATTTTTAAAAAACTATTACAAATCAATAAGAAAAAGACATAACTCAAAAGAAAAATGGGCAAAAGACACACACCAGCATTTCATAAAAGAGTAACTCAAATTCATTTGTTTTCAGGAAAACGTAAATTAAAAAATACAATGAGGGCCGGCTCCGTGGCTTAGCGGTTAAGTGTGCGCGCTCTGATGCTGGCGGCCCGGGTTCGGATCCCGGGAGCGCCCCGAGGCACCACTTCTCCGTCCAACGTGAGGCCGAGTCCCACGTACAGCAACTAGAAGGATGTGAACCTATGACATACGACTATCTACTGGGGCTTTGGGGGGAAAAAACTGAATAAATAAAATCTTTAAAAAAAAAAAAAAAAAAAAATACAATGACATCTACCCAACAGACTGGCAAAATTTTAAATATCTCACAATAGTAAGTAGGGGTAAAGAATAAGACCCTTATACACTGCTGATAGGAGTATAAAATTGTAACTATTTTAGAAAAGAGTTTTGCCTTAGCTAGTAAAGGTGAAAATAAGTATATTTTAAAACATCTAGAAGAAATGCATGAATATATGCACCAGAATACATGTACAGAAATGTCCCCAGCAGTATTGATGTTAGTAGAAACAACCCAGATATTCAGAACAGTAAAATCAAAATAATAAATTATTGCATAGTTATATAGGAATACTAGACAGCAATGAAAATAAACTAAAGTTAAGAAACAATGACGTTACTAACATAATGTTGAAAAGACGCAAAAGAATAGAAACAGTGTGATTCTGTTTCTATAAAGATCAAAATGAGACAAAAATTAGCTATATTGATTAGGAATGCATATTTAGATGGTAAAACTATAAAGAAGAGCAAGGAAATGATTACTATAAAAGTGAGGATAGTGCTCACATCCAGAGAAAGACAGGAGATTGTGATGGGCTTCTAGGGTGTTGGCAAAGTTCTATTTCTTTCCCTGGGTGATAATTACTGAGTGTTTACTTTATAACATTTTAAACTGTACAATTTATGTTTTATGCAATTTTTGGTATGTGTTATATTTCACATTTTTAAACAAAGAATTAGAGTACAATATAGGTGAGTAGGTATATAATCTTGGCTTGGGGAAGGCATAAGCATACTACTAAATGTAGACACTATAAAAGAAAATATATTTTTGTAAATCCACACATAGTTGGTGGAACCAAAGGAAAAAAAAATGTGATTACTGTAGAAACCTCTAGGGGGGAGAGGGAGAGAAGTAGTTATGATCAGAAAGTCATACACAGAGGGCTTCTGGGGTGCTGGCAATGTCCTATTTCTTGACCTGGGGGGTGGCTACATAGGTGGTCACTTTATAACTATTTGTTTAACTATATGTTTTATACATTTTCAATATGTTTATCACTTTTCACCAAGGAAAAAAACTATTTTAAAATACGTAAGTTAAAAGATTCTTACCTTGATGCGTAAAATCAACTCTTGAATTCCCGTAGTCCGAGCTTTTTCTACATAAGATATCAGCTCCATCATCTCTTCTGTTGTCTCAGGGGCTTTTAATGCGTGCTCTTTAATTGCTTCAAATTCACTGCAAATACTGACATAATACTCGGCTTTACTATAGTTATGGTAATTAATACTATATCGTATACAATAAATGTATTATAATGATTATAAAATAGGAACTGTGATACCCTAAAAATAATTGGTTAATTCACTAAGATATCTTAAAATATTTAAGCATAACTTATTTGATAACTCAGCATACATCATACATGTATAAAATCTATAAAATTAAGGTAACATTTTCATGTGGAAATTGTGGTATATTTAAATTTTTTTTCTACTGATCTCTTCAACTCTCTTGAGTATCCAGTTAAACAGTGTGATATAGAGCATACTTGGATCAGGCAGCCCTACATCTAAATCCTGTCTCAGCTGCTACTAGCTTTGTGACTTAAGCAAATCTCTGAGGTTTAGTTTCCGTATCTGTAAAATGAAGTCATTAACATTCATCTTGCTAGATTGCTGTAATACAATAACGAATGCAAAGGGCCTAGCACATAGCACACTCTCATTTACTGGTAACTATAATTGTTAGTATAATCATTAGTTTAATTATTATTATTAGTGCCTCTTGTGAAACATGGCAGTATAGCAAGTAAAAAGATCAAACCCCTGTACACATTTTTAAAAATCTAAGAGATGACTCTCTTAGAATATCCTATGTATATAAGCATGAACCTAGATACCCTATAGCCATTATTTAACTAAAGGTACATTTCATAGGATTTGTTCCCTGTGCTTTGCAATATCTGTATTGTCATGCCATTACCAGAAATATCAGAAAAACTCCACGCAAAAAAAGAGTATAAAAGACGTTAAGTGGTTCTAAAAATAAATTTTAGCTCATGCAGGTATTTCATTTATATTATGTGGGTAATTATACTTATTCATCCATTTAATAAATAATTGGGTACCTACAAGGTGCTAAGCAAAGTTCTAAACGTTGGAGATAGAGCAGCAAACAAGTTCCTGCCCTCATAAAGCTTACATTCAAGTTGAGGAGAGAGACAAAAGCACATAAATATATAACACATAAATACATAGCACAATGTTAGGTAGTAAAAAGTGCTATGAAGAAAAATAAAGCAAAAAAAAAAGCGATCAAAAATGATGGAATATAGAAAAGGGGCTACTGTTTTATAGAGAGTGTCCAAGGAAGGCTTCTCTACAAAGGTGATATTCAAGGTGAGAGAATTAAAAAGTGAGTCATGCAAATATTATGAAAAAAACTTCCAGGGAGAAAAAACAGCAAGGACAAAGGTCTGAGGTAATAAGCTTGGCATATTTTAGGAATGGTAAGCAGACCAGTATGAATACAAAGAAGAGGACATAATATGAAGTTGGAGAGGTGAGCAGGAGTCAGACCATGTAGGGCTTGATAATTAATTCTTAATTATCAAAAATTTAGGAGGGGTGAATTAATGTGGATAATGCAAAAAAGACAGATGATCCTAATAGAGGCACTTTCTTCTTGCTAGAGCAGAATCCGAGTCCCTGGGGAAGACATTATAGCAAAAGAAAAGGAGGCAAACAAAATGATGCAGAGCAAGGTGACCCAAAGAGATGCTAAACCAAACTGTGAAGTAAGCAAAGTGCTCTTTAATGATGATGAATTTATTTAACAAATTGTACTTAACTTAGTGGCAAATTTCCTCCTTTTGATGTTATCTATCTCAAGTATGGAATTTAAACAGGAAGGAATTAAAGAATGAACTAGGTAAAGGAAACTGGACAACTTTTCAGCTGTTCTTATGTCATGGGTTTATAATAAGATATAGTTATTTTGTTGGAAGTAAAATAATTTTCCAGAAAAGTCACAGATACTACAAAAATAAATACCAAAAAAAAGTCACGTTGAACATAAATCATATTTAGATTAACTATGGCATTGTCATTGCTCTTACTCAACAGGATTGTTAGAAACAGTCTAATACTTGACCATCTTTGATATCTTTTTGTGTTGTATGCTTTTGTACAAAGTATGGCTGACAAATACTTGACTTTCTGACAGTCATGTATTTTTTTATTCATTTAAAAATATTTATTGATGTGATAACTCCCTCGATTGGGTGCCTATTCTATGCCAAACATGGTGCCAGATGCTTTACAAATGTTATCTGCGATCCTAACATTAGTCCTGCAAGGAAGGTATTTTTCGTAGCTGGCACACCAGGCTCAGGGAAATTAAGTAACTTGCCTAGAGTCACAGAACTAGTTCATGGCAGAGCCAGGATTCAAATCCAGGTCTTTTTGATTCCAAAGCACATAATTTTCAAATATTGCTTCTGGGAAAATAAACATAATAGCTAACATTTATTGAGTACCATGTTCCAGGCACTGTGCTAGGTGCTTTATGTATGTTAGTTTTAATCCTTACAGAAGTTACAAACTAAGATTCCTTTGGGGCCAGACAGGTAACAAATGAGTTAGATGAGATGGATGATGAGTTGCTTGAGCACTGGGTGAACAGACCAGAGGACACATTCCCTGTCTAGAAGAGAAACTGCTTCTTGGCAACATTTACCACTGCAGGCCCAATATGGCATGGTCTTCCCACTTTTTCAAGAAAAGTAAGAGATCTGGATTGTGTGTGTGTGTGTGCACGTGCGCGCTTGTGTGTGAAATCTCCTAATTTTGAAATGTTGATGGCACATTCAAAATTCATTTAAACAAAATAAAACATTGTGAGATAAGTAAAACACATTTGCGTGGTACATTCAACTAGCAGGTCACTAGTTTATGAATCCAATTTTAAAACGCAGCCTTTAATTTTATTTATTTATTTTTTCCCCCAAAGCCCCAGTAGATAGTTGTATGTCATAGTTGCACATCTCTCTAGCTGCTCTATGTGGGACTCGGCCTCAGCATGGCTGGAGAAGCAGTGCGTCGGTGCACGCCCGGGATCCGACCCCAGGCCGCCAGCAGTGGAGCACGCACACCTAACCGCTAAGCCACGGGGCCGGCCCTGAATCCAATTTTATAGCCACCCTGCAAAGCAGGTATTACCGTCTCCATTTTACGGAAGAGGAAAAACAAGCTAAGTGACACAGCAAGTAAACACTGTGGTGAGAAATGATCCTCAATCTTCTAAATAACTTTGAAAATCTATAGTTTTTCCATTTTCATGCAACCTGTATCCAAACACTGGCTTATTTCAATTTTTTTTTTTTTTTTTACAAATCCTAGGTTGCCTCAAAACTAGTCTCAAACAGTATCAAACAAAAAGAAACCAGACCAACGGGACTACAAACAAACCTCCTTAGGGAGCAGCCATGGAGAAAAAGTTGTAAGTACTTACATTTTAATCTTTTGTTTTTAAACAAGAATTATTACTAGCAAAATATTTAGCCCTGTAATTCTGAGTTTGGCAATTAATTCTACTCACCATTCATTTTCTTTTCTATGTTTTGAAGCTATGTCATTTAATAATATGTTTGCAAAGGCTTTTGCTTTGTTTGTTAGGCCTGTCTTCAAATCTTCACAATCCAAATGCACCATAGGGTAATGAACCCACTGAGGCAAAAGCATTATTTCTGAGGCAAGACTGAAAAATTTTCCTATAAACTAAAAAAAACAGCATTTAAAACAAAAAATGCTTAGAATTTTCAAATTCATCAGTGATTTTATAGTACTGTATTATAGTGAAATTCTTAATTATATAATATAAATGCAATCTCATTTCTTTTTGCTAAGTGACTAAACTTTTTCCCGCTGTTGCATAAATCTTTTTTTCACCTGTCTTTTCACTAGGGAATTTGCCAATCTACCAGTAAATATCCAATACAAAGCCATTTACAGCATCAATATCTGGACATTTCAGAAGGTAAAATTTCCCTTGTAACTATTAAAAAAACTATCCCCAAAGTCAACTCATCTTTCTGTTTAGAAACAAATCCTTATCATGTGACAATTTGTGTAACAGACTAATATTTGCTTGTGCCATCACTGTTGTCTCACTGAAGATTCTAATTCAATTCAGGAAAAGAAATATAAGGAACTTTTTGGTTTTGGTCAAAATAATCCAGAAGGAGAGAAACATTGTGTTCTGCCATTACCAAAGATCCAAGATATTGGAATTTATACAACTTCTTAATACCCAGAGACTGGGATATTTTTTAAAAATTAAACAAAGTAGTATGGAAGAAAACCTGACAAGCTACGTTGCATTTTGTGCAACATATCTACTAACTTTGGGCAACTTGGACTTAATTTCACAATCCATCTTTAATGTTGCCTCTCTACCTTCATCCTTACCCCATCTTCACCCTCCATCAAAATGCCCCATTCCTTGTGTTCTTCCTTAAGGAGACTTTCCCTTCATTTGCCTCTCTCTCAAGGCTACCCTATTTTTCTAGAGTCTGCAGTATTTAGTGGATTGGGCTTAAAATTTTCAGTGTTTTAAGGGAGCCGAGGTATTCCAATTAATTAATTCAAAGACTACTTTGCGTGCCTGCTTAGCTCTTCCTTGGAAATATACCAAATAGAGAGCAAATAAAGCTTATGGCACTGAAGAAGGGAGGATAGATGTTTTCTTATTCTCAAGTACCATCATCCAGTTTTTCTGGGATGTAATTAACAGATACAGAAAAGAAAATGGGCTGGATGGATCAAAGAAAATACGGCATACTGGAAACAACACAGATGTCCATTTATAGTAGAAAGGATGGTATATTAATACAACAAAGTGTTATGCTGTAATAAACTATAACTATGTGCAAAATATGGACGAATTTCACAATGATGAGTGAAAGAAGAAAAAACAAAAGAATATATATATGATATCTTTCATATAAATTTATCATGGGCAAAACTAAACTATATTATTTAAGAATGCATACATAGGTGGTAAAACTATAGAGAAAAGCAAGAAATGTCTGGATAATTGTTACCAATAAAGAAAGGAGAAGGTTATGGTTGGGGAGAGACACATGGGTAGCTTCTGGAGTGCTGCAAAGTTCTAATTCTTAATCTAGGTGGTTATTAGGTTATAATTACCTATAAATCTGTACATATATGCTTTACATGCTTTTCTGTATTATGTTATATTTCACAATTAGATTACTTTTTTAATCTATTTTTACTTATTATATATTTTTTTAATTTTTTATTTATTGCAGTAACATTGGTTTATTACATTGTATAAATTTCAGGTGTACATCATTATACTTCTATTTCTGCATAGATTACATCATGTTCACCACCCAAATACTAAATACAACCCATCACCACACACATGTGCCAAATTATCCCTTTCGCCCTCCCCCCTCCCCCCTTCCCCTCTGGTAACCACCAATCCAATCTCTGTCCCTATGTGTTTGTTTATTGTTGTTATTATATACTACTTAATGAAGGAAATCATACGGTATTTGACCTTCTCCCTCTGACTTATTTCGCTTTGCATAATACCCAAAATGTCCATCCATGTTGTCACAAATGGCTGGATTTCATCGTTTCTTATGGCTGAGTAGTATCCCATTGTGTATATATACCACATCTTCTTTATCCATTCGTCCCTTGATGGGCACTTAGGTTGCTTCCAAGTCTTGGCTATTGTGAATAACGCTGCAATGAACACAGGGGTGCATGTATCTTTATGCAATGGTGTTTTCAAGTTCTTTGGATAAATACCCAGCAGTGGAATAGCTGGATCATATGGTAGTTCTAGCCTTGATTTTTTGAGGAATCTCCATACTGTTTTCCATAGTGGCTGCACCAGTTTGCACTCCCACCAGCAGTGTATGAGAGTTCCCTTCTCTCCACATCCTCTCCAACACATGTTGTTTCCTGTCTTGTTAATTATAGCCAATCTGACGGGCGTGAGGTGATTTCTCATTGTAGTTTTGATTTGCATTTCCCTGATAGTTAATGATTTTGAACATCTTTTCATGTGTCTGTTGGCCATCTGTATATCTTCTTTGGAGAAATGTCTGTTCAGGTCTTTTGCCCATTTTTTAATTGGGTTGTTAGTTTTTTTGTTGTTGAGATGCATGAATTCTTTATATATTTTGGAGATTAAGCCCTTATCAGATGTATGGTTTGCAAATATCTTCTCCCAATTGTTAGGTTGTCTAGATTACTTTTTAATGGAATATTTTAAATATACAAAAGTAGGCAAAATGTACCCATCATACAGCTTCAACAATTATGAACTCATGGCCAATCTTTTTTTCTCTATACCCCTAACAACTCCCCCTATTCTGTTTTATTTTTACACAAATCCCAAGCACCATATCATTTCATCTACATATATGTTACAGTTCATAATTTTTTATTTCCCCCAAATAGGCATGCTAACCAGAAATATAGTATGTCAAGACTTGACAAAGAGATCCAGGGATTTATTACTAAACCTAAAAGTAAATTTTTAAATAGTTATATAAACCATCTAGAAATTATAAAATTCTAGAAAATTTCACAGCAAACTACTAGACCTAAGGAAAGAGTCATTGTGAAACCCAATGAAACATACGCTTAGCCTAGAGATTTAGGGCTTATAGATACTACAAGTTATGGCCAAAAAATTTAGCTGTTAGCTCATAGAACATTTATTGTACTTATTCTCTGCTCAGCATTGTATTGAGGTACATGGTAAAATACAAACAAAAGAGAATATACAATCTCTGATTTTGTGAAAGTAATAATACACTTAGGAATTCATACCATAGCTTTAAAAAAAAACCAAATATGGTAAAAAAATATGCATATTAGAAAAAAACATATCATCATCTCAATAGATGCAAAAAAACCATTTAACAATATCCAACACTCCTTCGTGGTAATAACACTTGACAATCTAGGAACAGAAGATAACATCCTCAACTTGACAAGGAGAATGTAGGAAAACTCTACAACTAACATTATACTTGGTGGTTTAAAAAAGTAATGTTTCCCTCTAAGATCAAGAACAAAATAAAAATATCCACTCTCACCACTTCTACTCAACATTGTACTGGGGGTACTAACCAAGGAAATTAGGCAAGAGAAAAAAAAAAGAGGCATCCATATTGGAAAGGAATGATATAAGAAATTTTATATTTTCAAGTATATGGGGAAGCCATTCTGATTGGCCTGAATTTTATTTTAACCAGAGCAGCCTGATTTACAGCCTATCAAACATACAATGTACATTTGCTTTAACTGTTACCCTACAGTAAAGAATGTACTCTTTGAAGATAAACAAATTCATGCCTCCCTTCCTTTGATGCCAGCACTCTTTAAAGATAAGACTAAACGCCTCCTTTCCCACAGCATCAAGGCCATGTTGACTTGCTGTGTATGTGCTGATGTGTAACAAAATATCTCCTTGAACCCTTGAAAGAATGTACCCCTGTCATGCTTGATGTATATCTCTTTTGGCAATGGTATACAACCACACTGAAAACCATTCTTCTTCAAAGTGCTTCCTTCCTTTGTGAAGGCTGCACTCCCAAGCTATAGTCCTCAGCTTGGCTCAAATAAAACTAACTCTCTGCTACAGAATGATTATTGATTATTTGCATTGACAGGAGGAAGTAAGACAATTTCTATTTGCAAATGACGTGATATTGTATATAGCAAATTCTAAGCAATATACACACACATACACATAGAACTATTAAAATTAACAAAAAGTTCAGTAAGGTTGCAGGATATAAAAGCAATATACAGAAATCAGTTGTATTTCTAGATATTAGAAATGAACAATCCAAAAATGATATTAAGAAAACAATTCAATTTATAATAGCTTCAAAAAATAAAATACTTAGAAATTAGATTTAACAAAACAGGCACAATACTTGTAGAACACAGAAATATTGGGCAAAAAGTGGAAAAGCACTATATGGTGACTGAAATGATGCAAAGTAGCCTCCCTGTAACCTATAAGAAATATGCTCTATATGTTCAAGGATGTGAAAGAAAATATGAACATAATAAAGAGAAAATGGAATTTACCAAAAAATTTGGGAAAATACAATATCTGAAATGAAAATTTTACTTGAGTAATAGCAGCTTAACACCAGAGAAGAAAGTATTAATGTTCTTAAAATGATGCAAAAGAACTATACAAAAGGAAGCATAGAGAGAAAAAACTGAAAACTCGGAACAGAGCTTCAATAACCTCTGGAAAAATATCAATCAGTCTAATATACATATAATTGGAATTCCAGAATTGAGGGAAGTGGGGAACAAACAAAAAGAATTGAAGAAATAATGTCTGAATACTTTCCAAGTTTGATGAGAACTATAAACCCACAGATCTAAAAATCTAAACAGTATTTCTTCTCAAGAAAAAGAAACACAAAACAAACAAAACTAAAGCACTTCACAATCAAATAGCTGAAAAGCACAAAAAAACAAAAGAGAGAAAATTTGAAAGCAGCCAGATAAAAAACATTACAGAAAGAAACCCAGAGGAAACTTCTAGCATGACAACATTTGGAGGTCTCTGGACCTGCTCTCTAGTGAAAATTATTTTTAAAACAAGCATTTAAAGCCTCTGAAAATGGCCCTAAGAGTATACAGAAAATGAACAAACATCTATCCAGAAAAATCTATGAAAATTTGCTAAGAAGAGTGAGAATCTGCAGTATTTGAACCTAGACTACTCCCTCCCTCCCTGATTTCAGCTCAGAAAGGTGGAAACTCCACTCCAGACTAGTGTGCTCAAAAACACAAGGTTCTCTCTCCCCCAGCTTCCAGTTAGAGGACTTAACTGCTTGTTGCTGAGTCTAGGTTCTCTTTTTTTTCTTTTTATTTTTTTGTGAGGAAGATTGGCCCTGAGGTAACATCTGCCAATCCTCCTCTTTTTTGCTGAGGAGGACTGGCCCTGGGCTAACATCCATGCCCATCTTCCTCCACTTTATATGGGACGCCGCCACAGCATGGCTTGACAAGCGATGCGTCAGTGCGCGCCCGGGATCCGAAATGGCGAACCCCAGGCTGCTGCAGCAGAGCACGCGCACTCAACATTTGCACCACCAGACCGGCCCCTTTTTTTTCTTTTTTTATTGAAGTATACTCAACACACAATATCCTATTAGTTTCAGGTGTACATCATAGTGACTGGATATTTATATACATTACAAAATGATATTTATGTACACTACGATGTCTAGTTACCATCTGTCACCGTACAAAGTTACTACAATATTATTGACTATATTTCCTATGCTGTACATTACATCCCTATGACTTATTTATTTTATAACCAGAATTTTGTACCTCTTAATCCCTTTCACCTATTTCGTCCATCCCCCAACTCCTCCTCCCTCTGGTAACCACCAGTTTGTTTCCTGCATCTATGAATCTGTTTCTGTTTTGTTGTGTTTGTTCATTTGTTTTGTTTTTTAGATTCAACATATAAGTGAAATCATATGGGATTTGCCTTTCTCTGACTTATTTTACCTAACAAAATACCCTCTAGGTCCATCCATGTTGTCGCAAATGGCAAGATTTCGTTATATATATAATGCATATGTATATATATACATACACACAAAGGTTGCTTCCATAACTTGGCTATGGTAAATAATGCGGCAATAAACATAGGGGTTCATATACCTCTTTGAATTAGTGTTTTCATTTTCTTCAGATAAATACTCAGAAGTGAAATTACTGGATCATATGTTAGTTCTATTTTTAATTTTTTGAGGAAACTCCATACTGTTTTCCATAGTGGCTGCACCAATTTACATTCCCACCAATAGTGTAGGAGGGTTCCCTTTTCTCCACATCCTCACCAACACCTGTCATTTTTTGTCTCTTTGATAATAGCCATTGCAACAGGTGTAAGGTGATATCTCATTGTGGTTTTGGTTTGCATTTCCCTGATGATTAGTGATATTGAGCATCTTTTCATGTGCCTGTTGGCCACCTGTATGTCTTCTTTGGAAAAATGTCTATTCAAGCCCTCTGCCTATTTTTTAATTGGGTTGTTTGTTTTTTTGATATTAAGATGTGTAAGTTCTTTATATATTTTGGATATTAACCCCTTATTGGATACATGATTTGCAAATATCTTCTCCATTCAATAGATTGCTTTTTTGTTTTGCTGATGGTTTCCTTTGCTGTGCAAAAGCTTTTAGCTTGCTGTAATCCCATTTGTTTATTTCTGCTTTTGTTGCCCTTCTCTGAGGAGACTAGTCCAAAAAAATATTGCTAAGACCAATGTCAAAGAGCTGACTGCTATGTTTTCTTCTAGGATTTTTATGGTTTCAGATCTTACATTCAAGTCTTTAATCCATTTTGAATGTATTTTTGCATATGGTGAAGATAGTGGTCCATTTCATTCTTTTGCATGTGGCTGTCCAGTTTTCCCAATACCATTTATTGAAGAAACTGTCTTTTCCCCATTGTATATTCTTGCCTCCTTTGTCATAGATTAATTGACTATACATGCAAGGGTTTGTTTCTGGGCTCTCTCTTCCAGTCCATTGATCTACATATGTTTTTGTGCCAGTAACATGATGTTTTGATTACTATAGCTTTGTAGTATTGAAATCAGGGAGCATGATACCTCCAGATTTGTTCTTCTTTCTCAAGATTGCTTTGGCTATTTGGGGTCTTTTGTAGCTCCATACAAATTTTAAGATTCTTTGTTCTCGTTCTGTGAAAAATGCCATTGGTATTTTGATGGGGATTGCACTGAATTTGTAGATTGCTTTAGGTAGTATGGACATTTTATGAACATTAATTCTTCCAATCCATGAGCATAGTGTATCTTTCCATTTATTTGTGTTGTCTTCAATTTCTTTCATCAATCTCTCATAGTTTTCAGAGTACAAGTATTTTACCTCCCTGGTTAAATTTATTCGTAGGTATTTTATTCTTTTTGATGGAATTGTAAATGAGATTGTTTTCTTAATTTCTCTTTCTGATAGCTCATTATATTAGTGTATAGAAACACAACTGATTTCTCTATATTAGTTTTGCATTCTGAAACTTTACTGAATTCATTTATTAGTTCTAATAGCTTTTTGGTGAAGTCTTTAGGGCTTTCTATACATAGTGCCATGTCATCTGCAAATAGTGACAGTTTTACTCTCCCTTTCCGATTTGAATGCCTTTTTTTTTTTCCTGCCTAATTGCTGTGGCTAGGACTTCCAATACTTTGCTGAACAAAAGTGGCAAGAGTAGGCATCCTTTTCTTGTTCCTAATCTTAGTGGAAAAGCTTTCAACTGTTCACTGTTGAGTATGATGTCAGCTGTGGGTTTGTCATATGTGGTCTTTATTATGTGGAGGGACCTTTCTTCGATACCCACTTTGTTGAGAGTTTTTATCATAAACGGATATTGAATTTTGTTAAATGCTTTTTCTGCATCTATTCAGTTGCTTAGATGATTTTTGTCCTTTGTTTTATTATGTGGCTTATCACGTTGATTGTTTTGCAGATGTTGAACCATCTTTGCATCCCTGGAATAAATCCCACTTGATCATGGTGTATGATCCTTTTAATGTATTCTTGTATTTGATTTACTAATATTTTGTAGAGGATTTTTACATCTACGTTCATCAGTGATATTTGCCTGTAATTCTCCTTTTCTGGGTTGCCCTTGTCTGGTTTTTATCAGGGTAATTGGCCTCAAGGAATGAGTTAGGAAGCATCCCCTCCTCTTCAATTTTTGGAAGGGTTTTAGGAGGATAGGCATTAAATCTTCTTTAAATGTTTGGTAGATTTCACCTATAAACCTATCTAGTCCTGGACTCTTATT
Organism: Ceratotherium simum simum; assembly: GCF_057802395.1. Taxonomy (NCBI): domain Eukaryota; kingdom Metazoa; phylum Chordata; class Mammalia; order Perissodactyla; family Rhinocerotidae; genus Ceratotherium; species Ceratotherium simum. The sequence continues at coordinate 57,817,426 of NC_141904.1, forward strand.
TTTTGAGAGTTTTTAAATTACTGATTCAATCTCATTACTTGTAATCGATCTATTCAGATTTTCCATTTCTTCCTGATTCTGTCATGGAAGGTTGTGTGTTTCTAGGAATTTATCCATTTCTTCTAGGTTTTCCTTTGTGTCAGCGGATAATTTTTCATAGTAGTCTCTTATGATCCTTTGTATTTCTGTGGTGTCAGCCGTAACCTCTCCTCTTTCATTTCTGGTTTTATGTATTTGGGTCCTCTCTCTTTTTTTCTTGATGAGTCTGGCTGAAGATTTATTGATTTTGTTTATCTTTTCAAATGACCAGCTTTTAGTTTCATTGATCTTTTCTATTGCCTTTTTTTTTGTTTTTTGCTGAGGAAGATTAGCCCTGAACTAACATCTATGCCAACTTTCCTCTACTTTAATGTGGGTCACCACCACAGTGTGGTTGACAAGTGATGTAGGTCTGTGCCCGGGACCCGAACCCATGAACCCCGGCCGCCAAAGCAGAATGCGCCGAACTCAACCACTACACCATGGGGCCAGCCCCTTTTCTATTGTCTTTTTAATCTCTATTTCATTTATTTCCTCTCTGATTTTTATTATTTCTTTCCTTATATTGATTTGGGGTTTTGTTTGTTCTTCTTTATCTAGTTCATTTAGAGGTAATGTTAGATTGTTTATTTGAGATTTTTTTTTGTTTCTTGAGGTAGACCTGTATTGCTATAAACTTCCCTCTTAGTACCACTTTTGCTGTATCCCATAGATTTTGGTATGTTGTATTTTCATTTGTCTTCAGGTATTTTTTGATTTCTTCATTGACCCAGTAGTTGTTCAGTTGCATTTTGTTAAATCTCCACATATTTGTGGCTTTTCCAGTTTTCTTCTTGCAGTTGATTTCTAGTTTCATACTGTTGTGGTCAGAAAAGATGCTTGGTATTATTTCAATCTTCTTAAAGTAATTGAGACTTGTTTTGTGGCCTAATATGTGATCTATCCTGGAGAATGTTCCATGTGCACTTGCAAAGAATGTGTATTCTACAGTTTGGGGATGGAATTTTCTTTATATATCTCTTAACCCCTTCTGGTCTAATGTGTCATTTAAGGCCAATATTTCCTTATTGATGTTATGTTTGGATGATCTATCCATTGATGCAAGTGGATTAGAGTCCCCTACTATTATTGTATTCCTGTCAATTTCTCCCTTTATGTTTGTTGCTTTATATATTGCTTTATATATATAGGTGGTCCTATTATATATTGCTTTATATATTTAGGTGGTCCTATGTTAAGTGCATAAATTTATTCACAAATACTATACCCTTTTCTTGGAGTTAACCTTTTATCATTATATAATGTCTTTGTCTTTTGTTGTAGTCTTTATTTTAAAGTCTGTTTTGTCTGATATGAGTATTGCTATCCCAGCTTTCTTTTCATTTCTATTTGCATGGCTTATCTTTTTCCATCCCTTCATTTTCTTTTCTTTTTTTTTTTTCGTGACGAAGATCAGCCCTGAGCTAACATCCATACCAATCCTCCTCTTTTTGCTGAGGAAGACTGGCCCTGAGCTAACATCTATTGCCAATCCTCCTCCTTTTTTTCCCTTTTTCTCCCCAAAGCCCCAGTAGATAGTTGTATGTCATAGTTGCACATCCTTCTTAGTTGCTGTATGTGGGATGCCGCCTCAGCATGGCCGGACAAGCGGTGCGTAAGTGTGCGCCCAGGATCCGAACCCAGGCTGCCAGTAGCGGAGTGCACGCACTTAACTGCTAAGCCATGGGGCCGGCCTCCCATCCCTTCATTTTCAGTCTGTGTGTGTCTTGAGATCTGAAGTGAGTCTCATAGGCAGCATGTAGATTGGTCTTGTTTTTTATCCATTCAGCCACCCTCTGTCTTTTGATTTGAGCATTTAGTCCATTTATATTTAAAGAAATTATTGATAGGAATGTATTTATTGCCATCTTGTTAATTGTTTTCCAATTGTTCTTGTAGCTTTTCTCTCTTCCTTTCTTCTTCTCTTGCTCTCTTCCCTTGTGGTTTGATGGTTTTCTTTAGTGTTATGTTTGGGTTCTTTTCCCTTTATTTTTTGAGTATCTATTATAAGTTTTTGGTTTGTGGTTACCATGAGATTCATATATACTGACCTATATATATAGGTCTATTTTAAGCTGATAGTTGCTTAAGTTTGAACACATTCTAAAAGCACTACAATTTTACTACCCCCCTCCACGTTTTATTTTTTTGCATCATACTTTACAATTTTTTATTTTTGTGTATGCCTTAACTACTTATTGTAGTTATAGCTGATTTTACTGCTTTAGTCCTTTAACCTTCATATTAGCTTTTTTTAAGTGGCTGATCCACTGCCTTTACTATATATTTAACAATGAGATTTTTTTCTTTCATATATTGTCTTATTTCTAGTTATGGCCTTTGCTTTTTCACTTAAAGAAGACCTTTTAACATTTCTTGTAAGGCCAGTTTAGTGGTGATGAACTCCTTTACGTTTTGCTTGTCTGGAAAACTCTTAACACTCTTCCAATTCTGAATGATAGGCTTGCTGGGTAGACTATTCTTGGTTGTACTTTTTTCCTTTTGGCACTTCAACTATATCCTGCCACTCCCTTCTGGCCTGCAAAGTTTCTGTTGAAAAACCAGCCTATAGCCTTATGGAGGTTCCTTTATCTGTGACTAGTTGTTTTTCTCTTCCAGCCTTTAAAATTCTCTCTTTATCTTTACTTTCACCATTTTAATTATAATGTTTTGGTATGAATCTCTTTGTGTTCATCTTGCTTGGGACTCTCTGTGCTTCCTGGACCTGGATGCCTGTTTCCTTCTTCAGGTTAGGGAAGTTTTCAGCCATTAGTTCTTTGAATAAGTTTTCTGCCCCCCTTTCTCTCCTCCTTCTGGGACACCTATAATGCAAACGTTAGTATGCTTGACGTTGTCTCAGAGGTCCCTTTGTTTTAAATCCTCATTGTTTTAAATTCTTGCTTCTTTCTGCTGTTCTGATTGGGTGATTTCCACTATTCTGTCTTTCAGGTCACTGATCTGTTCTTCTGTATCATTTAATCTGCTGTTGATTTCCTCTAGTGTATTTTTCATTTCAGCTATTGTATTCTTCAGCTATGATTGGTTCTTTCTTATATTTTCTAATACTTCGTTGAAGTTCTCACTGTGTTCTTCCAATCTTCTCCTGAGTTTGGTGAGCATCTTTACAACCATTACTTTGAACTCTTTTTTTTTTTTTTTTTTTTTGAGTATTTGTGTGTCTGTGTGTCTTTTTTTTTTTTTTTAAAGATTTATTTATTTATTTTCGCCCCAAAGCCCCAGTAGATAGTTGTATGTCATAGTTGCACAGCTTCCTAGTTGCCGTATGTGGGACACGGCCTCAGCGTGGCCAGAGAAGCGGTGCGTCGGTGTGTGCCCGGGATCCGAACCCGGGCTGCCAGCATCAGAGAGCACGCACTTAACCGCTAAGCCACAGGGCCGGCCCACTTTGAACTCTTTATGAAGTAAATTACTTATCTCCATTTCATTACTGTTTTTTTCTGTGGTTTTATCTTATTCTTTCACTGGAATGTATTCCTCTATCTCTTCATACTTTTTTTGACTTTCTGTGTTTGTTTCTATGAATTAGGCAAAACAGCTACCTCTCCTGGTCTTGAGGGAGTGGCCAAGTGGCCTTGTAGGAGCATCCTCTGTGTAGAATGTGTGTGCTGGGAAGCTTTGGAAGGCTGGCTGGAGCTGGAGTGGGTACAAGCTGGGGGGTCCTGGGACACTCCATGCCAGGGCTGACCTTGCAGGACAGCTGGAGCAGGTCCACATCAGGGGGTCCCAGCACACACTGTACTGGGGCTGCTGTGGTGGGGCAGCTGAAGCTGGAGCAAGTGCAGTTCAGAGGATCCCAAGGCATGTGACACTGGGGCCACCGTGGTGAGACAGCAGGAGCTACAGCAGGCACAGTTGGGGGGGGCACCCAGGGTGTGCCACACCAGGGCTACCTTGGGGGGATGGATGGAGCTGGTATGGACCAGGGGCCCAGGGTGCACTAGGTCAGCCTTGGCAAGCTAGCTAGAATGCCTGGACCATGCTCCTGCTTGCACTATCAAGGTGCAAGGAGAACACAAAAATGGCACTCACCAGTGCCTCCAACCCCAGAGAGAGTTCTAGCAGTTCCCTGACTGTTTGGCAAACACTGTAGGGTTAGTAAATGGATCTCCTTCACATATAGTCCAGGTGCCTTTTAAACCACTGTTTTTTTGCTGTACCCCAGGGCAAGTGACACTGAACACAGGCCCTTCAGTGAAGGGTGGAAGCAAAGCTGTACTGGGCTAAGGAGATGACTACAGATGGTATAATAATAATTATAACAATGTCTTTTCAGATTTGTAATATTAATATATGTAATATGTATAACAATAATACCACAAAAAGGAGGAAAAGGATATAGAGCTATATAGGAATAATGTTTCTATATCTCACTGGAATTAAGCTAGCAAAAAATCTGAAACTGTTTAATTGAAATGTCTATGATAAGTCCTAGAATAAACACCAAAAAAACTTTTTAAAAATTGAAAAAATATCATTAATAGAATTTAAATTCTTCATTAGAAAATATTCACTTAACATAAAAGAAAGCAATAAAGAAGAAATAGAAGAATAAAGAAGAGAAGAGGCATATAGAAAACAAAAAGTAAAATGGCATACATGAATTTAACTATATTAATAACGTTAAATGTGAATAGATGACACTTATCAAAAGACAGAGATTATCAGAAAAGATTTTTTAAAAAACAAACAAACCAAGATCCACCTGTATGCTATCTATAGGAGACACACTTTAGATTCAAAGATACAAATAGATGGAAATAAAAGGAAGGGGAAAAATATCAAGGAAAACCAACCACAAGAAAGCTGGTGTGGCTACACCGTTATCAAACAAAATAGACTTTTTAAAAATAGACTTTTAAAATGTTACTAGAGATATAGAGGGACATTTTACAATAATAAAAAGTCAATTCATCTGGAAGATATAACATTTATATACATATATGCACCTAACACCAGAGTACTAAAATACCTGAAACAATAAATGACAGAAATGAAGGCAAAAAATAAATAATTCAACAATAGCTGGAGACTTCAATACTCCAGTTTCAATAATGGATAGAACAACTAGGCAGAAGACCAACAAGGAAATAGAAGACTTGAATGACACCATAAACCAACTAGACTGAACAGATATATAGAGAATATTCAACATTCTTCTCAAGTGCATGTAAAACACTCTCCAAGATAGACCATATGCTAGAGCATAGAACGAATCCCAATAAGTTTAAAAGACTAGAAATAATACAAAGTATGTTCTCTGATCACAATGAAATGAAATTATAAATCAATAACAGAAAAACTTTGGGAAATTCACAAATCTGTAGAAATTAAACAACATAGACCTAAATAACCAATAGGTCAAGAAGAAAGCAAAAGAGAAATCAGGAAATACTTTGAGATAAATGAAAATGAAGTCATAACATATGAAAATTATGAGATGTAGCTAAAGTAGTGCTTAGAGGGAAATGTATAGCTATAAATGCCTATACTAGGAAGAAAGATCTCAAATAAATAACCTAAACTTCCACCCTGAGAAAATGGAAAAAAAAGAAGAACAAATTAAAACTGAAGCAGAATGAAGGAAATAATACAGATTAGAGTAGAAATTAAAGAAATAGAATATTGAAAAATAATATAGAAAATTAATGAAGCCAAAAGCTGGTTCCTTTCCCCTTGCCAGAAGCTCAGGGGATTTTTCTGATATTTACTGTGAAAATCTGGTCAAGCTCCTGAAACTGCCTAGGAGAGAGTTTGGAAGATGGTGACATAAGAGAATTCTGTACTCACATCCTCCCACAGACACAACAAATCTACAACTACCTGTGGAACAATTTCCTCTGAAAGATCTGGAAACTGGATAAAAAGAACCCCCACAACAAGGGACAACACTGACGGGCAAAAGAGGCAGAAATACAGCTCCACTGAGGAAAAAAACACATCCTAGCTGTGTCGCTTCACAGTCGGGAGTGATCTCAAAGGTACTGAGCTTTTCCTGGAGGGGTGGGAATCTCCGTGGGGGACCTATGCCACAATAAGCATCCCAGCCCTTAGATTCAGCAGAACCAAGATGAGATCCCATAATACCTGGCTTTGCTGGCTTTGAAAACCAATGGGGAAGATGCCCAGAAAAACTACAGAACTTCAGAAAAAGAAAAACCTTCTCTTAAAGGGCCCATGCACAGATTCACCCAATCCAGAAACCAAACAAAAACACCAGAAAAAAAAGTGCATAATCCATTGGTAAAAGAGACTCACTTACTAAGGTCAGAGGACATCTCAGAAAGGCAGGAGGTGGCCCATTTTGGGGCCCATCCCCCGCCCCAGGGACAGAGACATTGGCGGCAGCCATTATTGTGAGCTGGTTCAGTCAGGCTGACACAGACAAGGGCAGCCGTCACTGGATTCCTTCCTCTAGCCTGTTAGCACATGGGTCTGTCCCGCCCAGTAGAGCTGCTTAGGCAATCAAGCACAGCCAAGCAGCAAGCAGTCTGCCCCAAGGACTGGCTCCATTCACCAGCAAGCCTGTGATGAACTTCTAGGTTGGCATAGGTGGGGTGTGTGGGACCTCTGCGGTGGGGAGTGTGGGTCCCCATCAGTGAGGCATGTGTAGGGGTCTGCATTGGCAGGGCATGCAGGCCCACAGCAGACTTGTGCTGCTGGCCATCACAAACAGCCACACAGGGATCTTCCCTGCCTTCCAATGCCTGAAACGATTATGTGCTGCCACGCCTGGGGCTGGCTTCACCCTTCTGTGCTCCTGGGAGGGGCAACAACAGTTGCATGTTTCAGGAAGCCACACTGGAGTGCTGCAGCAATTGTGAGCCCCTGAACCTAGCAACCAACCACAGTGGGGGCCTGACTCACTTAACAGCAAAACAGCAGCAGTTACATGCTATTAGACCTCACAGTCAGCCGTGCTGGGGCTTGCACCACCCAATAAAGTGACAGTAGCAGCCACATGTGGCTGAGTTTTACAACCAGCTGGTCTGGGGGCCCACCTAGCCAACCCATGTGCCTGCAGCAATAGCAATCCCATCACAACAGAAGGGCAAACATAGCCCACACAGGGGGCACACCATGAACACTTGGCATGGGTGACAAGAGAGGAGGACACTGCTGGGCTCCATAAGGCGTCTCTTACATAAGGCCACATTTCCAAGATCAGCAGATGTGGCTAATCTACCTAATATGTAAACACATGTACAGAGAAGTAGGCAAATTGAGGAGGCAAAGGATTATGTTCTAAATAAAAGAACAGGACAGATCCTCAGAAAAAGAACTAAATGAAACAGAGATAAACAATCTAACCAATAAAGTACACAAACTAATAGTCATAAGGAACCATCCCTGATATTGGGAGAAGAATAGAACACAGTGAGAACTTCAATAAAGAATTGGAAAATACAAAAAGAACCAATCAGAACTAAAGAATACAATAATGGAAATGAAAAATTCACTAGAGGGAATCAACAGCAGAGTAGATGACACAGAAGAATGAATCAACAATCTGGATGAAAGAGTAGAGGAAATCACCCAAATTGAACAGAAAAAAGAAAAAAGAATTAAAAAGAACAAGGACAGTCTAAGGGACCTCTGGGACAACACTAAACATACTAGCATCCATATTATAGGTGTCCCAGAAAGAGAAGAGAGAGACAAAGGGGCAGAGAACCTATTTAAAGAAATAATAGCTGAAAACTTCTCTAACCTGAGGAAGGAAACGGACATTCAGGTACAGGAAGTGCAGAGAGCACCAAACGATGAATCCAAAGAGGCCCACACCAAGACACATTACAACTAAAATATCAAGAATTAAAGAAAGAATCGTAAAACCTGTAAGAGAAAACAAGTTATATACAAATGAAAGCCCATAAGGCTATCAGCTGACTTCTGAGCAAAAACTTTACAGGCTGGAAGGGAGTGGCATAATATATTCAAAGTGCTGAAAGTAAAAAACCTACAATGAAGAATACACAATCCAGCAAGGTTATCATTCAGAATGGAAGGAGAGATAAAGAGATTTCCAGACAAACAAAAACTAAAGGAGTTCATCACCACTAAACTGGCCTTACAGGAAATGTGAAAGGGACTTATCAAAGTGGAAAATAAAAGACCACACATAGGAATAAGAAAATTATCTAAGAAAAAACATCACTGGTAAAGGAAAATATACAGTCAATAGTGGATCAACACATAAAGCTAGTATGAAGGTCAAAAGACAAAAATATTAAAATTATCTATTTCCATAATGAGAGGTTAAGGGATACACAGAAATAAAAGAAGTAAAATATGATACCAAAACAAAACGTTGGGGGCAGGGCAACCCAGTGGCATAGTGGTTGAGTTTGCACACTCCAATTTGGCGGCCCGGGGTTTCACAGGTTTGGATCCCAGGCACAGACCTAAACACTACTTATCAAGCCATGCTATGGCAGGCATCCCACATTTAAAGTAGAGGAAGATGGGCACAGATGTTAGCCCAGGGCCAATCTTCCTCAACAAAAGGAGGGGGTTGGCAACAGATGTTAGCTGAGGGCTAATCTTCCTCACACACACAAAAAATGTGGGGTGGGGAGTAAAAGTGTAAGACTTTTAGTAAGAGGTCAAATTTAAGAGACCATCAACTTAACATAGATTGCTATATACATAGGTTATTATATATGAACCTCATGGTAATCACAAACCAAAAACATATAATAAATACACAAAAAAATAAAGAGAAAGGAACCCAAACATAACACTAAAGAAAGCCATCAAATTACAAGAGAAGAGAGCAAGAGAAGAAGAAAGGAACAGAGAAAAACTACAAAAACATCCAGAAAAAAAGTAACAAAATGGCAATAAGTACATACTTACCTATTTCTATTTTAAATGTAAATGGACTAAATGCTCCAATCAAAAAGACAGAGGGGTGGCTGAAAGGATTAAGAAAACAAGACCCACATATATGCTGCATATAAGAGACACACTTTAGACCTAAAGACACTCAGAAAGTAAAGGGATGGAAAAAGATAAGCCATGCAAATGAAAACAAAACAAAGCTGGGGTAGCAGTACCTGTATCAGACAAAATAGTCTTTTAAAAAAACTGTAACAAGAGACAAAAAAGGGGATTACATAATGATAAAAGGAACAACCCAACAAAAGGACGTAACACTTGTAAATATCTATGCACCCAACATAGGAGCACCTAAATATGTAAAGCAATTATTAACAGACATAAAGGGAGAAATTGACAGCAACTCAATAATAGTAGGGGACTTTAACACTCCACTTACATCAATGGAAAGATCATCCAAAAAGAAGACCAATAAGGAAATATTGGCCTTAAGTAACATATTAGACCAGATGGGGTTAAGAGATATATACAGAAAATTTCACCCAAAAACTGCAGAATACACATTCTTTGCAAGTGCACATGGAACAGTCTCCAGGATAGATCACATATTAGGCCACAAAACAAGTCTCAATTAATTTAAGAAGATCGAAACAATACCACAACAGTATGAAACTAGAAATCAACTACAAGAAGAAAACTGGAAAAGCCACAAGTATGTGGAGATTAAACAAAACGCAACTGAACAACTACTGGGTCAATGAAGAAATCAAAAAATACCTGAAGACAAATGAAAATACAACATACCAAAATCTATGGGATACAGCAAAAGTGGTACTAAGAGGGAAGTTTATAGCAATACAAGTCTACCTCAAGAAGCAAAAAAAAAAAAAAACTCAAATAAACAATCTAACATTACCTCTAAATGAACTAGAAAAAGAAGAACAAAGACCAAAATCAGTATAAGGAAGGAAATAATAAAAATCAGAGAGGAAATAAATGAAATAGGGACTAAGAAGACAACAGAAAAGATCAATGAAACTAAAACCTGGTTCTCTGAAAAGATAAACAAAATTGATAAATCTTTAGCCAGACTCATCAACAAAAAAAGAAAGGGCCCAAATAAATAAAATCAGAAATGAAAGAGGAGGGCCGGCCCCATGGCTTAGCAGTTAAGTGCACACGCTCTGCTACTGGAAGCCCGGGTTCGGATCCCGGGCGCGGCACCGACGCACTGCTTGTCCAGCCATGCTAAGGCCACGTCCCACATACAGCAACTAGAAGGATATGCAACTGTGACTTACAACTATCTACTGGGGCTTTGGGGGAAAAAAAAAAGGAGGAGGATTGGCAATAGATGTTAGCTCAGAGCCGGTCTTCCTCAGCAAAAAGAGGAGGATTAGCATGGATGTTAGCTCAGGGCTGATCTTCCTCACAAAAACAAAAAGAAAAGAAAAGAAATGAAAGAGGAGAAGTTACAGCTGACACCATAGAAATACAAAGGATCATAAGAGACTACTATGAACCATTATATACTAACAAGTTGGAAAACCTAGAAGAAATGGATAAATTCCTAGAAACACACAACCTTTTGTGATGGAATCAGGAAAAAATAGAATATCTGAATAGACTGATTACAAGGAATGAAATTGAATCACTAATTTAAAAACTCAAAAAATAAGAGTCCAGGACTAGATGGGTTTATAGGTGAATTCTACCAAACATTCAAAGATTTAATACCTATCCTCCAAAAACTCTTCCAAAAAATTGAACAAGAGGGGATGCTTCCTGCCTCAATCTATGAAGCAACCATTACCCTGATACCAAAACCAGACAAGGATAACACTAAAAGGAAAATTACAGGCCAATATCACTGATGTATATAGACACAAAAATCCTCTACAAAATATTAGTAAATCAAATATGACAATACATTAAAAGGATCATATACCACGATCAAGTGGGATTTAATCCCAGGGATTCAAGAATGGTTCAATATCCACAAATCAGCCAATGTGATACTAACAAAATGAAGAATAAAAATCACATGATCATCTCAATAGACACAGAGAAAGCTTTCGACAAGCTACAGCATCTATTCGTGATAAAAACTCTAAATAAAATGGGTATAGAAGAAAAGTACCTCAACATAATTGAGGCCATATATGACAAGCCCACAGCTAACATAATACTCAACGGTGAAAAATTGAAAGCTATCCCTTTAAGAAAAGGAAGCAGACAAGGATGCCCACTTTCACCATTCTTATTTAATATTGTATTGGAAGTCCTACCCAAAGCAATCAGGCAAGAAAAACAAATAAAAGGGATCCAAATTGGAGAGGAAGAAGTAAAACTATCACTATTTGCAGATGACATGATTTTAAATATAGAAAACCCTAAAGAATCCATCAAAAATGTATTAGAAATAATAAATGAACACAGTAAAGCTGCAGAGTACAAAATCAACATACAAAAGTCCATTGTGTTTCTATACACTAACAACAAAATAGCAGAAAGAGAAATTAAGAATACAATCCCATGTACAATCACAACAACAAAAAAAAGATACCTAGGAATAAATTACACCAAAGAGGTGAAAGACCTGTACACCGAAACTATAAGAAATTGAAGAAGACAAACAAATGGAAAGATATTCTGTGCTCATGGATTGGAAGAATTAACATAGTTAAAACGTTCATACTACCTAAAGCAATCTACAGATTCAATGCAATCCCTATTAAAGTTCCAATGACATTTTTCATGAAAATAAAACAAATAATTCTAAAATTAATATGGAAAAACAAAAGACCCCAAATAGCCAAAGCAATCCTGAGAAAAAAGAACAAAGCTAGAGGCATCACATTCCCTGATTTCAAAGTATACTACAAAGCTACAGTAATCAAAACACCATGAGACTGGCACAAACACACAGGTCAATGGAACAGAATTAAGAGTCCAGAAATAAACCCATGCATCTATGGACAGCTAATTTTCGACAAAGGAGTCAAGAACACACAATGGAGAAACGAAAGTCTCTTCAATAAATGGTGCTGGGAAAACTGGACAGCCTCATGCAAAAGAATGAAAGTAGACCACTATCTTACACCATACACAAAAATTAACTCAAAATGGATTAAAGACTTGAATGTAATACTTGAAACCATAAAAGAAAATAAAAAGCAGTATGCTCTTTGACATCGGTCTTAGCAGTGTCTTTTTGAATACCATGTCTCACCAGGCAAGGTAAACAAAAGAAAAAACAAACAAATGGGACTATATCAAACTAAAAATCTTCTGCACAGCAAAGGAAACCATCAACAAAACAAAAAGCACAACTTGCCAACTGGGAGAAGATATTTGCAAATCATATATCCAACAAAGGGTTAATATCCAAAATATATAAAGAACTCATACAACTCAATAACAAAAAAATAACCCAATTAAAAAATGGGCAGAGGATATGAACAGACATTTTTCCAAAGAAGATATGCAGATGCCAACAGGTACATGAAAGGATATTCAACATCACTAATTATCAGGGAAATGCAAATCAAAACTACAATGAGATATCACCTCACATCTGTCAGAATGGCTATAATTAACAAGACAAGAAATAACAAGTGCTGGAGAGGATGTGGAGAAAAGGGAACTCTCACACACTGCTGGTGGGAATGTAAACTGGTGCAGCCGCTATGGAAAACAGTATGGAGATTCCTCAAAAAATTAAGAATAGAACTACCACACAATCCAGCTATTCCATTTCTGGGTATTTATCCAAAGAACACAAAAACACTAATTGAAAAAGATATATGCACCCCTATGTTCATTGCAGCATTATTCACAATAGCCAAGACAGGGAAACAACCTAAGTGCCCATCAACAGGTGAATGGATAAAGAAGATGTGGTACATACATACAATGGAATACTAATGAGCCATAAAAAAAAGATAAAATATTGCTATTTGGGACACATGGATAGAACTTGAGGGTATTATGCTAAACAAAATAAGTCAGACAAAGAAAGCCAAATGCCATATGTTTTCATTCATAAATGGAAGATAAAAACAACAACAACAACAAACAAACACATAGATACAGAGAATAGATTGGTGGTTACCATGGGGGAAGGAGGGTGGATGAGGGCAAAAGGGGTAAAGAGGCACATTTGTATGGTGATGGATAGCAATTAGACTTTTAGTGGTGAACACGATGTAGTCTATACAGAAGTAGAAACATAATGATATATACACCTGAAATTTATATAATGTTACAAACCAATGTTACCTCAATAAAAAGAAAATCTATAGTAACATAAAGCATGTCAGCAGTTGCTTGAGGTCAGGTTTGGGGAGAACTGACTGGGATGGGATACAAGAAACCTTTTGAGGTGGTCAAAATGTTCTGTATCTTGACTCTGGTGATGGTCCCATGAGTGCATAAATTTGTCACAACTCATCTAACTGTATAATTACAATGGGTGCATTTTATTGTATGTAAACTAAACCTCAATAAAGTTGATTTTTAAAAAGTTAATCATTCTTGAAATTAATCAAGGATGGAAAAAGGGATGGATTGATGAATAAATATATGATTAAGCAAATTTAGTAACATATTAGAATCTAGGTGGTACTCTTCATAAAATGCCTTCAATTTCTTTGTATGTTTAAAATTTTCATCATAAATGGTTGGAAAAAAATTAAAATTTCTAAATTGTACATTAAAAATAAAATCTGAACAGTCAATAGAAAGGGAGAAGATGAAGAAACAGAAGTCTAGTTTTAACCAATAGAACAAGGTCCCTTCACGGGATAGGAAGCTTTTCTCACTCAATTGCTTTTTCCCCACTGCTGCCAGAATTATCTTTCTAAAATTTAGATCCAAGTATATTACTTCCATGGCTAGAAATCTTCCAAACAACATACAAACTCTTGAGCAGAGACACCTGAAGATTTTCCCATGTGGTTCCAATTTATATATTCAACTTCATATTCTAAATCTGCCATGTACTATATTCTTGTTACCTATTCTTCACTATTTTGGTTTATTTAATGTTCTCCAAACACCTCTAAACACTTTTGGCTTTTGTTCATGTTACATTCCCTCTCTTCTCCACCTTGAAACACCTACTTCAAAGCCTAGCTCACTTTGCACTTCTTCTAGAAACCTTCACCAATTTCCCAAAGCAAAAGCAATCATTCCCTCTTCTGTGCTTCCACCACAATTTGTCCATATCTCTACTCCAGTTCTTATCACAATATATTATAGTTGTTATTTCTATGTCTGGCTTCCAGGCCAAATATAAGCTCCTGAGAACAATGTATATGTATTATTTATTTTTGCATCACCAAAATCTTGCTAGGTGTCTGAATGTGATAAAGAAATTTTTGTTGAATCAATGAGTGAGTAAATAAATGACTAAAGAAATTATGAGGTGAACCTATAAGTTTACTAAAATAATGTTTTGCATAAGAAATTCTATTAACTTTAATTGAAACATTTATTTTATAGAATAAAAAGATCCTAATTTTAAAAAGCAATTCACAAAGCATTAATGAAAAACAGAATTACCACTTACCTCTGTGTATTCATCAAAAGTATGATCTTCTGCCTGAAAAGTTTCTATCAGCTCATCTGCAGTCCCATCAAGGAGCCAACTATATTTTGCAACTGAAAATTAATAATCTAATTTAAATCTCAATGACACCCTTTAAAAAAGATAAAGTGCTTTTTTTATATGGTCATGGAATGGAGCAGTCTATTCAATTAAATATTATTAATAAAGTATTGACATATGTTAATAGGAACAGATAGCATAAAATAAAACAGACAACAAGCAAACCAGGTTAAACACAGATATTTTAAAATAAAGATAATTGGGTATATAATAATCTTAAAATAACTTAGAGGTACAGATAAGCCAGTTAATAAAAGGTTTGGGTTAACAGAATGTCAAATAACTATTTATTTATCCTGACCACATACACACTTGAGGAGACTATAAAATTGAGCTGCAAGCTCTTCAAAATTATTCTTAGAAATTACCTTGCTTTCACCCTCAATTTGGCTTTCTCCTTATTCCAACATCTCTTCTTTCTACTTTTTGGCTTCATCACCCTGCTCCAGTTAACATTCACCCTTTGGACCAGACAACAGAATTCAAGTTTCTTGGGTTTGATCCTTGACTCTGCCAAAAATCATGCCTATGCTCACTTCTGGCTCTCTCTGCTCTTTCATGACAGCCCCCAGACAATCAATTATCTGACCAAATTCTAGTAAAAATAAAATTACACTCTTTTATGGTAAAAAAAGGTATAATATTATATATGTCATATATACCGTATGTCTCATAATGTTTTCTTGCTCCTTCTAAGTTTTGATGTACTGCCACCTTCAGCGTATTAAGAGCCCACTGTAACACGTGTTCAGGAAGTTCTGTGTCAAGATTTACAGTTGTTGAAGTTCCTGATAGCCAAGAGGGTATTGTTTGGACATTCTAACATAAATAAAAATGACAATTTATGAAATAATTATCTGTGCAATTGGTCTATATGTAGGTCTTATACTATATTTTTAAATATTTTTTTCAGATTTCAATGGGCCAAGGGAAGATAACTTGATGAAAAATAATGATTTAAAATTGTATAGTTTGTAGCCTAATATAAAACTTAAGTTGGGTTATTTTTCTATCATTCAACAAATATTTATTGAGCAACTATAATGTCAAAGTGATTATACTAGAACGCTCTAGAAAGAGCTAATATGAGTTGGATCTTGTCCTTAAGAAGCTCACGACTCAGCAGGGAAGATGAGACACGCATAAAAATGTCAATTTATAACTACAATAAAAGTTCTAAGAAGAAAAATGTCATCTCCAGCCAGGAGATTTTCTCAAAGAGAAAGTATTTTTTAATTTAAAATAACTTGCAGGATGGAAATAAAACAAAAAGTTATAGCATTTTATTTACATATACACTTTATAGAGCTCCAACTCAATTTTAAAATTCTGAAAAAGAGCTATATAAAGAAACCCAGTGGATAAGGATAAAGTAATACCTGCAGAGCTTCAGCTATTCGCTCTACCAAACCCAAAACAACATCTTCCAAATCTTGAAAGGTAGGATAAAATTCCATTTTATCATCATCAAACGTCAATTCCATCTTAAATATTGGCAGCCCTTGTTGATCTTCTTGGTCAAAGAGTTTTACAAATCCTTCTACAGTTCTCTTTAAGAGATCCTTTAGCTGCATGACGTCATAAATTACTATTACATTAGAAAATACAAATTTCACTTTTAACTAAAATCTGTGAACTGTCATCTATAATTAAGTCATTCTATCAATCCATTTAGTCCTGAAAATTATCCTCATTCAAATAATCATAGTTGTCTTAAGGGGATAAAGCTAGAAAGGAGATCATGTATATTAATTACAATGTCACAGACTAGATATTAAATATATATATATATAATCCTTTTAAAGATACAGTGCAACATTCACAGAATCTTTGCAGATCTTTACCACAAGGGAAAGTTTTTATTCAAAACTATTTTTCTAGAATTGTATTTCTACAACAGTAAAATTTGAGGAGCCCATAAATATAATTGCACAAAATTAATATTCTCTTTGTGTTTGTCATTTAAAGATGATCAATAACATTTCTAACCAAGATTTTACTGAGAACAAAATGTCAATCAACTTGAAATTTCATAAGTTCAAAAATATGTTTACTAGGATAGTTCTTTTATTAATATATTCCAATAAAGCTATAGATAATTAGCTTATAGCTTTTAAGCATGAGCCCAATAATTCCTCATAACATTAACACGTACTTCTAGACTTTCCTCTCATTTTAGATTGCTTCAGAAACGGAGCATTTTTCTGCTAACTTTATTTAAATAAAATTATAGCAAGAATGTTTTTCTTAATTTATTTCAAAATAGTTAGCAATATGTCTAAATAGAATTTTATTTAAAATACTAAACTAATTTTAATAACATTATCATTTAAAATATAAAAAACATATTTACCTGATTTGACATAAGCGTAGAGACACAGTTATAAAATGCATCCAATTTTTCAGGTTTAATGCCTTCTAGTGCCTCCTTCTTGGTAAAGAGACTTATAACCTTTGGATACCATGTGTTCATTATCTTCTCTTCTGCCTTTCTAGCTTGTATTGATAGGTCATCTTTCAGTGATTCACAATCAATTGGGCCTTTAGCTCTATTTATGAGAAAAATAAAAATGACCTAAAGCAACTGATAGATATTTGTCTTGATACACAATTGTTGAAACAAGAAAGAAAAATTAAAAAATTTTTTTAATCTAAAGAAAAGTTCTGAAGATTTATCAACCAGTTTTAAAACTTATACAGTCAAAAATATAAAGACTCAAGCAGGAAATATTCAAATTTTAAACGTTAATTAATAAGTATGGGATTTTACCTAATTCCTGTTAAGTCCAGCAAAACTGTATTGGCAAATGTCTTATAACCAAGGTCCAGTAACATTCTCATAGTTGGATGAACAATGTGCAAATTAGCTAATATTTGCTTTCTTGTCTGCAGATAGCTAGAATGCCAAGGATTAGAATAATCCAGGCCTCTGAAAAAGCAAAATACCATATTAAACAAGATTCAAACAATACACTCTAAATTCTAAGAAATAATATTTATAACATGAAATTAGTATTAAAGTGAAAAGACTGGGGATTGAGAAGAGGGAAATGTGGCCAGCAATGGGAGCCTTAGGAGATATGCATGTAATAAAAATACATCAAGATCTTGAAAGTGCATTATCTTCAGAGAGATCATTTGTGGGTAAGGCAAGCTGATGGGCCAGGCATGAGTGCCCTGCTAACTTCCACTGTGTTCTGGCTCAGTTACCCTGGGTAGAGATAAATGAACTTAGTCCTTAGGATTGGGAAGAAGGGATGGAAAAATCTGTCTGGCATACACTGAAGCTTACCTAAGGCCAAGTTGAGCTATACAGCCATAAAGGTTCCCCTAACTGTGTAAGCAACTAGACAAGCACAGTGTAGAGGATACCTTTGGGGACAAAAACATTAGTACTATTTTTTTAGATTTGTTCAAAATAACTTTAAGCTTCACAACTGTAGATGTGAATGTAAGATCACAACTGTAGATGTGAATGTAAGATTAGTTTATTTTCCATCTGTTACCCAAACCTAGATGCAGTACTGTTTTTAAAATAATTTACT
This sequence comes from Ceratotherium simum simum, assembly GCF_057802395.1. NCBI lineage: Eukaryota > Metazoa > Chordata > Mammalia > Perissodactyla > Rhinocerotidae > Ceratotherium > Ceratotherium simum. Next base: position 57,835,579 of record NC_141904.1, read on the forward strand.
TACACAGGGGATTCGGGTAAAGGGCCACCTTCATCTTCAAGCCATTTAACTGGAGGTTTCATAAGAACACTCTGCACTAAAACATATATATGTATTAATTAATACTTCTTGAAAAATCCTTGCAAGACCTACTGAAATCAAAGGTTCTAACTTTTGATAATGGATAGTATAGTTTACTGTGTATTAAAATGAGTATAAGAAAAATTTCTTTATTGAAAACAAAATCAAGCTCTTAGTACTATTTTGGCCTTACTTTGGAGGTGAATTCAGATACAGTAAAGCTTCAATAAGTTCTCAGTTTTTCAAATTCTATCTACTCAACGGTCACTGACATGGCCACTTAAGAAAATTTATTCCAGACTTACCAAAAAAAAAAGAGAGAGAGAGAAGGCTCAAATAAATAAAATCAGAAATGAAAGCGGGGAAATTACAACAGACACTACAGAAATACAAAGGCTATAAGAGAATACTATGAAAAGCTATATGCCAAGAAATTGGATAATCTAGAAGAAATGGATAAATTCTTAGAATCATATAACCTTCCAAAACTGAATCAAGAAGAAATAGAGAATCTGAATAGACCGATCACTAGTAAGGAGATCCAAACAGTAATCAAAAACCTCCCCCAAAAAAACAAAAGTCCAGGACTAGACAGCTTCCCTAGTGAATTCTACCAAACATTCAAAGAAGACTTAATACTTATCCTTCTCAAACTCTTCCAAAAAATTGAAGAGGAGGAGATGCTTCCTAACTCATTGTATGAGGCCAACATTACCCTGATATCAAAACCAGACAAGGATAACAGAAAAAAGGAAAATTACAGGCCACTATCACTGATGAACATAGACACAAAAATCCTCAACAAAATACTAGCAAATTGAATACAACAATACATTAAAAAGAGCATATACCATGACAAGTGAGATTTATTTCAGGGATGCAAAGATGGTTCAACATTTACAAATCAATCAAGATGATACAATGCATTACAAAATGAAGAATAAAAATCACATGAACATCTCAACAGACATAGCGAAAGCATTCGACAAGATACAGCATCAATTTATGATAAAAACTCTGAATAAAATGGGTATAGAAGAAAAGGACGTCAACATAATAAAGGCCATATATGACAAACCCACAGCTAACATCATTCTCAATGGAGAAAAATGGAAAGCTATCCCTCTAAGAACAGGAACTAGACAAGGATGCCCACTTTTGCCACTCTTATTTAACATAGTAGTAGAAGTCCTAGCCAGAGCAATCAGGCAAGAAAAAGAAATAAAAGGGATCCAAATTGGAAGAAGTGAAACTGTCACTATTTGCAGATGACATGTTTTTATATGTAGAAAACCCTAAAGAATCCACCAAAAAAGTATTAGAAATGATAAACGAATACAGTAAAGTTGCAGGGTACAAAATAGACATACAAAAATCCATTGTGTTTCTATACACTAACAACAAAATAGCAGAAAGAGAAATTAAGAATACAATTCCATTTATAATTGCAATGAAAAAAAAATAAAACACCTAGGAATAAATTACACCAAAGAGGTGGAAGACCTGTACACTGAAAACCATAAGAAATTGAAGAAGACAAACAAATGGAAAGATATTCTGTGCTCATGGATTGGAAGAATTAACACAGTTAAAATGTCCATACTTCCTAAAGCAATCTACAGATTCAATGCAATCCCTATCACAGTCCCAAAGACATTTTTCACAGAAATAGAATAAAGAATCCTAAAATTTATATGGAAAAATAAAAGACCACAAATAGCCAAAGCAATCCTGAGAAAAAAGAACACAGCTGGAGGCATCACACTCCCTGATTTCAAAATGTCCTACAAAGCTATAGTAATCAAAACAGCAAAAAGAGGAGGATCAGCAACATATGTTAGCTCAGGGCTAATCTTCCCCAAACACACACACAAAAAAAGATGAAATCTTGCCATTTTTGACAACATGGATGGAGCTTGAGGGTATTACGCTAAGTGAAATAAGTCAGACGTCAAATACCGTACAATTTCACTCATAAGTGGAAGACAAAAACAAGAACAACAAACACATAGTTACAGAGATTAGATTGGTGGTTACCAGAGGGGTGGGAGGAAGGGAGGAAGGTGCAAGGGGTGACAGGGCACATGTGTACGATGAGGATGGTAATTAGTCTTTAGGTGGTGAACATGGTGTAGTCTACACAGAAATTGAAAGATAATGATGTACACCTGAAATTTATATAATGTTATAAACCAGTGTTACCTCAATAAAAAATAAATTAATTTTAAAAAAAGATTAAACTCCTAATAAATCTCCCCAACTACATTAATATTTTATTATAATCCTGTAAATAGTATAGCTACAACGGTAAAGATAAAGTGAAAAATCAAAAAGCTATTAGCTAATAAGCACACAAAAAATTACAAAAAGTGCCCTTAAATTACAAAGAGTTTGACTAGATTATAGGCTCAAATTAAAAACTTTAAATAAAAATCATATTTAAGAAATACATGTAGTTAACTATATAATGTTTGTTATTTATTATTCATATTTCTACTTTTGATTGGGAGGGTCGTGGGAGCAAAGGTAAAAGAAGCTTAGCATGTGTTAAATACTACTTACCCAAATGTCTCTTCATGCTTTTTTCAAAGTCACTTGACACCTCATCTATGAGACTTTCAAGGAGTTCTTCTCTTTTTTTGCCTTTCTTTAGGGACTCAGGTATCAGCATTAACATACGATCCAACCATTCCTGCTGAATAGGTACTATAGGACTACTTTCTACACATTTCTTCAAATAAATATAGTTGAGCTGAGAACATAATAAGAAAAAATTAAACGTTCCAAATGGTGTAGCATTTCAACATAACTCCTGAGCTGTCTTCTCAAGACAACATTTTTTCAGAATAAAAATATTCTGAAAAATAACATGTTTTCAGAATAAAAACATTTTACCCAAAAGTACAATCTACAAAGAAACCATTTTATATTTTTCTTTATTTATGATGAGTTCTCACCAAATTAATGTTCTCAGTATACTTTTCATTTTCTCAAGGCAAAACAAAGATCCTTTGTCTAACTTACTATTCTTTCATTCAACAAATATTCATTAATTCTACAAATATTCAGACATTGTTCCAAATACTGAGGAGATAATAGTAAACAAAATAGACAAAGCCCCTACTCTCTTGGAGGTTATCTTCTGGTACAATAGCAGTATAATATAATTTCATAAATTCTCCCATAACAATGAGTAGTCTGACAAAAACAGACATGAACAAATGGAAAGACAATACTTGATCTGGTAAAGACATTTTAACATCCTGAAAATTTCAGTTTGTCCCAAAATTAATTTAATGCAATACCAATAAAATGCAATAACCATAAAAGTATCTACACACATTTTTATAGAACCAGACAAGTTGAGCCTAAAGTTCATGTGGAAAAATAAACATGCAAGAACAGCCAAGAAACCCCTGAGAAACAAAATCTACAAGAGAGGCCTAGCCCTAGGAGACACTAAAACTATAAAGTCTCTCTAATTAGCACAGTGTAGTACAGATGGATGAATACAGAGACCAGTGGAAAAAAACAGAAAGTCCAGAAATAGATTCAGTACATAGGAAAATTTAACATATGATAAATGTGGCATCTCAAATCACTGGAGTAAAGATGAAAGTTTTAATAAATAATTCTGGGACAACTGATTAGCCATCTGGAAAAAGATAAATTTAGTCCATACCTTTTACCATTCAGAAGAATAAATTCCAAATAGATCAGGAATTTAAATTAAACAATAAAACTATACAAAGACTAGAAAAAAATGGATAAATTTTCCTATAAATTGAGGTAGGGAAAAACTTTCTATGATTCAAATTCCAGATACAAAAAGGAAAAAAATGATTGACAAATTCCGACTACATAAAGATAAAAATGTTTGCATGGCAAAAAAAAGTCATAATAAAAAGGTCAAAAGACAACTGACAATCTGGAAGATAATAGTTGCAACATATATCTCAAATTGTAAAGAATGCTTAAAAAGTTAGGGGATGGATGAACTTTGAGGACATTGTGCTAAACGAAATAAGCCAATGACAAAGAAACAGATACTGTATGATTCCACTTATATGAGGTATTTAGAGTAGTCAAATTCATAGAAACAGAAAATAGAATGTCAGTTGCCAGGGATTGGGGGGAGAGGGAAATGGGGAGGTGGTGTTTAATGAGTACAGAGTTTCAGTTTTGCAAGATGAAAAAGTTCTGGAGATTGGTTGCACAACAATTTGAAAATACCACTAAACTGTACACCTAAAAATGGTTAAGATGGGGCCGGCCTGGTGGCATAGCAGTTAAGTTCGTGCACTGTGCTTCAGCAGCCCAGGGTTTGTGGGTTCGGATCCCAGGCGTGGACCAACGCACCGC